>NC_133660.1:233650338-234250338 GCF_037893015.1 Macrotis lagotis | reverse complement strand
CTTGGCTTTGATGAGTTAAAAAGACAGAAAAAAAAACAACTAGAGTTCATTCCCTCTTGGGCACAGGATCTTGGAGTTGGGAGAAACCTCAGAGGCCAACAAAGTCCAACTCATGTCTGATCAAGAATCATAGAATTATAGATTTAAAGCTGGAGGAGACCCTAGAGAGCATCTCATCTGACTCATTCATCTTACTTCAACCCCCTAGTTGGGAAAACCAAGGCTTACAGAGTTGTAAGTGACTTGCTCATATGAATAAGTAAGAGATAATACTCTGACCCCCAATTTTTTCTGTCATCCCACACTGAATTCCCTCCACAATATTCCCAACAAGTGATCATTCAGCCTTTACTAGAAGACTTTTAATAAGAAGAAACTCATACAAGTATTTATTAAGTACCTACTAATTCCAAATATAATTAATAAAATCATCCTTACTCAAAAGAGACTACTCTTTAACAGGAAAGCAAGAAAATATACAAACATATACAGGATAAATATAAAGAAAATATAGATAAATATGAAGGAGTTCAATATAAGGTCATCCAGAAGAAGGGTCCTAGAGAAACCTGAGAAGAATTTTCTAATCTGATGCAGAGTGAAGTGAATAGAATTGGGATGGGGAGATGGGAGGGACAAAGAGAAAGTGGACTTTTATTGATTAAAAAAATTAAAACTTGATGTTTTTTAAGAGGAAGGGACCTAGGGACAGGAGGGGGGGGTGAGGGGCGGGTGAGGAGTGATGATGGCAGGATCAAAAGAAACCTCATATAGAAATGGTGCTAGAGCTTATCTAGAATGAACAGAGAAAGATTCTCAGAAGTTGGTAAGGAGGGAGTAGACTCCAGGTATAGGAAAAACCAGTGCAGAAAGGCAAAGAGAATATGAAAGTGCTATGTCTGTGAGAGAGAAGGCCACAGTTTAGCTAGTTTGCAGAGTACAGGAGGGGGCCGACAAATACAATGAGGCTGGAAAGATGGGTTGGGGTAAGGTTGCAAAAGGATTTAAAAGTTCAATAGAAAAGTTTATACTTGTTCCAAAAGCAAAAGAGAGTCACTGGAGTTTATTGAGCAGGAGAACAACAGGTTAGATAAAACACTTAAGAAAAAATCACTATAGCAAATGTGTATGTCCCAAGGCAGTTCATTCCTTTTCTTAATACAATTCAGGAAGTTTTCCCTTGTATCCAACTGGAATCTTCCTCTTGGCAACCTCCAAACATGGTACCTGGTTCTTTCAGGTAATTCCAAGCAGTATAAACCGAATCCTGTTGGTTCATACTAAGAGCACCAGACTCATAATTGGAAGAGTAAGAGGAGAACAGGGTTCAAATCCCAATATTTATTATCTGTGTGACTTTGGGCAAGTCCCTTGAAATCTCTGAGCTTTAATGTCTTCAATTGTGAAACAGGGAGAGCATCTAGAGCACCTGCCTCACCAGGTAAAGATCTCATGGGACTATTCTACTCTCTAAAGAAGTATAGATACTATGTGTGGCAGTAGGATCAAGGGGGAGCAACTCTGATATAAAAAAAAAAACAAACAAAATCAAAAAGCATTCATTAAGATATTTCTAAAATTTTTTAATTAAATTTGACCTTATTAGATTCAGATTACAGTTCTAGTCTGTTGAGTTTTTTGGTTTGTTTGTGTGGTTTTTTGGATCCTGATCATTTTACAAAGCACTGACTAGTCTGTCCCAGTTTTGCTGCATCTGCAAGTATGATAAGCATGCTGTCTATATGACTTCTTCCAAGCTCTTGATAAAAACAAAGACTAGAATAGGGCCAAGGACCAATTCTTGAGGGATGAGCCACTAGAGTTTCTTTATGAGTTACTGTCACCTGAAGTTCAAACCAAGAATTTCACCGATAATGAGTGGCCTCCAACGTGTTTACATTTGGGAGGATACAGTTGTCCCTACACAGAGAAGCAGACCTGTCTGCAAAATGGGCTTGCCAGTGCCCAAGGACCAAAGCATCCATGATATGGGGAGGGACCCTGTTTGCTATAGTCTTGCCTTTTGTACACAAATCTTGATCAAAAACAAGAAGCCACATTATTTCTGACAGTGGAGCAGAGTGTTGCTTCTGAAGTCAGAGGAGTGGGTTAAAATCCCACCAACTGCAGGACCTTGGGCAAATAATTTTAATTTCCTAAGCCTCAGTTATTACCTCCCTCATAATCCCTTCCAGATCTATAAGCTTATGAGTTGAACAAAGAAAGATAATGTAGTCTCTTAGCTAATGTCCCACAGTTAAAGCAGGGAGGCCTTACAGAAGGACAGTCCTGGAAAAATGCTACCTTCTCTCTACAGAGAACTTTGGGCCCTATGGGAGAAGATAGCTCCGTTGTGTTCTCATTACCAGGTTACTACTTGAGATAGACAGATGGACCAGGTGGAATTCAATTCTTTCCTGTCCCATGAAATTGGTTTTGTTTCCACACCCCCTACATACACAAGGAACTTCCAGGCTAGATGACAACTGATCTCCCCTAGTGCCACCCATTACAGAGATCCCGTAATTCTTTTTTTGTTAGTTTGTTTTTGCAAGAAAATGGAGTTAAGTGACTTGCCCAAGGCTGCTAAGTATCAAGTATCTGAGACTGAATTTGAACTCAGATGCTCCTGACTCCAGGGCTGGTGCTCTATCCACTGTACCACCTAGTTGTCCTAATCCTATAATTCTTAATCTCAATTTCCCGAGTCCCCATAAGTGGCATTCTGTACCAAAGGTGGGAAATACACTATATACATCAGCATTGTACGGCTTTTACAGAAGGGGAGTTTGATTGATTCCTGTGTTTGAACCACAGGCTGAAATCCGAGGGTCTGGGAACCCTTAGCATGATGATGTGGTTGAACATAGAGAAGGTGAAGAAAGAATCTCTAGATATATTTGAAGAATGGCTCGAAATACCATCAGTCCTCTTGAAAGGCACAGACCAGAATTAATCTCCTCATGTTTTTCTTACTTTCCTTTCCCTCAGCACCCAACCTGGATAAGTCACACTATATGGGAATAGTAGATAGGTCTCAGCGACCTACCAGATACGTGGGGTGAGGAAAGAGAAGAAGCAAATATGTCTCTGAGATTATGAACCAGAATGACTGGAAAGGGCATGGAAAGGAAATGGGATCTTAATGCCTAGACACAAGTTTGAGGAGAAACTTTAGTAGGAAAATTCATTCTGTTTTGAGTATATCATTTTTGAGATGCCAATAGGAAACCCAGGTAAAAATGTCTATCTGTGAGTTGGCGATGATGGACTAAGATTCAAATGACTAAATAAGGTTTCATCTGTGTAGAGATGACCATGGAATCTGTGGGAAATGAGCTCACTTAGGGAGAGGGTAATGAGAATCCCTGGAAGATGCCCATACCAGGGGAAGAGGGAAAAGAATCCAGCAAAAAAGAGAAGGTAAGAGAACCCAGAAAGAGCAACATCACAGAAATCAAGGGAAGAGATGTATCCTAAAAGAGAAGGTCCATGATCTAAAGATAGCACCTACCTATATTCTTTTCCAAATTCCCATTGCTCCCCAAACTCTACTTTCTCCAGGAAGGTTTCCTAGGTTGAAGTTGATAAAAGTAAATGGTTTTCCTGGTTTTTCCTGCCTAGATTTGGGAGCCTTCAGCTCCTAATCCCCCTTGCAATTATGTCCTTCTGTTTGCCCCTCAATTCCAAAATGTTCTCACCCTGAACATGTGACAATATTTTCTTATTCTGGTTAAATGATGATCTATTATTTTAAAATGAGAGTATTTGAACCTGTTGTGTCAGAGACAGTTAGCCCCTAGAGGCTAAAGTGTCTGTGGACGTTTGAGTGTGTATGTGTCTCTGTGTCTATGTCTGTGTGTGTGTGTCTGTGTTTGTGTCTGTGTGTGTGACAGTCTATTTGTGTGTGTGTGTGTCTGTGTCCCATAGCCTTCTCCAACCACACAGCCCCACCAAGACTATTTAAGTGCATATTTTATCTCAGCTTTGGGCCCTGGCTTTGATCCTGTCTGTGGGAGAAGATAGCTCAGTTGTGCTCTTATTACCAGGTTACTACTTGAGATAGACAGATGGGCCAGGTGGAATTCAATTCTCTCCTGTCCCATAAAATTGTTTTTGTTTCTACCCCCCCCTCAGGGAACTTCCAGGCTAGATGACTGGTCTCCCTTAGTGCCACCCAAGCCTGCCCCTCCCTCTCTGCTCAGGTATGGGCACCCAGATTCTGTTCCAGGTTGCTTCACTAACAACTTTCACTTTTCAGAATCTTCTATTCTAACCACCCCAACCCACTCCAGTTCACCCCACCCTCTTCCTCTGACTTCCCCGGGCCTCAAACTATGACCCTGATGTCTGAAAAGCCCAGGCAGAGTGGATAGGTTTTATAAATATCCAAGAACCACAATTCTAGCCTCAAAGTCACAGCCAGACTAAGATCAACAGCACTTGGAATCCTAAAGTTGTAGAAAAATCTTAGAATTTGGAGAATTCATTAATATGGTTGCCACCATCTTGATCTCACAGACATCTCTCCTGAAGGGGTTATCAGCTTCTTTCTCTAGTAGGTGTCAAATATCTGAACCCATCAGTACTGGCATCAATACCACTCTCCCCATTTCTACCTTCTCTTCATAACCCTGATATATTGATAAAATAAAAATCCCTGGTCCTGTTTGCCTTGAGTATTCCAAGATCCACTATCTATCCCCAAAATTAGAATTCAAACAAAAAAGAAAAAACAAGGGGGTGGGGTTGGAAGAAGAAAGAGACCTAAGTATTTTGCTCTCAATTTGGGGGTGGGAAAAATAGGGAAATGAGGAGAAGATGAATACCATAGCCCTGAATTTCAGGGTGAAAAAATTCAATTAAAATTCATTCTGCTATAGCACAGCAGTGGTGTTTCAACAGTGCCCCATTGTCTCCATCTAAATACTCTGCCTACAGACCTGTGAGCGGGAAGAAAGCTGTCGTCATGGTGCTGGAATGTGGGGTTCTGCCCTCACCAATGGCCAAGAGGAATGCCACTCACTCTCTGTCTCTCTCTGTCCCCATGCAGGTTTTGCAGGGAGGGGAGACCCACAGGCAGGTCCTGAAGATGACAGAGGGTTATGAAAAGGAGCCCTCAGAAGGGTCAAAGCTGCCAGGTAGAAGAGGAAGGCCAAGGTGCAATGAATTTATTCAGATCTAGTTAGGAAGGACAGGTGTCTCTGAATAATTGGAACAAGAATTTATTTTTCAAACAAATAAAATGAAAATAAATTGCTACTCCCATTGGGGACCAAGGAAGCATATTGCCTATGGAATGGGGTTCCAGGCTCCTTTATGCATACTTTTTCTACCTCTAAAGAGGTTTGAAATATTTGGCTTGGGGCCCTGGGCCCGGCCAGCATCCCTTAGAGCTGGTGAGCTGTATAATTGAGGCCCCAGGGAACAATGGCAGGCCCTCTGAGTTGAACTTCTCATAGGAAGGAAAATGACAGGCAGCAGAGGGACAGAAAGAAAGGACGGCTTTTATGGTGTGTGATGGGGGGTGGGCAGGGGCGTCAGCCAAAAGCCCACACCCCTCCTGGAGGACGGGTCATCCCACATAAACTCATAGGAGATCTGAGGACTTTTTCAGCTCTAAAATGCCATGAATCTCCTAAGACTTCTCCTGGGCCAGAGCCCAATCCCACCAGGAAAGCTGGAGGAGGGACAGACAGCTTTTTTAAAATACAGACTGGTTTATTCTGGGGTATTTCTAGTCCCCCTCCTCTCTGTTTTACACAATGCCCCCTCCTCAACCAAACCTCCTAAAGTCAGCTGCTGCTCTGATTCTCCCACTCTCTAACCCAACATTCAAGGTCTGAAACTCTATGACTTTAGTTTCATCTCCCACTACTGCCCTAACACTAGTCTGCTGCAGGGATATTGGACTAACTTCTTGCTCCTCCAACACAACCAACCCCTGAGGATTTGCCTGGACTTCCCTTTCTCCCCCATCTCTACCCAATCTTGGCCACTTTAGCTCCAAATACCACTGACTCCATGAATCCCTCCCCATTTTCATCCCCCAAATGACAAGGGATCTCTCCTTCTGAACTTCAATAGTCCTTAATATGACCTTCATCACATATTAGTGCAAAGGAGAGTTATTTCTGTGTATGCTTTATCTCCTCCCACCAGAATGTAAGTCCTCTGAGGGCAGAAATCCTGCTTTAGATCACTGGCTCCTCTCTGGTGTCCACAGTAAAGGGCCAGTACCCAACAAAGTCGCTCCATATTCCCTGAATTAAACCGGGGGGGGGGGGGAGGGGAGCAAACCCCCAACAGGCAGTTCTTAATGGGAAAGTTAATAAGTAATCTGGAGAGGCAGATGACTGGGGTCAGCTTGGGTGAAAGGAGAGAGCAGAGGCAGAGTTAACCCCATAGGCTCTGATCTGCGGCTAAATCCATCTTGTGCGTTGGGGGTCACCTTGTTATCCTACTCAAAAGGATACCCACAGAGGGAAGGAGAAGCACAGCATTGGAAAGGACTGTCAGAGGTCCTCCAGTCCACCAGTAAGGGGCTCCTTATCTTGATTCTCACAGCAACCCTGAGAGGAAGGGACTATTATTATTATCCCCATTTTACAATGAGGAAACTGAGGCAAACAAGTTAAGGGTGACCCAATTACGAAGTGTCTAGAGTCAGACTGGAGCTCAGGTCTTCCTGACCCCAGTCCTGGTGCTCTATCCACTGTGACATAGTGGCTAGCAACCATAGGCATCAGCTGCTGGATTTGCACCCAGTCACCTACCTTCTCCTCAAAGTCTTCCAGAAACCCACTACTAGCAAAGAGAGCCCACTTCATGTTTTGACCATTCTGATGGTTGGGAATCTCTCCTCTATTAGTCTGAAATCTGCTTCTTTACATCCTCCTCCTCCTCCTCTTGTGACTACTTATGGCCTCTGGAGCCAGTCAAAATCCATTTTATCCTTCTGCCCCAAGACAGTTCTTTCCATTCTTGTAGGCATGATTCTGCCCCCTTCCCCAGGAGTCTTCTCCAGACTAAACATCTCCCAGTTACTTGGGTGATAAAGGAATCAGATAAAGCCTACAGGTATGGAAGCATATACCGGTGCAGGGAGAGAAGGGAAGGGAGTAGGAATAAGCATGTATATGATGCCAACTATACTCCAGAATCTAAGCTAATAAGCATTAATCACAAATATTATCTCATCTGATCAGCACAACCTTTCAAGGGAGCACTGGCCTTGGAATCAAGATGATCTGGGTTTACATCTGGTCTCAGATTTACCTGTGTGACCCTGTGACCTAGTTTCTTCATCTATAAAAATAAGCCCCTCAAATATTGATTTTTCCCAGTGGAGAAATTGAATATCTGAGCCAGAGTTGAAGATCAAGAAGAAAGGGAAGGAAGGGAAAGAAGAACCAGTAGGAGAATAATCCTTTCTTCCCATGCCAGGACTGAAGTGCCAGTCAGTGTCAGGTCTTGAACATTTTTCCATAGAGAGACCTTGGGATCTGCTGCCAATGGCCTGTCTCAGGAGCAAGAAAGGGTCACTGAGGGGGCAGATGGGCTGAGGACTCCAGGAGAGGAATTTCAGTCACATCAGAGGAGAACTCCCAAACAACATTTAAGCAGCTACTTCCCTCATTTGCTGGGTGACCTATGCTTAGTGGCTTAACCTTTCTGTTCTGATAATTCCCATCAAAATTAATCTACCCAATTCTTATTATGTAATCTGCAGTTATTCATATGAGGCTTGGTAAGTTTTCACAAGTATGCAATGGTTCTGTCTTCAGTTACAGTATGAGATCCTGAAGACAGTGATAATGCCTCATGTCCAGTAAATATCTGCTTCCACTCCTTTGTCTAAAATATATCATTGACTGTGTCCCTAGGCAGCCAGTTGGCACAGTGGGTAGAATGCTAAAGCCAGGAGGACCTGAGTTCAAATCCGACCTCAGACACTTACTAGCTGTGTGACCTTGGGCAACTCATTTAACCTTGATTGCCTCAAATCTAGGTTATCCTCAGTCATCCTGATTCATATCTGGCCACTGGACCAGATGGCTCCAGAGGAGAAAGTGAAGCTGGTGACTCAACACAGCACCCCCTCACTCAAATTCAATTCACTTGCCTGTCATTGCATCACCTCCCTAAAGGATGTCATGGCCTTCTCTGAGAAAAAAGGACAAACATCATCACCATTATCAAGGTGTCCCTGCACTGAAGTGGGATAGATAGGAAGAGGGAAAGAATTTTGAACTCAAAATTTTAAAAGAAAAAAATGCCCCCCCCAAAACGATTTAAAAAATAAACCCTCAAGGAGCTGACAGTCTAACAGGGAAGATAAGTCCTCAGTAGATTATTCCATGACAAGCTAGCCCAAGGTAAAAGGAGGGAAGAAGAGAGAATGCATGGCTAAGCTAACAGTTCCCTACAGTGTCAGTAGGAGTCTTCTAAATATAGTAGAATTATGATTATATAATTATTAATAATATGATTAAATCATCATAACATCGTAATTTGGAACTAGGAGGTACCATGGAGCCTGTCAGTTCCAATCTCTTCATTTTTCAGATGAGGAGATTGGAATACAAAGACATTAAGGAATTATCCAGGGTCCTATAACTCAGGAATGTCCAAGGCAAGATTCAAAATTAGGTTTTTCCTAACTTCAACACTATCCCTTGCACCATCTATCTACTTCAAATAATGTTTCAAAAAAGAAGATGCTTTCTTAAAATGCTGCATTCCTGTGAGCCATTGCTATTACTGTTATTTTTTTAAAGCAATCTGAAGACATAGAAAAATTTCATTGAAAATAAGATAATGGGGCAGCTAGGTGGCACAGTGGATAGAGCACCAGCCCTGGAATCAGGAGTACCTGAGTTCAAATCCGACCTCAGACACTTAATAATTACCTAGCTATGTGGCCTTGGGCAAGCTACTTAACCCCATTGTCTTGCAAAAAAAAAAAAAGATAATGTAAAATACTTTGGAATCCACCTCCCAAGACAAACCCACATTTCACACCAAGTCAAATCTAAACAACTTGAAAAATAGTAATTGCTCATGGGCACAATGAGTCAACCTAATAAAATAAACAATTCAACCTAAATTAATAAATTTATTCAGTGCCACACCAATCAAACTATCAAAAAAATTTATAGAGCAGAAAAAAATATTAAAATTCATTTCAAGGATACCAAAGGAGTCAATATGAAAAAATGTGTAAGAAGTTGACATAATAAATAAA
Source organism: Macrotis lagotis (assembly GCF_037893015.1). Lineage (NCBI taxonomy): Eukaryota > Metazoa > Chordata > Mammalia > Peramelemorphia > Peramelidae > Macrotis > Macrotis lagotis. The sequence continues at coordinate 234,241,091 of NC_133660.1, read as the reverse complement.
ATCAATGCAAACAAAATTACAAGGAAAGCAAAAAAATGGGGAGAAATTTTTATAACATGTATCTCTGATAAAGACTTCATCCTTCAAATACAGAGAACTGATTCAAATTTATAAAAATAGAAGTCATTCTCCAATTGATGAATGATCAAATGATATGAATAGAGTTTTCAGATAAAAAAATCAAAGTTATTATGATATGAAAAAATATTCTGACTCATCAATGATCAGAGAAATACACATTAAAACAATTCTGAGATAAAACCTTTCACTTATCAGTGCCTAATATGACAAAAAAGGAAAATGCTAGAGGGGTTGTGGGAAAACTGAGACATTAATGCATTGTTGGTAGAGTTGTGAATTGATCCAACCATTCTGGAATACAGTTAGGAACTATACCCAAAAGGCTATAAAACTGCCTACACTTTGATCCAGCAATTCCACTGCTACGTGTTTATCCTAAAGATATCCAAAAAAAAGGGGAAAGTTCTATTTGAACAAAAATGTTTATAGCAGCTCTTTTTGTTAGTTTGTTTTGATTTTTGAAAGGCAATAGGGTTAAGTGACAAGTAGCTCTTTTTGTAATGGCTAAAATCAAAGGAATGCTTATTAATTGTGGAATGACTAAACCAGCTATGTATATGACTATGAGAATATTATTATGCTATAAGAAATGATAAACAGGATGGTTTCAGAAAGACCTGAAACGACTTAGGCATGTACTAATGCATAGTGAAGTAAACAGAACCAGGCAGAACGCTGCATAGTAACAATAGAGTTTAAGGAAGAACTGTGAATGACTTAACCATTCTCAGAAATACAATGATCTCAAGAAAATCCCAAAAGATTAATGTTGAAGCATCCTCTCTGCTTCCAGAGAAAGAATTGATATTGATTGAATATAGACTGAAGCATGTTATTTTTTAGCTTTTCTTCAATTTTTCTTTTAATCAAATCTCCTTGTACAAAATGATTAATATGGAAATGTTTTGCATAATTGCACATGTATAACCTTTATTTGATTGCTTATAGTTTCGGAATAAGAGGAAGGGGAAAGAAGGGAGGAATAGAATTTGGAACTCAAAACTTTAAAGAAAAATTTTAAAGGCAACTTGAGTAAGCATTTGTTGAATGAATGATTGAATGAATAGACAAGATTTTGACACTGTCTGGAGGCAGCTCAAGAGAATCTTAGGCTAGAACCAGATATACAATCTCCTCCCCAAAGCCTGAGGGTACTAATGCTCTGAAACCCCCAGCTCTAAAAAAAGGATGATTTTTTTTTTAAAAAATCCATCAAATTAATTGTTCCAAATGGGAAATTTACAAGGCTTCCTATCGACTCCTGCCAAACCAAGGGTAGCGAATAATCTCTTTGGGGCCCTAATCTCCTGAGAAAGAATGTGTACACATTAATCCTTCTCAGGCCAGTTGTTCTCCCTGGGGAACAGGCCTGGGTCATTCCATGCTTCCCCCCAGGGCCTAACAATCTGAACCAGTAGGGAAAGAGAACTGAAGGACCCAACCCTGGTAAACAATTTCCCCTCAGAGACAGCCTTCCAGAACAAACCTGAGTCAGGAGAAAAAAGTGATGCCTGTGCCAACTCATAACTTAAAAGTGAGTTAATCTAATTTGGGAAGGAGAAATGGAGTAAGATGTATCCTCTAGGCTAGACTCTTGGAACAACCTAACTTTCCTATGAATAAAAGAGAGTTGAGTTTAAAATATCAAAATATTTTTTAATAAATTAAAAAAAAATATTTTACTAAAATTAAATTAAATTAAAATGTTATTTGGAGAGACTGTCATGTGATTTAGAAAGATGCCTCCTATGGTCATCTCATTCTATAAACCCCTAAAAGTCTACAATCTCTGTTTACCCTCTCTTTTCTATCAGAGTTCATCCTCATACTTTGATTTAAATTATTATGTCCCAAGAAAGTGGGTTGTAAACTTTGTTTTCCAATACATGTAAGACATCTGGGAAAATAATAATAATAATAACTAGCTTTTAGAAAGCATTTTCATATTCGCAATGTATTTTACAATTAGTATCTCATTTGATTTTCACAATAACTCTAAGAGGGAAGTGTCATTTTTCTGTTTTACAGATGTTAGTCAATGAGCATGTATTAAGCACCTTCTGTATGCCGAACTTGTACTAAGTACCATAGATACAAAGAAATAATAGAAATAGGTCTTATACTCTCCTGGGAAATCAACAAAACACTCACACATATCCATTTTTATGTAACACAATTTAGCAAAGATAAAAGGCAGTCCTTGCTCTAAAGGAGGTGACAGGGGCTGCTAGGTGGTGTAGTGGATAAAGCACTGGCCCTGGAGTCAGGAGTACCTGGGTTCAAATTCAGTCTCAGACACTTAATAATTACCTAGCTGTGTGGCCTTGGACAAGCCACTTAATCCCATTTGGCTTACAAAAAAAAAAATCTAAAAAAAAAAAACCTAAAGGAGGTGACAGTCAAATGAGGAAAGGCATGAGCAGGCAAATAGCTATCATGCACAAAAAAAGAGAGATGCAAGGTAAATTGGAGAGCACCAACCTAGGGGAGGCTTGACAAGTAGAAAAGACTGGAAAAAACTTCTCGTAGAAGGTTAAACTTTGTCTGGGGTTTGAGGGAAGTCAGGAGACAGAGGTGGTGAGGGAGAGAGCTCCAGACATGGGGGATGACCAGACGAAATGCCCCTAGTCTGGAGACAGAGGATCCTCTTTGAGGAAGACCACTATATCTCAAGCTAAAGCTGAGAAAGATCAACTGAATTTTCCACTCACCCTGCTAATAATAACTGTCAGAGGCAAAATTCAAACCAGATCTAGCTCCAACTTCAATCTATCAGCTAAGCTGCCTACTTGCCTCACCTTTCTCCCTACCCAAAGTCCAAAGCAGAGAGACACTCCTCCCTCCATCCCTGACACTCAAAGAAGTTTCCTAGAAGTTTACTGTAACCAAGGTCCACCTTCCTTAAACACACAAGAGCTCCCAGGTGTCACCTGATAGATTAACTTTTGATCCTTTCACACATACAATGCAGAAGAGATCAATTGGAGGGACTTAAGCAAAAAGCTTAGGCGATCTTCAGCAACACAAACAGAAGTGTCTACAACTGGAAGGAACTTTCCCTGGTAGGAAGGAGACAAGCTCCTTGAGGACAGGAGATGTGTTATTTTGGTTTCTGTGTCTTGAGTAGGGAAGAGACAAGTCGGCCTTAGGGAAATTGCTTTGGCAGCTAGTGAAGGAGAGATCAAGGTTGGAGAGAAACCAAGGATGCTATAACCCACAGCAGAGAGGATCAAAGTCTTAATAACAATAATATTAAAAATAACTGACATATTTTGCAATTTAAGTTTTGCAAAGTATTGTATATGCATTTCAAGAGGGGCAAGTGGATGGATACAGAGATGCCATGGAGGCAGAATGTATGAGGCTCGGCCATCATTTACTAAGGGGGAGGGAAGGGGGAGGATAAAAGAAAACCTAGGTCCTTGAAGAACTGAAAATAAGCAATAGCTCTAGGGAGGTCAATCCAGTACCCACACCCACACCCACACACCCTTGGAACCATAATTCAGTCAAGTTTGCAGAAAAGCCTGGTCAAAGGCCAAGGGAAGGAGGTAAGCCTGAGAAACTTGATCAAGCTTTCCCAAAAACATGCATGGTACTTCTGCTCACTCTTCATGGACTTAGACTCAAAATCTAGAATGCTTTTCAGGGTTCTACACTTTGAGGTTTTCCAGGTACATTTTTCACAGCCCCAAGAATTAGCTGCTGTGGATCAGCCAGTGGATAGAGCACTGGCCTTGGAGTCAGAAGGACCTGAGTTCAAATGGGCCTCAGACACTTAATAATTACCTAGCTGTGTGACCTTGGGCAAGTCACCTAATGCCATTGCCTTGCCAAAAAAAAAAAAAAGGAATTATCTGATGCAATTTTTGTTATTATTGCATTTTGCATATGAGATAACTGAATCTTTGAGAGGTTTAAGCAATTTGCCCATAGGTCCAAAGCTAGTAAATGTGTGAAGATAAAGCCCCGCAGCAGGGCTCTGTTTTCCCAAGTCCAACAAATTTTTCCCATGACCATCTTGCAGGATTTTATTGAGGAGATATCAACCTTGTACAAATAGTTATATATTCCAACATAGTCCTAAAGCTTCTATTTCTTCCTTCTTCCCTGGGCCTGAGAAAGTACTCCATAGTGCTTCAGTTCTTAGTAAATGGGAAAAAATACTTATCTGAGAGTCCAGAGACTTGGGTTCAAATCTTAGCTGTGACATTAACTTCCTGGTGATACTTGGAGAAATAACTTTTCTCTTTGCTGTTCAGTCTTTCAGATGTGTCCAGCTCTTTATAATCCCATTTGAGGTCTTCTTGGCAAAAATAGTAGAGTGGTTTGCTCTTTCCTTCTCCAGTTCATTTTACAGATGAGGAAACTAAGGCAAACAGTTAAATGACTTGCCTAGGTCCACACAGCTAGTAATGTCTGAGGCTGGGTTTTTAACACAGGAAGATGAATCTTTCTAACTCTAAATTGGGTATTTTATCTACTCCACCACCTACCTGCCACCTTTACCTTCGAGCCATTTTCCAGGAAATCCTAAACCAGGTTTGGGGACTACAAAGAAATTTTCTCTAAGTGCTCTCACTTTCTAGGCCATCGATTGTGAGACAATAAGTAAGCAATTATGGAGGAGTTCTACTATGTCCTCAGGTGGATGTTGGATCTTGGAAAGACAACAGGAGAGACAACATAATCCATCCTGAAGGAGCTCCCATTATGGTAGAAGAGACCAGACAAGCAGTCTATTTCCAAATACTAAGTTGTGTGACATAGACCACAGAGATCAAAAGGAGGGAGGGCAAATCACTGTGGGCTGAGTCCTCAGGAGAGCTTCCTAGAAGACCAGCTGGGCTAGAAAGGCTCAACAGGGTTTGACCTTGGGAAGGGAGGGAAGGAGGACAGAGATATTTCCATTATGAAGAACAGGTGAAAATCAAAGCCTGGAGGAGAAGAGGGGAGGAGGCTTTTCCTTCTCTCTTGAGGAGGAATTAAGGAGGGTCAGGTATGTCTTTGTGTATGCTTTCTGTTTTCCTGCTTGGTTCTAGAGACTGCTGAGGCTTTGAAGTGTTTAAAATGCAGCACCTTAATTTAGTCTTGAAACAAGCAGTCAGAGGAGGGGAAATTTTAATGGAGCTCAGGGGAGTCCAAGAGACAGGGCTCTGGGGGATCTTCCCATCAGCCCTTTCTCCCCAGCCCCATGATGATGCTGAGAGGCATCCTCTCTCTTCAGAAGCAGGGGCATTTCTCCAAGGGTTGTGGCCCAGACCTAGAGCCCACTAGCTCCATATTATTCTAGGACGTTCTACAGCATTATTTATTAAGGGTTTAACATCCTGGGCACTGAGAGAGATTCAAAGAGTAAACATGGCTTAGTCCCTACTCCACCAAGAGCACTCAGCTAGTAGAAGAGAGGAAAAAACCTAAGGGAGACAATTAAGTAATCTTGAGTAACTAGATGTTCAACATAAAGAAGGGGGCAGAGTTAAAGAGTGAGTAATGACACTACCTACAAAGAGACTGAAGCAATAATAATAATAATAATAATAATAATAATTTTTAAAAAGCAGGTTTGAGAAGGAGGTAAACTCCTTCTGGTCCCACTGAATTTGATAGTTAGATTACAATGCATAAAATTAAAACTGTTAAATTCTTGTGTTTTACAGAAGTTTGAAGAGGCTAGAGTCCTGGGCTGGGAATCAGAAACACTCCTATATTCATGAATTCAAATCTTGTTTCAGACACTTATGTGACCGTGGGCAAGTCACTTAGCAGTATTTGCCTCAGTTTCTTCATCTGTAAGAAAGAGAAGAAGGAAATGGCAAACCACTCCAGTATTTTTCCAAGAAAATCCCAAGGTCGGGAGTCATGATCAGCAGCAACAGAAGTTTGGAACAATCTGAAACAGTAGGATCCTAGAACATCAAAGCTGAAAAGGATCCCTCACTTTACAAATGAGGCAAGAAACAGACCCAAAAGGAGGTCAGACAGAGAATGAGACACCAAGCCTCCTGGTTCCTAGTTTTTTCTTTTTTTTATTTATTTAAGGCAATGGGGTTAAATGACTTGCCCAAGGTCACACAGCTAGGGGATTATTAAGTGTCTAAAGCCAATTTTGAACTCAGGTCCTCCTGACTCCTGGGCTGGTGCTCTATCCACTGCAGCACCTAGCTGCCCTGGCTCCTAGTTTTCTAATAGGAGACAGCTGGGAGACAATTAGAAAATCTGGGTTCAAATCCTGCCCACAAACTCACTAACTCTGTGAATTTGAGTAAGTCTTAGAAATTACCAGGACCCAAGTTTCCTAAACTGTTAAAGGAGGCGGTTGTATTACACAGCATCTCACTCATCTTGCCTTGGCTACTAAGTGGTACAGCAGATAAGCCCAGGGCTTGGAAAGGGGAAAACCTGAGTTCTGTGTCTAGCCTCAGACACTTAAATAGCTTTCTAACCCTGCTTGCCTCTGTTTCCTCAAATGTAAAATGAGAAAAATAACAGCCCCTACCACCACAGGATATACTATTCATAAATAGTAATTAATAAATATTAATTCCCCTCACATCTTCCACTTATGAGATTTCTACTATAATACACTGTCTCCGCTTTTCAAATTACAAAAATCAGAGACAGAAATAACATTGGAAGCATAGAGATGAATAACAAAAAAGCTCCCCAGATGAGGCAAGCTATGGCTCCCCAATTCTCTAGCTGAAAAAGGGACTTCTACTTCTTCCAGGATGACCCTAACCCAGTGATATAGAAACCCAACCCAACCAAGGCCTGGGTGGCACCCCCACTTTCCCATTCTCAAATGGATGGGATTTACAAATGCTCCACAGTATTGTCCTCAACCCCAGCCAGTTTTGTCCATGAATGGTCTCAGTCACTTCTATATGAATCAGAACTTGCTTCAATTCCCTCCTCACCTAAAGCAATGTTGGGAAAAGAGATAGTTTCCAATCAATCAATAATGTACTGGCCACTCTTATGTATTTTTGAAGCCAAGTCCAGTCAGATCAGGCCTACAAAGATGGGTATATCCTGTGTATATATTCAGGGCAGAGGATTTATGCTTTTGGGACTCCAGGACAAAATGATCTCTTAAAGAAGACAATAGAAAACAAACCCCTTCCTAAATAGAGAAAATCACAAAGTCTGCATGTGTCTATACCATGCCTCACTCATCTCTTCATGATGTTCAGATACAGAGAAAGGTTTTTTGGAGGGGCATCTCTCAAGCCCCAACCAAGAGCTACCTTCCTCACAGTGCTCTCCTATCTAAGGGCCAAGAGAGCCCCAGGCAGAATTCAGTCCCATGCCTCCCATCTACCTCTCCTCCAGGCCACCTCGGAGGGCCCAAGGAGCAGAACCCAAAGTCACAGAGTCAGACAAAAAAAAAGTTACTCTTCACTTCTTCCCACCCCTATCTCACCAGAGCCTAAGCCACAAGACAGCAAGTAAGAGAACACAGGTTCCCTAATTTTAGGCTTCTCTTACCCAGACATACCCCTAGGTAGAAGCTTTGTAAGCACTGAAAAGCCTATTTGACAAGGAAAAATCTGCCAGTTTGGAAGACTCTCTGGCAGTCATATCTCTGCCATCCTGCCCCAGGCAAAGGCCATCACTGGGTCTTAGGATTGGAAGAAATGTTTTTTGTTAATGTGTAGGTGAAGGGGAAGCAGGGACCATTTACCTCCCACAGACCAGCCTGACAGGTACCAGGGATGCTTAACAAGCATTGCTGTCCAGCTTCCTATCCTCTACCTATGCCAAGAGCAGCCTGAAAAACCTTTTCACTTAGAGAAATGACTTTGTAATGGCACATAGAAGGCCCCAAATAAATATTGATTGATTGACAGATTGAGTGATAGTAACTTCTTAATAATGAGAAAAGGACTTTTTCTTTTTTTTTTTTAAACAGTCAATTCTGCTAGCCTTGGGATTCAGTTTCTCATCTATTATGTTCCTTAGCTGAAACCAAGACAAAAGAGACCAGGAAACTAAAAAGTGTTTATAGTCTAGGCTCTATATAAATTGGCTTCATTTTTACATTCTGGGTCCCAGGCTCCACTGGGGTCATCCATGTCCTGTGATGACCTGAGACAGCCAGATAGAGAATACTTTCATATTGCTGCCTGTGTTCTCAGACTAAGATCTGAAAGAAGGTATGGGACACAGGCAGTGATGTAACAACAGCTGTCCTAGACAAACAGATGTTGTTATAGCTTCTACTTACAGACTATCTGCATTAGGAAGTTAATATTCATAAGCATCTACAAAGTCTCTGCATTAAAACACCCACAGCAATTCATCTGCATCCAGTGTCTAAGAGGTGACTAAGAGAAATTGGGGGAATAAAGGGAAAAGAAGGCAGCAGGCACTCGATAAATTTACTGCCTTCTTCCCCTTCTGATTTATTATCTGTTATCTCTTCTCAGCTGTGAGGGGAAGGTAAGGGGGGGGAGGGCAGGGCTGCCACCTAGGCCAAGGCAGCACTAAAAGGGAGGGACAAGTGAGTGGATGATACACAGAAGCCAACTGGTTGTCAAGGTCCTGGGAAGGGAGGGAGGTGGCTGGAGAGGAACTGGGGAGAGGTTTGAACTTTGGAAGGGGGTTAAGTTTTAAGTAGGACACCCCGATGGATGTCATTATCTCCATCCCTTTCTATTTTTAAGCCAGGAGCACTGCCAGCCTCCGGTATGAGTTACGAGATTCCTTATCGTGATATGGTGAAACATCACTGGCCATCAGTCCTTTCTCTACATCTGCTCCCAGAACAGGTAGCGTTGGGCCAGGTCCCCCCCCCCCCCGCCCCCCGCCCCAGGCTCCAACCTACTTTCTCTGGGCAAGCCCCTGGAGACACTCATCCTGAGCTGGGGGTCACTCATATGTTCACTCCAATCTTCAGTTTGGGCTTTTCTTACCACAATGATGATGTCACCTAACCACCAATGCCCCCTTCACACCCTCAACCCCAAAGCCCCCCGTTCAGGTTGGTCTCACTGCTTAGAATGGCTTCCTGGAGGCCTCCTACAAGACCTATCCACAATTAAAAGTCCTCTTCCAAAGAAACTTCCATGACTCACGAGGGAAGACTTCATAGGGAATACTGTTCTTTGTAAAGCACAGGGAGGGGGCATGGAATGAAACCTCCCTGTTACCTCCCCCCCAAAAAAAGTCTGGGCTTCAGTTCATCTATTAAAAAAGAGGAGGTTGAATCTGATGGCCTCTAAAAGCCTTTCAAGATCTCAAACTATGATGCTAACAGGATCCTAAAGCGCTAACTTCTAGCAAACAAATTACTGGTTAAAATAACTTCAAATATTCAGTTGCGGACAAGGTCCCTTAGTCCAAAGAATGATTAACTTCTCCCCCCTCCCTTCTCTTTTCTTTTTAAAGTTGTAGCTGACATGGGCTTTTCTCAGTACCCTTCTGATCTCCAAAGTTTCAGCACTTTGTCCCCAAGCCTGGGCAAGCCCAGCCCCCCACATGGAAGGAACACACACACACACAAACACACACAAACAGAAACACGATGGTTTGTTGACTAGCTATTACCAACTCTTTTTTTTTTTAAATCCCCCTCCTGTGGGCCCCACTTGCTAGCCAAACACATTCTGGGACTGTGGCTGAAAAGGTTTTTTTTCCCTCTCCCCCAGGGTACCACTGTACCCATAGTCAACCATGCTACTTCAGAATGATTCCATCCCAAAGCTCCTGGGGCAGAAGAAGTGAGGTCACTAAAAATGGAGCAAACCTCTCCAGGGGCCATTTCACTCACCACCTTCTCCCCTCACCCCCTCCAGTGATCCAGATGTGAGACAGTGAAGGTGGATCAGGTCCAATAAAGGGCAGCTAACAGCTGGAATTCTTTATCTAGAAACCCTTCCCTCTCAGTAAAGAACCACACCCAAAAGGCTCCAGCCTCACCCACTATAGTCTCTGCCCTACCCTCCATGGGGGCAGAGTCCCCTCTTCTCTAGGTTCAGGGATCCCACCCACAAAAGTTGCCATCAATTTCTCTGGGTTTTTGTTAGTTTTTTTTTTTTCTGAGACTGAAGAAGGGCAGCCTTTTTGGCTGCCTCAGAGAAATCCCAAAGATATGGATGGCCCAGACTGTGTGAGGTATCCCAGAAGGGGACAGTCTCTGAACCCACATAGGTTTTTCCCTAATTTTTTATGATCATGAATTAGAAAGGAAATGTGAGACATCTAATCCAATTTTACTTGTGTTCTCTCTACAACACATTCCCAAAGCTGCCATCCAAACCTTGAACAAATAAAAAAAAAAATTTAGGAAGAGCCCAATGTATGTTTGGCATTATGCTAATCATTGGGAAAGACAAATATAAAAATGAATAAGTCCCTGCCCTCAAGAAGCTTGCATTCTAGCAGCAGAGACAATATAAGACAGGGAAACAATAGCCGGAGCAAGTAGTTTGGGGAGAGCCATTGTGAATGGAATCATTGGGGACCCTCTTCCAGTAGCCTTCCATTAAAATCCTCCAATCAGAAGGAATTTTCTATTTCCAGAGGCAACTCATTCCACTTTGGCATAATCCACATATTAATTCTTGAGTGAATATACACACTTACACACTCATATAAAACATAATATATATATGTATATATATATATATATATATATATATGAAAACAACATTCACATACTGGAACATTCTATAAGCACTATTTCTTAAAGGCTTACTATGGGAGACAGAGATAGATGCACACACACACATACACACACACACACACACACACACACACACACACACACACACACATACATTTATAGCTTTTCTGCTTTTCTCTTTCCTTACCGGGATGACTCTTTTTCTATTCCTTGTGGTTTACTGCCTAGTTAAGAATGGGAAAAACTGCTCCCAAATAACCCCACCCATTCACTCTGTTTGTTATCTGACCAGAGAAAATCCCTAGATACCGAGAGGAGGTCAAATCAAGAAGCATTCATTAACTATAAAGAAAGGCTCTCAAGGGGTCTCCAGTCTAATAAGGAAGACATGCCCACAACTATGTAAAAATAAAATATAGACAGGGTAAATCTGAAATAATCTCACAGGGGAAAAAAACAAAACCCAGAGCTAACCAGTTCTCTCCACAATCTCAAATCCTGAGCATCACATGAAGGGTAGAGGGAAGGAGAATGTCCCAGGTCATGTACAATGGGGAAAAAAGAGGGGAGGCAGCTGGCATAAGGAACCAAGAGCTCCAACAGAGTGGGTCCTCTCAGTTACCAAGGCATACTGGCACCAATTTCAGTAACAGTCCCCAGACTTCCAAGGCAGCAGCTCTTATAGGATGGAGGCTGCAGGTCTGCCCAGAACCTGAGAGCAAGAGCTCCCACAGTCCATGGCAACAGTCTATTACCTCACAACCATAAAGCCCAAGTCTTCCCAATTTTGGGAAAAAATCTCTCCCAAGAACCTCACACATGCATACTCCCTCACCAAACACTCTGGGTTGAATAATTTATTAGTCACCAAATATTTTTTTAAAGGGCTTACTCTGCCTCAGGCACTATGCTAAACCCTGGGGGAGAAAAAAGAAAGATAAATGTTCCTTTCCCTGTCCTCAAGGAACTCACATTCTTATTGGCAATACAAGACATACAGAATGAGTAGGTAGTAACCTTAGAGGAAAAACTAACAATTCCAGGCAGAGCCATAGGAAATGAGCATAGAAGAAAGTCCAAGATTCTAAGATGGAAATGTAAATAGGGATTGCATTTCATCCTAAGACATGGAGGTAGTAGATGGAACCTCATATGTGAAGAAGAGCAAACTGAGCAGTAGGCTGGATGATCCAGGCTGGAAGGGAGATTGGAAGGGTAGGAAGGATTGTAAAAAACTCTAAAAGCCAAATGGAGGAGTTGGTCGAGGTAATAGGCTGCCATTTGATGTTTACTGAGTAGAGACTGACATGGTTAAGCCATCACTTTAGGAAAACCATTTTGGTAGCTAGATGGAAAATGTATTTATAATGAGTTAAGACAATAGGCAGGAGGATTAGTTGTGGAATTTAAGGGACTAAGGCAAGTAATCCCATATGGGAGGTAATGTAAGTCCACAAGTGGATGGATGGATGGATGGATGGATGGATGGATGGATGGATGGCCTAGTGAAGGTAGAGAAGAGGATATATGAGAGATGTGTTGTGGAGAAAAATTACAAGACTGACAATAGATTGGCCAAAGGGATAAGTATAAATGAGTTAAAAATGACAACAAGGCTGTGAAACTGGGAGACTGAAGAGATTCCCTTTGAGAACAGGGAAGATTTGTATGAATTGACAAAAAAATGAAGGCAGCAGAACCAGAGAACAATTTGGCACTCTGATCAACACAACCATCCCCAATTCCAGAGAATTCCTGATGAAACAAGCTGCTCATTCTCTAGATGGAGAAGTGATTTCTTTAGAATAAAGACTGAAGCATATCTGAGAAGGGAGTGGGGAATAGCTAATTCAAGAGTTTGTTTGGCTTAACTATGCATTTTTGCAATGGATTTTGTTTTTTTGGCTTTCTCAATGGGTGGAGAAAAGGGAGGAGAGGAAGAGGACTCAGAACTGAGGGCAAAATGGAGTAGAATTTTGTTTTATAGAGTAATCAGGAATTTCAGAAATAGATTTGAGGGAAAGTGTAGCAATTTATACTCATTTTTCTTATCAGAAATATGTTCCGTCTCCTTGGAGCTTCCACTCAACCAGGAAGAAACACTACATAGACAAATACATCAATACAAGATGGATCCAAAATGAACACAAAGTAACTCAGGGAAGGGGAGAATACATACCTCTGGTTAGGTCCTGAAAGGTCTTTTGTAAGAGGTGACCCCAATGCTGAGTTTGGAAGAAGTAGAGGTGAGGAAGGGGTGGTATGGGAGAAGCCTCAGCAGAGCCCTGGGATCAAGAGATCAGCCTGAGGGTCACTATTCTGAAGGGGAGATGAGGGAGATTATATGTACATTACTGTGGTAAAGCTTAAGATTTTTTTTATCAGCATCAATAAAAATGCATTTTTGCTTGAGAAGGGGAAGCAAAAGAAGCCTCACCAGGAGACAAAAGGCAATAAACTGGCAGAAAGGCCAAGGCAAGACCTGGGAGATTGGCACCAAAGGCAAATGTACAGATAAACCGTTTCTTGACAACATTGACATAAAGGGTCCTAGACCTCAGAAACTTTCTTGTCTAATCCCTCCATTGCCTAGATGAGGAAAACGGGGCTTAAGGAGATTAAATGAATTGCAAGTGGTCACACAGGTAGTAAACTCCAGAGGTGAGAGTTGAAGACTCATCTCCCTCCATGGCCTGTGACTTCAAAGTGCTGATGGAGAAACGTACCACCCTCCCTCAGCAGAGAGACGTGATGGACTACCAGTGATAGCAAGTCACACATTTTCAGACTTGGCTAATATGCTATGTTTTGCTTAACTATACCAATTTGTTACAAGGGTAAGAGATTTCCAAGGTATAAATCTTCATCCTGAAAACTGAACAATTTAGTGTTTCAGAATCAGGTGGAGATGGCTCTAGCACTACTCTGCAATCCACCCTTCCCCCCCATATATAAAATATAAAAAGACAGAAAGAATGAAAGGGAGAGGGAGAGAGTAAGGAAAGGGGAGAGAGGGAAAGAGAAGAGAGGAAGAGGGAGGGGGAGAGAGAGAGAGAGAGAGAGAGAGAGAGAGAGAGAGAGAGAGAGAGAGAGAGAAAGGGTGGGGGGGAGGGAAGGAGAAGGAGAGGGAAAGAGAAAAGAGAGAAGAGTGAGGGAGACAGAAATGGAGAGAGGATGAAGGGAGGGAAGGAAGGAAGGACGGGGAAAGAGGGATGATGAGGGGAGAGAGAAGTAAGGAGGGGGGAGGGAAGATAATAGGGAGGGGAAAAGGAAGGAAGGGGAGGGAGAGAGAAAGAGAGATGTGATAAAAGATGGACACTAAAAGCACTGGCTCTCTTGTTTGGGTATAAATCATGCTCTCCTCCATGTACCCTGGGACAGCACCCTATCTCTTGATCCCAGGTCTCTGCTGAGGCTTCTCCCAAATCATCCCTTCCTTACCTCTATGTCTCCTTCCAAATTCAGCATTGGGGTCACCTCCCACAAGAGATCTTTCAGGACCCAAAGGTATGTGTTCTCCCCTTCCTTGACTTACTTTGTGTTCATTTTGGATCCATCTTGAATTGATTTATCTGCCCATACATTATTTCCTCCTGGTTGAATAGAAACTCCCAGGAGGCAGGACATATTTCATTTTTTTTTATTCTTCAGACACTTCGAATAAACCCTCAATAAATTGTTGAACTGAATTATTGAGTGGAATAGTCTCAGTTTCAATTTAATTTCTATCTGTTCTCAGTACAGGAAACAAGAAATCCTTATTTTTCTAAAGAGATTTAATCATCACCTCCATGTTCATAAACTATTCAGTGCCAAATATGTAAACACTTCCACATATTTCAGGTAAGGTGGGTTTGTAACACACTCTGAGCAAAGCCTAAAAGTAGAGAAACAGGAGGCACGGCCTGCCCTACCCCCTCCTCCATACACCCACACAGGGAATGAAAAATATATCAATGCAAAGCATCAGGAAATTATGCCAGTTTTCTTCATTCAATTTAGAAATTCACTAAAGGGTATAAAGATGAGAAATGTTTCCTTTCCTATTATGTGGCTACCTTAAAAAAAAAATCTCCAAGTTAGAACATGTCCTTTAAAAAAATTCTAAGAAACAATTCTACAGGAGGGAAAGGACATTTTTTACTCCTCCTTCCCTGCCCCCCATGGATCTCTCAAATTTATGTCATCCCTGGGGGTTGTTCAGCTAGAAAGATTAGGTGTGTTTTCTTTGGCCCCAGAGGGCAGCACTAAACATGGGAGATGAAACTATGCAAGTTACGGGGGGGGGGGGGGGGGGGGGGCAGATTTCAGGTTAATATTAAAAAAAACACCTTATTAACAATAAACATTGTCCAATAGTGGCCTTGGATGACCTTGGGGATGGAGGAAGGAAGGTCATGAATTCCCTTATTACTAAAAATCTTTAGGGAAAGACTGATACCTTATATCCCTTTCATCTCTATTAATAATCTTTGAAATATCTCTCCCCATTCAAAAGGTAATCAAGCAATATACCCTTTGATCCAGCAATATCACACTAGTTCTGTATGCCAAAGAGATTATAAAAAGGGGAAAGGACCTATATGTACAAAAATAATTGTAGCAGTTCTTTCTGTAGTGGCAAAGAATTGGAAATTGAGGGGATGCCCATCACTTGGGGAACAGCTGAACAAATTATGATATATGAATGTGATGGAATTCTATTGTTCTATAAGAAATCATGAGCTGCCAGACTTTAGAGAAGCCTGGAAAGATTTGCATGAATTGATGCTGAGTGAAGTGAGTAGAACCAAGAGAACATTGTACACATTAAAACTACAACATTGTAAGATGATCACCTATGATGGATGAAGCTCCTCTCAGCAGTTCACAGCTCAAGGACAACCCCAAGAGACCTGTTAAGGAAAATGTCATCCACATCCAAAGAACAAACTATAGATTCTGAATATGGAGCAAAACAAACCATGTTCACTTTTTAAAACTTCTTTTACATTTTTTTCTTTCTCATTTTTCCCTTTGGTTCTAGTTCTTTCACAGCTTGACTAAGTGGAAAATATTACATATACAATCTATATTAAATTGTGTGTTGCCATGGGGAGGGAAATAGGAAGGGAGGGTGATGGAAAACTATAGAATTCAAAAGCTTGCAAAAGGATGAATGCTAAAAACTATCTTTTGCACATAACTGGAAAATACATATACATACAACAAAATAAATGGGGGGGGGGAATATCTCCCTTCTTCTCACCTGTATTCATTCTCTTCTTTTCAATTATACTATTAACCTAGTGACTCTCACTACCTCCACCTGGGCTTTTTTTTTTTAAGTTTTTGCAAGGCAGTGGGGTTGAGTGGCTTGCCCAGGGCCACACAGCTAGGTAATTATTAAGTGTCTGAGACCAGATTTGAACCCAGGTACTCCTAACTCCAGGGCCGGTATCCACTGTGCCACTTAGCTGCCCCTCCACCTGGGCTTCTGCAATAGCTTGCTGGGGGTGTCTTCCTGCCTCAATCCTCTCCCAACTCCATTCCTAATCTTCCTAAAGTAGATCTTTTTAAAGCCCAGGTCTATCTTTATCAGCCCTCATTTTCAATCAATTCCAACAACTTCCTTTTATTTCTAGGATCAAATATTTTAAATTCTCTATTTGGTTTTGAAAGTCCTACAAAACCTGGACCCCTTCTACCTTTCCAGTCTTCTTAACATCTCATTCCTCACCACTTACTCTAAGATAAGTCACACCATCTAGAGACCCCATGCATTTTCCCTAGCTGTTCTCCATACCTGCAATTTTCTCCCTTGTTTCTATGGATTCCTTCAAATCCCAGCTAAAATTCTGCCTCCTCTAGAAGTTTTCTTAAGGCCCTCCCTCTAACTGCAAATATCCCATAATGTCTCAGTTAATTATTTCCAATTTGTTCAGTATGTTTGTATATCTCTACCATTAAGGCTGAGAGTTTGGGGGCAGCTAATACTGAAGTCAGGAGGATCTGAGTTCAAATTCAACCCCAGACATTTGATACTAGCTGTATAATCTTGAGCAACATTTAATCCCATTGCCTTGCTAAACAAAACAAAAGACTGAGAGTTCCTGGAACTGGTTTTTGACTTTCTCTCTCTATCCCCACAATTGGTACATAGAAGACACTTAATAAATGCTTCATGACTTGACTGGCTGTCAAGCAAAAAACAATCAAAAATAAAAATTTGAAGACCCATTTTTAGTCAATTGGTTATCCAAGGGCATTATACAATCTTTCTCTATAATAAAAATTAAGAGGTTTTGGCTGCATTTTTGCTCTTTGGATAAAGAGGCATTAGCCAAATCATAATCTAATGGACAGTAATCTCTTTTCAGAGAGTCAGGGCAATGTAGCAGAAGGAACCCAAAATTTAAGAGTCTAGATTTGACTCTGCTACATAATGATAAACAATTGAATACTTTAAGGTAAGTCTAAGGAAAGAACGGTAAAAATTGTCAATGCAGCTTGTGGCAAGACCTTCCCTGGGTGTCACCACTGGCCAGAAGAACCAGCTGAAGTGAGGGGAAACTGATGGCATAAAAACTCCCATGGGACCATTAAGAGGAGCTAAAGAATGGAACTTAGAGGAACACAGATTTAGAGCTGGGGGAGATCCCCAGAGGCCATCTCTTTGGAGTCCACCATGACCCCTACTCCACCTATGTGAAAGCAGACACTCACATTGCCCAAAGACACACAAGGGCCAAGCAGCAGTCAAAATTCAAACCCAGGTTTTCTGATTTTCAACCAATCTCCTTTTCTTCTATAATACAATGACCCCCTTATAGGAATTTGGATCAGTTGAAGGTCTGGAGTTAGAGGACATTGGTTCAAATTCCCCTTCTGCTAGTTAATTCCTTCCCATTTGATTTAGGGAAATCATTTACATTCCCTGAGACCTCTGGTTCCTCAAATATAAAATGAGGGAGCTGGCCTATGAAGTCCCTTTTATATCCAAGGCAATGAGGTAGCAAAGAAGTGTAGAATAGGAAAGATCTAAGTTCAAATCCTGCTTCAGATACTTTGGATGATAGTGGCCCTTAGTGGCCCTAGGTTCTCTTACCCATTTTCTTTAACACCTCAGAACTCTGCTAGTTCCTTTCTAGGGATGATCCAAGCCTAAATCATTTCTTCTAGGAGGCTTCAGTTTAGAAACTTCTAAGGTGATTAAAGTAAAGACTGCAGAACCAGACAGCCAGCACTAAGAAGATCAGAACAATGGGGCTAGGGGGTTACAAACTCCATGAATTTAGTGTGGCAACATAACTAAGATGGAAATGTGTTAAACATGATTGTACATATATAACCCATGATAGATTATTCACTGTCATGAGGAAGGAGCTAGGAAGGGAAGGTGGTAGAAAAATGTGGAACTCAAATTCTTACAAAAAAATCAAAGTTGAAAATTATCATAACATATAACTGGAAAAAATTTTAATTTAATTTTAAAAGATAGGTGGGTCATTTAGTGGGCCAAATTTATTGCTTCTAAGTATTCCAAGCAATGGAGCAAGTAGGATGTAAAATTCATCTCTAATTATAGGCTTATTTATAGAAAGTTGAAGGACTTTAGAGTTTATGACTCTTGCAATAAGGTTTCCATGCTCTTCCCTCACCAACATTCTGTGAAGTGGAGAATAAATAAATAAGGTAACATTCACATAGTGCGTGCTATGTTGCCAGGCACTATGCCAAGCATTTTACAATTATTATCTGGTTTGATTCTCACAGTAACCTTGTGAGATGAGTGCTGTTAATATTATTATCTCTATTTTACAGATGAAAAAAACTGAGGCAAACAGAGAGGAAGGGAATTGTACAGGGTCACTCAGCTAGGAAGTGTCTAGGGCCAGAACTGAACTCAGTTCTTTCTGTCTACAGGCCTGGCATGCTATTCACTATGGCATCTAGTTGCCTTAGAGAATATAGATATTATTAGTTCCATTCCACTGATAATGAATCTGAGTACCAAAGCAGTCATACAATTTGCCCAAAGTTATCACCCAAGTAAGGGGGTTAAATTAATCTGATTCCAAGAGCCTGAGGCCCCTTCCCACTAAAGGACATTCTTTTTATTGATGGGGATCACCAACTGTAGCTTAGAGATTTAAAGAATTTCCTGGGGGCACTGAGATTGAGTCTTGCCCATAATCACAGAACTCCTATATACCAAAAGGCAGAAGTTCCTGACTCCAAGGCCCTCTGTCCATTGGGCCACATGGCCTCTCTATTTATAAGTTCTTTTCAAAAAATAAAAAATTATTTTGGATTTTAAGACTTTAACCTTCACTATTAGAATGCTGGTGTTCTTCCTATTCTCTCCAAAAGCAGTTGATAGTAGTTTCAAGCAGAGGAGGACAAAGGGCAGGAGTCATCATCCTCTTTCATTTGCAGTTTGCAGAAAAGGTCAATTAACCAATCCTTGAGGTATTCTCCCATAGATCATCTAGAGTAGGATAGACTTTTCTAGTATTATAATTCCCTCAGGGAAAGGGACTCTTTTTAATCAGCACTTACAGAACAGTCTAGCAGTTAGGTGGCTCAGGGATAGAGGGTTGGACTTGGAGTTCGGAAGACTCCAGTTCAAATTTGACTTCAGACACTTAGTAGCTTTATGACCCTGGATAATTCATTTAACCACTGTTTACTTAACCCACTCTAATATCTTTATCAAGAAAATCCCGTGGACAGTATTAGCATGGTCCACAAGGTCATATAAACTCAGACAGAACTAAACAACTGAAGAACAAATAGAACACCTAGATGGGAAGAGAACTTCAATTTTGTAATGATCCCAAATTATAAGGAACTCCAGGGTTCATTCACACAATACAAGAAGGATTTATTGTAGAAGAAAGAGTGTGGAATCAAAAGACCTGGGTCCTAATTTTGACTGCCAAAAACAAGCTAGGGACTCTTGAGCTAATTGTTTAACCCCTCAATTTCCTCATTTGTTAAAAGGGGATTAAAAATACCTACTCTGCCTACCTCAGAGAGCCATTTCAAGGAACTTATAAAATAGTGGATATGCAAATACAAAATGATCTTATAATAGGTCCTTGATTTAGGGACCTAGTCACCTATGCCCCTAGAAACAATCAAATTTTCCAGGAAAAAAAATTAGACTGTTCCTTTGACATGAAGTACAAAGAGAGCTCTCCACTAGAATTCTGGTACTGTACTTATCTTTGTTCTAGGTAGAGGCAGAGACAGGTTAAAAAAGTACAGAGTTGGAAGAGACCTCAGAGGTCAATTGGATCTAACCCTACCTGAACAGGACCAACTTCACTGATAAGTGGTCATCCAGTTTCTAACTTTCCTGATACAGCCCATTCCATTTTTGGACAACCTTAGTTACAATAAAACTACCCACTGTTATTAGTTCTGACTTCAGGGACCAAACAAGTCTAATCTTCCCTATGAAACCCTCCAAATACTCTGTTTTTGCCTTTACTTCCCCTAATGAATCATCTTCCCAAGCTGAAACAGCCCCAGTTTCTTCAACCAACCCTCCTTCCACATCCTCTTCACTTCAATCCTCCTTCTCAAACCAAACTGACTGCTTTACTCTATTACATATAAATCACATTATATATCAATGTCCCTCCTAAAATGTGTTAAACAAATAAAAACACAATGCTCCATAGAGGAAGTGACAACAGCAGAAGATAACAGGACTGGACACTATGCCTCAGTTAATGAAGTCTAAAATTATGTTCCTAGTTTTTGGCTGCCATATTAGATCAAGCCATGAAAATTTCTCATCTGTTTCATATTGACTGTTATCTTACCATACCGCCCTCACTCATTATTCATGTGACTGATTTTTTTTAAATGTTTGATTAGAAACTTGGCATAGAACACCTGTACTAACAATTGAACTTGCTAAATAGCTTTAATTTAATTTCAACACATGAAACATCATAACATTATTTCAACTGCTTCATCTAAGCAACATATAGAGGGTATTGTGTTTGCTCATTCTCATTGACTTTCTGGTACATTCTTGTAGTTAGAATTTACTCCATTTTTGCAGATCTAGGTAACTGAGTTTTTTAAAACTAAAGTGTGGAACTTTAACATTTATTTCAATTAGTGCATTATTTCTATTTCATCTCGGTAATATAATGCTGCCTATTTATCTACATCATAAATCCTTCCATTGTCCATTGTTCAACTGGTAATCTTGATGCTCCTGAGTTCATGCTCTATACAGTCTATATTTTATAGTCTTAGAGAATATTGGCTTCAAAAATAATGGTTTTGGCAGCAAAAAGCTTCCTAATCACTGAAAGTGTTATACAATATACCAAATGGAATCTGGATGGCTCCCCTCTTCCAATATGGTTCTGGATCGAGCTCATCACATACCTGCAAGACCTCTCTGAGATGTATGCATTGAAAGAATAACCTGAAATTACCTGTACTCTCTTTTCCTTGGTAGAAAATTCAGAAGCAAAATTAGCTTCCTTTTCCATTTTCCACTGACAAAGTCATTCTGGAACAGCAAAGTAGGGTAGTAGATAGAGCATGCATTTTGGAGTCAGGAAGACCTGAGTTTAAATCTTACTAACTGTGTGACCCTGGGCAAGTCATTTAATCCTGATTACTCAAAAACAAACACCCCAATATCATTCCATTGAATCTGAGCCATAGTCCTGTCCCTTTGTTAATTTACTTCTTGTCCCTCACATAAGAAAGGACAATAAAAAGTCCTTTTGGTTGTCTTCAGCATTTATAATAAGCTTGATGAAGTTCAAGCTGAGATTTAGGAGTTTGGAAAATATTTTTATAGCAACATGCAATTCATTCTCAGGCACCCGCCTTTAACTCCAAAGGGACAGGACAACAAAATTTTGCATTCTGTAAAATTTAATAGAATTGATATACATATATGTCCATGTATGCAGAGACACACAGACACACAGACACACACACACACACACATTTCAAACTGTAGTATCACCAGAAATATACAGTCATGTAAAACTTCACATAACCTACTTGGCATCCCCAGTATTTTCAGCTGTCTGTGCCTGGTCTGGCAACTCCATTTTCTGCAGGATTCTCTATAGGTTCCCCAAAACTGAGGAGGCATTTGTCTTCCTCCTCAGCCTGATGTTGATTGCCTTCCCCTCCTATTTCATAAGATACAAACTAATCAAGCTATGAGTGACCGAGAAGAATGAGGTCTTCCTGATGGGTGCCCAGTGAAGGAAAAGACAAGAATGATCCACTTTGATGGAAGATCTACTCCTGTCCATCGAACTTTTCAAAATACAGTATGATCACATAAATTTTTTCAACCTTAATGGACTTGCTCACTCCATCAGTGCAATAATCAGGGACAATTTTAGGGTATCTGCGACAGAGAATATCATCTATATCCAAAGAAAGAACTGTGGAGTTTAAACAAAGACCAAAGATTATTACCTTCAATTAAAAAAAAAAAGTTGTCTTACATACTATATAATTTTGCTATCTCTAATATTTAATTTTTTCTTCAAGGATATATTTTTTCTCTCAACACATTCAATTTCGATCAATGTGTAGCATGGAAACAATTAAAGATTATTCAGACTGCCTTTTGTGTGTGATGGGGAAGGAGTGGGGGGAAAATTGTAAAATTCAAAACCTTACAAAAAATGATAGGTAGAAACTACTATGGTATACAATTGGAAAACAAATAAAATATTAAAAAATAAATTTTGAAAGATAGTTATATTTTTAAATTGTTATTTAAATGTTTTTGCTATCAGTATTTGAGGCTTATTGCAAGAGTCAGCTTCAGCATTGAACTTTCAAGATGGAATACTATGTTTAACTCATTTAAAAAAAGTTGTATTGATGTCAATAAAAAGAAAACTAATTCTGGAGGCAGAAGGCTTGGGTTCAAAATGAGTCTTTGCTACTTATTATCTTGTGATCCCTGGCAAATGAGATAATATTTTTAAAGGGCTTAGCATAGCACCTGATATGCAGTAGATACGTAATAAATATTATTTCTTCCCTTCTTTAATCTATATTCGTCTCAGTTCCCTCATCCATAAAATCAGAGGGTTAAATGACCTCTGAGGTCCCTTGTGTCTCTAAAGCTATAATTCTATGATATGTCCCTTAAAAATCTAATTTGTTCAAAACTCCATGTATCACATTGATCTCTTTAAAATAGAATGACAACTCCCTCTTTTTGTTATCAGAATTATTTTTACCTGTGTTATCAGAATTTCTTTTGAAAAGCTTCACACTCATCTTGAGATAGTTTTATTTTCTTTGGGGAGGGAGGGGAGGGGAGGCAATTGGGTTTTAAGTGACTTATCCAGGATCATAAAGCTAGTAAGTTTTTGAGGTGGAGGGGGTAACAAGTTTTCATGTAGTAGTTCAAGACAAGACTCCTTAAAATCCAAGGATCTATAAAATGAAACTCTAGTTTAATTCTCTCCTGGCTTGGAAGGTTCAAGTCTGTTATTTGGGACTCAGTCCACCATGGCAGAATCAAACTTTGGATCTCCTTATATTCAGTTTACATTCTCTCCCCCTGGTTCATTTCTTTTTTTTTTCTTTTGGTTTTGTGAGGTAATAAGGGTTAAATGATTTGCCCAAGGTCACACAGTTAAAGTAGCAAGTATCTGAGACTAGATTTGAATTCCTGACTCCAGGGCCTATGCTTTATCCACTGCACCTAGCTGCCCCTTCCCCTGGTTCATTTCTTAAACATACAGTTGGTTGGCACAGAGGATACAGCAGAGTGTTTAGAGTTTAGAAAATCTAAATTCAAATTCAGCTTCAGATATTTGCTAGCTGGGCAAGTCACTTAACACTATCTTCCTCAGTTTCCTCAACTGTAAAATGGTGGAAAAGAATAACACCTACTTCCCAGGTTGTTGCTCAGGATCTCATAGTTCTTTAAAAGAATCCTGGGAAGTAGATATTACTATTTTCCATCATTTTACAGTTGAGGAAACTGAGGAAGTTTGCTTAAAGACATACATCTCTGCCTCAATTTCTTTAACTTTAAAATGTAGATCATAATAGCATTTATCTCCCATGGTTTATGTGAAAATCAAATGAGACAATATTTGATCCTCATATTCCATTTAAAACCATTTTCTCTCTGGATCTGTTAAGCTAGGTCTTCTGCTGTGATGTAGTAAAACATCATCATTCAGTTCTTTGGTCCAGTCTTTATCTTTGTATTTCCAGTACCTGGTACAGAGGAGCTATAATAAATGCTTACTGGTTGGTTGATTCAGTTCATAAACAGATCTGAACCATTTAGGGACATTTGAGAAAAGAGGAGTGGAAGATCCACATTTTTGCCATTTAAAAAACTCAGAAAGCTGAGACAACTCAGAAAGAAGCAAACAAATTAACCTCATTACTCAAACCAAGGATTTAATTCACTTAGAAAATTTCCATCCCTCCTGTTTATTCTCACCTATCTCCATCCCTTCAAAAGAGTTTTCCCATGGACCTTCATCTCCCTCATAGAATACAACTCAAAAATCATTCATCCTGATGAGGGGGGAAAGATTATAATGGGGAAGCACTGGTGCTATTGGATGGAATGGCTTTTTTATTATTATTTGTGCATTTGCATCATTCATTATCACCCCAGCACTACCACCAAGCTGCCTATTCTCTAGATGGAGTGAATGAGTAAGAGGGAGGGTTGGGAGGCTTGCCAAGCTCTCCTGGAAGACAGGATGTTTTAATTACAAACTGCCAAAACATGATAGAGTACAATTCCCACTCTGGCAGGGAATACCCCTCTCTCCCTGCCCTCCCCCCACATGGAAAAGCAGCAAATAGTTGCTATGACGGTGGAAACACTCATCTGGCCAAACCCAAGAGGACCATGAAAGCAGTAAGAGGCTTAAGAGGCACCTTTCTTTCCCTCTAAGCTTCAATCAGCTGACCAGTGGCCCAGGCAGTGCCTGAAGGGGCAAAGCTGGAGCTGGCAGTCGGGACCTCTTTCCTGATGCTGCATCGGACAACCATGGCAGGGAACCAAGGCAAAGGGAGTGGGGACTTCTGGGGAAGAATCCCAAAAGAGGTCTTCCCCAAAAGCCGGCACCTGAAACTGAAGGAAAAACTGAGGGACGGTTCAATATCCCTCAATGCTAGGGGATTCAGAAGATGGTGAAGGGAAGAAAGCATCATTTCCACTTGTTTCACTTCACCTACTGGTTAGTAAAATTATATTAACTTGTATTTTCTCTTCCATCTTGGTAGGGGATTCTTTACCTCCTTTGGGACCATCTGTTGGAGCCTATGGACTCCTTTTTCAGAATATTTATAAATGCATGCTATAAAGACAAAGGAAATGACTTCTATTGAAATTCAGTTATAAAGAAATTAAAACCCCAAAACACCAGGTTCACAGACCCTAAATGAAGAACTGGTTTATGGAAAACAGAACTAAGATCAGGATAAGATGCAGATTAAGGAGACAGTTATCTGGGAAGCATGCTAAATGTTCAGGAAACAAAGTCTAGGCTGCCCATGATCCAGACCAAGTCCCCATCTGATGAACCCTTCTTGGCCCTGATGAGCACTCCACAAGATTAGGCCACATTATTTTTGGCTTTCTTGGGAAAGCCCCCTTGTTTGTGTGTATATAATACAAATGTCCTATCCACACCTTGTTTTAAAAATAATATTACTAAAAGCTCTTTTCTGGGCACATTCCTGATCCAAATAATGACTTCTAATTCACATGCTACAGCACAAATGTTTCCAAGTGATTTACTAGAGAGAAGAAGAAAAAAACCGACTCTCCATAGAGCAAATGTGTCCTCTGTCACTTATAGCCATCCCTCCACTGCCTAAGAGCATCACGAAGGTGACCTGGAACTCTCAGAAGCTCTATAGTAATGAACACAAGCAAGTTAGAAAGGTTCAGAGGACAGACCCAATGATGACTGGTTAGCTGCTGTCAGAAGACCTATCCCCCTAAATGTGGAGAGGTCCAGCACCCAGTAAGTTGGCTTGCAGAGATCGAACTCTTTGGGCCACACTAAATAGTCTCCTAAGATGTGGAGAGACTATATATACACAAATAAGGGGGGCTATCACAAGAAAGGTGAAAGTAATACCACCCTACCTTGGGATATCCATTCAGAATAGACAAGGGTTGATCAGGTAAGGACTAGGTCTGAGCCACTTGTTCCCTAGACATTTAGCATGCTTCCCAGATAATTGCATTAGTCTCACTGAGTCACACCTTAGCGACATCATCCATCCCAACTCTCACTTAAGCAAGAATTTCCTCTAAACTTACCCAGCACACTTGTCCTCCAAGTTCTACTTGAAGATTTCCAGTGTGAGGGAACTTATTCCCCCCAGGGACAGCCTCTTCCACTTTTGGGCAGATCTACTGGGTAGGAAACTCTTCTTGCCCTCAAACTTAAATGAATTTCATTGCACCTTGTGGCCATTACTACTATCTGTCCTCTGAAGCCAAGAACAGCTTCACTCCTTCATGCAGGAGACAACTTGAAGACAGTCAGCTATCATGTCCTTCTCCAAGCCTTCTCCTTTCTAGTCTCAGCATCCTTATTTTCTCTATCCAATGCACTTGTGAATGAATCCAAGCCCTTTTAACATCCTGTCCACTCTCCTCTGAACACTCCTTAACCCTAAACATGCCAGCCAGAACTGAACTCAATATTCCAGGTGCCATCTGACCAGAAAATAGTCCATAGGCACTGCCACCTGCCTAATCCTGGACCATGACTCTCTTAATACAGCTGAAGATTGGCCAGCATCTACAACATTACAAATCTCTCAAGGAAGCTGACTGGCAAAAAAATACCAAGTGAACAAAGGATACTGCTATCAAGGGAACTAAAAATTAACTTCAGACATAGCTTCTTACTCAAGAAATGCTCGACTGAAAAATTTCCAATAAGGTACTAAAAACTGACAAGGTAAGAAGCTTTCATTTCTAGAAACACATTATGGTTATAATTCACTTTTATAGACCTGTGATGGAAAACCCCATCCTCATCCAGAGAAGGATCTGTGGAATTTAAATGCAGATCCAAA
The DNA here is from genome assembly GCF_037893015.1 of Macrotis lagotis. Taxonomy (NCBI): domain Eukaryota; kingdom Metazoa; phylum Chordata; class Mammalia; order Peramelemorphia; family Peramelidae; genus Macrotis; species Macrotis lagotis. The sequence continues at coordinate 234,214,306 of NC_133660.1, read as the reverse complement.
CTTACTATCTTCAATTTTTAAAAGTTGTCTTGTGTATTATGTTTTTTCTCCATTTTGATTTGATTCTTCTCTCAAAACATAACTATGTTAGTTATGTTAGGATCTATGTTTAGCATGATTGTACATGCATAGCCTATGCTGTATTGCTTTCTGTCAAGGGGAGGGGGGAAGGAAGGGGGGAGGGAGAAAAATGTAAAATTCAAATCCTTGCCAAAAAATGATTGTTGAAAACTACCCTTCCATATAGTTGGAAAAATAAATAAATAAAATATTTTAAAAAACAATAATAATTCACTTTTATATTTCAGATCTCATCAGACCCTCCCAATACCCCATTTTGCAGATGAAGAAATAGATACCTGGAAATTGGGCAGTGATTTGCCCATGATCATACTACAGATCCATGACAGGACTAGAAACTTGATCTCAAGTCTTCTAATGCTAAATCCAAAAGCTCTTACCACTACCTGATGCTACCTCTCAGGAAGTTACTCAGTGTTCCAGAAGAATAATGGGGTCATCTAATCTAAGCACCAGAAAACAGTTTATTACAGTGCCTTAATTTAGAAAAACCTCTAATGTACTTCCATAGGTAACAAGTTAAAAACAGATCTTGTTCCCATATGAGGAACTCCCCATCTCCTTGTGAGGTGCCAATTCACAGCCCTCTCCCCAACATCTGTCTGCCCTGAAATACCACCCCACCTTCAGCAACTACCTTTTCTTAAAAACATTTTCCAAGTGTTTTTCTGGGCTGGTCATTAAGAGCTCACTGCACATATCCAAGCTTCTTAATCCTCCCTGTCCACTTTCTACCTGGCAACGTGATTGTGTTATTCACAGAGCTCTGCAACCTAACATTTAAATCTATAAACCAGTTTCCTCCTTCCCCAGCTGCTAAAAAAAACAGGAAGTGAAATTTAAAATGCCAAACTGCCCGGGCACTGGGAACCTTGAACCTAACCTTGAGTCATAAAAAAAAAGGCTTTCGAATTACTTGGTTAGGTTGACAGCACAGTGTGGGGGGTAAGGGGGTTTTGCTAGATTTACCACTGAAAGACTTAAGTTCAAATCCTGATCTTGCCACTCATTGCCTTGGGCAATTAATTTAATCTCTTTTGGTTAAATTTAACTGGGGGGGAGGGGAAAGAAAAGGGGCAAGAGTTTGGGACTCAAAATTTTTTAAAGTAAATGTTAAAAATAAATAGATTTTTTAAAAAAAATTAACCCTGTTTTCTAAGCTGTAAAATGAGGTGGTTTAACTAGATGATCTTTAAAGTTCTGTTAAGCTCTGGATCAATGAGCAGAGGAACCTGGTCTGACAATGTTTCCAAGAAATGATTTCAGATCAGAAACATCATCTTAGTGACCATCTTTCTCAGTCAATGATAAGCAAGGTACTTAAATTTCCAGACTTCCATGTTTGAAAATTCAACCTTAATCAATGTTCTTAGGGGAAAAGTGTATTATTAGACACACTTTGGAAAATTACTTTTCCAAATTTGTAGTTTAAGGACATCTTTCCAAATAAGGGGTTAGTGGGACTTTGGGAAAGGAGCACACAGGCCCATATACCTCAAGGGTTCTCAAAGGGTGAGTGATGATGACTTAAGACTTAAACATTTTTTTTTACAAAATATTCTATTCCCACCTCTGTAGGCCACTATTTCTACTTCTCTTTTCTCCTTCTAATCTCAGGTGAGGAAGGAGGATCGCTATCCTTAGCCTTACTGTACAACAGTTGGAATATTTTTCCTCTTGGAAAAGTAGCAGCATCTAGCACCTAATGGGTTGTATCCCTCCATTCTCCCTTTTTTTTGAAAAACCAAGCATTGGGAACTTTTCATTGCTTAGTGACAAACACATGAGACATTGACTGGTTGTCCTACCTCCTGCCCTGGATGGCCCCAGATCTAGAAACTGCTGCCATTCAAACAACACCAAGGGCTGTGTTTTCAGGATAGGGAAGCTACCCAACCTGCCTAACCACTAAGCAGTTAGTTACAAGTTTTGCTTTCTTGGGATCTCTCACTAATCACTCAGAGCAACCCTCTGGGCTCCTCCAAAACCTTCAAAGTGCCTGTAGAAATAACAGATCTCAATTACTTTGAATAAGGAATACCCTAAAGTAGTGGCATCTATCACTATAACCCTTAGAAGGGAATTGGCCAATCATTCTCCAACCCATACAAGTCACAGGCCAAATTCAGCAAGAGCATCCCAAGATTGGAGGAGAAGGAAATGAAGCTGTTCAGGAGAATGTAAGCTACTCCAGGGCAGGAAGCATATAATTTTTGTCTCTGAATCCCCAGAACCTTGCACTACACAAGGAGCTATCTAAGTAGAACATAGGCAGGAGGATAGCATAGTGGCACTAGGAGTCAGGAAGACTCCAGTTCAAAGCCTGCACTTACTAAAGCTAGGACCTTGGGCAAGTCACTTAATTTCCAACTTAGTTTCCTCATTTGTAAAATGGAGGAATAATTATAACTCCATGTTACTGTAATGATGATTCCAGCAAAATGACAATTACACACAAAACATGTATTTTGCAAACCTTAAAAGAACTGTGTAAAAGCTAGCTATTATTGTTGGCCAGTTAAATTGAAATGGAGAGAGAATGAAAAGAATTTTCAAATCAGAGAGGACCTACAGATCAAATCTTCTATTTTACAGATGAGGAAAATGAGGTTGAATGAAGGAACAAGATTTACCCAAGGTCACAGTGAGCCAGTGGGTGAACTTGGACTGAAATCTGAATCTCCTGACTCGGGAGTCTGATGTCCTTTTCTCTGCTATTTCCCAGTAAGAATCTGCTACTAGAAAATCAAACTACCTTATGTTAGCAAAAAAAAGCATACAAATATCCTGGCCACATCTGAGGTAGAGCAGGTACCTGCTGTGATATTATCATGGGCCATGGCCCTCAATTCCAAAAAAGACTCCGTGTTGACAGTTGAAGGACCTGCTCTAATCTACAGGAGAAAATTGTATCATGTAGAACACTCATGGGGGCTAGATGATGGGGTGAGTATATGAATTTAATTCTCCACTTTCAGCTTTACAACAGAGAAGAATTTTAGAGATACCACATCAGGTATTACACTGCCCAGCTAGTGGTAGTAGCTGTAGTTCTTGAATCTCAAAGACCATGACATTATGACTTTGCACATCAGATTGATTAAAATGAGGGGTTTTGTGCAAAGATACCATTCTCACTATCTCCTGTGAGTCAGTCATCAATAGGAGGCCTAACCTTTTAAAATCAGGTCTTTCCTATATGACCAAGGCTCTTCAGCATACAATATTATCAGTATTATTGACAGTAGGGTCAAGCTAACCTATCTCTCAGTAGCCTGAAAGTCATATCAGATTTAGTCTCTTCCAAATTCCCTAGCCCCATTAGGGATCTCCTTCCAATCCAGCTTGGTCCTCTCTAGTGTACAGTCAGAGGTCTGGGAAGAAGGGAAGGAGCCAGCTCCTTCCCTGGTCATAATCCTAGTGTCTGCAGCATCACTCCAGGACAGCCCAGCTCCAGTGAATTTAATATTCACTGGGGGCTTGCCAAGACACATGTCCGGCCCTAAGGCAATAACAGGGAAATCTGGAGTCAGTTCAAAGAGAAGGAGAGCAGCTCACTCTGTCTCCACACCCCATGGTCAGCATGTCCACAGGTTGCCTCTGAAGTCCCATAAGGCTTGACTGTCCTATACTAAGGCCTATCTCAGTGGGCCTTAGTCCTTTCCCTTACCAAGGTTTACTGGCTTACTCTTTAAATATCAAGTGATCAGAGACACTTTTTGCTTCCATGGTGTTCATTAATTATATTGACGAGGGCAAAGCAGAAAAAAACTAGGCTAGAAAACACAAGACTTCTAATTCAGTCTCAACACTATAAAGACCTGCTGTGCGCACACAAGAAAAATTATTTCACTCCTCTAGGCCTCAGGCAATGTGGTATAATGGAGAGAGAAGAGCCTTGGAGTCAGGAAGAGTTGGGTGCAAGTCTCACTCCTGACCACTACTGCTGGACTCTAGATAAGTCACTTAACATTTTTCTCCATTTCTAAGTTTCTGAAAATATTGAGACCTATAAAATAGATGTCACAGAGTTGATGTGAGGTTCAAATGACATAAAACACATATTAAGTAATATTGTTACCAAGGAAGATCTGCTAAAGGAATCTGGATAAAGCTTACCAATGCCCATCAAGCCCTAGGGCATCTGCAATCAGTATGGTGACAAATCCAAACTGAACTGCAGATAGTTCCAAAATCAGACAGAAACCCACATTATGCTGGTCCATTACTACAACTAGATTCCAGAAACTATTTCCACATCTTACTCTATGCCCTGAAAACCAATTCCCCTTTCCAAGGAGAAAAGTCATAGTTCTTCTTCCTTCCCCCCCAATCACATAATAATAACTCACATTTCCACACATCACTTTAAGGATTATAAAGCCCATTTCATACCCAGTCTCATTAGATTCCCAAAACAATTCCATGAGATTAATGCAACTATTATTATTATTTCCATTTTATAGATGAGGAAACTGAGACAAACTGTTTAAAGGACTTTCCCAGGATCATATAGTCAGAAGACCATCCTCTACCCCAAGGCACCTACACAAGCACAGATATTATCTGCTTTTTACCTAAGGAATCCAAAAGATTAATTTGGTAGAGTTAGGTGACTTAACCACAATCATTCAGCAGGATCTTCAGATTTCACTCAATTGTGAGATAAGTAGAACCAGAAAAACACTGTATACCCTAACAGCAACATGGGGTGATGATCAACCTTGAGGGACTCCCTCATTCCATCAGTGCAACAACCAGGGACAATTTTGTACTGTCTGCAATGGAGAATACCATCTGTATCCAGAGAAAGAATTGTGGAGTTTGAACAAAGACCAAGGACTATTCCCTTTAATTTTGAAAAAAAAAAGCTGATACCTTATTGTCTGATCTTGCTATCTCTTATACTTTATGTTTCCTCCTTAAGGATGTGATTTCTCTCTCATCACACTCAATTTGCATCAATGTATACCATGGAAGCAATGTAAAGACTGACAAATTGCCTTCTGTGGGGGGCGGGGAGGGAAGTAAGATCAGGGGAAAAATTGTAAAACTCAAAATAAATAAAATCTTTAGTTACAGATTTCACTCAGTCATGGATAAGAAAATCCAAAAAATGGGTAAGTAAATAAGAGCTTAATAAAGAATTCCTGGGGGGAAGGGGGTTTATGTTTACTCTTATAACACATTCAGTTGACATCAATGTATGGCAGGGAAACAATGTAGAGACTGTCAGACAGCCTTGGGGGGGGGGGGGGATTGAAGAATTTAGAGCCTTGCAAAAGTGCTGGATGCATATTACTATGGCATAGAATTGGAAAACAAATCAAATGTTCAAATTGAAAAGCAAGAACTCCCCAGAGTTGCCATGGAAAAGTTAGCCACAGACTAGAGGAGGGGGAGAAGAAGACAGTATCAAAGCTTCGGAAGGGGAAATTAGTTCGTTCACCAGCCAGCTGGAAGCTGGAGCTGGGGCAGAGGGTGGAGGAGAGGGGCAGGAAAGAGGGGGTGCATTCAAAGGAGCGACCAGGAAGTTTACTCTAATGACTTTACGCTCGGATAATCGGGATGTGATAACTGAGCTAGAGACTAGGAAAAAAGCAAAGGGAGGACCCCCTCTTGGCCACCAGCACCCCTCCCAGCACCCACAGACAGGAGAGCGGGAATGCTCAGCCGCAGTGGGGGGCCGGGGGTCAGCACCCCGGACACTTCCCCACCCGACCCGCAGGGATGCTTCAGAGGACTCAAACTTGGGCGGAAGGGGGGGAGGTCCCGAGAGGATGAATGCCTTCTCCAGAGCGCCCCGCGCCCCCCGCCCCCGCCCCCCTAGGCTGGCTCCGAGCACCTGGGCAGTGCGCGCCAAGAGCCCCGGAGCCGGGGGCGGGCCCGGGCCGGCGCGGCCCACCTGAGGCTCCCTCGGGCCCAGGGCGCCCAGGTGCGGGCTTCACCCCGGCCCGGCCCCCCTCCCGGCCGCCCCGCGTCCCCGGGACTCACTCGATGAAGTAGCTGGCGCCTTCCTCGGAGAAGCCCTCCTCCCAGCCGCGGGGCAGGTCTGCGGCGGCCCGAACAGGTGGAAGGGACCGGCAAAGAGACCCAGAAAAGTCGGCTCAAACTTCTGCCCCCGGCCCGGCCCGGCCCCCGCCCGGCCCCCGCCCGGCCCAGCCCGGCCCGGCCCGGCCCAGCCCGGCCCAGCCCGGCCCCCCCGCGCCCACCTGAGCGGATCATGTGGCCCGAGTTGACGGGCTCCCCGGTGCGCGGGTGCAGCCAGGTGGTGCGGCGGCCTCGGTCACTGCGGGGGGCGGGGAGAGACGTGCACCTGTTAGTGCGGGAGGGAAACGGGGTGCGGAGCCGCCCGCCCCGCCCGCGCCCCCCGCCCCGCCCGCCCCTCACTCGATGAAGAAGACGCGGCCGTCCCTGCAGACCCCGTAGGACCAGTGCTCAGGTAAACTGTCCCGCTCGACCCCCGCCGCCGCCGCCATGTTGGCCGGGAGTGCGCCGGGAGGAGGAGGAGGAGGAGGAGGAGGAGGAGGAGGAGGAGGCGGGGCGCGGCCCGGCCGGGGCTCCCCCCGGGGACCGTCCCCCCAGAGCCCTCGGACTCGCCCCGCCGGCTGCAGCGGCCTCCGGGGGGGCTGGAGACCCTCAGCACCCCGGCTCCGGCGGGGGGGGGCCCTGCTCCCCAATTCGGCAACTTTCCCCCTCGGGGTCTCCCCCCGCCCACTTCCCAAGCGCTGGAACTGGAGAAGTCCCGAGGCGGCGGAGGGTCCCCCGCGCCGGGCGCCGGAGGGCGGGAGCGGCCTTTGTCCTTGGTCCTGCCTCCCGGCCGGCCGCGGCCGCCCCGGCTGGCCCCTGCCCTCCTCCCCTCGGCTTCCATCCGACCACTGAGCCGCGGCCGAGGGCCTGGGGGCGGCCCTCGACCCCCACGAGCCCCCTCGGGCCGCCGGGTCCCGGGGGGAGGCAGGGGGAGCTTGCTCCGTCCCGCACCTGAGCCGTGACCGAGCCACGCCACCCGCGGCCAGCAGGACTCGAATCCAACGCCTGAGTGTGCAGGACAGGAATTGCCTTCTGCCTTCCAAAACAAGTGAATGCCTTCGGTCCGGGGGGGTGTATGCAGCCGCCCTGGACTGGCCTGCCGGGAGGGAGTGTAGCAAGGGAGGCCCGAGATAATGGGGGTCATTAAAGGCAGGCAGCTGTGTGTTGTGGAAAGAGAAGCAGACTGGCATTCGCAGGAGATGGGTTGGAAAGCACATGTCCTTACACACTGAGGCCAAAGAGCCTCAGTCCTCCTCGGAAAGCAGGACTTCTGCGAAGACCAAATGAGACGATGTATGTAAAGCAGTAATAGTCATATCTATGTGTAAAATATCTCCTCTCCAGACAACGAGATCATTCTGGATCTCCTCCTGCCGTGGACAAGATCTGCCCGGGAATCCAGATCCCAGATAGATTCTCAATGGATGATAAGGTCCTCAGGTAGCTGGAGATTGTGCTACATTATACCAAGACCCATAAAAGCCTTTTGGAAGAAATCCTTGATCCCTCAAAGGAGTTTGGCTTCTCTATCCACACACGAAAGACCAAATGGATGAAAGACATCTATCGCCCAGCTCTCCACGTGTACTTGAATGGCAGTTTTATAGAACTTGTCCAACAACAGTATGTCCATCTGGGATAAAGCAAACAATGAACCCATTACAGAGTTGCCAAGAAGGAGCAGAACAGGCTGGATTGCTTTAGGGAAATTTCAGAGCATTTTTAAATTGCCATGGGTTTTCTTTGAAAGCAAAGACCCGGTTTTTCAATACTAACACTGCTAATATGTCAGTTGACATGGCTCATTGCCTCTGAAGGAGACAAGAGATGATATGTCCCCTGTGAGTTAAACCACCTTCTTTCAGATGCTGATGGATGTAGTCTAGGACTCTGAATCTAGGGATCCATGGAATGAGGACACCCCTCAAGACCACAGGCTCTTCTTTCCAGCACATTCCCTGTGACAACCATCTGGTGATTTTGGCCTTTTTGTGATTGAACCAGATAACTTCTTCTGCAGGTGCTTCAGCTTCTGCCTCCTATTGCCTCCCCCCCCAAAAAAAAACTACTAACAATGAGGGAAGAAATCCTAGGTACTAAAGTTCTTAGTGCTATCAAAAGACATGACATCATGAATAGAATATTCACAGTTAGAAGAACTGCTTCTCTCTTTAACATGAGTCTCCATCATCATCTTCCTCCTCATTATAAATGAGCTTTAAAAAAAGTGATTATGTCCCTGTTGGAAGTGCTTGGGACACAAAAAAGCGCAGAAACCTGGTGTTTACCTTCAAGGGACTCCTGTTCTAATGTCACATGCTTTGGATTAGGGATATAAACTATAAATACAGAGGAGATGGGAGGTCATGTGGAGGGGAGGCCTATGTTATCCAGATCATGGGTAACATGGATGGATGCTCTACAGCCCCTCCTGGCCCCACAGTGATAGGGTTGCTTAGCTTTCTACCAACATTAGATTTTTCTTTCCTTTTTACTGTGGTTAGTAGTAAATCTCTCCTAACTATAGGAAAGATTCTATCTCTAATTTTTATTTCTTTATCATTGAGACTTTTTAAATTTATTTTTCCAATTATAAGAGATAATTTCCAATATTTAATTTTATAAAGTGTTTTCCATCCTATCCTTCCTTATCCCCACCCAAGGATAGCAAGTAATCTGATAAAGATTGTGTTAAACATATTTTCCCATTGGTCATGCTGTCAAAGAAGAATTAGAATAAAAAAGGAAAAACCAGGAGAAGGAAAAAGCCAAAAAACAAAATTAAGAAGGTGAAAATAGCATACTATGATCTGCATTCAGATTCCATACTTCTTCCTCTGAATATGAATGGCATTTTGCCATCACAAATCTTTTAGAATTATCTTGGATTGTATTGCTGAGAAGAGCTAAATCCATCTTAGTTGAGCATCACACAATATAGTTGTTACTGTAGACAGTGTTCTAGTTCTGCTCAATTCACTCAACATCAGTTCATGTAAGTCTTTCTAGATTTTTCTGAAGTCTGCCTGCCCGTTATTTCTTATAGAGCATTAACATTCCATTGTATTCAAATACCTATCCTGTTCAACCATTCCCAATTAAAGGGTATCCCCTTAGTTTCCAATTATTTGCCACCACAAAAAGAACTGCTGTTCCTATACAAGTGAATTGTTTTTCCCTTGTCATTGAGCCTTAAGGAACCTAGCATCATATTTGGATTGCAAAGTTAATGAACCTTCTTACCTGGAATGTTCTCCTTCCTTTTGCCTCTGCTCTAGGCTTCCCTGGTCTCCTTCAAGAGTCACTGATCAAATCTCACTTTCTATAAGAGGCTTCTCCCAGTGTCTCTCATGCCCAACTCTTAAGACCCTTCCCTTTTTATATTGTTGCCCCTCCCCTATTCAAGTATGCACTCCTTGAAAGCAAGGACTATTTTTTAAAATTCTCTATGTACATCCCTTATATGTAATTTATACAGTATTTATATTAATTTTTAATTAAATAAATGATTGTTGACTGAGTGACTGCCTGAAATCTGTGCAGAGATTCAGTTCAGAGACTCAATTGGTCTTTCCTAGGGAGTATCACATCATTCTTAGTCATAATAGCAACAATAATAATAATTAATATTTATATAATTGCTAGGCACTGTGCTAACTGCTTTACAGTTATCTGTGAGACAGGCTAGTATGTTCATTGTGGTAGAACAAGGTTACTGTATTGGCCTTGTAAGTCATCACATCAAAAAGCCCTTACTAACTGGCCATCAACAAGTTAGCTGTGCAGAGAATAGACTAGAGCAGGAAGACCTGAGGTGGGGAAACCAGATATGAAGCTGCTAATACAAATGAGAGGTGACAAAGGTCTGTTCAAATAGAGAGAAGAGGTGGAAAATGTCAGATGTTATGGAGGTAGAAGTGTTGAGATTTGACATCTGATTGCAAGGTGATATGCAAGGTGAAGGAGAGTATGAAGTTGAGGATATCATGGTTACCAGACTGAGAGATTGGAGATTGGTGATTTTATATATATATATATATATATATATATATATATATATATATATATATATATATATATATATATATCTTCTCTAGGAATAATAACATTGTCCTTCATTTTAGAAGAAAATGACATCAGGGAGGTGATGCTATGGCAAGCACATGATTTGGATTTGTGTGAGGGGGTGCTGGGCTAAGTCACCAGTCTCACTATCTCCTCCAGAGTCATGTGCATCTAGTGGTCAGATATGAATCAGGATGACTGGAGACAGCCCTGGATTTGAGGCAGTCAGGGTTAAGTGACCTACCCAAAGTCACACAGTTAAGTAAAAGTGGCAAGTGTCTGAGGCCAGATTTAAACTCCCATGCTCCTGTATCCAACACCAGTGCTCTAGGCACTGCACCACCTAGCTGCCCTTCGAGGAATAGAAAAGCTTGGAAGAAGGGTGTGTCTCCAGAGGAAGACACTTGGTTCAATTGGAGATAGCTATTTTTTTCCAGTGGTAAGAGGTAGCTGATGATCAAGGAAGAGATAGTCATTGGACTTGGGTTTGATGGGTGTTTGATGTGTACTGATAGACAGAAGTGGGTGTCCATGGAATAGCATATGAACATTATACTAAAGTAGAAAGTCTGGGAGTCCTGACTTCTTTTTTTATTCCCCAGCACCCAAAGTAAGAAGGGACTCAAATGTTATCTAGTCTCATATAAGGCAGGAATGCCCAGTGAGAGGCATTCCTGGGTTTGTTTACTTGTTCTGCATTCCTTGTCTTATATCAAGCAAAATTGCCTATCATTTCTTTGCCATTTTATTAGTAACTGAAGATTTTAGCAACTCTGATGGTACAAAAATGAGGGTTCAAGAAATTCGCCCATCTTAATTGTCCAAATTAATGGAACAGGGCATTTAAAAAATTATCTCAAATATTTCTGTCTAACTCCCCATGATCAAATTAGAAATTCAAGAGGACATGTTTATCATTACCAGGAGTGTCTAGGATCCTTTTACCTTGAATCTTAAGATTCAAGGTGAATTTAGTACAGATTAAACAAAGCAGTTCATAAGTTACATGCCTTACCAAAAATTTCTAGTTTATGAAGTTAATGGTTCAACAGATAGGTGGGAAGAAGTGAGAAAATGGATCAAACCTGGCTTATTCCTCTCTTTACTGTGAAGTTCAAGAATCTATTATTTAGCAAATGGTATTTTTATTGATGCATTTTTGTTGTTATATCATGTTCATTTCCAAATATAAAACATTTTTAGAAGGGTGAGGGGAAGCAGTCTGGATAGGCAATGTTCCATACCCTTCCCCCATACCTATACTTATGCAAAGAAGAGAGGTACAGACTGTCCATTTTTTTTTCCTTCCCTCTTGGCAGAGGCTAGATGAATGCTTGTCCAGTATATTGTAGTGGTATTTTTTTTTAAGGTATGGTGTAATCTGAAGTCCCTTCTAACTTTCCAGATTCTCTGATTGTCTGAAGTCAAGCTTGGTCATTATAATTATACAACATTCAGAGCAGAACCAGAAAAACATTGTACTCTGTGTGATGATCAACTATGAATGACTTTGCTCTTTTCAGCAATACAAAGATCCAAGACAATTGCAAAGGACTCATGATAGAAAATGCCATCTATATCCAGAGAAAGAACTGATGGACACTGAATGCAGATTGAAGCATATTATTTTCACTTTCTTTACTTTTTTCATTTTTTTCCCTTTTGGTCTATTTCTTCTTTCACAACTGTGGTTAAAAATGGAAATGTTTTACATGATTACACCTATATAACTTACATCAAATTGTCTACTATTTTAGGAAAGGGAATGGAGAGGGAGGAAGAAAAAAATTTGGAATTCACAATTTTGTAAAAATGAACGCTAATGGTTATAAAATATAGAGCTTATATCAGATTGCTTTCTGTCAGGGAAGGGAGGGAGGGAGAAAAATTGTAAAACTCAAAACCTTGCAAAAAAATGATTGGTTAAAAACGGCCATTGTATGTAGTTGGAAAAATAAATAAATAAAATAATAAATGTTTCCATACCACTAAACAATGAATGCTAAGAATTATCATTACATATAATTAGAAAGAAATAAAATATTATTAAAAATAATTATACAACATTCATTTTGTTTTATTGTTTTGTTTAATTCATCCTTAATCAGTTCATATAAGTCTTTACCATGATTCTCAAATTCTCTATATCTCCATTTCTTACAATGTAGGAATATTCCATTGCATTCATGTATCACATTTTGTTTAGCTATTCTTCAATTGATACCTTTTTGGTTCCCAGTTTTTTTCCACCACAACTATTAATAAATTACTATAATTAATATTCCTCTCTCATTTTGAAAAAGGAGCTCTCCTTGGTGCACATGCCTACCACAAGAATCTCTGGGTTAATAGAATGAACTTTTTTCCCCCACCAAACTTCCTAATTACTTTCCAGAAATGACTGAACCAATTCAAAGCTCTATGGCATGTTTTAGAAAGATGAATCTGGCAGACAGTGGCAGATAAATTAGAGAGAGGAAGAATTGAGGCAGAGAGAGACCACTTAAGAAGCATCTGAAAATCAGGCATGAGAGGATCAGAGCCTGGACCAGTTTGGTTTTCAAGGAAATGCAAATGAAGGGACAGATGGGAGAAAGATTTCAAAGAAAGAACAGATAGAACTTGGCAGTTGTTGATGAGTTGTGGGGATTGAAAGAAAATGAGAAACCCATAGATGACTCAAAAGTTCGGAGCTAGGGATGTTTGGAGTCATTAAAAAAAAGTTTGGAGCCTGGGATTCTGGAAGAAAGATGGTGACACTTAAAAAAAAAGAATTTGATAGTCCCTGAGATGGCTGTAATCATTCTGTCTGTATCCCCTTCCTTCTCCCTCCTATTCCCTTGGGCAGAGTATTGGGAGAGATGGGAAGAATAGATGGAAGGTATCCCAAGATTTTCATATTTGCCATGGAGCTGAGCAGCTCATAGGATTCCCTCATTCTGGTTTTGTTGGTAGTCCCCTGGGATGCGGATGATGAGGGTCCTGAGGCAGAAGCAAAGTTGCCAAGGACATACTTGGCTTTATAGCTTTGCCCAGGGTTAGCATTATTGAAGGAACTATCTCCTATCTCAAAATTACATTGCTAACTGAGAACATGAGGTACATGGTGCTCCCATCACACACACACACACACACACACACACACACACACACACACACACACGTTTGAAAACTTTTATTGGAAACTACCCTCTGAAAAGAATAGAGAATATAACTATTGTCTTGAGCACCTTGAGTAAAAGTGACTCATTCAGAGTCATGCAACCAGACTGTGTGGCCTTAGTCATGTTACCATCTCATTGTGAGCCTCCATTTCCCCATCCATAAAATATGATTGAGATTATATGATACATTAAGACTCTTTCAGCTCTCTAGATTGGAGCTAAAGCCACATTAACTGCTATCTGACTCCTCCCTCTGTCCTGATATGAAGCTGGCACTGATCTTTTATTCTCTGGGATTTTTTCTCCAGTCTTGTGGGGTTTGGGAGGTGATGATGGTTCTGTGCATTAGATTCTCCAGATGAGTTGTGGTAGGAAAAGAACAGGATGTACAATACCCAAAAAAGACTTCATAAAGAAACAAGCTAGATATGATTTCTCTCTCATCACACTCAATTTGGATCAATGTACAACATGGAAACAATGTAAAGACTGACAAATTGCTTTCTGTGGGGGATGAGGGAGGAAAGTAAGATTGGGAGGAAAATTGTAAAACTCAAAATAAATTAAAAAAAGAAATAATCTAGAGACTGACAGATCAATTAGAGCTTTGCTACTCTTAGCAGAGATGGAAAGCCCGTCTTTTGTCATAAAGTGAAAGTAAAGCAGGAACCTGCGTGTTCTAGGAGTTCTAGCTATTTTATATCTACATACACACATATGTTATTAAGAGTGTTGTGCTTAGTGGGAGCTATCATTTTTTTTATCATTTTTGTAATTAGGTGTCTGCACCTGTGATTTTGTTAATATAGGTACTCCTAGGAGGGGAAAATCCTTCTGCCAATATAGCTAAGTCCGTATAGGCTTAAAGAGAGCTACCTGGAGCAGAAGGGCCAAATACTTGACTCATAATGGCAATATATGGTTTTCTAAGTCAATATGTAACCTTGCATGGATCCTTACATATGCTTCAGTAACCCCCCATTTCTATTGTCTTGAGTACCTTGACTCATTCAGAGTCATACAACCAGTATATGCCAGAGATAGGACTTGAACCCTGGTCTTTTGATTCCAAGGCCAACATCACACCATGTCTTGTCTTTCTATTAGTACCACAACTGAGATGCTCTCCCTTACTTTTGAGTTCTTAATGGCATTTGAATTTATCTTATTTGAGCTTCTACCTCTGAGGGCGACAGAGCAGAGATTGTTATCCTTATTTTATATATAAGGAAACTAGGATACTTAGAAGTGAAGGGTCACACAGATAAGTGGCAGGCTTATGCCCAGATTTCCTAACTATGAATGCATGCAGGTAGACCTGGGTTTAAATTCTAGCTGTGAGCCCAAGGGCAAGTCATTCTAACTTCCCTTAGTCACAGCTTTGTCAACTCTAAAATGGAAAGAATAATACCAGTCATAGGGATATTGTGACATTTGAGACAACGAACGAATGATTGAATGAACAATAAACAAAAAAGAAAATAGAGGTCATTTGTTAAGCATGTACAAAGCATCATACTAAGTCTTGAGAATACAAGTACAAAAGTTAAAACAATCTCTGATCTCCAGGTGCTCACATTCTCATGAGGAAGATAAGCTACAAATCAAGTGGAAAGCTCTCTAAAGCAGATGGCAATTCATTTTTTTATTGATGAAATCAAATATGATTTTGATGTTGAAACATTTGACATTCCTAACGACTCTGGTAATAAGAACTTTTATTATTATTATTAATAGGTAGCTATATGGTAAAGTGAATGTGCCATGAAACTTGGTGTCAAGAAGACTTGAGTTCATATTCTGCCTCATATGCTTATTAGCTACTTGATCATGAGCAAATCATATCATCAGTCTGTGCCTTGGTGTCTGGATCTGCAAAATGGGCATAAGACTAGTTCCTATCTCACACAATTATTACAAAGATCAAAAAACATCTGTGAAACACTTTGCAAACCAGAGCACTATATAAATGCCAAATATTATTGCACTGTAACAAGGTATGAGTGGCAGAGAAGAGCTATCATTCAATCACCTTAAGTTGAGTCTGGGTGCCCATGTAACAAAATGAAATCACAGGTCATATAGAAGCCTAAGGAATTCTTTTGTTTTCTTAAAAAAAAGAAGCATCTTGGGTCAGGAAAGGGCCTTCCTCTATCTCCCTCTAGCTGGAGAGAGGGACCCATTATCTTTTGTGTAATGGGGGAAATATCAAGAGGCTATTAGCAACCCATGAATGAATATCTAATGTCTCTTAAAAGACTCCTTGAGGGCAGGGACGGGGTAGCAGAGCTAGTTTAATATTCTCACAATACCTAGCTCCCAGTCTTAACACAAGATTAAAGCATACTTTCTCTCCTAAAGACAGTAATTTTTATTGTGCTTTGCAAACATCATCTTATTTGGTTTTCACAACAGTCCTGGAAGGTTGGTGCTATTATTATCTTTACAGATGAAGAGGACAGAAATTAAGTGATTTGTCACAGAGTTGGTAAATGTCTAAGATAGGATTTGAACTCAGGTCTTCCTGACCCCAAGCCCTACACTCTGTCCACTGATCTACCTAGCCATCTATAAATTCTTACTGCACTTGCTGCCTGTACCTTCATATGACACTATAGAGTTTTATGACGTTACTTATCTTTTCATGCATCCCTCCTCATTTAGTACATATTTATTTTTAATATAATTTTTTAATCAACAAAAGAATGTCTCCCATACACCTTACATCTCCTCTCCCCATTGAGAAAGCAAAGAAACAAAACTCCTGTTACGAATATGTATAGTTAAGCAAAACAATTTCTTTATTGGCTATATCTAAAAAATTATGTCTTATTCTTCACTCTGAATCCATCACCTCTCTATTAGGAAATGAGTAGTATTTTTCATTGTAAACATTTCATTGTGAAGTGGTATTTTTCATTCATTTCATTCTGTATAAGTTGATACAAATCATCCCAGGTTTCTATGAAACCATCCGCTTCATCATTTCTTACAGCACAGTAGCATTCTGTCACACTCATATACTAAAATTTCTTTAGCCATTCCCCAAATAATGAACACCGCATTCATTTTTCACTTTTTCAGACCTACAAAAAGAGCTGCTATAAATATTTTTGGTACATATGAGTCCTTTTCCGCTTTTCTTTGATCTCTTTGAGGGTTTGAGCTGAGCAGTGGTATTGCCAAATCAAAGAGCATGTACAGCTTAATAGCTTTTGGGGCAAGGTTCCAAATTGATTTCCAGAATGGCTGGACTAATTCATAGCTCTGTCGATAGTACATTAAAGTACTTGTTTTCCCACAGCTCCTCCAGCATTTATCATTTTCCCTTTTTTGTTCATTTAGCCGATCTAAGGGGTATGAAAGGAACCTCAGTTTTGTTTTAATTTGCATTTCTCTAATGATTAGTGATTTAGAGCATTTTTTCATGTTATTGATAACTTAGATTTCTTTGATTGAAAACTGCCTATTCATATCCTTTGCCATTTGTCAAAGTATAGCCTCAAAGGAACAAGTTCCTCTGGCCAAGAATTTCCTTTATGCCAGGAAGAACACTTGAGGAGTAGCTCTAATTCTTATAAATTAAATCAGTTTTCTTATATATGGTTAAAATGACATATTTATCAAAGAAAATTATTGCAAAGGTTTTTTTCCCCTGTTAACCTCCTCTTCTCATTTTAGTTGCATTGGTTTTGTTTGTGCAAAACTGGCACATATTTATAACTTTATATGATGATATTTATCCTTTGTTCTTAAAAAAGACCATGACATCAGGGAGGTGAGGCAATGGACAAGCAAGTGAATTGAATTTGAGTGAAGGGTTGTTGTGCTTTCACCAGCCTCATTTTCTCCTCCAGAGTCATCTAGGTCCAGTGGCCAGATGTGAATCAGGATGACTGGAGATGACCCTGGATATGGGGTAAACAGGGCTAAGTGACTTGCCCAAAGTCACAGCTAGTAAGTGTCAAAGGGTGGATTTGAACTCAGAAGACCAGTGCTCTATCTATTCTGCCACCACCTGCCCTTATAATATATAGCAACACTGTGTTTAGTATTGGGAAAGATATAAAGTTAATATAAGGCAAAGTTCCTGCCCTCAGGGATCTCACCTATGCTACAGATAAGGGGGATATACAACATTCTAAATAAAAACATAGCAAACTACAGTATGAGAAGAGGAAAGATTTCTTGGAAGGACAAGGCAGCTGAAATAAGCTTGGAAGAAAGAGAAGGATGCAAGAAGGGAAGAAGGGAGAAAGGATTCTAGGGGCATTGATTCAGGTAGAAGAAGTCTCCAAAGCCATCCATGGAGGTTATCTGACTTGCCCAAAGACACATCATAAGTAAGTATCATAGGTCAAATCTTCTGTTTCCAAAGCCGGTGAGTACCTTTCCACACAGCATGCTAATATTTAAGAAATCAGGAACATGAGGCTGGAGAGAATAAGGTGAGTTCTTTGGAATACAGTGTTGCTTGTCCTGAAGAGATGGTTGAATGGAGAGGGTGGTAAGGTCGGAGGAGACATGACTTTTCTTGAGAGAAGGGAAAGTTCATGACCAAATAAAGGACAAAGAGGATCATGAGAAATACAGTTTTAAAATTTTGAACTTAAATTTTTAATGTCAAAGTATTTTTTCTTCATAAACAAAACCCATGCAGCTAAATTAGTTGGGAAACATGATTGGAGAAAAATATTCTTTGCAGCAAATTTCTCTGATAAAAGTTATATTCAATAAACACAAAGAAATTATTCAAATTTACAAGAATACAGAATCTTCCTTCCATGAAAGATAAATGTCCAAGGGATGTGAATGGAGAGTTCATTAAAAAATTATGATACATAACTGTGATGAAATGCCATAAGAAATGATGAAATGGACAGTATCCAAGAAACTGGGAAGAGCTGTATAAACTGATGCTGAGTGAAGTAAATACAACCAAGAGAACAGCTATACAAAAATGACAGCATTATGAAGAAAATTAACTTTGAAAGAGTTCAAAATTCTGATTAGTGGAATGAAAAAACCAAGATTTCAGAGAACTGAAGGTGAAACATGCCACCTTGCTTCCTGAAAAAGAAGTGATGGACCCAAGATGCAGAATGAGATAGTACAATTTTGGACACGGTCAGTCACTGGAGGAATTTGCTTTTCTTGACTATGAATATTTGTTTACAGCTGTTTCTTTTATCTTTTTTTTTCCTTTTGTGTGATTGGGGGAGGGAGAGATTGGGAGAGTAAAGAAAGAAATAGTGATGAAAAAATAAAATTGAATTTTAAAAAAACAGTACTAAGAGAAACAAATAGAGGAAAAAACAAGCTTAACAATTATAACTTTAAACTTGAATAGATTAAACAAATCAATAAAACAAAGGGAAGACAAAAAAAAAAGGTAGGGCAGTCAGATCGTAAAGGACTTCAAATGCCCTTTAGTAGGAGAGAACTGCAGAAGCTTTCTGAGTAAAGAAGAGGCTGGTGTTTCTGGCCTCATGGCCCAGTCCCATATGATCACAGGATCATAGATCTAAGACTGGAAGCACTTCAGAAGTTATCAGATCCAACTCACTCATTTAATAGATAAGGACATTTAGTGACCTGGCCCATGGAGTCAAATGGCTACAGTCCAGATAGAGTCTGTTGCATTCCAGGGGTGTCAGACCTCAAAGGGAGAAAAGTTCCCCTGGCCAATGGTTTCCATTAGGCTAGGGAGAGCTCTAGTAAGCTAGTTGGGGGCAGGGGCGGGGGCGGGGGGAGATGAAGTCTGAGACTGCTGGAAAGATGATTCAGGTATGAATCATGAGATTGAGAGCTGGAAGGGACCTCAGAGACCCTTCAGTTGAATCATTCCCACTCTCTTCCAGTTTGAGGTTCCATATTTAATAGCAGCAAGTTTCTTGGACACTTCCACGCAACATACATGCACACACATGTATCTTTTAATTGAGAAAGAACAAAAGTTACATATATGCTCAATAAAATTTTTCCACAAAAAGTGGATATTATTCTTCACAACAACAGCCACATCCACTTGAAAAGCAAATGTTTGTGTTAGTCACTCTTCAGAAGGCCTAGTTAGTTCTCTATTCTACAGCTGTGTCATTTAATGAGCTGGCCTCAGCAGCCCATCTTCCTGGGACTCATGCCTTACAGGTCCACTGATCTAGATCATTTCCCTCATTTTAGAGAGAAAGAATCACACTGTGATACAGTGGCAGAGCCTGGAGTATAATAAGTCAGTCCAGTGTTGTTCCCACTCAGTGTTGTGGGAGGGAGGGCTGGCCATCTCTCTCTCTGTGGGTTGGAGCTGACTCACCAAGGTAGTGAGCTATGGTATTAAGCCAAAGGCTCCCTTCCCACACAACTACATTCCTTCTTACCTCTACTTTCAACACCACCCCTCCTAGGACAACCCCCCAACCTCCCCCCCACCTTATACACTCACTAAGGTACTTGATGGTAAGGTTGTATGGTCTTACTCACCCAGGGCTTTAGAAGGTCCTCTAAGAACAGTCCAATATTCAGTGTTCTAACAGTACAACTCTATGTACTGTGACCAATTGATAAGAGGGATATTCCTATTTGGGAAGGTCAGTAGCTCTTGACTGTTATTCCTCAATTATCACACAAATGAATTGAGCCTAGTCCTATCATCCTTCCTATCTCCCATATGATTTGAGAGTCGCGGAAAAGATCCACGAGCAGAAGACAGTGAACTGTGCTTATTGCACAGAGGAGAAAATTATTGTTAAGAAACTGGGCTGGGGATGGCTAGGTGGCGCAGTGGACAGAGCACTGGCCCTGGAGTCAGGAGTACCTTAGTTCAAATCTGGCCTCAGACACTTAATAATTACCTAGCTGTGGCCTTGGGCAAGTCACTTAACCCTACTGCCTTGTAAAAGCTAAAAACAAAAACAAAAACAAAAAAACTTGGGCTGTTCTTGAGGTCTGAAGGCAACTCTAGTAGGGAGTGTAGAGAGGATCAAGAAAAGGGACGGGGGGGGGGGGGGGGGGGGGGTATAGAGAAGGTGAAGAAAGGGGATGGCTTAGAATAGAGGAACAAAATAAGGTGTGGTCCTGATTCACTCACCATGGTCTCTCTCTCTTTAGGAACATTAGAGAGAATGGTGAGGTGATGCAACCCTGAAACTGCAAGATCTTCAAATTCGTGGAGATGCAGAGAACAGAACTCAAGAACCTTAGTTCTCAAACTTATTTCTAGGCATTTATTCCTCTTCCCCAGAACACTAGTAGGATCTGTGTTTAATCCTAACTCTGTGTGACCTTGGGCCTTTCTAGGCTTCAGTTTTTCAGCTGCACAATGTAGGTTAGACTCTTGAGGCCCCTTACATCTCTAAATATATTCGGTGACCTGAGAGAGAAACAAACACATCTTTCCCAGCATTCCAGGGCAGCTTTTCCTTCAGTCTTGCCCTGGGGCACAATCCTTCCTTCACTCAGTTTTGTGTACTGTTTGGATTTCTATTATTTCCTCAAACTTAGTGGGTCTTGTCCTCCCAGTATCTCTGCTAGGTGAGGTAGTTGGAGATGATGACTTCCATTTGACAAAAGAAGGAACTGAGGCTCTGAGCGGTCCCATGATGGGAAAGTTGCCTCACCAGGAATGATTTCTTTGTCCCCACAGGTCACTGGATCACAGGATTTATTGCTGGAAGGGACTGTTGAAATCATCTAGTCCCACCCTCTCACTTTACAAAGGAGATAGTCCAAAGAATGGACCCAAGGTGTTATGGTGCCACCATTTGACAGAAAACTTTCTTCTCCCTCTTCCCCTTAGTTGTTAAAGCATGCAATTAATTCAGTTGCCAATAATATGCTTATATTTAAGATAAATATCTAATGTCTCTTCCTTTAAAATATCATCCTTAAGAACTGGGACAGTTCTACCTTTTTGTCTTTGCATTCCCAGACTTAGAACTGTGATGGTATATACTAGGACCTACTTTATAAGTGTTTGCTCATCTGGGATCAGAACTCAGGTCTTCCACTCCCAATTACAGCTGTAGAGATGCCTCAAACTATTCCATACATACTCATACACATATGCACATATGCCTTTATACACTTCACATGTATATTTCTCCACATATGTTTATATGTATACACATGCATACACATGTAAGTATGTATATGCGTGTGTGTGTGTGTGTGTGTGTGTGTATCCTAGGATACACTCAGGGAAGACATCAATTGTCATCCCCTTCAGAACGTAGAGCCCTGGCTACTATCTGAGTCCAGGAGAAAGAAGATGGAAGAAAACCCCTTATTTCTCCCAGATCCATCTTATTTTTTAAAATTGTAGCCACTAGCTTATTTTATTCTGCCACATTAGCTATTTTAAAATATTTTATGGTCTCCCAATTACATGTTTGAACAATTTTTATGTTTTTTAAAGTTTTGAATTCAAAATTCTATCCCTCCCTTCTCTCCCCTTCCCCCTACTCTGAGACTGTAAGCAATCAGATAAAAGTTAGACATGAGCAATCATTTAAAACATTTCCATTATTAGTCATTTTGTACAAGAAGACTCTAATAAAAGAAAAAAAGCAAAAAATTATCTGCTTTAGTCTGCTTCAAAAATTATCTGCTTCAAACAATATCTGTTCATCCTCTGGAGGCAAATAGCATGTTTCATTATTAGTCCTTTGGAATTGTTTTGGATCTTTCTGTTGCTGAGAATACCTGTCATTCATTGTTCTTCATCAAACAATTGCTATTACTGTGTTTTCCTGTTTCTGTTCACTTCACTTTCCATCACTTCATGTAAGTCTTTCTAGTTTTTTTCTGAAATCATCCTGCTTGTCATTTCTTATAGCTCAGTAGTATTCCATTATAATCATATCCCAAAGCTTGTTTAGCCTTTCCTCAACTGATGGGCATCCCTTTGATTTCCACTTCTTAGTCACCACAAAAAGTGCTGCTATAAGTATTTTTGTACAAATAGGTCTTTCCCCTATTTTTTGAATGCCAGACTCACCTTATAAAAAGAGATGAGAAGATGTCAGAAAAAAATGTTTTAAAGTACAATATTAATACTGGCAAGTAGTAGATTATACTGTTTTCCTACAAGTTCCTTCTGGAAGGTGAGAATAGACTATTTAGGGGTATGGGGAAGGTAATGGGCCTGAATTGCAGGAAGTAAGTTAGGATCAATTTAGCTTATAGGGAAAAAGGAAGAACCTCCCTTTTGCCTTGGGGGAAAGATATCAGGATAGAACAGGAAGTCTTAATCTTTTGATTGGGGTAGGAAGACTTTAATTGCATGTAATCTAGTAGCAGTTCTAATAACTACAGTCATTTCTTCTCTAATTGCTGAAGCTAACATTTATAATACAATATTGAATAAATAATAGAACTACAGTCATTCCAATGCAGGGATGAGCGTAAAAGTTATTTTCATATACCTATAACAACTGTATAATGATCTGAAAATATCAGTAAATTCCATTGATGATAAAATCATAGGTTCTCCTAATACTATGTTGTCTACATTCAAGATTAAAAGAAAAGCAACATTTCAGTTAGAGTTTATGTAAAAATAAATGTAAAATGTAAAATCCCCCTCCCCATTTAAGTTTACCTGTCCCTTGAAATCTATCCATCAATCTGTGGATCCTGGGTTAGGTACCTCTGGAATAGAGGGGAAATTTCCTCTTATAGCCCTGAACTACTGACTCTTTTCTACAGGGGAGAGAGAAAGGGGACAGTGAAGGTCTGAGCCTCCAATCTTATGTTTGGGAGTGGTATCTCCCTTCCCTCAGGACAGAGGAAGATTGGGAGGCAAAATAGGAAGAGGAAAAGGATATTGGGCAGGGAATCAGAAGATATAGGCTAAAGTCCTTTCCTGCTAGATTAGGAGAGTCATTTCTATTCTTTGGACCTCATTTTTCTTGCCTATAAAATGGAGGGAGTGGAATAGGTGTTCTCCAAAGCCCCTTCAAATTCTGAGAGGTTGTGATACTAAGAGAACCTAACACAGAGAAAGGATCCATCCCTGCCTCCTAATCAAAAGTCCCCTTCCCATGGAGGAAGGGGGAGATAAAAGGGTAACTTTCAGATCTAGAATCCAGCCTGCCTGGATGTTTACCAGCCTCTAATTGGCATAAAAGATAACCACTGAGCTCATAGGGCCCAGGTCAGTCACCTAGAGGAAAGAAATGAAGACTTTCTTTTAGAAATCTAATCTAATACTTTGCACAGGATCATAAATTTAGAGCTGAGAGCATTTGCTGCTGCCAGACCAGGAACCTTTGATGTCATTCCAAATGATCCAATAGAAGTATTGCATTGTAATCCACAGTATCAGTTTGTTCATTCCCTGAGGTTAAGGTCCCAGTCTAAAGCCTTCTGGACAAAGGAAACCTGGTCAACAAGTCCAAAGTCAACAGGAAAAAAAAATCTTCTAACCAGAATAGGGTATTATAAGAGATGTAGCCCTTGAAAGTGTAACCAGCACAGACCCCATCTGCAGAGTAGAGGGTATCTCCTGTACTTTATGTTTCTTCCTTAAGGATATGATTTCTCTCTCATCACATTCAATTTGGATCGACGTATACCATGGAAACAATATAAAGACTGGAAAATTGCCTTCTGTCGGGGGTGGGGGAGGGAAGTAAGATTAGGGGGAAAATTGTAAAACTCAAAATAAATAAAATCTTTACATAAAAAGAGAGTAGAGGGTAGAGAATTTGGAGTTGAAATGAATTGAGGTCAAAATCCAGTTTGGGGGCAGCTAGGTGGTGTAGTGGATGGAGCACTGGCCTTGGAGTCAGGAGTACCTGGGTTCAAATCCGGTCTCAGATACTTAATAATTACTTAGCTGTGTGGCCTTGGGCAAGCCACTTAACCCTATTGCCTTGCAAAAAAAAAAACCTAAAAAAAATCCAGTTTGGCTTTTTGTGGTCTATGTGACTTTGGGCAATCCCCTCCATCTCTCTGGCCTCAGTTTCCTTCTCTGTAAAAGGAGGGAATTAGACAAGATGACTTATAAGATCCCTTCCAATTCTTACTATATATGATCCTTTATCAGACAGTGTACCTTATTAGATTTTCATTCCCTGTAGGCAGGGACCATGTGCCACTTATTTTGTAGTTCTCTCCTACTTCTCCCTTTCCTTCCCAGTGCCAGATACAGTGTTAATCAAATTTCTATGTACTCAGTATTTATTCCATCAATTAAAAAGAATGTATTTAGCACCTAGTCTATGGCAGACATGATGCTTCTAGGCAGAAGCCTCAAGGACCTTGCATTCTACTATAACATATAGCTATAAAAATATATAAAAATAAATACAGGGTAATTTGAGACCAGAGGAGATTGACAGCTGGAGAAATTCAGTGGTGTTTGATCCTAGATTGGAAGGAAACCAGGGACTGTGGAGGGGGATGATTCATGCAAAAAAGGAGAGATGAAAATATGTAAGAAATAACAGGTCAGTTTGGCTAGATTAAATTGTGCCTGGAAAGTTGGTGCAAGATTGTGAAGGGCTTTAATTAGCCCAAGGAGGAACTTAGAACATCCTAGAGAGAACAGGGAGCCACAGGAGTTTATTGCTCAGGGAAATGGTTTAGAAATAGAATTTTGATGATGAGGGATAGTTAACTGGGTTGGGGGGTGAGGAATAAGAGGGATACAATTCAGAAATGAACAAAGAGGAAAAACCAGAAGATATTATTAACACTTAAATAATGCCATTTTGGCAGCCATGTGAAAGATGAATTTGCTAAAGTGCAGACCTGAGGCAGAGAGAATAATTAGGAGAATGTAGCTATCATCCCCATGACGGGCAATACTAGGTGAGAACCTGAATATTAAGGAACAGCTGCAAGAGATATGGCAATAATGTCAATAAAATTTGGCATCTAGTTGGCTATGGGGATGGTGGTGGTGGTAAGAGATGGTTAAGTAGTGGAGGCTAGGGAGCAGCTAGGTGGTGCAGTGGATAGAGCACCGGCCTTGGAGTCAGGATGACCTGAGTTCAAATGTGACCTCAGACACTTAATGATTGCCTAGCTGTGTGACCTTGGGCAAGTCACCTAACCTCATTGCCATAAATAATTTTTTTAAAAAGAGTGGAGGATGATTCAAAGATGGCAAATCTGAATGAATGAGTGAATGAATGGATGCAGCCAAATAAATGCTTCCTACTGAACGATGGCTAAAAATAGGTAGCTTATCGTGGGAAGGAAATGGGGCCATGAGGAAGGGTTTGATGTGTGTGTCATCAAGGACAGATTAAGGCATTTGTATAAAAGAGCCAAGTATCTTTTGCAATAATCCAAGAGCTCAGGAAATTGTAAAAAACTTTCCAGGTTCAGGCTTTTGGACATCATTATTACTGATAGCAGCAGCTGTTGGTGGTCTTATGATGATAATTTTACATAACTATTTTAAATATACACTGGAAGTAAACATTTCCCCCAAGGGAAAACAGGTACTTTCTCCATGGCCACCATTTGAACACCAAGACCTTCAATGACTCCCATTCTGGACCTTTCATAATCTGGCTCCAACCTTTCAAGCCATATTTCATTCTACTCTTCTTCATGTATTAGTCTACATTTTAGTCAAAATATCTCGTCTTCTTGTCCATTTGTTTCCCACCTCCACTCCTTTGCTCACACTCTCTCCTATGCCAAGGATACAGTCCTCCACTATCAAGCTCAAGTCTCTTGAAGTCTCTCTTCGAGATGAGTGCCACCTCCTCCCTGAAGCCTCCTAGGATTCCTCCAGTTGACAGTGATCACTCCCTTCTCACCTTTTTGGGGGCATTTTGCTGAACCTCTGCTCTACACTTACCTTTTCCTTCTTTTAGCTTCTGGGTCTTCTCTGTTTTTGAATCCTCAGAACACTTACTAAATGATTTGGGTGGGGGGGCAGAATAGGACAGCAATGTGTCTGCAATTTGTCAATTTAGAAAGTTTTTTTAGGAATTAAAAGATTAAGTGACTTGTCGGTAATTATATAGCCATTATATGTCAGTGGTAAGACTTGGCCTTAATCCACTGAATCACTGAATCAATGATAACTGGCATTCATATAGCTCTTTAATTCATTCTTATTGAATTGCTAACTGACATTTATATAGTACTTTGAGGATTACAAGAAAATTTGCTTACATCATCTCTTTTGGTCCAATAGCCCTTGTTGGAAGTGCCAGCATGATTATCCCCATTTTACAGATAAGGAGCCTAAGACTGAGGTCACACCACTAATGGGTGTCACAGCATGATTTGAAATCCCTGCCTCTACTGACATCGTGCATAGCATTGTCTTAACACTGCCTATCACTGGCTGTCTATGCAGAATCAATGGAAGCCAATGTGGTTACATCTTGGGAGTTTAATTTCTATCATCTATCTATCTATCTATTTATCTATCTATCTATCTATTCTATCTCTATCTATCCTTGATTATCTGGTGTGGAAAACAGACTTATTATTCTAGTGTCAACCCCTAGGTGAAGCTTCTTCAGTAATAAGTACAAAATCTGTAGGGGAAAAAAAAATCAATGTAATACTTCCTCCTTTCCACCCTCATGCCCATCTTATGCAAATAAATCCATCATCTGCAGTCATACCAAGACAACGGCCTCCTCTTCTCACAAATTGTTCAGATTGAGTTTACTTGGGGCTGAGTTGCCCAAGCAGGAACCCTGGGAGGGAAATGTTACCAAGAAAAGAGAAACTTGCTTTCTATTTAAAATGTGCAGCAATTGTATCGACCTTGGGCAAACTTTGCCCATACTTGAGACTGGTTGTTTGTTTTTCAATCCCCAGACTGACCCCAAAGCTTGGTTTTAGGATGTTGCTGATTTTGGAGTCAGAAACCTTAGATTTCTAATCCTGGCTCTGGGACTTGCACTTTGGCTAGATAACCTCTCTGCACTGCAGTTTCCTCATCTATTAAAAAAAAGGGGGGGGGTATAAATGACCTGCAAGTCCCCTTCCAGCTCTAGGCCTAGTCATGATATGGGTCATTCAGCTTGCTCCTGGGCAAGAGAACATCCTGCTATACAGAAACTTTCTCCTCAGATGGGTTTGGTAATCCTGAAGCTTATAGCCCTTTTGGACCAGCAAGGGGGGTGTGCTCAATATTTTGCATTGCAAAGAAACTGGCAGCCAAGTGATGCATGTGGGTAGATGTCTTAACCACTCATGAAGACATGAGTCCAAGTTTGACTTCACAGTAGCTGTGTCCCTTGGCAAGTAATTTAATCTCTCTCTGCCTTAGTTTATTTGTAAAATGGGAATAATAGTAACTCCCTTCTAGGGTTATTATGAAGCTCAAATTAGAAAAACTTGAAAGTATTTTGCAAACTTTAAATACTAGCTATTATTTTGTTTCTAACTCCCTGGGTCCTGCTGTAAGTCTTCCTGGTGAGAAGTTCATCCTAGGCTAATACCTTCAAGGATCTGCTTGGGTTGCCTTCTTGACAGGGGCAAACCCAAGCTTTCATGAGTGACATCCTTCTGTCCTCCATGATACACTGTCTCTCTGGGTCCTATCTTCATCATTTCCAAATTGTAAAGTGTATAGAAATGTGAGTTGCTCTTATTCTTGTCTTATTCTCATCTTTTTTGAAGGAGTTGAACTAGAAAATATTACTATTATTTTATATTTAATGTTCTGTAGATTATTACTCAGGAGGATAAAATTTTGTAATGGAATAAGAGTACTGGAATGTCAGCCCATCTTCTGAAGATTCAGGGAGTGTATCCTGAGGACAATAAGACAAACTGTAATTCCTTCTAATCCCACATGTTCTTAGTTTCTCCTACTCCATCTCTCTATTTTGGGTCCATGGGTGGTTATTCCACTGCTATTGTTGTTATTTGTCCTTCATTCTTTTTTTTAAATTTTTTTTAGGTTTTAGCAAGACAATGGGGTTAAGTGACTTGCTCAAGGCCACATAGCAAGGCAATTATTAAGTGTCTGAAACTGGATTTGAACTCAGGTACTCCTGACTCCAGGGCCGGTGCTCTATCCACTGCGCCACCTAGCTGTCCATCCTTCATTCTTGTTGCATTTTTTTTTTAGGTTTTTGCAAGGCAAATGGGGTTAAGTGGCTTACCCAAGGCCCCACAGCTAGGTAATTATTAAGTGTCTGAGGCTGGATTTGAACTCAGGTACTCCTGACTCCAGGGTGGGTGCTCTATCCACTGCACCACCTAGCCACCCCTGTCCTTCATTCTTTTTTTTAATTTTTATTAAAGATATTATTTGAGTTTACAATTTCCCCCCAATCTTGCTTCCCTCCCCCCACCCCCACCCCACAGATAGCTCTCCGTCAGTCTTTACTTTGTTTCCATGTTGTACCTTGATCCAAATTGGGTGTGATGAGAGAGAAATCATATCCTTAAAGAGAACAGAATTCTCAGAGGTAACCAGATCAGACAATAAGACATCTGGTTTTTTTTGTTTTTTTTTTCTGAATTAAAGGGAATAGTCCTTGTACTTTGTTCAAACTCTGCAGCTCCTTATCTGGATACAGATGGCACTCTCCTTTGAAGACAGCCCAAAATTGTTCCCAATTGTTGGGCTGATGGAATGAGCAAGTCCATCAAGGTTGATCATTGTCCCCATGTTGCTGTTAGGGTGTACAGTGTTTTTCTGGTTCTGCTCATCTCACTCAGCATCAGTTCATGCAAATCCCTCCAGGTTTCCCTGAAATCCCATCCCTCCTGGTTTCTAATAGAACAAGTGTTCCATGACATACATATACCACAGTTTGCTAAGCCATTCCCCAATTGAAGCCCTGTCCTTCATTCTTGAAGAAGACCATGACATCAGGGAAGTGATGCCATGACCAGCACATGAATTGGATTTGAGTGAGGGGGACTGTGATAAGTCACCAGCCTCACTTACTCCTCCAGGGCCACCTGAGTCTAGTGGTCAAATATGGATTAGGATGGCTGGAGATGGCCCTGGATATAAGGCAGTCAAGGTTAAGTGACTTGTCCAAGGTCACCTAGACAGTAAGTGACAAGTGTCTGAGGGTGGATTCAAACTCCAATCCTGATGACTCTAAGGCCAGTGCTCTATCCACTGCACCAACTAGCTGTCTGTCCTGCTGGTACCTGCAGGATATTGGGAGAAAGTTTCAAGAGAAGTGTGGACCAGTCTCAAGGGATGAACAAGCATGGATGGAGATTTGGTCTATCACAAGAGGGAACTTCCAAATCAGTGAGATATGGAATATTTCATTCCGTGAACTTAGGAGATGAGTATTTGGAATGATGGCATCTGTTAATATATTATACTTTAGTTATAAGCAGCTTTTTTCCCAGTCATAATGCTTCATTTCTGATATAATTTATTATCACTCATCTCAGTATTGCTATTTGCTCATCAACTTGATATCCTAGAAAAAGTATAAGTCCTGAAATCATGAAATATACACTAGTTCTCTCAGCTTTTGCTCTATGAGCTTAGACAATCCTTTCCTCTCAATGATCTCTAACATTTTAAAATATGATGATGATGGCAATTTCCACAAAATCAAGATGGCTAATCATATATATATTAGAGAGAGGCTGAAAAAACACTATCCAGGTACCCAGGAAACTGAAGATTTTCTATACTTTCAAAGGAAACTATAAATTCAATTAGAAAAAATACTTTTTTTCCCCTCCAGAGAGACAAAATTCCTAGAATAGGGGAAGTTTTAAAAAGGTCCTCCTGTTTGGATTTCTACTTGCATGATGGTTCTACTTACCTGATAATTGCACACATTATGACGATGTTTGTCTTTTATTCTCCAAGAAGACCACAACATCAGGGAGGTGATGCCATGACAAGCACATAGATTGAATCTGAGTGAAGGAGTGCTGTGCTAAGTTACCAGCCTCACTTTCTCCTCCAGAGCCTTCTGGGTCCAGTGGCCAGACATGAATCAGAATGACTGGATATGGGTGTGTGATGGCTCCTTTAGGCCACCCCCTTAAGACTTTCAAATGGCTAGGATGGTGGTGTTCACCATGTCAGAGGTTGGCAGCACTACCAAGGAGCGCTATCTAGTGGCCACCCTAGGTAATCGCGCCTATGCAATCATTAAAATCATCAATTAATCAAAAAACTTACTATGAACCAGGCTAAGCCCTGAGGATACAAAAAGGAGCAAAAGTCAGTGCCTGTCCTCAAAGCGTTTACTTTTTAATAGCCAGAAAGCTGGCCTGTATAATGTTATCTCATGGGATCCTTACAAGCCCGGGAGATAGGGGCTATTGTTATCCTCCAGCCCCAAAAGGGCCCCCTCCTCAAACTAGACCCAAACTGAGGTATTCAGAAGTTAAGTGACTTGCCCAAGGTCACACAGCTAAGAAGCCCAAGAGATAGGATTTGAATCCAGCCCTTCTTGATTCCAAGTCCCAGGTTTCAGGGATAAAGGACACAGAACATTTGGCAGTGCTTTTTATAGACGCTAGAGTATTTAAACTCAAGGAAGAGGATGAAATTATACAAATTGCCCAAAGGCACTTGGCCTGTTCAGGGGGTTCTGAACTGGAAGCATTTGTCCAATGAAGATGGAGCAGCCATCTAGGGTTCTACGAAAGCAAATAATATCAGAGGGGAAATAAAACTGCGTCTGAGTTCCTTAGAAGAAAAGTTCCTAGGAACATGGATAAAAATGGCTTAGGCATGAACAGGAACTTTAACATTTTTTTTTTTTAAACAGGAACTTTAGCAAGAAATTATTCAGAAGCTATACATACACTGTTGAAGAAATGGAGATACCACAGACTTTCCTTGGAATAAATAGCTTCATCTGAGGCCCATATAAGAGTAATGGGTACCCAGAATCATAGGGCTGCTCCCCCCCCCCCCCCAGATCGACCTCTTTGCTGTATTGGGACATAGGAGAGCAATTTCAAATACAAGATCCTGACAAGGTTAGCCCCCTACCTGGATGAGGGACAGGAGATGTGGTATCTGAAGGGGAATAGCCTGAAGGAGCAGGGGCTATGTGGATTCTGGGTCTCAGGGAAACAACCTTTTGGCAGGATATTCTCACATTAAATAAATTGAAGATTACTGGGAATTTTAAATACAGATCTATTCTTCAGTGCACATGGAAGCCCAGTAATTCACTTTCTGATTCAACTAGGGAAAGATATTGGTTTATTTGAGTCTGTCTCCTGACCCTGAAAGGTAAGGGACTAGAGCCCCGATTCCCTTGGGGAGAACCTTTACACAAGCAGGCAGACGCTTCCTCTGCAGCTTATTCTTAGAATTGCCTCCTGAACTGAGAAGCAATTTTGTCCGGGGTCACATACAGGTGCTAGAACCTAGATCCTTCAGACTCCATCAACTCGAGGGTCCCTGCTTCTCCTTCAGGGCTCAGTAGGATCCTGAATTTGTAAAACATTGTACTAAACACTAGGATACAAAGAGAAAAGCTCATAATCTCTACCCTCAAGGAGCTCCCATTCTAATGGGCAGGACTACACAGGTGGAAGGTGTTGGGGTGATCTGTTGGGAAGGCCTTAAGGTGGGAAGGTCTTAGGATGTAGCAGCAGAGAATGTGATGATACTCCTTCTTTCCTGTCATTTCCACCAATAAAATCCTTTCCTTTTCTGATGCTGAAGCATTTGCTAGGGCTGAGGATTCTGATCTTTGGTATTGGTGCCTGGGGGCCCTTTTGGGGCTGGAGGCAGTTTTTCTCCATTTGCTCAACCCTGTAGTCTCTTTCTGTGGAACATAGGGTCTTGAGGCCTGAATCCTTTCATTGCTTTGGGTCTGTGTCCCAGTCCTAGAATGTAAGTCCCTACTCAACCATCTCATTGTTTCTATTATCTTAGGTGGTAAGGGGCCTTTTAATTTTAGGGTTTAAAATTTGGAGGGTTTTCCTTACCTAGCCTGGAAAGCAAAAATTAACCTTACAGAAAACACAAATTGAAGGTCAAAGAAAGGGCTTTGGGGGAAGGTTGTTTAGGATATTGCAAAGGGCACCACACTTGATGTAGGTCCTGACTCTGCCACACTGGCTGCCTGGTCTTATGGAAATTAACTTCCCCCTCTCTGGATTCGTTTCTCATCTTTAAAATTATGAGACTGGAGTAGATGGCATGAGGTCCTTCCATCTCTGACAGACTGTGATTCAGAGGGTCTGGACTAAGGCTTTCTCCTCAAACTAGACCCAGGCACTTCAGGTCCCTCAATAGCCCCACCTAGTGTCCACTTTCACACCTAGGAATGCCCAGTAAAAATCCTAAGAGAGTAATTTAGTAAACTGTTTGGAATCCAAGGAGTGATAATGTGAAATAATGTGAAAGTCAGCCATATTTACCTCCAATTTTAGGGGGAGGCTGGCAATCAGGGTTAGGGTCTGGATTTGAACTCTGGTCCTCGTGACTCCAAGGCAGTACTTGCTCCACTGTCCCACCCAGCTGCCCCTAGTAACTACAATCTTGATCCCCTGTGGAAATCTACATGTGGCTGAATGTACCATAACATGGGTTTTAATATACTCTTCATCAATTGTTACATTGATAGCATTTAAATGCAAAATCACCAAGATTAAGTAAGACCTGCACCAAAAAATAGATGATGAAATTTCTAATAATGAAGGCTGGTAATAAGTCTTCCATCCAGAACAGGGTGAGACTGTGGTGCCACTGGTTCAAACATGAAACCTGTGTGATCTTGAATAAGTCACACTTCTCCCTGAGCCTGTTTTCTAATCTATAAATGGTTGGATTAAATGGCCTCTCACTTCTCTTCTACGTCTAATAAGATCCAACAGACTAATTGAAATAAATTTCAACTAAACAGTTAATACTTCTTAGTTTCTCTTTATGACATGGATCACAGGTCCTCTGCTTTAGAACAGTAATTTCCAACTTTGGGGGGCAGGATCCTTTTTTTATATTAAATAAACCTACCCATCCCTCTAATTTGTACTTAGTAGCCAAATATGATCACTAGAAGCACTCTTACAAGTTCAGTGATGGTTTTAAATTTTTGTATCTAGTCACATTTGCATATTTAAAAAATAGTAAATACCTTTACAAGTTAAGTAGATCACTATCAGAGGAGACAAGAGCTGGACTACATTTAGGAAACATCTTTATTTCTAGTTATCTTACCCCAGTATTCTACTGGTAATACTTGAACCCTCCAACATTGAAAGCTATGTATGTACATTGATGCAATTGGGAATGGTACACTAGACTAAAATACCCATAACCTTTAGCCCATAAAAATCTAACTGGAAGTACATACCTGGAATACATGACAAAATGGTTCCATATACACCAAAATATTTATATTTTGTGGTGTCAAAGAGAAAACTAATTAGGTGCTCACCCATTGGTAAACAAAATGTGGAACATGAATGTAATAATCCTATTTTTAACCTTAATTCTGAGGGAGCTAGATAGTATAGGAGATTGGAGTCCTGGACTTTGAATTCAAAACTAGTCTCAGACTAGTTACATAACCCCTGAATAAGTCCCTTAATCTCTATCTACCTCAGTTTCCTCATTTCTAAAATGAAAATAGTTCCTACTTCCCAGTGGCAGAGAGAATCAAATGAGTATTTACAAAACATTTTGCCAAAGAAAATTCTATTCTATGGCTGCAGGTCAGTGAACATCAGCAACTGAGGTGCCTCCTGGTCTTGCCTAGTCCTCTGCACCTGAATGTAATCGCCACATTTAGCTCAGAATCCCTTTAGGTGGGTGGCCCTTTCCAACTAAAAAGCATTCCAGTTCTATACCACAGAACTGTAAGTGAACGCCTCAATTCTTCATCTACCAAAAAAGGATGTAGACGATCTTCATAGTTTTCAGGTTTAAATCTTTTTGGACTAGGTTTCCTTTATGTTGATCACATAGTTAGTTAGGCTACAACCAAGATCACACACAAAATTAAATTTTAAAATGCTTAAACATTTGATGTGATTTGACCAAGGTAGTTAAGTAATGTGGTCACTTAGCTGGAAATCTCAAGCTTGTCCCAGGGACTACTAAGGTAGAAACTTAATCTGAACACCCTGGACAAAAGGGAGCATTATTCCAAAATACCAAAAGGGAGGTCAAAGGCATATGGTTCAAGATCAAGTCTAGGTAGGCACACACATCAATGACAATAAAGGCAAAGAGGGAAAAAGGATGCCAATGTGGCATTCTAGAAAGGACTCAAATTTCCATCAGGACAAGAGCTGCTGGAAAGGATCATAGGATAAAGAGTTTTGTCAGTCAACACCTTCATTTTAAGGACAGGAACTCCATCCAGGAAGGTGTTATGATTTGCCCAATCACATAAATAATTGGCAAATTGAAAGGAAAAGGGAAGCTAGTTCTCAAATACTTAACTACTGAAGTCAGGTTTATCTACACACTACATTCCTATAAAGATGCTTTTATTTCCACCTCCAGTATCTAGGGGTTTAGCTATTGACAGAAATACAAAAAGGACACATGGTGCAGTACTTCACTTGAGATTATTTTTGGAGGGAAGAGTCTTTGTTGTAGCAGATCAAGAGTTGGCAATATGAAGGTTAAGAGCTTCTGCTTAAGAAAAACCTCAGCTCTTTCCTCTTTCCCCTTCTCTCAAGATGGCTGACAAAAACCCCCCAAAGCCTCTAAAGGAAAAGGTCAGAAAGGAAAAAAAGGAAAGGAAGGCCAAAAAGGAAGATGGGGCTGAAAAGGTGGTGAAAGAACCTCGAAAGCATTGCAGTCGAAACCCAGTCTTGGCCGGAGGGATCGGCAGATACTCCAGGTCTGCAATGTATTCCCGCAGAGCCATGTACAAGCAGAAGTATGCTGCACCAAAAACCCGGATTGAAAGGAAAAAGAAAGACAGGGTGCCTGCTACTATCTCAAAGCCAGTTGGTGGTGATAAAAATGGAGGAAACAGAGTAGTAAAGATTCGCAAAATACCCAGGTATTACACCCTACTGAAGATGTGGCGAGAAAACTCCTAAGTCATGACAAAAAAAAAAAAAACCCTTCAGCCAGCATGTGAGGAAACTTCACTCTAGCATCACCCCAGGCACAGTTCTGATTATGCTCACTGGCTGCCACAGGGGCAAGCCTGTGGTTTTCCTGAAGCAGCTGGCTAGTGGTTTGCTACTGGTAACTGGACCTCTGACCATCAATTGGGTTCCTCTACTACGATTAACCTTTCTGGTGTAAAAATTCCAAATCATCTTACTGATGCTTACTTTAAGAAGAGGCTCCGTAAACCCAGACACAAAGGAGAGATTTTTGACACAGAGAAAGAGAAATATGAGATTACAGAGCAGCGCAAGGCTGATCAGAAAGCAGTGGACTCTCAGCTCCTGCCCAAAATCAAGAAAATTCCTCAGCTCCATGGCTACCTGCATTCTGTATTCTCTCTCTCCAATGGAGTTTATCCTCACAAATTGGTGTTCTAAACGCCTTGCAGAGAACTCTTACTAAAATATTTGGAATAGTGAGAAAAAAAAGAAAAACCTCAGCTGTGCTAGTTAAATCATTCCATAAAAACGAATAGAAAAATATGGACAATAATGCCAAAAAGGATGAAAAGATACCAAAGACATCATACACAGGGATTAAAAAATCTTAAATTTTTTGTTTCATGAAAGCTTAAAAGGTTTGTGAATGGGTAAAAGAAAAACATTCAAGGTATGGACTAATGAGGTAAATACAACATGAAATTCACCAGTAGTGGAAAAAAATTTAAATACTAAAAGTAAATATTAAAAATAGAGATGAAATAGAGTCTGGAGACCCAACCAAAAAGGGGCAGGAAAAAACAAGGAAACAAGGGAAATTGCAAGTTTATATCAGTAGTAGCAAGAGGGAGCCAAGCTATGGGAGACTAAATTAAAGGCCACATGAGAGAAATGATTCAAGATACTACTGCTCAGTGGCCCCTGGCAACAACCCTCGGGGAAAGGAGCTTTATACATCTATCTATCTATCATCTATCAATGGATATAAGTTTGGTAACTGAGGATTAAGAAGTCGATTACCCCCAAGTTGCTTTCTCTGTAAAATGAGACTGACCAGACAGTAGGCTGAAATCAATGTAATTTTATTATTTTAGTACATAAAACCAAAGTTTATGCAACCAAAGCAGAGGCTGTGGATGATTCACTGCAAGAAAGGAAAATAAAAAGGTGTTAATTTTGGCCCTCAGTGCCCCCCACACAAAAATAAATCACCACAAGTGCAACATCAAGCAAGGCATTTAAACCCCAAACTAACTGAACCCACCCAAGGGTGCAGGATTCTTAGGTCCAGGGGAGAATATTCTTGAGATGTGTCAAAATATCCATAGAAAAAAAGGATCATTACTTACTATTTCCAATTGGGTGGAAGCACTCTCTTGGTCTTGTAGTACCGAGCCAATCTGTGAATTCGGCTCTCATTAAGAATCAGACGAAATTTAGAATCCTTATCCTAAAAATAAAGCCATCAAAAAAATCTCCCAAAAGAACATACAACGTAATAAAAGTATAATTGCTGAAACAGCTGAGAATTAAATAGCTCCTGATGAACTTGTCTACATTCTAGAGACACAATGTATGTAAATCTTTACTTCCCAGTAGACATAAATATAATTATAGTGCCGAATCAATCAACAAAGTCACCTAATGCTCTCCATATCCAGAAGTCCAGGCTTATATGTGATTTGGATCAAATAAAATCTATGGAAAGTTTACAGTTGTGCTTTCTCCACCAGACTAACAATCCAGCATCCAAGGAAGGTTTGTCAATACTAAGGAAAAAGTAGGAAATGCTAAGCTGTTTGGCCAATTTCAAAAGACTCTCTACATATTCATTCAACAATTTTTTTAGTGAACCATGTATGCTCAGTCACTCAGTCTTTTTTAGCTGATCAAATCACTTCATGCAAGTTGAGGATACTGAAAGATAAAGTTAATTGCTTTTCCTAAAACATTTCAAGAATACAAGGCTATTCAACTAACCTAAAAATTGACAAGATTTGTCTTATCAGCCAAAACATTCTTAATTGCTTCATCTTGTCAGACAAGATGAATTGCTTTTTACCTTT
The DNA here is from genome assembly GCF_037893015.1 of Macrotis lagotis. Lineage (NCBI taxonomy): Eukaryota > Metazoa > Chordata > Mammalia > Peramelemorphia > Peramelidae > Macrotis > Macrotis lagotis. The sequence continues at coordinate 234,176,937 of NC_133660.1, read as the reverse complement.
CTGTTTCTTTCCAGATGCTTTCGAACAGCTACGGCTTTCTTGATCAGGTGATAAAGATCTTCAGGAAGATCAGGGGCAAGTCCCTTAGACTTTAGAATTCTCAAAATCTTGTTGCCAGTGACAAAGCGAACTTGTGCCACTCCATGAGAATCCCTCAGGATAACACCTGAAAAAGGAAGCCCAATTAATCTACTAAGTCAGAACAGTTGAAGGTTTGGCCTAGGATTTTTTCAGAGATATGGTGATCAGAAGTGAGTGCTGGGCATAGATTCAAGAGTAGTGGCCCTGCCACTGGGTACTTGTGACTTCAGTCAAACTCAACTTTGGGGGCCTGTTTTCTCTCTTTTTCTTAATGGCTTTTCCATGGCAATGGGGGTCAAGTGGCTTGCCCAAGGCCACCCGGCTGGTAATAAGTGGCTGAAGCCACATTTGAACCTAGCCATCTTGGCCCATTTTCTCAATTGTAAAATGAGTAAGTGTCAAAAGTAACTTTCCCAGTGATTTTCTCAACAGTTTCTGTCCCTCAAAAAAATGCCCATGTTTGGTTACACACAGCACAGGCACCCCCTCACACACACACAAAGCAGCAGCACCACACAGCAACCACCAACAACCCAGGTTCCAGAACATTCCTCCAGAACGGAGCAAATCTCTGTAACTGGGCAAGTTTTCCCAAAGCTCAGTTCCCCATTTGCAAAAATGGAAAAAACAGGGACAGGTGGTGCAGTGAATAGGACACAGAGAATGGAGAGATCCTAAGCAGATCACGTTGTTTACCATTAAAAACAATGCACCTGGGGCGGCTCGGTAGTCCAGTGGATGGAGCACGGGCCCTGCAGTCAGGAGGACCTGAGTTCAAATCCGCCCTCAGGCACTTAATCGTTACCTAGCTGTGTGGCCTTGGGCAAGCCACTTAACCCCATTGCCTTGCAAAAACTAAATAATAATAGCAACAACAATGACAACATTAGCCTTTCACTTCAGTCCCCAGGCCAGCCCGCGCCATGGCCCTCGGTGCTTCCAGCTCACCCTCGGCCCGCGCCCACGTGGGCCCGCGCCCCCGGGCTCCCTCCCCGTGCCAGCTCCGCGCCGCCTCGGCTCCCCCGCCCCCCGGGCTCCCTCCCCGTGCCAGCTCCGCGCCGCCTCGGCTGCCCCATCGCCCGGGCGGGCACTCACCGATCTGCGAGGGCGTCAGGCCCTTCTTGGCCAGCTTGTAGATCTGCTCCTTCACGTCGTCCGAGGTGAGCTTCAGCCACTGCGGGCGGCAGGGAGGAAAGCTCGGGGTGAGCGCCCCCCGCCCCCGCGGCGCCCCCCGCCCCGGCCCCGGCGCCCCCGGCCGCCCCCCGCCCCGGCCCAGGCCCTCACCGTGGGCACGCTGCGGCGGTACGGCAGAGCCGACTGGGACAGGCCCTTCCTGCGGAGACAAACGGAGGGGGATTAGCGCCCGCCCCGCGCCCCGCGCCCCGCGCCCGCCCGGCGCCCCGGCCCGGCCCGGGCTACTCACCCGGGAGCGTGCATGCGACCCATGATGGCGACGATCGGGCAGCGAAAGAGAGAGGAGCTGCGCGCGCAGGGTAGGAAACCGTTCCAGTCGGAGGAAGTGACGCGCTCTTGCCGCCACCGGAGGTGACGTATGGTTTATGGAGCGGCCTAGGAGGCGGTCCTTCGGGGAACTACAAGTCCCGGCGGGCAGCTCCCTCTCTCGAGGTTCTCCTCCGGGCTGAGCGCGGCTCGGCCTGACCGGACTACGGATCCCGGCATTCCCTGCGTCTGCCCGGGGCGGGGCGGGGCCGCTCCACGTGGTCGTTGCGGCGGGAGGGCTCGGGAGGGAGCCGGCCTCGGCCCCAGCTGACCCGGCTGCGCCCGGAATGGCTAGAAGCCCCTCGGGGGCGCCCCGCCTCGGCCCCTGCGCCCTGCCCTGGGAGACCCGGCTGTGGGAACCCGGAAGAGCGGAAGGGACGCCTCCTCCGCGCAGGCGCGGGGCTCAGTGGCCCCTGGCAACAATCCTCGGGGAAAGGAGCTTTATCCATCCATCCGTCCATCCATCCATCCATCCATCTGTCCATCTATCTATCTATCTATCTATCTATCTATCTATCACCTGTATCATCTATATATCCATCCATATCTATCAATCATCTATATCATCTATCATCCATATCTATCATCTATTTATCAACTATCACCTATATCACCTATCATCTATCACCTATATCATCTATCATCTATCCACATACACACACACAGAGTTGAGGAAACTGAGGCTTCCCCACGGCAGGCCGCTGCCTCCTGGGGTGCCGCCCCGCCCCTCCCCCCCGTGGGCCTCTCCCCTCCCCCCACAACAAACTCTCCCTCCCTGCGGGGGCCCAGCGCAGGGGCGGGACTGCCGGGGTGGCCACTTCCGCCGGATGTTTTGATGGTGAGGATGATGGGGTCCCAAAGCCGCCCCGTGGGAGCGAGGCCGGGCCAGGCCTGTGAGCGGGCGGAGTGAGGGGGCCGCGCTGTGCCACCGGCCTCACTGCTCCTCCTGCTCCCTGGGCCCGGGGCCCGGGGCCGGTCAGGCACCGGGCGGTGGCCCTGGATGTGAGGGGTCGAGGCTGAGCCACTCGCCCAAGGCCACACAGCTTCTAGACTGGTCCTGAGTCTTAAGGCCCGTGCCACCCAGTTGCCCTTTGCCACTAGCCACGTAGCCAAGAGGAGTCTGTTTCCTCAGCTGTCAGGGTTGTAGGGAGGCTGAAACGCACGATAAAAAAAGATGCTCTGCAAACCTTCCAAGAGGCTGTCACAGTGAATGCCGGAATGGCTTTGGTGGCCAGTAGACTCAACTTCCCTCAGGAGGACCTGGATTCAAATCCCACCTCTTGGCTACTTACTGTTGTGTGGCCGCCACGGGTAAACCCTTTCAGCTTTCTAAGAATTCCTGTAAGATGAAAGGAACTACATAACCCCAAAGTTCCTTTTAGTTCTAAATCTAAAATTGGGTCATTTTCTCAGATAGATTGGATAATCCAGAAGGATCAGGAGGACTTGATTGCAAATCTGGCCTCAGACACTAAGACACTGACAAGTCACCAAATGCTCCTTGCCTCAGTTCAGGGCCGTCTCCATCCATCCTGATGCATATCTGGTCTTTGGATCCAGGTGGCTCTAGAGGAGAAAGTGTCTGATGACTTAGCACAGCCCCTCCCCCCCCAAATCCAATTTAACACACTTGTGCCTTGTGCCGGCATCACCTCCCTGAAGTCATTTTTCTTTTCTGGGAGAACAAACAATATGCAGTGCTTCACCACGATGTGGAGCCGGCCCTAGGGTCTCCAAGGTATAAGACTGAAGTCAGGCTACGTGACTGGAACAGTCAAGTTCAAACCTAGAGACGGACTATTTCAGTCATCAAAGAAGCATATTTCCAAATTACTCATTGGATGATTAATTTTTCAGCCACAATAACTAACAAAGGAAAGGAAGTGTCACATCTACAAAAATCATTTTTATGGGTGACCTAAGGAACCTATTTATAAGATCCCTTGGCCTAGATAATTTGGGAAAACTTATCTGGGACAAGAGGCCTAGGTCAAATGGGAGACATGATAGCACGATGGCCAGACCACAGGACAGGCTTAAATCCCGTTTTGGATTCTTTTGACCTCTAAGGAAACCTCCCACTTTCCTTATTTGTAGAATGAAGGGGTGGAACTCGATGAGACCTTTGAGGGTCCTTCCCAATATTCTATCTGTGATTCTATGGAACTGGAGTTTTTTCCAGGTCTATTCTGTGGCAACAAGGGGAGTGTGCTACTACTAGCAAGAGGACAAACTATTCTGATAAAAATTAAAGCTTGAAAACTCAGTACATTTCCCAATGACAGACGCACATATTCACAAGATGATTAATGACAATCCTGGTCCTTTATTTCAGAAGTGTTTTAATACAATTATAGGACAGTTACAGTCACATTTAATCCACAGAATACATTTAAGGTATTAAAGGAAATAATGTACATCTTGACTATCAACACAATATAATTAAAATATTTGGTTCTTACAGTTAACTTGAGACCAACTAACCGACTGTGCTGGTTATTTCTTCATATATGCACTGCTCTTGTCACAGTATGTGAGTAAATATTCTAGGACATTTAATTCATCAATTATGAAAATGGTGCTATACCTCCCTTTCCTGTGTGAAACAGGAATAGCCTGCGATACCAGAAAAGTTTTTATTGTGAAAAATCCACAATATTAGAAAATTCTAAAAAAGTCAAATTTAAGGCAGGATACTGAAATTTTCTATACAGCCTAATCTTAAAAACAAAATGAAAACCACACATGCATTAACATACGAATATAACTGTAAAAGGCAATAATACAAACTTCAGTGCAGGTCCTACATTAAGTTTTTCAGTAGAGAAAAATAAGAGGTCACTGTTCTTTAAGCAAACCATCATCCTCACATCTCCTTCCACCAGCCAGAAGAGAATATTTTTTTTTTTCTGGCTGTCCATGAACAGCAGAACTCTTTGTGTGTGACTAAATATATAGTATCAGTTGTTGTGTGAGTGCTTGCAAATGTCTCTTTAATTAGTGTCTTGGCCAGCTTCTGCTCCGTTTGCATTCAATTTTCATGTTTGTTCTTAACCAGAGGTTTAAAACACCTCCTTAGTAAATTCAATGAATTTTAAATCTATCAAGAGTAGTGCAAAGAGGCTTAAGTCTGTGCTATTCCTCTCAAGTTTTTGGTGATGGCTTATTAAATTTTACAAACAAGAAAATATCACACTAAATCAATAGTAAAAAAAGGGACAAAAAGGCACAATAATGAGAGAAGCTGAGGAGGACATTGTTAGCACTTGTTCTGAATCCTAGTTAACTGTACAGTACTATTCATAATATACATTTTTCAGACAAGAATCAGATACCTTTTATATTGCAAAGCAATGTTTCAAAATTTCTATTTCTAATATTTGTGCTATAAGACATTGTGCTATAACTGACTGCAAAAAGGCAGTACATATTGCTTCCAATTAATAATGAAATGTTTCACAAAAACAGTATTTTTCTTTCCTGGGGCTAAGTGACTTCTGGTTCTATTGATGGAATGGAATAAGTCTGAAAAGCATCAAGTGAGCAGGAAAAACAACCTAGGAGCTCCTTACATTACATTTATTAAGTTACTTACAGATATTTAAACAAATGATAAATTCTATATGAAAAAGAGCTAAGTTCTGACATGGGATCTGCATTTTCACAACTCTATTTACTACTTATAAGGACATTACAACATTCCAAAAGAATGTTATCTGTAGATTCTACTTGAATGATTATTTAACAAAATGGATTGTTAGTGTTAGGCACTGAGTAGTTTCAAGTGTTCTTTCTTCTTTCCCCTCCCCCACCTAAATGGTTCCCAAGATCCGCCCCCATAGACAATCTTCTTTAGAAGTGTCATCCTTTGTGCAAAACAGTAGGCACATTTCACAGATTTTCAGGGTCCCTCAATCTGATTGTCCCTTTTCTATACCTGTCATTTTATAAGGAACAGAATGTAAACAATCAGCATATCTATACTTTCCTTCATTTAAATAAATTCTATGTTTTAACCTTGTGATTTTTATAAAGATTTGTAGAAAACAAAAATAAACCAAAATGATGTTTATGTGTGGAGTCAAGTGGATCTACACATGAGTGTTATTCATGAAAGTTATTATACTACAATTTCAACTTTTCCTAAGGTGGTTCTGAATTCTGTTATATACAGGTGAATTACAAAGTTTACAATAGTGTACATTAGACTAAGGCATGTTTCCCCAGATACGTCTATGGTTAAGTTCAGATTGGAGCCTACCAACACCTAGTTACTAATGTCCTGGTCATCTAATCAAGAGTCTGCTTTGATGATGTTTTCATAGCGTATAGGACATTTGGGCCACAGATAAAAAGCTATCCCTTGTTACCGAGGGATCAGAGTGTAGGTGCATGATGCTTAAGCTTTCATTCATTTCACTAGGCATAAGCATAGGTCTGTAATAATGGAATGAAGGCATTTTCCCTATACATTCAACTTTCATTCACATCAAGTTACTGAGTAAACTAAAAGACACTGTTTGTACATGGTATGACTGAATAGATGTCACAACTGTAATACACGTGTAGCAAGTGGTTTTTCCATGGGAAAAGAATGAGTAGATTTTTAATTCACAAAGTAAAGGCTTTCCTGTTTTGGCTTAGTAATTGGAAAGATATAAAAATATTAACTAATGAGCAAATCTGGAAAAACCACCAGAAATGAAGTGCCAGAGAGGAAGGATCTGAAGTTAAGGCACCAGTATTTACAACTTCAGTTGTTGGCACTCACTCTGAAAAAGGTTTTAAAGACACTGGACTCTGGCATAAATAATACAAAAGCAACATTATCCATTTTCTTGCTTCTATCAACCTTTGTACCATCCATAGTTTAATTTTTTAAACAATGCTTTATTCATCATTTATTTTGCTGCAATGAAAACAAAAGGGCAGTGAGTTTCTTTTGCTAAAATGATGTACCCTTCTCTTTGATGTTTTTCACACATACAATGGTGACCAGGATGTAAAAATAGCAAAAAAATCTTTTTTTCTTAAAGAATACATCAAATTTCTAGGGTGGGCAATAGAAAGGTAGGAGGCTGAATTGATACAGTACAATCAAACTAAGCCAAACTTATTACTCTGAATGGCTAAGGATAGTTGAAAATCTTCATTATCAAAAAGCACACATTTTAAGAAACTGGTAAAAAATTATGTTTGAAATTTGCAGCATCCCAGAATAACCTTAAAATTATAAATGGTTCTCATAAAATTCCATCATGTTAATTTTGTGACTATTGGTCCAACAGAGGTGCTGAAAATGCAAGTTTATTTAATGTACTAAATTCCATCCAAGTAGAAAAATGTACAAAAGTTCATAAATTGGCCAGGTTCATTCATCTCCTCTTACTTCCAACCATCTGAAACTCACAAATATAGAGCTTCCATCAGCTGATACCATTTAACCGTTTCTTTGCTCAAGTTGAAATCTTTTAGGGGCAGAGTTATTCCACCAAGGAAAAAATTCTCCCGCAGGGATTCTGCACTGAGCACGCTTAACTGAAGTTCTCTTTGTCTCAAAGTCTCTTTGCTGTATCCACTGTACACAAGCTGCAGTGCCCCACCCCACCCCCCCAACAAAAAGAGAGAGACAGAAAAGAAAAAATTAAGTTTGCCCTGGGGCTGGAGCTACTAGAGAAAAGTGCTGCACTGAAGGGGAAAAGCAGCCATGCTTAGAATGGTAACAGTACGTAGTGGAAAATTCTGTCTTTCAGCTGAAAATTCATTATAATGCTGCTTATAGCAAGTCTAACTCAAAGACTTCTCTCTGGAAAATAGCAAAGATAGCCTAGAATTCTTTTCAGAAAGCTATATTCTAAGTTATGTAAATGATATCTCCCTATTTCTAGGTCTAACTATTCAGTTGAAAAAGTTAACAAGAAGATTGAATTGAGCAGTAATATGCCAGATATAACAAATGAAAAAACTAATGTTACAAGCAAGTTTAAAGGATATCATTAAACATCAAATGAGATTTTTAGAAATGCTTAGGACTTTATAAAGCTTTCTCAAATGACATTTTTCCAATTTACTTTTCTAGTAACGGAAGTAATTCAATATTCTGCATTTAAAACATAAAATTCTACTAATAAGGTAGGCATGCATGGGTTTTGACTCACCATTTCATTAAATGTTGGGTTTCTAGTTTTTCGTGAAATCTTGGTTTTACGTTTTGATGTTTTATGGGGATCTGGAAGTAGATAAGTTTTTACATATGGATTTGGGTCTGCCCCATCTTCAGTGACCTATGAAGAAAAAAAACACTTTATGAATCTTCTCTCCAGTAAACAAATTGTGTGTGTGTATATATGTTCAGTAAGTCCTATATTGAGCATTAAACAATGTGCTTAAACCATAGGTTTAAAAAGACAAAAATGAAACAGTCAGTGTTCCTTGAGAAGTTTACCATGCACAAAGGTAAGCATATGTAAAATATACACAGAATAAAGAGAAGTAATTTCACAACAGTACCAATAGCTGATGGAGTCACCAGAGGTAACTGGCCCTGTACAAATCTATCCAAAGCTTATGTAACAGTCATTGTGTGATCCTTTTAATTCTGATTGCTTCCTTGCTTTCCCTCATCTCTTTCTCCTGGATTTCCTGCCTAACTATTCCTTCTTAGTCTCCTTTGCTAAATAACCCTCTATCTTTTACCAGACAGATAATCCCCAAAGTGCTATTTTATATTCTAATCTCTCCCATCTCAGCATTTGTCCTTCAGTTGACTTATCAGTTCCCACACACAGTGATAATCCTTAGTGATACAGAGATGAATTTCATTCATATCTATCTATCTATCTATCTATCTATCTATCTATCTATCTATCTATCTATTTCAATCCTACATTTCTATGTATTGTCATCTACCTCCTAGATATCTCCACCTAATGGTTCTACCAGCATCTTAAACTCAACATAACAAAATGAATATATTCTCCTAAATCTGTTCTTAAAATAAACTTTCCTATTTCTATTGATGGAGCTACTATCTTCTCAGTAAGTACCTATGGTCCACAACCTTAGAATAATCTTATTCAATCAGATGCCAAGTCATGTTTTTTTTTTTTGAAAGGCAATGGGGTTAAGTGGCTTGCCCAAGGCCACACAGCTAGGTAATTATTTAAGTGTCTGAGGTCAAATTTGAACTCAGGTCCTCTTGACTCCTGGGCCAGTGCTCTAACCACTGCCCAAGTCATGCTGATTACATATGAACATTATTTTTTGTGTCCAACTTATTTATTGCTATGAGCATTATGTTAGCCTCTTAATTTCTCTGCTTTCATTCTTTATTTAATTTTGCCACATAACTGCCAAAATAGTCTTCCTAAGATAGACATCTGACTAGATCATCTCTTCCTCAAAAATCTTTAGGGGTTCCCCACTTTTTTCTAGGACAAAACACAAAATAAAAAGTACAAACGAGGATTTAAACCCTTTTCTATAAGGCTTCCAGCTGCTTTTGCTAGCCTAATTTCATATTACCATCACTGTCATACATACTACATTTAAGTAAAGGAAATACAGTAACTTTTCCTGAACTCAACCTCCTACTGTGATACATTTGGAAACATCATACCCATTGCCTGGAATAAATTTCCTTCTCATCACCTCCTAAGATCCTTATTTGCCTCAATTCTTAGCTCAAATGTCACTTCTTCTGTAAAGCTCTCCTTGATTGCTCCTAATTGTTAGTGCTCTCTCTTTACCCAAATTATCTCGATTTTACCTAACTTTTCAGGTTAAGTACAGAGTATAAGAACTGAAGTATAGATAAGCTGAATATGGGGGAATAACAAATGCCTGTTGATTTGAAATATGTAGTGTTATAAAAACAAAAATTGAGCTTTCTTTAAAAACACTCACCAGAGGGGAATGAGTGAGCCTTTCTCATCAGAAATGGCTCAAAGAGGAAATAATACACACACTCAATAGGGTATAGAGATCTACCTTACCCTAGAAGAAAATGAGAGGAAAGGAATGGGAGAAGGGGGACGGGGATGGGGGGGGGGGTGTAGGTGATAGAAGAGAAGGAAGATCGTGGGAGAGGGTAGTCAAATACAATACACTTCTGAGGAGGGACAGGGTGAAGGCAGAGAAAAAATAGAATAGAAGTGGGGAGGAATAGAATGGAGAGAAATATAATAATAGCAACTATGGGAAAAGACAATGAAGTAACTTCTCCGATAGACTTATGATAAAGAATCCATTCCAGAAAACAGAGCTGATGTTATCTGAACAGACTGAAGTACACTTTTTTCCTCACTTCATTTCTCGTGAGGTTTCTCTTTTTTGGGAGGAAAGGGATTATGTTTACTTTCACAACAAGATTATTGTAATAATGTCAAAATAAATAAATAACCCCCCCCAAATACACACTCACCAGATCTTTGATATGCATCACCATGATGAATAGAGTGCCATTTCGGTAAGAGATAGACAATTTCACAGCTCCTCCTACTTGGCCAGAGGTAGGACTCAAGGAATTTGCATCTGAAAAAAAAAAGTATTTTCATTTTGTCCTTTTGCTATGAAATTTGCAATGAATGAAAAGTAAATAGCTTTCTAATTTATGCATAACTGAAGCTCAAAGGAGGTGAGATGGGAAGAGGCTCATATGTCCATCTCTAGAAGGAAAGCAAAAGGTCATTATATCTAATCTCTGATTTTACTAATGGTGGCCCAGGGAGGTGACTGGTACTTGCCCAATATTTAGAGCTTCTACAGAAAGCACCATCAGAAGCAGTAATGAAACACATGCTGTCTGACTCCAGAGTCAGTAATATTTGCATTTTATCATGTATATTCAATGCTTTGAAAACTCCAAAGTGCAATATAAGGTCAGGTATCATTATTCAATATAATTCAATAATTCAATCCTTTTGAACCTGTGATTTTTGGTGTGAGTGATTGTTCCCACAAGATTGTCTCTCAATTCTCATTATTATTTTTTTAATTGTTTACTGAAGGCAAGCTAGGCAATTACCAAGTATCTGAGGTCACATTTGAACTCAGGTCCCCCTGATTCCAGGGCTGGTGCTCTATCCACTGCACCACCTAACCCCCCTCTCAATTCCTTTATGCTTGAATAGATGACGATGACAAGTGGGCAAAAATTCTCCCCCCCCCCCCCCCCCCCCCCCCTTAATGTGGTGATGAGCCTCACCAAAATTAAGACATGAATTCCTGTATACCAGGCCCGTATTCTGAGTCTTTCCAAGATGGAAGGACTTGCCAGACAATGTGTTCCAGTGACTCAGCCTAGGTCAAAATCTTGCCTCAGTAAAGTACTATGGGAAGACTGAGTGAAAATAAGTTTAATAATATGAGGAAATAAATTAGCCAACCAAAACACAGAATTGTCATTTTTAAGCATTTACACTCTGTTAGAAAATCATCCCCACAGAAGAAATTAACTGGCTGGACAGATAATGAGGGGGGCAGGAATCACCTGTGTATTAGCTGTAATAATTACAGGAAGATGAGCTCAAAAGTCATTCTTAAATGACAAATATCTTTTGAAAAGCAACAATAATAACAGCTATGTGAAATTATATTTTACAACCCATCAAAGGATTTATAAAAAGCTCAAAATAAACTTTTCTACCCAGAAAATAGGTTAATATTATATTAATATTTGTAACAAATCATCATAGCCATTTTATAGAAAAGAAAACTGTTGATTAATGGTTAAGTGACTTGCCCAAGGTCATACAGTTGTTAAGTGTTGAGGCCCAGATTAAACACCAGTTCATTTTAGAGATAGGGCAATTGAGGCAAGTTCTTTCTATATCACTTCAATGTCTTCCAAATGTTATCTCTAAAGGGAGAATAGACAATCTTACCTGCAGACCTAGCAATTCCTTCAGCTTTCTCATCACGAAGTAAAGGATGAAAAAAAGTACAAACAAGATCACACTGTGTTTGAGAGGAAAAAAGTTACCTATTAGTTTAATAATTACTAAGCACATTGAAAATAAATGACATCTATAATATAATGACATTTATAAAAATCACCTCTGAAACATCTACTGAAGTACTCATCAAACTTTGTAAGTAACTGTTCAGTTCAATTTTTCTTTTGGCTGCTACATCTTTTATGTGAGTTCTTCCCAGAACCATCCTATTAGGAAAGCTAAAAAAGAAAATTTAAAGTTATTCTTGCATATACAAATCTCTAATTAAAATAGAAGAATGTCTACCCCTAAATTATGTCTTTTTTATCATGAAATTTATATAAAGTCATAATTTACAACAAAATATTCTAATGTTCAAACTCAAGGAAGCACAAATATTTTTAAGCAGTAGAGATAGCAAAGTTGAAAAAAGGATTTTAAAACTTCCAAAGATGAAAGTCTTTATCAGTTGATATACTCCATATATAAAAAAAAAGACAAACAAAAAAGTGTTTTATGAGTTGCTACAGCTAATAAAAATCACTAGGCAAATAAAAGTGACCAAACTACTCAATACATAAACCAAGAAGATGGAAGGTCCAATAAAATGGTGAAAGTTAAAAACTGGCAGGGCAGCTAGGTGGTACAGTGGACAAAAGTGCCAAGGACTGGAGTCAGGAATATCTGAGTTCAAATTTGGCCTCAGACATTTGCTAGCTGTGTGACTATGGGCAAGTCATTTAACTCTACTTGTCTCAGTTTCCCTATCTCTAAAATAAGCTGGAGAAGGAAATGGCAAACTACTCCAGTAGCTTGGCAAGAAAACCCAAAAGAGTGGTCACAAAGAGTCGAACATAGCTGAAAATGACTTAGCAACAATAACAACCAGAAATTAAATAGTTGCTCTTTGACTGGGGATGATTGAACAAAAAGGCATATGAATGTTGTAGAGTTTAGAGAAATATGAGAAAATTTATTTAGAATATGATTTAGAATAAAATAAGCCGAATCAGAAGAACGATATGCTCAGTGACTACAATATAATTTTTTTAAAACAAGTAACTAAAATGAAGCCAGTATTTCCAGAGATGATGGTCAGAAAATCAAAATGGATTATTAAAACTTAATTTTAAAAAATCACCTCTTAAATGCTACCACCCAATATCCTCAATCTCATCCTCATAGATAGCAAGTTTGAAAAGCATATTACAAACATTCCTCTCAATTCTCACAACAGTTTCCCAGGTGGCAATATCCCTGTTTTACAGGCAGAGATGAAGTAACTTAACTGGATTCCACACTAAGGATGTGGGGCAGGATTTAGTCTTCCTTGACTCCAGATGTAGTGCTCCATCCACTGTGCTGCCACACACACACACACACACACACACACACAGAGTCCCTTTCTTTTTCTTTAAAATATAATTCAGACTTGTCCAGGATCACACAGCTAATAAGTGTTTGGGGCCAAATTTAAACTCAAAACTTCCTGACTCCAGGCCCCACCAAGTTGCCTCCAACAAATGCTAACTAGGTAACTGGAGGATACAACATGTAAACAAGTTAGTGGTATAGCAGGAGGAAAACAGCACTAACACCTAGGGCAGATCAGGGAGGTGGCCCCTGAAATAAGAATGAAGAATTAATCTCTAAAACTCAGATCTAATGAGGCAGGGAGGATAGCTTGGAACAATAAATGGATGTGTGAGATGGAGTATTAGAGTTAAGAAACATGTTGCTAGTACTCTGATTTGCCTGGAAAGTAGATTGAATAAAAAGACATCGTTTGAAATAAGATGTTAAAAGTATGTGAAATATTAAGAAATCATAAACAAAAATCTATTATTAGAACCAAATGAAAACAGAATCTATCTCCTGAAATTCCAAAAGGAAAATTACCAAAAATGTCATAACCAAAATCCATAGCTCCCACATAAAAGAAAAAATATTGAAAACATCCAGAAAGAAAGGGACCACAATCAGGATTATATAAGACCTAGCAGCCTGTTCTATAAAAGGGAGATCTTATAATACAAAATTCTAAAAGTCAAAAGATATAGTATTACAACCAAGCATAACTTACCCTGTCAAGTTATAAAGAGAAAAATGGGACCTTAAACATTTCTGATGTAAATAGTAGAGGAAAGTGAAAACTATGAAATATAAACACAGGAGTCTAAAGAAACTTAGAAAATGTATTTGAGCAATTTTATGATGCTGCAATGTTAATTTTGAATTTTTGGACAGAACTGTTATGTGGTTTCTTCTGTTTATTATTCTTACATTTTACATTTTCCCCTTTCTCTCAATTTTTAATTTAGGGCTAAAGAGTAAAAAGGGGAGAGTCACTTAAACAGTTTGTATTTTTTAATGCACAATATAAAACAGAAGAGTCAGAAGGAAGTATAGACAAGCAGGTAGAATTATTGCAAATATAATGTGTTGATCTTATCTATTTTCTTCCTTTCTGGGTTTTTGGGTTTTTTTTTAGGTTTTTGCAAGGCAAATGGGGTAAAGTGGCTTGCCCAAGGCCACACAGCTAGGTAATTATTAAGTGTCTGAGACTGGATTTGAACCCAGGTACTCCTGACTCCAGGGCTGGTGCTTTATACACTGCGCCACCTAGCCACCCCCCTTTCTGTTTTTCAATCAAGGTTAAGTTACTTGTCAAGAGTCACACACAACTAGTAAGTGTCTGAGGTCAAATTTGAATTCAGGTCCTTCACCCTCCAGGTTCAGTGCTCTCTTTACTGTACCATCTAACTGCCCTGCTTTGTATTTATGTTCATATGTGTACACACACACACACACACACACACACACACACACACACACACACTTTCAAAAGCAAGCAATATAAACATTTTGGAAAGCAATTTGGAATTACACTAATAAAGTGGCTAAATTTCCAAATATTTTGAACCATACTTTTGTTATTGGGCATAAACTTCAAGGAAACTATCAATTAAAAAAATGCCCATATACTCCAACATAAGTACTGTATCATTTTTCTATGTGTGATAATTGGAATTGGAAACAAGGTAAGTGTCCAATTAAGACTGAACAAACTGCAGTGTATGAACAAAATGGAATACTACTGTGCTATAAAAAAGACGCATATGATAAAATATAGAGAAGCATGCAAAGATTTACACAAACTGATATGGAGTAAATAAAATAAGTATAGCCAAAAAAACCCAACAGACACAGTAGCTACAACAATTTAAATGGAAAGAATGAAATACTAAAAAGTTTAAGTAAACGTAAAAATGTAATAAATGTTAAAAAAAAAAAGATTAAGATCAAATGGGCCTTAAATGAAGAAATTTGAGAAGACACCCGTAACCTACCCTTTGTAGAGGTGAGAAATGCAGTTACTAAATACTGCACATGTTTTAGGACCTTTTTCAATGTATGATTGTTGTGTTGGCTCTCAGGAGGAGAAAAAGAGGAGGGATGTAAGAAATGGAAAATATCAGAATTTTTTTTCCCAGAAAACAATATGAAATAGAGATTCATGGTTTCATGAATTCATGGTTTCTTTTGGACTTCTTAATATATGAATAGGGACTTTTTTGGTGTAAAATTTCAAAAAAATTTTTTTAAATGTGGAAGCAACATTATTATAGTTTTCAATGCCATTATAAGGAGTACTGTATTTTATCTTTTAGATAACAGGTAATCACTGAAGGTTTTTGAAAGATTATGACATAGTCAAGATCTATGACTTGCCAAGCTACACTGGCAGCTTTGGAAAAGATGAATTTGAGAGGGAAGATAATAGAAACACAGAGATCAAAAAGGGGCTTACAACAATAATTCAGGAAAGAAGTAAAGAAGGCCTGAAAAGGAATGGTGTCAATGTGACTAGACAGAAAGGAATAGTATGACAATAGAAAGAAATAATAGCTGATTAGATCAGGGAGGGAAGATTTATAGACAACTTAGTTATGAACCTAGGTGACTGGTAATCATATTGCAGTCAAGTTTGTAAAAGATTATGAGCAATTACACACACACACACACACACACACACACACACACACGAGCAAAGAGATTCCAGTGAGCAGAGGGATGCAAAAGCTTATAGTACAGGTCAGAAATGGAATGTGTATTGTTCAAGGACAGGATCAGCTAAGTAGGTTGAAGATCACCACTAGAATGTTGGCCAATTAAAATTTTTTTTCTAAAACCACAGGAACTTATTAACCAACATATTTACTCATCAGTGTGCATGTGTGTGTGTGTATATATATATATATTGAGTAAACTTTATTAGTAATTCTAGTGGTATTTTTAACAGCCACTTTGATATATATTTTCTAAAAAAAGAAAAAATATTTTAATACACTGGGCCTATCTAGTCTTGAATTTTAATAATGAAGACAAATAGTAGTGGAGGGTGGATTCTTCTTAGGCCCATTTGATCACAGTATATACTAAACAAAAATTCTCAAGTGCTCAAAGAGGAGATCTGAAACTGAAATAGGCAGTAGGATGAATATAATATAACATTTCACATGATGTTTATTTGACAATGATTTTGCAAAGTGATTCATTTTTGGTAAAAGAAATATTAAATATCTCCTTATGCAATGATTAAGGATGACAATGACTCTTCCCCCTAGAACCAAAGTGTTAAAATCACTATTTTCTGCTGATTATACTAATAAATAGCAAACCCTCTAGCTAAAATAAATTTCTACAGAATTTAATCATGTTTGTCTTTAGATGTTTGTCACTATTTACAGAATTATAAGAAATTCCTCAATTTCATTTGATAAAAAATTTAGTTTACATAAAAAACTGTAAATGTAGATGATTGAGTACATACCCTGGTAACTTCCAAAGTGGAAAAAGAATACTAAGCTTGTTGTGAAGTTCCTGAAATTCATCAAATGTTCGGAAGACAAATGAAGGTTCAATTTGTCCTTCTCTCAAAATTCGTACTACATAAACCTGAAAAAGAAAATATCTAAAATTCAACATTATTACTATAATAAAGATTTTTCTTCTTCCCCTTCATTTTTACAAATCTGCCATCTAGGAAGGTAGTGAGCTATAACAGTGCTTAGTACTCAAAGATAATTGTTTTAAATTATTAAGAGTAAAAAAAGTAAAAGTCTTTTATGTTTAATATTCAAAGTAATAAATTAGGGAACCAGAAAGTACGTAGCTCAGTTGAAATTCATTATAAATCTAACATTGTATTACCACCTTACTTAGTGACACCATTTTTGATAGTACTTAAATGGTAGACTTTAATTTGGCACCTGGGGGTAATTATGCTTCGTTTTGTTTTTTATTTTTGCAAGGCAATGGGATTAAGTGACTTCCCAAAATCACACAGCTAAGTTTGTATTATGTGTCTTAGAGTGAATTTGAACTCTAATCCTTCTTATTCCAGGCCAGTGCTCTATCCATTGCACCACCTAATTGTCCCCTATAATTGTGTTTTAAAGGACAAATGGCTAGTCAAAAAGACTCAAGAAACATTAAGAATATTGAAATTACTTTAATACTTTGGTTTCTTAACATTGGATTATTCATTAAGAAAATTAAAAAATGACATAAAATAATTCAGAAAATAGCATAAAGGAAATGGAAGGGGCCAGGAAAAGAGGTTAACAAAATATGGACATAAGTCTACAAATGATTCAGAACTTACATAATGTTTATCTGGGTTGTATTTCTTATGGTATGTGAAAACAGAAACTTCCTTGATTCGACCATCTTGTTTAAAGGAATATGTTTTTGGTGCAAATGACAGAATGGGCTCATCATTAGAAGGAAGGCCGGAAAAACGAAGTTGAGCAAGATTATGAATAAAGAAATTAAACTTTGTAGCAATGCTCCCCAAACTCGATTCAATCAACCTATAGAAATACCAAGAAATTAAAAAGCAATTAATTACTGCTATCTTTGAATGCTTTTTGAAAAGAAAAATATGTCTGCATTTCAAACAAGGTTCAAGGTTGCTCTCAGATTTCCTTTGTTAAAATGGACCAAGCCCCATTATAATGTCTCTGTAAAACAACAAATTTACACTAGGTGACTTCTTAATCATTTCTTTTCTGTCTATGCAATAACTTTTATTTTACTAGGCCCTAAAGAACACAGGCTATTTACAAAAGCATATGAGGATTAGGGAACAAGTGGTATGAAGTCACAATGTTCACTCTATCTTTTCTATTCACTAGCACACTAAGTAAAGTGAATATGCATGAAGGCTAGTGGTAGTTCCTTTATCTAAACAAATTTCCTTCATTGATTACATAATTAGAAATGCAAGAGGATTAACTCCTCTTCCAAAAAAAGACAGGTAGGGGAAAAAATAATTCAATATACAACAAAATATTCATAATAGCATTCTCTGTGATAGCAAAGGATTGGTAAACAAAGTGGGTACCCATCAAATGGAACATATTAAAAGGTTAAAAAAGTCATGATATACATGAACTGTAAAATAAGAAATGAGAAATAAGGATTTCTTAGGCACATGAGAATAATATTGTTTAAATAATCCTTTAGAGTTTGCAAAGTACCTTACATATATGAACTTGGTTTTGGTTGAGGAAAATAATATGGAAAAAGTACAGTAACCTGCAAAAATGGAGAATGTACCCCAACACCAATAAAATTACAGATATTCTAAATATGTTATAATGGATTGCTTTCAATAGAGCCATATTTCTGAAAAGTAATTTTTCTAATTTTTATAAATGGAATTAGACTCTAATTGTCCTTTGGTTCCTGAAATTTAAAAGATAAAAGGATGACAGAGTCATAGGGTTAGTATTGAAATGGATCTCAGAGGTCATTTAGTCTAATTCCTTAATTTTTATTTTTATTTTTTTAGGTTTTTGCAAGGCAAATGGGGTTAAGTGGCTTGCCCAAGGCCACACAGCTAGGTAATTATTAAGTGTCTGAGACCAGATTTGTACCCAGGTACTCCTGACTCCAGGGATGGTGCATTATCCACTGTGCCACCTAGCTGCCCCTGTCACCTAACCGCCCCAAATCTGTAGTTTTTAAAAAGGTATTTCATACCTTGTAAAGAAAATAGTAGCTTCTGCATCTGTAGTTTGAGGCTGAAGAGCATCTCTGACATATTTCAAATCCTGAATGCTTGTAAGTTCTGGTAACCCTGAAGGAATCATCTTTAGAAGAAAAACAGAGAATTTGAGCTAAATGTTAATTTCAAATAAAAAAAATCCAAATTGCAAACTTATTTGGAATAAGCAACATAAATGATTACAGATTCATAAAGACTGTTTTTAGAATTTGTTAAAGTGAGATCATAAATATCATTTAGTCCAACCCCACTTTCAAATGAAGGAACAAAGGTCAAGAGACATTAAGCAACCTGACCAAGGTAAGAACCAGAGAAGAACTCTAGTTCTTCCTGATCCTAATTCAGTTCTTTTTAACTCTACCATGTCACATTTAGTCAACCCTTAAAATGTTTGGCAAGGGACCAACAATGGAGTAAGAAGATCTCAGTTCAACTCCTGCCTATGATACGGATTGGGTGACCATGGGCAAGTCACCCAGGTGACCCAGGCAACTCTCTTAGACTATTGCTTATAGACTGGCTGTTGATTAGCATTAGTGGAGCATGTTTCCACCCTGGTAGTGTGTACCACAGGTCTAAACCCCCCCGCCCCCAGCCCTAATCCCTGCCTTAAAAATATTTAAGGATGCATTTTGTCATTTTCTCAAATTTTTACATCTAAACCATGAATCTTTTATAAAGAAATATGAAAGTTACCAATGAAAGAAGGTTAAGAAAGAGATTGGTTTGCTTTCTTATCAAGTTATAGGCCTGGCAACAGAGGTCCACAAATAACTGGAAACGAATGGTAGGTTTTTCACCTCCATTAATGACATATGCCATGTCTGAGGTTAGCACAAAAGGAGCCCGATCCCTGTTTTAAAAACAGCAAAAGATGCAAACATATTCAAATAATATTATTAAAATGTTAAAATAAACATTGTTTATCACGGTGATATTAAACAATTAACCAAAACTAAGCTTGCTGTAGGCTCAATATCAAGCAGTCTCAATTCTGGTTTTCTACATTAGTAATTCATATGTTTAGTGCAACAAGTAAAGCATAATTATTTAAAATAAGCTACTGTCTACTTTGATAAATCAATGATCTCAATCCAGAAAGGTATTCATAATTCTAGAACCTTTTTTGAGTTAATATTATTGCTATTTTTGCTTTTTTGTTGTTTTTGTTTTTTTTGTTTTTGCAAGGCAGTGGGGATAAGTGACTTGCTGTGGGTCACACAGCTAGGTAATTATTAAGCATCTGAAGTCAGATTTGAACTTAGAAGTCTTCCTGACTCCAGGGCCAGTGCTCTATCCATTGTACCAACTAGCTGCCCCCTTTAATGGTATTTACAAAACTACAAATATAGAGATAAAACCACAAGTTCATCTGTTTTTACAAGGAATGGTGCAATTCAAAAAATAATTATCAATCAGGAAAATTAGAAAGCTTTTTTATTTAGGGTTCAACAGATATTACTAATTTAGGATCCTTTAGGATCCTTCCAGTCATTTAGGGGCAGCTAGGTGGCACACTGACTAGAGCTCCGGCCCTGAGAACCTGAGTTCAAATCCAGCCTCAAACACTTAATAATTACCTAGCTGTGTGACCCTGGGCAAATCACTTAACCCCACAACAATCACTGATTCCAATTTAGTGGAATCTATTCATTATAACTCAAAACGTTAAAATCTTGTAACTGAGGTCAAAAACAAACCACTAAGAATCAAGAATAATAGTAGGTATGGGTAATAACTTTTAAATTAAAAGGAACATCTGCTTTCATTCTAAAATTCTTATTTAGCTAAACAAACCTTTTAAAACTACCAAACATTTGTGCATGACCCAAAAATTTTCCGAAGTCAATGTGAAACATATGTCCTGTACTTCGTAGCATTATGTTGTCATTGTGTCGATCACAGATTCCTAATACATAGGTGGCTACACAGCATCCAGCACATGAATAGATGAAATTCTCAGAAGCCTGTAATGAGAAAAACTGTAATGACTGTCAGCTACACAAAAATTATATAATTTTGCTGCTGAAGCATCTTTGAAAAAAAAATTTCCCCTTTGTTAAAAAAACAAAATAAAATATATTCCTCAAGGTCACAAAATGTCCAAGTCAGGGTTTTAATAGGTTCATATGACTATTTTTTTTTTTTAGGTTTTTGCAAGGCAAACGGGGTTAAGTGGCTTGCCCAAGGCCACACAGCTAGGTAAATTAAGTGTCTGAGACCGGATTTGAACCCAGGTACTCCTGACTCCAGGGCCAGTGCTTTATCCACTACGCCACCTAGCTGCCCCAATATGACTTTTTAATCTTGTGACTGAGTCCACCTCAACCCAATTCCTTCCTACTGCTAATTAGCAAACAAATCCCTCTAGCCCCTGAAAATATCTAATTTCTCAGACAGGATGCTTTTCTATCCATTGGCAATTTCTCATGCAGTATGCTCTTTGAGTCCACTGTGTAAGTGGCAATTTTCTAGCCAATTTCACAAGATGAAACAGGAGAAAAGTCTATTCTAGCCTTTTTGGGTATTTTTTAGAGACACAGTCTCCCTCTCTCACACACAAACTAAAAATGTAGTGGCCTCACTAGTCTAATTCCAATACAAATCAGCTTGCATGGAAACGTCAGTCCGCCACATTTCTCTAGCCAGTTTGGGGACCCTCTCCTTTTGGGGTTCACCATATTGGGACCAGACTTAAGCCTGGAACCCTAGCTGGATCAGATGATGAAAATTCCCAAACTCAAGCAATTCCCCAGCAACAAGAACTACTAAGAGGTGCCACCACGTCAGGCAAAAGGTATATTCTGGTTCAGAAAAATTCAGATCAAACTATATACTAGACTCAATTTATATTCCACAACATATAACCATGAAAGTAATGATCAGTATTCATCTGACATTTGTAGACATCATGGGACAAGTTGCTTAATATCATAAAGCCACACAAAGGTCAGTTCAATCTGTCCTAAGTAGTCATGTTATTATTTACATTTTATAAAAAAGAGAAATAAGGACAGAAAGGTATACAATTGGGGCGGCTAGGTGGCATAGTGGATAAAGCACCAGCCTTGGAGTCAGGAGTACCTGGGTTCAAATCTGATCTCAGACAACTTAATAATTACCTAGCTGTGTGGCCTTAGGCAAGCCACTTAACCCCATTTGCCTTGAAAAAAAAAACCATAAAAAAAAAAGGTATACAATTCCTGGGATAAAGTTTTTATATTTACCCTTTTTTTCTTGCCCCTGAATCTTCAGACCACATCTAGGATCCATTGTATATTTAAAATGTCAAATTGAATTTACTTTATATGGCATATAAAGTGATGAGCAACTTACTCATAGCCACAAGGAAATCAAAAGTAAGAAAGATTGTCTCTGCTTTCCATTACAATGTTGAAACCACATCCAAAAGGCAAAAGTGTCTTAAATCATTTTTTTTAAAAAAGTTGGAAAGATCTGCAATTATCCACTGAAATCACTAGATGGTGCTCCTTGTAAATAAGATAAAATGTTGCCATTGCCTTTTTAGAGACAGGTAAAACTTAAGAGTTACTCAAACTGACCAAAACATCAACAAATGGAGATATAAAATATGCTGCTTGTAAGGAACCATAAAATAGGTAGATAAGAAAAATCTGAAGGAATAAAAATTGATAAATTGATTACCAGTATTATCATTTTATAACTTTCTGATTCTCACACCATTTGCTGTTCATACCACTAAAATTACTTTTCCTACTAAAAATCAAAGGATTACAGATTTAGAGGGAAAAGAGACCATGTCCAAGACTTTTATTGTATAATCTTATCTCAAAGAGGATGAAAGTGGGATGACAATATTTTCCTGATTACCATTTATTCATTTTTGGTGACAAAAAAACATTTTTAAAAAATCATTAAGATTAATTTCCAGTAAATTCCAGAATTAATGTTTACCTTTTCATATTCTTCTTCAGAGGGATTATACTTCCTCAGCCATTCTGCCAGTGGTTTATCTTTAAAGGATCCCGTCACTCCATATTCTACTTGGATTTTCCTGAGTGTGTCTGAAGCAGGGACAAGCTCCACCATACCTTTAAGAGACAAAAAGTTTATTAGTAGTGCTGATATATCTAAACAAGCAATCTTATCCAACACATATTTACTAAGCACCTTCTATATACAGAATATTGCTGGGACAAAGTTTAGCTAAGATACTTCTTGATCTTTTTTTTTTTTTGCAAGGCAAATGGGGTTAAGTGGTGTGCCCAAGGCCACACAGCTAGGTAATTATTAAGTGTCTGAGACCGGATTTGAACCCAGATACTCCTGACTCCAAGGCCGGTGCTTTATCCACTATGCCACCTAGCCTTCTTGATCTTAAGAAGCTATGGTTTAGTACAAGTAAAAGATTCAACTCAAGATATGCAATATTATGCAAGTATATTAGATAGTTCTAAAAGATAATACAATGAAAGGTCTGAGGAGAAAAGGCAAAAAGGTATAAGGGAATGCGGAAAACATTCATAGAATTTAAGGTGAGTTTTAAAGGAAACACAGGAATTTGAGATAAGAACAAAAGAAGAGAGACAGAATTCCAGTCAAAGGGATAATGGGAGCAAAAGTATGAAGGTAAGAAAGTACATAGTATGTATGTTTGGTAGAATTAGAGAATGCATGCAAAAGTAATAATATAAGGCTGGAAAAGCAGAGACACCATATTGTAGAGGGTCTTTGAAGAAAAGAATTTCAATTTTACTCAGGAAGAAACAAATACATTGAATGTTTTTAAGCAGTGATCTATAAATAAGAAAGATTGCCCTGGCAGTGGCATTAAAAGAAAAATTGCTAGAGAAAGAGAACAAATGTTCTCTTGTAAAAAAAAGAATGCAATAGCCCAGAAAAATGATAATTAGTAATGGGAATAGATAGAATGGAATGTAGGGAAACAAGCTGAAGAGGTAAACAGAGAGCCTTATTAACTGATGGAGATGAAATGCAGAGAAGAATTTATTTAACCCCAATTTTATAAACCTAGAGAAAGAGGGTATACGTAGTGTTACAGATAAGTGAGAGTCTTAGATGAGTGAGGAGAAAGTGGAAGAAAAGTCAATTATAGGGGAAAACTTGTTTCAGAATCTCTGAGGATGGCCACACAGAAATGTCTTGCAGATAACATGGGTCTAGAGCTCAGAAGACAGAGGCAGCAACTAAAATCACAGGACTAAGAGAAGAAAAGAATATTAAATCTAAATGCATGAGAAAGAAGAGGCTGGGAAAAGGATGAAAATCCAAGAAAGACAATAAAAAGGTGATTAGAGAAGCTGAGGAAAAACTGAAGACAATGGGGCCTTAGAAGTAAAAGGAACAGTAGGAGGAGATATCTAAAAAATGACAGAATCTAGCAAATTACTTATCTTTGCTTATAGTCATCATTTCCAGAGAATGGTAGAATATAAACACAATCATAACTATTTTTTGTTGTGTTTTTGTTATTAAATCTTTTAAAAATTTTTTAGTGAAATGGAAGGATACCAAAAATTTATTGTGATAACTGCCTAAAGGTAACTATTTCAATGGGGTAAATCTTTCAATCAAGTTTTTTTTTTTAATTATTATATTTCAGTTCACTGCTTTCAATACTCTAAAGACTCAATCTTTTATGTATATATATTTCAGGCATTTTACTGAACTCTAGCTGAACTTCCAGATCTAGAGAAGTCAAGATTCAGGAACTTAAATCCACTCAGGTCTGAAATGTGTCTGGTAAAACTATTCTATTGGTGAGTTACAGAGTATAAATTCACCTAGCATACTATATTTAGTTGAACTTAGAATACCAGATCAGGTTTCCAACTGTCCAACATGTCCACCTTGCTGGATTTGCCTTGGGGCTGAACCCATATAAATGCCATTTCCCCAATTTCCCACTCTGTACATTGTAATCAAAGCCATAATAACAGTTTTGGAAAGGGAATTATCAGACTCTCCTATAGCTTCACTCACCATCTCTGTGACTTCCCAGTCTCCAATATCCTTTCCCTGACACTTTCTCAAATGGATTTTGATATAAGCTCCTTGAGGGTTTAATAATCTCAATACTATCTGTGTTCTCCATGCCTAGGTATATAATAAAGACTTAATGCTTTTCATTCATTCATTTGAAATTAATAGTGTGGAGACTTTGTCCATGATGCTTTCTAATATTATAACAAACTCTAGCAAAGCAATATATATATTTGGCCATAATACTGTAATCAGTGAAACTTGGCAATATGAAGGAAACTGATGGCTCTTGTGATTTGGGGGAGGGGAGGGTGGAAAGCATTAGCATTTTAAAGTATGTTTTTTGTCTTCTCAATTAAAATGTCCAATTTCAATCAATACCATTTCAACTCCTAAAAGCCTAGTACTTCTTTCCTCAACACTTCTCAGCAACATTAGCCTTTTCTTCCACTACCTATTCACTTAGATTAACATATCCAATAGCATTCTGAATTTTATTTCCTCTTGCCTCCTTAAGGAACTTGGCCCAGTAATAATTCCTCTTTTTATGCGTTTTCAATAGTCAAGCAAATTCAAGAGAAACAAAACTCACTATCTCTGTAAACCTGGCCCCTTCTTTCAATTTCTCTATTTCTGGCTGGTGTAATAGCTATAGACCTGGATAGGGTGTTAAGATAATCTCAGCTTGATTCCTACTTCAGACACTTAAATGCTACGTGACCTTAAGTAAGTCACTGAACTCTCTCAATGAGTTTCCTCATCTGTAAAATGGGGATAATTACAGCACCTATCCTCCAGTCCTTCTGAGAAATAAAATACATAAAGCACTTTGCAAAACTTTAAGTATTAATAAATGTAACTTATTATTACTATCAGATCCTTCTATTCCAGTTAATTACTATGTTCAGATATTTACAGAGGATGTTCTGTACTTTATGTTTGGATTATATTCCCTCTTCATCTCTGCCCTTGAGCTTATACTGGTAATCTGTAGATCTACATATCCATCCAACATGAGTCTTTCCCTCAAACTTCAGCCCACAATACCAGTGCTTATTGGATATTTAAAGTATATGTCCCAGAGACATCTTAATCTCAAAATAATTTTAATTTAACTCAATATCTATTTTTTTTTAATTTATCCTCTCAGTGCTTCAAGGTTTGCAATCTTGGCATCATCCTTAACTATTTTAATTCCTTCTTAGCACTTTCCAAATGTTGCTATTTTCAACTTTATGGCATCTCTCACATTTGACACCTTTCCTCCACTAACAGGTGAACACCTGTCTTCAGGTTCTGATTACTTAGAGGAGCTGATTTCCTAGCTGTCCTCCCTACTTCTGCCTCTATCCTTCTTAAGTACCTAACACGGGACCTAATGTATAGGATAGGCACTTAGCACAAATCTTAATATATGATTCCCATACTTGACCAACTCTAGTATTGCCTCTGGAATAAAATAAAAACCCTTGCTTAATCTCTAAAGACCTCAGCACTTGATGCCACCTTGCCTGTGCATGCTAGGAGACGTTGTTCCCTCCCTTTATTTTATGGTCCAGTCAAGCTGGCGTTCTCTCCATTTCTCATCCATGCCATGCACTGGCCATCCACAAGACATGCACTCTGTCCTCAGCTACACCTCCAAGTCCTCTTTTCTCAGACACCATAAATCTTTTCATTATTCTTCCAGATGCTAGACCAGTCCC
The DNA here is from genome assembly GCF_037893015.1 of Macrotis lagotis. NCBI lineage: Eukaryota > Metazoa > Chordata > Mammalia > Peramelemorphia > Peramelidae > Macrotis > Macrotis lagotis. Next base: position 234,150,655 of record NC_133660.1, on the reverse strand, counting down.
ACATTATATTTAAATATGTGTGTGTGTGTGTGTGTATCTCTTAGCTTGAAATTTATGATGTATAAAGTGAAGACTTGATTCCACTTGAATGTAACCTCATTGGAAGTAGAGGTTTGGGGGGGGGGGGGGGAGTTTGCACTTTTATTCCTAGAGTCTAGCACAGTAATTTAGTGATGATGGTCTCTTAGTATCTCTAATCTCTTTCAAAGCCTAGCTCAAAGTGCCCTCTTTTAAAATGATGCTTTTCCCCTTTTTAAGGAAATTTACTATCCCCATCCAGACAAAGAACCATGGAGTCTGAATGTAGAACAAAGCATACTGTTTTCAATTCTTTAAATGTTTCATGAGTTTTTTCCCCCTTTTGTTCTGATTCTTTCTTTTACAACATGACTAATATAGAAATGTTTAACATATTTATAGATGCATAACCAATATCCAATTACTTGCTGTCAAGGGGAGGGGGGAGGGAAGGAGAAAAAGGAAATCAAAATCTACTACCTTCACAAAATATTTCAGAGCTTTATCTCCTTCCTCTTCCAAAGCAGACCAAACCTCCACCTCATACCCAGACTTTATTTTTTAATTCTCTAATGCAGTTAACGTATTATAGCAATCTGTGTTAGAGGCTGCTAGATAGTTCAGAGTGCTGCATCTGGAACTGAATTCAAATATATCCTCAAACACTTAAGTATGTGAACCTGGACATGTCACTTAAACTTATGTTAAGTCTGCCTTAATCCACTGGAGAAAGAAAAGGTAAATTATTTCACTATCTCTGCTAAACCTCATGCCACACACTAGTGTGCTATGCTCCAGAGGGTCACATAGAGTCAGACACAACTGAACAATAAAAACAATGTCTTTATGCATTTTAGCTACCTGGACTCCTATAAAACTCCTTGAGGGAAGAAAATAAAGAAAATAAATAAAAATAAATAATAATAAAATAATATATAAAGATAATATAATGAATATATAAAGATAAAAATATGTAAATATATAATATACAAATACAATATATAAATATAATAAATATACTAATAAATATAATAAAGAAAATAATAAAAAATAAAGAAAAATAAAGAAAAAATAAATCTCAACTAGACATGACTTAGTCTAGCAAATAGTACATAAGCAGATATTTTAAATGATTGTTTTAATTACTGTTGTCTCCATCCTATGTTAACTTCATCTAGATGTTTACATAACCCTTTGAGGTGATGGATTATATCCATGTTCAAAAGATTAAGTAATTTTTTAAATCAAAGAAAGAAGTCAAACATTTTTAGAGATTTCCACATTCCTGAAGCATGAAAAAGAACATTGTACAAGGAAAGAAAGAAGAGAAAAACAGGAAAAGTAGCCAGATCCTTCCTATGGTATCAGAAAAGACAAGGAGAGATAGTTTCTAGAATTAAAGGGTTGTCAACAACATCCAGTGTTAAAAAGAATGAAAACAGGAAATGTAATTGGATTTGGTAACTAGAACTTAGGAGAGTACATACAGTGGAAGGTATATAGATATATTTCTTGAACTTTAAATCAATTTAAGAAATGTAGTATTAGAAAGAAAAAGAAGCAATTTAGCTATAAATGATAGCAGAGTCAAGCAGGGGAATTTACAAGACAGAGGAAAGGTACATTTTTTGAGAACAGAATAGTCAACAAAAAGGAAAAGTATAAAGATGCAAAAGGAAGAGATATAATATTTTTGGGGAGCTAGAACAAAGGGTATATTTTATTATATGAAAAAAAGGTAGTAAAAATTTAAGCAGTAAAAAGAAAACCATGTTTGCTCTTGATGTATAAAGGCCGATACTAATACTGTCTTTTGTTCAGATTAAGTGTCAAAAATTTTAATTTAACTTGGTAAATATAAAAGCAATTAAGTACAAAACTCAATATATATATATATATATATATATATATATATATATATATATATATATATATATATATATATATAAAATATATTCACTACATTTCAGTGAACTAAACATGCTCCTATTCAGATAGTTTTTATTAAAGAGATTATACCAGTTGTATAATTCTTTGGGCATCCAATATAAAAGACAGAAGGCCAATAAATAAACGAATGAGATATTCAAGAGAACACACAGAAATGGGAAAATTGAATATCAGATATAAACTAGTAATTTCACCTCTATCTTTGCCTGTTGAAAGACATTTGAAAATGACCATTCTCAGATCCAGTCCCTCCTTTAGCCAGATCTTATCCATAATCTTTATCATTTGTAAAGCCAACATATCTTGCCGTAGATCTTCACCAACCTTAAAATAAAAAGAAATAAAAGGACCACACTTTTAAGTCTAATAGTAGACTACAATCATATCATAATAATAATAATAATAATAATAATAATAACAACAACAACAACAATAGACTATGCTCAAAATTTTAAGTCTAACAATAGACTATACTCTTGAAAAGCTGAGAAAAATTCACTTTTCTTTTTAAAAAACAATTGAGGGCAGCTAGGTGGTGTAGTGGATAAAGCACCGCTTTGGAGTCGGGAGTACCTGGGTTCAAATCTGATCTCAGACACTTAGTAATTGCCTAGCTGTATGGCCTTGGGCAAGCCACTTAACCCCATTTGCCTTGGAAAAAAAAAAACCCTAAAAAAAAAAACCAATTGGGCTTGGGGGAAGCTAGGTGGTGCAGTGGATAGAGCACCAGTCCTGGAGTACCTGAGTTCAAATCCGGTCTCAGACACTTAATAATTACCTAGCTATGTGGCCTTGGGCAAGCTACTTAACTCCATTGCCTTGCAAAAACTAAAAAAACAAAAAACAAAACAAAACACAATTGGGCTTTTCTTCAACATTTTATCAGTTATTACAAGGGCAATGAAAGGAAGAGAGAAAAGGGGAGGACAGAAATTTCTTTGCTTCTTTATCTTCTATAAGTAAATAAGTGCCATATCTATAGTTGATCATTATGATAAATAATGCAGATCAATAATTTTTTACTTTCCCCAACTAATATAAGGTCAAAGGATATGAACAGGAAGTTTTCAAATGAAGAAATTAAAGCTATATGTAATCATATAAAAAATGCTTCAAATAATTACTGATTAGAGTAATTTCTACCTATCAGATTGGCTAAATAAGATGACAAAAAGGGGAAAGGATCAATGTTGGGAGGGGTTGTGGGAGGATTGGGACATTAATGCACTATTGATGGAACTGTGAACTGATGTGACCATTCTAGAGAGCAAAATGGAACTATGCTCAAAGAGCAATAAAATTGTTACCAATAAAACTGATACCATTACTAGGTCTATCCAGAAGAAATCAGAAGTCCCATGTGTTCCAACACATGCATAGCAGATCTTTTTGCAGTGGCAAAGAATTGGAAATTGAGGGGCTGCCCATCAATTGGAGAATGGATGAACAAGTTATGGTATATGAATGTGATGCAGTACTATTGTTCTATAAGAAATAATGAATGGTCAGACTCTAGAAGCATGGAATGAATTACAGGACCTGATATTAAGTAAAAGGATCAGAAATGAGAGAAATTGTACACATTAACAACATCATTGTGAGCTGATCATCCTTGATAGATGCAGTTCCTCTCTCATTCAAAGAGTTAGGACAACCCGAGGAGACCTGCTATAGACAATGCTATCTACATCCACTGGGAAAAAACTAAACTAAACTAAACTAAACTAAACTAAAAAAGCACACAGAATCTGAAAGAAAACTACATTTGCTTTTTAAAAATTTCTCTTAAGTTTTTCTTTCCTATCTCATGGTTTTCTTTCTTTTCTTTAAATTCTAATTTCTCATACAGAAAATGACTGTGTATGTACAATATTTGCCAGACTGTTCACTGCTGAGGGGAGGGTGGAAGGAAATTATCTAACTTAAAAATATGCATATACATGTGAATGAATGCTGAAAAACTTTAATAACATGTAATTGGAAAAATAAAAATAAAATATCAATTGAAAAGTAATTCTTGGGGCAGCTAGGTGGCGTAGTGGATAAAGCACTGGCCTTAGAGTCAGGAGTACCTGGGTTCAAATCTGGTCTCAGACACTTAATAATTATCTAGCTGTGTGGCCTTGGGTAAGCCACTTTGCCTTGCAAAAAAAAAAAACACCAAAAAAAAAAGAAATTAAACTTTAAGTATTTTCAATCTATAGTTTCACATTAATAACTTTTATATTAAAAAACAATCTTAAAAACTTGCAAAAAGCTTCATCTTTGAAGGTATTTCTAAAAGAGAAGGGGAAAGTAGAATAAGAGGCACAGGGAAGCCAAAACTGAGCAGGACTGATAGGAGAGACAGAAACAAAAATATCTTTCCTTGTTGCTTATTAAGATCTCCTGTTAAAGCCTAGAATTTGGGGTGGGGGGGTTGTTAAGAATTTGTACCTTATTTTGACATTTTATTTTGTTTTTCAATTTTGTTAACAATTACTGGTGATAATTTCAAAATTCATTTAAAAAAATTTAAATGCTTATTTCTTAAAAATAGAAGTTTTCCTTCAGTGGGTCTACCCATAGGATCATGAGAATTCCTCATGGATAAAAGACTATGATCTCCTGCTGTGAATGGATTATAAGAAAATAGCAAGTGAGTGGACAATGTGGGAGAAAGGAGTTGTGGTTCCATATGTAGATGAGGAAGCAATAAAGGATAAGGCCTATGTTCAAAGTTCAAGCACTATTTTTTTTAAAATAAAGGAATCTACCTATTAAAATCACCAGTTTACAGCAAAAGGGAATATGTTTGGAGAAAGCACAGGTTAGAAAACACATTGTCCATCATTTTAAATTTTGCTTTGTAATTGTTACTACCTAAATCTCTCTGTAAATGAAAAATGATACATCTTATAACTGCTTTTCTTCTCTATTACTAGCTAGAACCTTATTTAAAAGTCATGAGGACTGACTACTGTCTTTTCTTCTCTAGTGCATTGTTATTGTTTTTACTCTTTTACATTTCTGTCTCCTTCATTACTACTTTTGCCAGGATGGGCATTAGGGGTTCAATACAATATATATGTAAGTGAGAAAGAAAGGTCTTCCTTTTCCACAGATAATAACAAAGACTATTCCTTCTATGCTTTTGTTCTTCACTAGACAATGTGTAGACTATCATAGCTAACTCATGACTCTCAAATCTGTAAACATTCTAGCAAAGGCATCACTGTGGCTTCCATTGTCCTTTCCGAGGATGTTTCTGGTTATGTGAAGCTTTGTCCTACAATATGCACAAGAGGTTCTGGGACACAAAACTTCAAAGAGAAAATTATTTTATACTTTCCAATATGCAATGCTTTCCAAAGTAGAGGTCTTAGATTTATTTTAAAAAATATAATGTTTTAATAAAAATCATTAAATTACCATTTGGAAAACTAACTGCTTTAGCCAATACATTTCATATAAATAATAATTTTAATCTTTTCCTAAATGCTCTCAGCCATGGCCAATGGCTTAGCCACCATTTCCCCCATCATTATAATAGGACTACAGTCTAAATTGTTCTCTTTAAGGATAGTATGGAAAGTTCATTTCTTTTCATTCCTTAGTCAAGGAGCAACGATCTTTATTTATTTATTTTGGGTTTTTGCAGGGCAATGGGGTTAAGTGGCTTGCCCAAGGCCACACAACTAGGTAATTATTAAGTGTCTGAGACCAGATTTGAACTCAGGTACTCCTGATTCCAGGGCTGGTGCTTTATCCACTGCGCCACCTAGCCGCCCCAGCAATGAAGATCTGAGATGCACAGACAATGAGGTAGCTTATAGAATGGGTAGACTCCAAAGACAATGCAAATACTAATTTTGTTCTAAATTATAAATTTAAAGAATAACTAAGAAAAATTAAAAATGAAACTAATAGGCCCATTGTACACCAAGTGAACTACATTTCAGAAGTAGTTTGGAAAATATAACCATGAAAATAAAACATACTCATTTCCTCATTTCTCTCCTAGAAAGAAGAAAATCTCACCTTAAACATGACATTGATTTCCTCCCCTAAAGGATCAGCATTCACCATTGTAACTTTCAGGGGAACTGCATTAGAACTGAAGAAGGAACATGTCTGCAAATATAATGAGTATTAAATATGGGAATGGGTATAACATCCTACTAGGCTTTTTCCCTTAACTCACTGGTGCCTTTAAATCATGGCACCAGTGAGAGTAACAGCAGTATTCATTCACTAAAAATACCAAACGGAAAAAAAGCAGAGCTTTAGCATGAAATTCCCCACATTAACCAAGTCACTTCACTCTGTAACCACTAGGTCTCTGGCAATCTTGTTTTGTTGGGTTTTTTAATTCCCAATCCAGATGTAATTTAAAAAGTAAAAATAATATAAAGTTATTAGGTTAACCAAAATAGTTCAGGGCACTATATTAAACCCCATACTCGAAACAATAATTAGAAGTTTCAAATGGGCATATTTAGACTTGATAAAACAAAAACTAAAAATTATACCTTTAGAATGAACTGCTGTGAATGGCTGGGCTTCTTGATTAACTGGGGAAGGAGATTCCCATTTAGGGAAATAGTGAACAGACACCAAGTCCCCTCCAACTCTGAGCCTGTATGAACAACCTGCAATTCTTAGGGTTTTCCTAAGTTACACTGCAGCTACATTAAGCCCATAGAACAACATTGCCATGTTCACAGAAGTATGACGAAGATACTTTCTTGCCTTTCTGGATTTCCATGTTATAGATACAATGTTCAAAGTAACAATGAGAAGCAGAGGGTCTAAGTCTTATACTGACAATAAGTATAAACTGATTCCTTTCATACATATCTGCTCTTTTAACCAAAAGCAAAAGTTCGCAGATCTCGCACATCTTAGAAGTACACTCTTAATAGATTGATTGTTTTGCTTTATTCTCTTGGTGACTTGATATTAACATTATTATTATGTCTTTTTCAAAATAAATGAGGTCTGCAGTTGGTTTTAAATGATTTGCTGAATATCAACAGGGTCTATATGATCATCAACAAATATTTAAGACTAAATATATAAATGAATTTTTCTATATCTGGGGTAAAAGTTATCTATATAATTACCAGTTACATCATTATACCTCTACTTATCTGATGCTTTCTTTGTACTGTTTTGAAAGTGTGATGCCAATACAAAAATGTATATTAAAGCATACCTTAATATTCAGTTCTTTTGCCACAAGACTTGGATTGAGAGGGAGACGACATTTATTTCTTAAGAAAAAGGACTGTACCCGTTCCATGCATCTTTGGAGGACAACCTGAGAAAAAGATATACATCTAAATTTATATGAAATAATCTGGCTGATTCTGTACCACTTTTTTTCAATTTCCTTTCTTTCTTTCTTTCTTTCTTTCTTTCTTTCTTTCTTTCTTTCAGGTTTTGCAAGGCAAACAGGGTTAAGTGGCTTACCCAAGGCCACACAGCTAGGTAATTATTAAGTGTCTGAGACCGGATCTGAACCCAGGTACTCCTGACTCCAAGGCCGGTGCTTTATCCACTACTCCACCTAGCTGCCCCTTGATTCTGTATCACTTTTAAATCGATATTAACTGATTTTATCCTAAAATTGCCCAAGTCATGATTCTTTGTCTCTGAATGTAATTAGCTCAGAAATTTAATTGTGAGAAAAGTTTAGAAATGCGGTTCTTTTGTAAATCACTATTCTATTCTTATATCAAGGAATTCTGTAACCCTTGAAGAATGCAGGTGGACATCAAGGAATCTGGTCTAATGTCTTTACGCTACCAGAATGTCCTTCAAGGTTGTTTATTATTTGAAGAAGTCTGGTCGACCATCTCTAACCTTGTAGATGGACTCAAATAGTAAATATTTCTTAATCACAGGAAGGAAGGGACTTTGGCTAGTCCCTCAACCCCCAATTTCCAATCAATCATGTTGTCTCCCATGCCTCAGATCTGTAACCATTTGCAATGATTTCACCATTTATGACACTGACCTCTTTAAATTAATCATAATGTGGTCCCTATCTATGAAGTCCTTGTCTAGTTCTATATTTCCCTAAAACTATAAAATGGGTAGTCATTTTTCCACCTTTGCTGAGGAAACTGGGATCTTTTTTATTGGCAAGTTTGCATTTTATTAATAAATTGATCATGTTTCAGAACTTTATGCCTTGGTCTTATTTTGACCATAACATATGTAAAAAAAAAACATAAACAAGAAATAGCAGTGAAAGTACAATTTTAGAAGAAAAAGGAAGATATGAAAGAAGGAGCTAAAGAAAGAATGGAATTTGATTTCCTAGAATATGAATGAAGAGCTTCTAAGCAAGAATGGAAAGCACATAATAAGAATGCATTTGCTTCAGGGATCTAAACTCAAAATGGAAGGGAGATGAAGATTCAGGTAGAGAATCTGTCAAGAGCTATAGGCATAGTATAGAAACTCTAGTTGTGGAATACCTAGGAATACCCTGGGGAAAATAGAATAGTAGAAGAAATTATTTTTGTTTCTTCTACCTATACACCAAGGGGCCAAAGATAAGATTCTAAACAAAATTAATTTGAAATATTAATGCAATGAACTAAATATAGCTCCATGGTTATCAACAAACCTGACAGGCAAAAGTTCAGAACTGAAATATAGAAATGGAAAGGTATACCTTGTTAAGAGAGACTATTTTAGTTGAAAATGGGTAGTAAATTCATACTGTATGTCAAAAAGAAAGACATAAAGATATACACTTATAAGATAACCCTTGAATCTTAGGGGATGAAGGGAGGATAAGGCATGGGAAAGAATGTTTGAGTGAGGAAGAAAGGAAAGAAAAAGTAATAATGTTTCCCCTTGCCTTCAATAAGATCATCTCTAATTCCTTGCAATTCTCTTACAAAAGTATAATTTGTAAACACTTTTTTCAAATTATGAACACTATAATGCAGCATGCATTTACTAAGAACAACTTATGCCACACTGTCTTATTTCCCTACTTAACAATCAACTGATAGATGAGGAGAATGCTATATAGTAAAAAAAGGTGTAGTAAAAAAAGGTTGTGAAGAAAGTCTTGCAAGGTAACATTATGGACAAAAGATAAAGGAATAGACTAATAATCAGGTAAATTTCAAATTAGTTTAAAATTTATAACTTAAGGGTTTCGGGTATAGATTAATAGAGTGATAACAACATGGAGAGAAGAAACTCTACTGGAAATGTTATGGGGATCTCTTTTTAGTCCTGTTCTGTTCATTATCTGAAGTCACTTAATTTGGACCAAAGTCATGACAAAAATGAATGAAATTAACCTGGAAGAAATAGCTATAACTTTGAATGACAGAATCCAAAAAGAAGCTGAGAAGCAAAAGAACAATAATGAAATTTAATAAAGATAAAGTCTTGGACCAAGACACAAAATGTCAAAGTTATTTGTACAAATTCAGCCTGAGAGAAATTTGAGAAGAAAGCTATTAAAATGAAAAAAGACACACAGTAAGTGGTTCAATAGACTACAAACTCAATGAATCAACACTATTAGCCAAAAGTTAATGTGATTTTGGCTTATATTAACAGAAATATATGTCTTCAACAACAGTTCATAATCCCAACGTGGGTCAGTTTAAAACTCAAATATGATAGTTCTCAGCCTTTCCTTTCCCCACTTTTTTCCCTCCCTTTTTTGAAAAATACATTTGATTGGTACTCTTATCTTTATATCACACTAATAAAAGGTACACTTCTAACAACTCTGCCCCCCATCTATATCATCCATTTAAAAAAGAAAAAATTAAACCCATCCAACAGTGACCTTTTCAGACAACATAAAAAAATGCTTTGAACTATAATCCCCTGCACTTCTCTACTTGAGAAGACAGATATGTTTCATTCTATCTACTTCAGGACCATCACTTAGAGTTCTGGCCTAATTTTTAGCAATATTTTCATTCATATTATTGTAATCATTGTGTATATTGTTCTTTTGATCGATTTCTTTTACTATGCATCATTTCTTATATATTTTTCTGTTTCTTGTAACTCCTCAGATTTGTCATTTCATATTGCACAAATAATTAATCTATTATCTTCATAAACTCCAGTACTTTTAGACATTCATAAAAATTGGTGGACACATGACACTTTAAAAAAATTTTAATTCTCCTGATCCTTATTTTACTGTCCTGAACACTCTTGCCTCATCATTCATATATTAACTCTTGTCCCCTAACTATGGACTGTTACCCAAGGTTCAGATCTGGGGTTTCTCCTTTCTTGCTACAATCTAACTATGGGTAACCTATTAGCTCCTACAAGTTTATTATCTCTATGCAAATCACTCACAAATATATGCATACATATATTCATACATACATATATGTATGTATACATTCACACACGAACACACATATATGTGTGAGAAAAACACCCAATGGACATTTCAAACTTAATTTCACAGGGACTTGTCCAACTTAGCATGTATAAAACTGAACTCATCATCTTTCCCCTCAAACCCAAACTGCTTTCAAACTTTCCTATTCTGGTTGAAAATATAACCACTTTTCTACTTTCCCTTGGTTCAAAACCTGGGGACAAAATGATATAAATCATTGACTGCTGGCTCTCCCTCACTCCTCATGTCCAATCAGTTGCCAAGTCTTAACTTTTATCCTTCTACAACATTTATCACATCTGACTCTCTCCTTTCTATTTATAAAAACCCCCTTGGATCTCTTCTCACTTAAGACTGTGCTCCTTGATCGATTTTCCTGAAATTCTTCTGTCAAAGAAATTTTCCTTAAATACAGCTTTGGTTATAGGACTCTCCTACTCAATTAGCTCCAATGATAGCTCCAATATAAATAAGCACCAGAGGGTAAAATAGAAATTGAAGGAATCCCCATGGATCACCTCCTGAAGAGATTGAAATGAAATGAAAAAATTGAAATGAAAACCACCAGGAATATTATAGCCAAATTCCAGGACTCCCCAAGTCAAGGAGAAAATATTAGAAGCAGCCAGAATGAAACAATTCTAATTTTGTGGAGTTATAGTCAGGATAACACAAGATTTAGCAGTTTTTATGTTAAGGGCTCATAGGGTTTGGAAAAATGATATTCTGGAAGGCAAAGGAACTTGGAATAAAAGAAGGACTTTCAATGAAATAAGGGAATTTCAAACTATCCTGTTGAAACAACCAGAGCTTAACAAGAAGTTCGATCTTCAAGTACAGGACTCAGTGGAAGAGGTTAGATGGACCTACACTCTCACCTGAAGTGGCTCAGAGAGGAAATAACATACATACTCAATAAGGTATAGAAATCTAGAGGAAAGGGATGGGAGAAAGGGAATGAGGGAAGGGAGGGGAGATGTAGGTGATAGGAGAAGGGAAAGATCTTGGGAGAGGGTAGTCAGATACAGTACACTTGGAGGAAGAATAGGGTGAAAGGAAAAAGAGAATAAACTAAATGGGGGTGGGGAATAATATAGGGAAGGGAGGGAAATAAAGCTAGCAATAGAAACTTTACGAATATTGAAGCAATTTCTCTAATGGACTTAAGAAAAAGAATACTATCTATCCCAAAGACAAGAGCTGATGGTGTCTGACCGAAACATTTTTTTTCATCTCACTTTATTTTTCTTGAGTTTTCTCTCTGGGGGGAGAGGGGGTTGACATTATGTTTATTTTTACAACAAGACTACTTGTAGTAATGTGAGAAAAATTAATTTTAAAAAATAGTACGACAAAAACTAGGCATTAATCCACATCTCACACCCTATACCAAAATAAGGTCAAAATGGGTACAGGATTTAACATATGGAATTTTTTTCTACTAGCTGGTAAGATTCTACTGCAGTCAGCTTGAATGTGTAATTCTAGATCACCATGGTATTAAGAAGTTTCATTGATGAACTGTCTATCTCTAGTTTCAGGTATCTTTTTTTTTTAAGGTTTTTGCAAGGCAATGGGGCTAAGTGGCTTGCCCAAGGCCACACAGCTATGTAATTATCAAGTGTTTGAAGCTGGATTTGAACTCAGGTACTCCTGACTCCAGGACCAGTGCTTTATCCACTGTGCCACCTAGCTACCCCAGAGTACAGGATTTAGACATAAAAGAGCGATACCATAAATTAATAAAATGAAAAATTCTCTATCTGACATATAGAAAAAGGATAAATTTATGACCAAACAAGAATTAGAGCAGATCATAAACTGCAAACTGAATGATTGACTATAATAAATTAAAAATGTTTTGCACTAATAAACTCAATGCTGCCAAAATTAGAAGGAAATCTTCACAACCAGGAGTTCTGATAAAAGTCTCATTTCTAAAATATATAGAGAATTGCATAAATTTATAAGATCACAAGTCATTTCCCAAATGATAAATGGTCAAAGAATATGAACAGACAAGTTTTCAAATGAAAAAATTAAAGTCAAATATAGTCATATGAAAAAAATGCTCCAAAACACTATTGATTAGAGAAATGCAAATTAAAACAATGAGGTATCATCTCACACCTATTAGATTAGCCAAGATGAGAAAAAGGGAAGATGATCAATGTTGGAGAGGTTGTGGGAGAACTGGTACATTGATGCACTGCTTGTGGGGTTGTGAACAGATCAAACCTTTCTGAGAAGCAATATGGAACTATGCCCAAAGACCAATGAAACTGTTCAAACCCCTTGACCCAGCAATTCCAATTCTAGGTCTGTATCTAGACAAAAATGGCAAAAGCCCTACATATTCCAAAAATATTATAGCAGCTCTTTTTGTAGTAGCAAAGAACTGGAAATTGAGGGGATGCCCATCAATTAGGGAATGGCTAAACAAGTTATGGTACATAAATGGGCATGGAATATTATTGTTCTATAAGAAATCGTAAATGGTTGAACTCTAGAGAAGCATGGAGTGACTTATGGGATCTGATGCTGAGTGAGGGGAGTTAAACCAAGAGAACAATGCACATATCAACAACAACATTATGAGATGAACAACTTTGATGGAAGCAGCTCCTAACTGTATTAGACAGTAATGATCTATATCCCCAACTAGAGGAAGAAAAAACAAAACATGCAGAAAAAAAAGCATCCTTCCAAATATGAGGAACAATTTATAAAAATTATTTCTTATGTATCCCTTTCCCTTAATTCTAATTCCTCATGCTGAAAAATACTATTTTGTAAACATGTTTATCAAAATATGTAAGTAAAATGCTAACTTGATTGTTCACTGCTTGGGGAGGGGGGTGGGAAGGGAGGGTGCATGGAAATTTTGTAACTTGGAAATATGTATGTGCGTATACATGGATGAAAATACTCAAAAAAATTTTTAAAGGAAAAAAGTGCCCTCCTTTGTACCCTATCTTGTATTTAAGTATGTATTTGTTTTAATCTTTTTACTTGCATCTTAGAATTGATTTTTAAAAATTTTTTTAAGCTGATTGATCTTTGTATTAGCACAAAAAATGCTGATATATTTTGCACATTTCCATTCCTTCTCTCTCCCTATCTATGCATGCACGCACACTCACGCACACACACACACACAACACTAGTATGTGAAAGAGAATGAACTTTCAATTAACACTGAGAACTCAATTCAAGATATCAAGGGAATTCAAATCTCAGCTATTGAGAGTGTTGACTAAAGGAAGTAGGGAGTTAGCCTAGAAAAGGAAGACGAGGGGAGATATGATCACAGTCTTGAAATATTTTAATGATTCTAACAGAAGAAAGATTTTTCCTATTCTGCTTGGCACATGAACTAGGTAGAACTTAAACCAGCGGATGGAGTTAGTGAAACAGTTTTTATCTTGATACAAGAAAGAAAATCTTTAAGATTAAAGTTATTAAAAGAAAGGGATACCTCAGGGAACCCATGGAGGTTAGATGACTACTTGACTAAATGGGTTAGAGGAGATTCAGGCTCCAAAGTCATGAATGTCACTATATCATTAAGAACATTGTGAACACATGTATCAAAAGCAAAATAATGACTACAAATTCCCAGTATCAGAATCAAAGCTGTTCAATGAAAGCATGAGGAAGTGAGGTAGGATGTAGAAACTCTTTTCCTATAGATACAGCTTCCTAATTAGTCTCCACATTTCTAGTCTTTGCCCTTTCTAAAATCTTAATTTCTAAAATCATAATTATTCCTAAAACACCCACTTAAGCATTTTATGCTTCTACTTAAAAATCTTCAGTAACTCTATTATCTCTATAGCTTCTCATTTGGGCATTTAAATCTCTCCAAAATATGATTCATCACTTTTTAAATGCCATTTTATATAATTCCCATTCATTGCAAGCCTTTCTAGCAAACCAACCAGTGCTTCAACTTTGCCCAGTGGGTTCATTTCTGGAGCAGACTCCTCCCCTTTACCTCTTAGAATTCTTAAGGGTCTGGGCACAGTTAGGTTCTAATCTTTTATTACTTACTTACAATGAGAATGATGATAGCTAATATTTATGTATCATTCATTATGTGCCACATCCTGTGCTGAGTGCTTTACAATTCATTTGATCTCATTGGATCATTCAAGCAGCCCTGGAAGAGATGTGCTGTTATTCTCATTTTACAGATGAAAAATAGAGGCAGGTACAAGTTAAGTGATTTGCTCAGGATAAAATAACTGGTAAGTGTCTGAAGCCACATTGGAATTCCCCACCCCAGACCTGGTGCTCTATGAACTATGAGAGGCTTTTCCCCAATTCTCTTCCTGAATTTGTTTGTGCTTCCTTTCTTTCTATACTCACTGCATTGCCTTATCTGTGTCATATCTCCCCATAAAATGTAAGCAGTTGGATGGCAGAGACTATTTAATTTTTATTTTTGTATTCCTGGTACTTGCATATAAGTCATTTAATAAATGTTTGTTGGATTAGACTGACTTGAGTTATACTTGGAAGAGGTCTCTGCTGCTCCTGTTTTATCATCAGAGCTTCCCACAGCACACAGGAACAAGGCAGGTTTTCAGACACAGCCCTGTTCTGCCCCATCTTCCGAGCTGTGTGCCCAAGCACCTACCTGCCTAGTGGATCCACTGGCCTGCCGGACTTTCTCAGCCACTCCTCCTAAAAGTTGGACAAGCTTCGTCTGTTTTAAAAGCTCTTCTCTTAGCCCCTTTCCTCCCATTGACAGGAAGGCTCCCAGAATGTGCTCGTATCGGACACCAAACTGGGCATCATGCAGAGCATCTCTCAGGAGCCTGTAAGACCAAGGACTGCATTAAATCATCTTGAGAATTTAAGTTTTACTAAAAAGTTTTAAAAAGTTTTAAAAACTAATTTAAAGAGACACACTTTCATATACAGAAGGTTTAACCTTTTAATAATTATTTCAGTGTTCTAACATGCCATATAGTCTTGTCATTTCATGTTTCAGTTTAGAAAGAAAAATTACAACTGTAGTTTTGTTCTGTTCCTTCAAAACAACTTTGCATCAACAGTAAATTAAAACTGGTACCATTTAACAAGGAGACTCTCTGAGGTTCCATGAATATGACTTAAAAAAATAAAGGTGGTTTGTGAAATGGAACTCTTACCAGTATAAATAATGTGCAATGCGAATATTTCCCAAGGCCCGGGACAAGAGGAATCTCACTAGTGAGCTGTCCAGGTAGATTTCATACTTTAAAGCCTGTGGGGAAAGGGGAAAAACTGTTAAAAAAAAAAAAAAACAAAACCTTTTCATGGTCTAGGGGAATCAGAGACAAGGACTAGAGCTGGAAATTCCTGGAAGGTGGTATCTCATATGAGAACTTGGATGCAGGCCTTCCTGACCTGAAGAGGAACTCTTGAACCCTAGGTCAGAATGCCTCTTATGGAAAAGAAAAAAGGAAACAAATGTTTCTTACTGTCCTACTGTGAGCCAGGCCTGGTACATCTTAGAACATATTATGCCATTATAAAGTGAGAAAAATAAGCCAGCTCACCTGCACAAACTGTGGAAGGAAATCAGTTAGCTCATCATCACTAATTGCCTCAATCCAGTTTACTGCCAAGGCCCGCACTTCCTGATCAGCATATCTGTAAAAACACAATAGAGTATGTTAGGCTTCAGGTACTGCTGAAAGAAACACACCTATAAAATATGTTGGGTACTCATATAACATGTAGAGAGGTATGTTTCCTTTTCTGTAAAGAAAATCATATCACTCAAATTTGATTTATTGAAATTTCCAGAAAGTTTAAACACTTAATTTACCAAATACTTGTTTCATAATACAAAAATTCATTTACTTTAAAATTTCCATTGAAGTTATATGTAAAAAACTTGAAAATGTTCTACAAATATCTTTCCAATATAATTTTCTTTGAGAAATTTTTATAGTGCTTTAAATAGCAGAATAATAAACTTTATTCAAAAAAGCCAGTTTTGCTTTGTTTTTGCTTAAAAAAAACCAAACAAATTCAATGTTTTTAAATGAATGCAACAATCTTTCCAAACTTGATATAAATGGTATAAAGCATCATGAAAAAGGTATTTATTTTCACTAAGGTACAAGGAACATTCTCACATAAAAATGGAAAGGTACCCCATTTAAAAAAATTTTAAAAACTAATTAAATATATTCTCATAGTTGAACTTACTTTGAATCCAGCAGTTCCAGGGCATTCAATGGAGGCAATGGTGGCCACTGCTGAAGTAATGAGTATGTTTTAGAAAGATTTGCCCATTTCCAGTTTGGGGCACTTGCTAGTATTTTTGGAAGGCAGCTTGGGTGCTTAAGGCAATAATAACGCTTCTCCCACAAAAAGGCTTTATCTTCTTTAGAAAGTCTATACATAATAAAATCAAATTCTCAGTGTTAAAATAGTATTTTTCTCAAAGTTTGCAACATCAGAAGAAATAACTCTAGAGCAGCCACCTCATGACAAAAATGCTGTTTACTCACTATGGGGTATGGAAGGAGCATAGGATTTGGTTGGTGTTAGAGAACCTAGGGTTTCAATTCTCCCTATGACACTGTCTAAAATAGGGATAATAATACTGAAATATGCTATTTCCTTACGTTCAAATTTAAAAATAAATAAAAAAACTCTAAGTCCTAGAATACAACATAAATATGACTTATTTTCAGTAACAAAAAGAAATGACAAGAAAATAATTTGCCATACAAGGGAAAGAAGTAATCTTTCTAAAAAAATCTTACTTATGAAAACAATTTTAAAGAAATGGAATTTTGTCACATTCAAGTACATAAAGAACTATTTTTGACAGATGATGTCACCATGACATTTTATAGGAAAAAACATTAGACTTGGAGTTGGTAGAATTTTGACTGAAATTTTCTTCTATTAATTACTCCCCAAGCAACTAAGTAGATAGAACATTGGGCCTGGAATCCAGAAGATTGGAGTTCAAATTTGGAGTCACACATTTGTCAAATCATTTAATACTATCTGCCTTGGTTTCTCCATATGAAAAATGAGCTGGAGAAGGAAATGGGAAACCACTTCAGTATCTTTGCCAAGAAAACCTGTAATGGAGTCATGAGAGTCAGACATGACTGAAATGAATGAGCAAAAAATTATTCCCCGGGTGAGATGGGGCAGGGTCTCTACTTTTGGAAACTAGTTTCTTTTGTTTTTTGTAAGGCAATGGGGTTAAGTGATTCCCCAAGGACACACCGCTAGGTAATTATTAAGTGTGGGAGGTTGGTTTTAATTCAGGTCTTCCTGACTCCAGAGCCACCTAGCTGCCCTGGAAATTAGTTTCTTGCAAAACAAGAGAATGGAAATTGATTATTTCTAAGGTCCCTGCCAGATCTAATACTATGACAAGTAGCTATAATTTTATTGCATTATAAAATATGCTTGAAATCAATTATTAACCTATGAAGTAGACCAAATATTTCTTTGCTCATAATACTCATTTGCTTAGCAACACCTTTCTCCTCTGCTGTTGTACATGAAAAGAATCAAAGTAAGATAAATAAAATCAATAAGCATCTATTACATGTCAAGAATTGAGGACAGGATGACAAAAATAAAGTACCTCAGTTCTAAAGGAACTTTCTCTTTAATAGGGAGGAGGAGGCTATCTAGGTATAAAAGATACATATGCAAATTAAATACCAGGTAACTTGGAAGAAGAAGGCAGCATATTCTTTTTTTAAATTTTTTAAGGTTTTTGCAAGGCAAATGGGGTTAAGTGGCTTGCCCAAGGCCACACAGCTAGGTAATTATTAAGTGTCTGAGACCGGATTTGAACCCAGGTACTCCTGACTCCAAGGCCAGTGCTTTATCCACTACGCCACCTAGCCGCCCCCAGCATATTCTTTTTTAATATGACTTGCAACTTCATCTATCACTCTACAGAAATTGCTTTCTCCAAAGTTACCAATGATCTCTTAAAGGATAAATCAATTCTTATTCATTTCAACTTATTTGTGGCATCTTTCAGGGTTTTTATGACACTGTATTCTCCTGGTTTTCCTCTCTAAACATCCTTCCTACTCTCCTCTACTGGCTCATTAGTCATATCACATGCTCTGTGTGTATTTCCCAATGTTCAATTCTAGATCCTTTTTTCTCAGTTATTACAATAGCTCCTATGGGTTGAATTATCTTTTCTATGCAGAGAATTCTTTCAGAACTATTTATCCAGTCCTAACTTCTCTTCTGATCTCCTGTCTTTTATCACCAACTGCCCACTAGACATAATAAACTCAGTAAGTCTAAAACTGAATGCATTATCTTTCCTTCCTAGTCCTCTCCCTCTTCCCATACTCCTTATCACTGAGGGGGGTACCATCATATTCCCAGTTACCCAGGTTCACAACCTAGTTATCACATCCATACTCAATTACTCTCTTTCACTCACTCAAAATATTCTATCTGTTGCAAAATCCTGTCATTTCTACCTTTACAATATACCTTGATATATCTCCACTTCTTTCCATGCTTCCCCACTCCCACTCCTAAGTCATCATCCTGGTACACACCATCAATACCTGGAGTGATGCAATAGTTTTCTGATTGGTCTCCCAGCCTCAAGTCTGTTCCCACTTCAATACATACACAACTCAGTAGTCAAAATGACCTTCCTAAAACACAGGTTTGAAAATTTTAGTGCTCCCAATTACCTCTAGAATATAGTATTTGACTTTTAAAGTCCTTCACACCTAGTCCCTTTCTTGCCTTTGCAATCTTCCTATATTTTCCTTCCTTCCACTTACTCTACAATTCATCAACATTAGCCTCTATGCTATTCTTCATACAGGATACACCTTGCATGGGATAGTTCTTAACCTTCCCCAACTAGCTTCTCTGCTATCTTCAACTCAGCTCAAATTCTACCTTCTAGACTTCCCTTAACTCCCCCCCCCTATCATTTACATACACAAAGACAGGCCTTCAAATATGAAACAACATATATGTGTGTGTATATCTGTATAGATACACACATACATATAAATATATAACAAACAATATATTTATGTTTTGTTTACCAGGTATGTGTGTAGATAGATAGAAAATGCTAGTTGACTGACTACAGATGACTACAATCCTAGTCTTTTCCTTGAGCTTGAGTCCAATATCACTAATTACCTATAGACATTTCAAACTGGATGTCCCAGAGAATCTTCAAACTCTTTATATATTAAAATTTATATATTAAACTCATTATCTTTCCCCTCTTTTTCCTTTTCCCAATTTCTATTATTCTTTCAAAAGTACCAATGGGTCAATACTATTAGAACCAGTAATTAAAGATGGTAATCTCAATACTATCCTTGACCCCTCACTCTCACCCCCATATCTAATTGGTTGATATTTATAGCTCCCACAATTCTTATCTCTGACTCCTTATCTTCATTCAAACCCACTTTGTAAGTTCAGGCCCTTATCAACTCTTGTCTAAAGTATTGCAAAGGCCTCCTGATTGGTCCCCTTTAATCCCTCCTAAAGACTGCTGTCAAATGATTTTTCTTAAACATAAATTGACCATCCTACTTGAAATAATTTTCAATGAGTGCTAATTTCCTCAAGGATAAAATATAAACACTTCTAATTAGCTTTTAAGGACATATACCTCATAACTTCCACCTAACTTTCCAGTCACACTGAACATTAATCCCTTTCTCACAATCTTCAATCTAGCCAAATTAGCCTTCTCTTTGTTCTTCATTCATGAAATTCATCTCTGTGTTTTTAAGGCACTGGCTGTTCCACATGTCTGGAATAGATTCCCTCCATCCCCTCCACCTCATCCAATTCCTTTCTTTCTTCAAAATCCAATTCAAGTAGTATTCTACAAGAAGTCTTTCCTGATTCTTCCACATATTAGTGCCCTGCCTCTCAAACTACTGTGAAAACAGAACTTTTGGCTTAACTTTCTTACCATTTTTTAAGATAATTATCTTACATAGATAGGTTGAACCTGCAAAATCAAGCTTGAAATCACCAATATAGGTCTAGTGTTAATCAGCTAATTTCCTATTTTACCCGATAAAAGTTCTTTCCCTGTTCTGTTTTATAATCTGTAAATAATTTTCTTTCCTTATTTGCTCAAAATTCCATTGTATTCATCCTGCTTATGTAACCAAGACCTCTTTAATGGAGCTAAAAACTGATGGTCAGAAAGTTGACTGCTTTTTGTACATACAGTGATGCCTGCCTATAAGTCTATCCCTATGTCTCCAACACTTATTGTATGACTGGCAACAGTACTTAATCAATGAATTCTCAGACTAATTTCTTTTTTACACTATCCTCTACTAAAATCCTCAGTATATATTTCTATTTGCTTATTTTCTATTTAGTATATATTTTTTACAGTATTTGTTCTTTCCCCCAACAAGGATACAAAGTCTCTGGGAAAAGATTTTGTTTCGTTATTTGCCATGTATTCTCATCCACTAGTTCTGTGCCTGAGCATATATAGCAGGTACTTCAAAAATACTGGTTGGTTGACTGATAACTACAGGAAAGGAACAAGATAGCAAAAATTTGCCTAGTTTTAATGGAAGGTGGAGCATGTGACAGAGAAGAGCAAGATGTGAGTCTGGCAAAGTAAGGTGGGAGAAAGATGGTCATGAATACAAGGATCACGATCTTATACTATATGTGACATTTCTGGCAAACAATGGGGATGCAGTGCTTCCTATTAGGAATATGACAAGGATATGATTGGAACAGGAAGCTTGTTCAAAGAGTATTTTGACAGACTGGAAAGGTAGAAGCCTGAATGAAACAAGTCTATTTTCCAAAGACTTTAACATTTTTTACTACATTTAAATTAGAAAGTATTATAGAACTGTTTAATCAAGCATACTGTAAACATCATAAAACTAAAGAATTTATTATACAAGTAAGGTTTTTTATCATATAAATTACACATTTTGTAGTAGGGTATCAAGACATCAATGTTCAAAATAAACGAAACCTACCCAAATGAAGAATCTCTGGAAAGAATGGCAAGAAGTTTTCCTCTAGTATCTTTTCCCAATGTTTCAAAGCACTGCTGCTGTATAATGCTACCATTAACTTGAGGAGTTGTATAAATGATATCAAATATACGGGAAGGAAAGTCAACCTTAACAAATTAAAAAAAAAATCACTCTTCAGTTTTTGAGTTGCAAATGAAACTGTAGTTGTTGATTTCCTTTAAAAAAATTATTGGTATCTTTTGTTTTCACATGTTTCCCTTTGTACCACTTCCCTCCCCACTTCTCAGGCAATTGTCCCATGTGACAAGAAAAACAATCAGCAAAATCGACTATTATGAATTTTAAAAGACTTGTGATGGGAAAACACCATCCATATCCAGAGTAAAATCTGTGGAGTTTAAATGCAGAAAAAAATTTAATAGTTTTGTACTTTTTTCTTTCTATTATTTTATCTCTGTTTTGATTTGATTCTTCTCTCACAACATGACTAACAGATCTATGTTTAGCATGACTACACATGTATGACCCATGTTGGATTGCTTTCTGTCTGGGGCAGGGAAGGAGAAAAATGTAAGACTCAACACCTTGCAAAAAAAATTGTTGAAAACTACCACTGATGTAGTTGTTAGACTAAATAGACTTTTTTAGAAAAACTTTTTTTAATTGACTGATACATTTAAAGCAGTCTGAAAATATGATGTATCATATCCATAGGAAGAAAAATACTATCCTTCTTTCTAAACTGATAGTACATCAGTGAACAATCGTTTGACTCAAAAAACTAACCCTTTTTAGCATTTAAGGAACAAAATCAAATTTAAGACCTCTACTGAGGTCCTTCTCCATTATTTCACTGTGGCAGAAGTAGTCTTAGATTTGAAGGTCATGATCACAGAGTACAGGTTCTGGCAAACAGACATACAAAAAAAGTCTTTCAGTATACATGCTTGAGAATTGGTCTAGTTAAATTCTGGAAGGATGATCACCTGGGATAGTTTATTATGTAGTAATGTTTTCAGCCACAGCAATTCAGTAAGATGGATGGCTAAGGCATCAAGGATCAGATGTGCATTAGAGGTCTATTCACAATGATGAAACCTGAAGTAAGCTATTGATTTAAGTTTTCTTGCTGCATGATGTTCTTCAATTCATTTTGACTATAAAATATGAGGACTGCTTTTATTGGTATTTCTCATTCGGACACATAGTGTACGATAGGGACTGAAATACATTTTCCATAATAAAAAGTTTATCAAAACTGTCAAAAAATTAATCAGCATTTATATAAAATCTGTTATTTGCATGAAGACTAAATCCAAAAAGAATGACTTTTTATATTAAGAATTAATTTAGGTTATATTGCAGGATGATCACCTGTGAATGATCTACCTTTTTCTCAGCACTGCTGTGACCCAAGAGAACTCTGAAGGATGTATATTATCCATCCCAAAGACAGAGCTAATGGTATCTGAAAACAGATTGAAGCATACTTTTTTCCCCACTTTATTTTTCTGGAGGTTTCTTTTTTTGGGGGGGGGGGGGAATTTTGTTTACTTTTACAACATGACTGTTTTGGTAATGTTTTCCATGACTATATATTTTTAATCTATTATCAAGTAACTAGCTTTCTCATTGAGGAGAAATAGGGTGGAAGGAGGGAGAAGATTTTGTAACTCATGGCTTTGGAAATGAATGTTGAAACTTATTTTTGCATGTACCTGGGGGGAAAATAAAGATAATTTTTTTAAATGAATGCAAGTTATTATTTATATTATAATGATTTTTGGCTCCATGAACAGTTTTAGTTCACACTAAAGTAAAAAGCAGGCCAAGAAAAAAAGTTACCTGTAACACTATTCTTTCCATGATATGTCCTTTTTTGTGGGTTATCCCAGGTGTAGGTTGTGTAGGGGATGAAGTCCAAAGGTAGAGAAGCTTAGTTCCACAAGTTAAGAAACTGAAAGTTAAGCAAATAGAAATAGTATGAAAAGAACAGGAAAAAATGTCTATTACTTTTCAGTAGTGGCAAAAATCAGTTAAAAACTTACCATACACAGAAAAATACTATTTTGAATCCTAAATGATATTCCATTTACTCATCAACTTGAAGACTGGAAGAACCTTCAATATTAATGGGGAAATTAGGAAGAAAAGAGGATTAAGTAGATGGGAAGAGAAGATAATTAGTTCAGTTTTAGATGAAGTTTGAAATGTCTATAGGACATTCAATTCAAAATTTGGTGATGTAAGACTGGAACTAAGAAGTAGAAAGACCTTTGTAGTACAACCATAATTAGCAGGTGTTACATGGAATGTGATATAGCAAAGCAGACTGAAAAGGAACAATCACACAGGTAATAGAAACAAGTGAGAACAGTTTTACAAAAATTCAGAAGTGGGAGACTGATTATACAGGAGAAGATGGTTATCAACAAGGTAAAATGCTGAAGGGAAGTATAAGGATGGAGAAAAGTCCTTTAGTTTTGGGAATCATTAGTGATATATGTTACCTACCAAATATCATGAAAGTGATAGACTTGAGGGTGCAGAATGAAACATATTTTTGGACATAATCAGTGCAGGAATTTGCTTTGCTATGCATATTTGTTACAAGGGTTATTTTTATTTTACATTTTCTATAGGAGAGGCTAGGATCCAGTGGGCATTTTTTTTTTAAATCTGGGGTATGCTTGGAGGTAGAAGGAACCAGTGGAAAGAGAATAATTAAAGATTCACAAGTAGAAAATGAAGACAATGAGGTCAATCTACTAAGGAAAAGGAATAAAGAACACATACAGAGGGGTTGGCATTAATGAAAAGATCATCCTTCTATTACAGGTTGGAGTAAACTAAGAGATACTGTTAGATTAAGTGTGGGGGGGGTGAGATGATAAAACTCTTGCAGGATAGTTTCGATTTTATTAAATAAAAGAAGGCCTCCAAAAGTCCCCTTGGAAGATTCATGGGAAGAAATCAACATAAATAACACCAAATTAGAAATAGCGTAAGATTAAGCATCCACACTGTGGTGGTAAGTGGTATTCAGTTGCTTTTCACTTATGTATGACTCTGTGACTTCATTTTGGGTTTTCTTGGAAAAGATACCAATGGTTGGCCATTTCCTTGTCCAGCTCATTTGACAAATTAGGAAATTGAAGCAAACAAGGTTAAATGATTTATCCAAAGTCAAACATTAAGAAATGTTTGATTTGAATTCAGGAAGGTGAATTTTCCTAACTCTACAGCTGGGTCACTATATCAACTGCGCTAAGTTAGCAACCCAGGATCCCCACTGACAAATCCATCTAAAAAACTCAAATTGTTAAAAATAAACTTGATAAGTAAAGAAAGTTAAGTAGATTTTTAAGTTTTTTTAAACAGCATGATAAAATAATTTTACAGAAAGACAACTATGATAGTGGTATAAATACAAAGTCAGAAATTCTAGAGAAGACTGATTTGGTTCACAAGTTTATTTTTTAGTTGAAGAATCAAATATAACACAATAATTTCCATGAATAAAACAGTTCTATACCTAGATTCTTTTTCTTTTCATGTCTCCATTATTTTTTTTTAATTTTTTTAAATTATTTTTATTTTATTTACTTGCCCAAGGTCACACAGCTAGGCAATTATTAAGTGTCTGAGGTTGGATTTGAAACCTCCATCATTATTTAATAATTTTGAAACCTCTTTAAAGTCTAATACTGAAAAAATTTTGAAAAATTTAGCCTAATCCATAAGCAAAACAAGCAAAATGTATAAACATGTTCTTTGGTCATACATGTAAGTTTGCTTCACTGAATTCATTGGAGTATCTCTCTTTTCAAAATTTCACTTTCACATTGGTGACTGAATGTTTTCAACCACAGGCAAGTGGCTTCTGGATCTTGGTTACATTTTAACTAGTAGTAGTCTTTAGAACTCACTCATTATTGATTTAGAAATGTAAATGAGTCCTGTGGCATTTTAAGATTCAGGATTAAGATTCATTCTTATTAAATAGTGTTGCCGGCATTTCTTCACCCTCTACATACAGCAATATGTTGAGTTCTTCTAATCTAGATACTCATTAGATGTATACCTCAACAAACTGAACAGTTCATTTTGAAGTCAGGTTCTCCTGACTCCAGGGACAGTTCTCTGTTTACTGCACCTAGCTGTCCCTAAACATTTATTTTGAAAGGGGGAAGGACAACCAACCTTTGTAACAAATATGCATAGTCAAGCAAAACAAAGTCCTACACACATAACCAACTTTCTGTGTCATTCTGCATCTTGAGTTCATCCATTTTCTGTCAGATCCTTCTATCAATCCTTCATTAATGTAGATGACTATTACATGAATCAGAGGTCTTACATATTTCAAAGTTTTTTGCATTTGCCTTGTTACTGTAAAGAAATTGTTCCTCAGATTCTGTTCATTTCTATATTAATTTTCAGAAACTGATGTAAGAGCTATCATCAAGTCTGAAATACTAGCTGAATGTCCATGTAACAATTTATTTAACCAAAGACAAGCTGGATATACATTTTCCAAAGATATATAGAAGACATCCTCCCTTTCCCTTTAGCTATCTTAAATTCCAGGAGCTTTCAGCATCGTATACCATGAATAAAGTACCCTTGAAAGCAGTGTGTCAAAGGGCAGGAAGAGCTCATCCTCTATTTTAAATAAGCTAGATATCTAAGAACTGTCTAAGCTTCTGAAGTAGGGTTTTTAACCTGGAGGAAAAAAAAGTACTTATTTCACTAATCTTTAGTTTACTCTATATGTAACACTTGAATTTCATGCATTTTATTTCAAAGATTTAAAAACACGAGTCTGAGCAGGGATATTTAGGTTCCCTCAGACTGCAAGAGAGGTCCAAGATACAAAAGGTGAAGGCTCCTGTGGGTAAATCTGTGCTTTTCCTTGAAAAAATTTAGGGTAATACTGCAAACAAGTTTGTTCCTGGAACCTAAAGGAGGCCTGATGTTGCTACAGCCAGGAGTACCTGGAGCATCCTACTCTACATGAAGCGGTCCAGATCAGCATAAAGCCCCTTCAAACAGTCAGTCATCTTTCAAATGTTGTAGTATAAACAATCAATTTATCTTCAAGCACTTAGTCCAAGGCTTCAGAGCCTCAGGACCCTTGCTACTTACAATCATAGGAAGTTAAAAACAAAAGAAATTTGGTAATTTCTCCTCAAAAACTAAAGTCATCAAATGGTGTATCAACCAGGAATAGTCTTCAACTATGGCTTGTCAGTATAACTAGTTACTTAAGGCATAAAAGAGCTGTGAATTACATTCCATAAAGACTACATGAACTAATGCATGAAATTAAATAAGCCTTAAATCATCATTTTAGTGTCCAGCATTATTATTATAAATGATTGCTATCTGCACAGATCATGACAAATTCAATTAACAACGCCCACAAGCAAAAATGAATGCAAATAAGTCCCTTAGACATTACCAACTTAGGAATGATTACAGCTAAAATAACTTACCGCTTAAAGTCAAAAAGAGGTAAAGAAACTTTGCCCAAAATCTCAGGTCCCTTTCGTTGTTTATTAGAGTCAGGAGAACCTCCACTGCTTTGATTTAAAATTCCAAAAAGAGCAAGGTGAAGAAGTGATTCCAAAGGTAACTGTGAGATCTGAATGGGGAAAATAATTCTGTGGGGGTAAAAACAGTTAATAGAAATAATTAAATGTAAGTCAAATGAATACATTTAACTCTGCATAGAAATTACTAGTGAAAATACCAATTTCTTGGGGCAGCTAGGTGGCGCAGTGGAGGGGCAGCTAGGCGGTGCAGTGGATAAAGCACTGGCCCTAAGGAGTCAGGAGTACCTGGGTTCAAATCCAGTCTCAGACACTTAATAATTACCTAGTTGTGTGGCTTTGGGCAAGCCACTTAACCCCATTTGCCTTGTAAAAAAAAAAAAACCCCAAAAAAAATTTCTGAAAAAAGTCAATTTTTCATCACCTTTAAAATGAGAAAAATCTTAATATTATTTAACTTTGAATACAAATATTCAAAATATCTAAAAGATTTTCCCCTTTAAAACTATTTAAATGCAAATTACTCAATCAGAAATGAAAACAGGGTAACTATACTACACCTCAAACACATTATAAAAACAGTAGTCACCAAAATGTATTAAAAAAGAAAAGTAGGTCAGTGGAACAGGCTAGATATAAAAGAACTAGCTGAAACCAAAAAGAATAGCTCAATGTTTAATAAACCAAAATAAATTTTAGAGGAAAAAATCCCTACTAAAGTTATAGGGAAACACTGGGAAAAATAGTTTGGGAGAAATTGTGTTTACACCAGGATTTTACATCATATGCGCCATAATAAGCTTCTTCAAGAGAACATGGAAAAAATCAGAATATAATGAAGTTGTTTTTAAAACCATGCAAAGGAAACCATAACCAAATAAGTACTGGAAGCAGTCCTAAAAAAACAAAGTTGACAAACTGATTATATAAAAGTAAAATAATTTCTTATGACAAAAATCAATAAACTAGAATAAGAAATCACTGAAACTGGGGGGAGGGGAACTTTTTCTAACATGTATCATTGATAAAAATCCTGATAGCCAAGATAGAAGGAATTAACAAAAAAACAGCAAAAACCCTTCCTTAACACAGAGAAAAGATATAGTTTTCAAAGATATGAATAGTTTTCAAAAAAGAGAATTAAAGTTGCAGTGATCATATGAAAATAAGTTCCATCTAATAAGAGAAAGGCAAATTAAGACTTAGAGATTTTGCCTCATATCATTCAAATAAGAAAAAGATAGTTAATGTTGGAAAAGTTACGAGAAGATAGGCACATAAGAATACTATGAGTGGAGCTATGAACTGATCCAGTTATTTTGAAAAACAATTTAGAATTATGTAAGAAAAATTACTAAACGGCTCACACCTTTTGACCTAGTGATGTCACTTACTGGACAATGAAGTTGAAGACAGAACTAAGCCAAGACAGAATTTGACATAAGCCAAAAAAATCCATGGCACCACTTTCTATGAGAGGAAAGAACTGTACATAAAATAGATGCCATTCTCTGAGGAAATGGTCAAATTACTGTACATGTAATGGATTAATGTTATGAAATAATATGTAATGAATATGAATAAATCAGAGATACAAATGCAGATGTGTATGAATTAAGAATGAAAACACAAATGTACACAAAGACAAGACTTTAAATCTTAGCAATTATAATAAACGATTTTATTCCCTAAGAAGAAATAATGAATTGTGCTTCTCTACCATTTTTCAAAAGAGAAATAATTGTCTAAGAGGGCAAAATATTACATATATTATCAAATGAAGTCACTGTATTGCTTTAATTTTTTTTGTTATAAGGGAGGAATCTCAATATCTATAACGGTGGGTACTGTCTATATTCAGAAACTACAATTTTGTGGGGGGAAGAAGGAAGGTATCATAAAACTTAAAATTAATTTTTAAGTGCAGAAACTGGCAGAATATGGGTAATTTTCACTCTTTTTTTGCTTATAATGATAACTCCCTTAACCTCAAAGACAGTTCTGAACTATAATGCTGTTCAAATTATGGCAATTTAGAAAATAAACTTATTGAGCAAGGCAGAGAATCATAAATGTAAAACTTTTTTGATCAGCTAAAGAAGAAAGCAGAATTTTAAGAAAATCTTACAAAAACATTCAAAAATGAAACATTAAAATAAGTTGTACTATAAGTAAAAAAAAAATCCAAGTGAATTCTAGAAAGAGTAGTGTAAAAAAAAGTGTCTCCTTTATGTTTACAAAGTAAAACTAATAGAGCAGGTAGCACCAGGTTAGAGTATCAACTCTAGAATCATGAATTGTTTTCTCCTGAGTTCAAATCAGGCCTCAGATACTTACTAGCTGTGTGACCCTGGGCAAGTCACTTAATCCTGTTTGCCTGAGTAAAATGAATTGGGCGGAAAAATGGCAAACCACTCCACCATCTCTGCCAACAAATCCCATATGGGGTCACAAAGAGTCAAATATGACTGAACAATATTTAAAAAGAAATGTGTGACAAGATAGTGTTCCTTGATCACAAAAGTTTTCATGGAGTCTGAGAAAAATCATAGATGGCTGCTTGAATAATGTTTTTTGATGTCAGGCAGTCAAAGTTAAAATAAGTTTTGCTGTATATTTTCAATTACTGAAGTTTTAATTCTTTTTAAAACTGTTCACATTCCATGATTTATTAGAGAATTGCCATGTTTAATTTACATCAGTTCCTCTTATTTGGATATCAAATATTTATCAGTGATATTTGATGCAGAGATTCTTCTCTTATACAATTATACTTCTTTTTCTAGATACATTTTGTTCATGAGAAATTTTTTTTAGTTCTATGAAAAAAAAAGTGTTTATTTTGTCCTTTCTGCTTTAGATTGAAGCAGTACACTGGTTCTTTTGGTTTTAAAAATCTGCATTAATGTCATATTTTTCAGAGATTTAATGTAAAATAAAAATTTGTATTAGTAAAAATTCAATAGTAATTTTAATTCATAAATTTCAGAAAATCATCTATCCAGTAACCAAATTTAGCAAATCTTCCTAAATAAATTTTAACTGAAAGTCCATAAACTTATTTTGCGATATTTTGATCATTCTCAATAGGACTGATTTTTTGGTAATCCTACATGCTGTTTTATTCTTTTAAAACCAATATTCTGAGAAGGACTCCATAGACTTCATCACACTACTAAAGACCAACAAAAAGTTTAAGAATCCTTGCTTCAAAGAGATGAGCACAGAAATGTAGAACATATGATTACTAAAAGATTTTCAATTTGGAAATATCACTTACAGTTCATCCCATTTAATAAGGTAGAAGAAATTCTTATATGTGCCAACTTTCTTCGACTGAATAGGCTTAAAAAGATCCTTTCCATTGTGAGTCAGGGAACAAGTTAAATAGTATTTTTCATAACTAGAAAACAAAATTGAATTTGAAATTTACTCTGATGGATCATAATTTTTATTATTACATCTTTTTTTCCCACAAAAGTAATGGCTTTCTGGAATTTACATAGGCAAAAGTTTAGTAATTCCTAGTAATTCTGCAGAAATTTGCAACAAAATTTGTAAAGAGTTAGCTAATCAATGAATAAATAAAATTGGCAGAAGCTCATTTTAACTTACTCTAGATTCATGAAATTGTCTTGGGAAAAGATCTTACTGCTTTCTGGATAGGAAAATAGTCTACATTATCAATCAGTTAATGCCTAGAACTAAACTAAAAAATTTATATACACTTATCTCAGATCTTTGGTTTAATACAATTTTAGTTTCCTGTTTCAGTAGCTCTGTTTCATTAATTTTTCCCTTTAAAATAATTATATATATATATATATATATATATATATATATATATTCTTATAATAAGAATAGCTTGTGGGGGGGGAGCAGGACAACTAGATGGGGCAGTGGATAGAGCACCAGTCCTAGAAGCAGGAAGGCCTGAGTTCAAATCCAGCTTCAGGCACTTAATAGTTTACCTAGCTGTGTGACTTGGGCAAATCACTTAACCCCATTGCTTTGTAAAAAAAGAAAAAAAGAACAGATTGACTTTAACAAATGTCTCATTTTGAAATCAACTATTAAAGCACTTTTTACTAAAGTAAAACTAGTTAAAGTACTGATTTTTTTTAAGTTAGAAAGACACTTGACTGGATATACTTTGCTCAAACTCAAAATTATACTTTTTGCTTATGTTGATTACTTACTTTGCTACCCAATTAGGTGAAATTCCATGTGCAGCAAAAATTGTAAACTGGAGTTGTTCTGTTGTAGTCCATGCTTCCTTAGTATTTCTATGACCTTGTACATAGTCTATGGGACCACCACATGAGCTTGTATGAAGTCTTAGAAGATCATAGATGGCTGCCGTTAACTGATCCATACTTTCTTGAACAGGATTTTCTGAAGCCAGGGAACCTAAGTTAAAATAAATCTGTAAGACATGCTATTGAAAACTAACAAGGAAAATTTACCAAAACTTAAAAGTAGATAAATATTTACCCCTGTTTGAACTCTTGCTTATTATGTCACCTCTGGGTAATGAAGACACCTAGAAAAGGGAATAAAATAGCGAGAATGGGGAAAAAAACACCCCAAGATAGCAAATACTCACTTGTAAAAAATCTTTTAATTTGAATGTTGCATATTAAATCAATTCTCTAGAACTTAAAGTTTAGGATACATTTTTTCTCATAACAACCAAGTGATGTGAGTATCGTAAGTATCACTACTCTATTTTATAAATGAGGAAATGGAGGCTCTTAGGTGTGAGGAAAACTTTTTTTTTCCCAAGGGCCATTTGGATATTTATAGCACCATTCATAAACTAATATTTGGTCAAACATTTAATTAATTCACCCCTAAAAAGCTACAAGATTTACTGAATTTTGAGACCCTTCTGAGGATACAATGGTAATACCAAACCAATATGGCCCTCAAGCTGAAGGTTTCCCTACCCCTGCTTTAAGAGGCTAAGTGACTGTTGTATACAAGTTAGTAAGTCTCTAAGGAAGTATTCAAACTTGGACTTCCTATTTCCAAATCTAAGCATGCCTCTCCTACTGTTGGGAAGTGAATCTAAGGACACAAGAAAAAGTACATCTACCTCTTTATCTATTCACAAATCCCTGGGTCTCTCAAATATACATAAATAAGGATATAGCAAAGAGATTATTCCTTCTAGGAAAAGCTAAAGAAAATATAGATATGTAATTATTTCAAGAAGTATTAAGAAAGTAATATACTAAAAAGACACAAAACAAAAAAAGTACAATGGAAACCAAGCATTTTAATCCCACCTTTACTGGCCTATTAGATAGTCACACCCACCAATCTATTATGATCTATTCCACTTTTGCAACAAAATGGCTTAGAAATGAACTTATTCCTCTCCTCCCCACCTCAAAAGACAATACTCTTATGCATCATTTCTATACAAGATTTTATGTTCTGTTGTGGCAATTTGAGAAATGTCAGCAGTACTTTTTTGAGTAGCAAGAAAATTAACTTCTTAAAGAAACTGATGATCTTTTTAATATGCAAAAATTTATGCCTAAACTTAAGATAATATCAGAAAAAGTGAATTCTACTGCTATCTTACATGTTAACCTTTCAATCCTGTCCATTAGGCATTAGCCTTTCCCACAAGGAAAACTATATAGAACCATAAACTAACTATATTTTTATAACCCAAACCCCCATCTGTAACTGAATGGAGCTTCTCTTTTATTCTTTCTCTCTATTACACTGTGTACTATGGAATAGTGGTCCTATTTTTAACCAATGACCTTTTTTCTCTTCATGTTCACTGCAAACACAAATCATGACTCCCACCAAGGTAATGCTAACTTGCTGACAGACTTCAATATTACTAGATGTACATTCTCTGATCCCCACAAGGACTATCCAGTAGAAGTGGGTATATTCTCAACTCCAAACAAGAGAAAACACTCCTCTCTCCTTGATATTATGCTTTGTCAAAGTATACGACAACAACTAGATCCTGATGATCCAAAGACATTATGCTTCTTGCTCAAGTTCAGAACCAGGTTCCAATTCGTCTTTCCATTTAACCCCATCCTTATTATTGGAGACCTCAACTGATACTTTTTCCTTCACAGTTCTCAATATCTTTAGTTCTTAAGCCTCAAAGCTTCCACCTCAGTTACATACAGCAATGGTTATAGACTAAATCTCATCACCCCACACATCCCAACTTCATAATTCATAATTTTGAAATTCGCTTAAGCCTCAATGCCTCTTCTTCCACCCCTCCCTTAACTTCACCCCACCCAAAGTAATTCAATTATTTTATTCTTCTCTAATTTATTCTACTGAAATGCCTAACATAGTTATTCCAAACCCACTCTACTCCCTTCAAGCCACATATACTACATTTACTTCCTTCTTAGAAAAGGATTTCATCTGAACTTTGGCTCAATGAACTGTAACTATCATAAATTCTTTCTTCCCCAATTCATAATTTAAAACATTGCAAGTTCTTCTATTTGCTCCAGTCTTAGAAAATAAAATGACCCTTCACTTTGTCAATACCAGTTCTTCTGTGTCCTTGATCCCTTCTCACCACCTCTTCCAGTTGAATGTTTCAATTATCCCCCTTTCTCCCTTAATATAATTCTCTCAAATTCTCTCAAAATTCTTTCCTATTGCCTACATAGATGTATAGATATCCTACTCTTCCCAACCTTAAAAAATACTGTATTTAAACTTTTCAAACTTCAAAACCCTGTATCATTCCTCCTTTCCATAGTCAAATGCCTACTGTTAGTCTTAATTAGTTTTCAGTCGATAACACTCTCTTCAAAATCCCCCATGAACCAATATTTTTATTATTAAATCAAAAATTTTTTAACTGATTTATTAAACCCAATTAACCTCTCTCTACTATTTCCTGGAAACATTTTCATCCTGGAAGCTC
Source organism: Macrotis lagotis (assembly GCF_037893015.1). Lineage (NCBI taxonomy): Eukaryota > Metazoa > Chordata > Mammalia > Peramelemorphia > Peramelidae > Macrotis > Macrotis lagotis. Next base: position 234,116,800 of record NC_133660.1, on the reverse strand, counting down.
ATTCTAGGCTTAGAATTCACATAATGGAAGTACTTGTCCCCATGCCTTCTCCCTCTTATTCAACTTTCTATCCTCCCCACAGACATCCTCTCCCCAAGGGCACTACTCTTCTTCCAATTTAAAATTCACAACCAAAAAAACCATCTTTCATTCTTCGTTCTCCTTTATTATCTTTCATAAATCAGTTTTCAAGTTTTATCAATGCTAACTCTACAACAACTTTTAAATCCATCCCTTTCTCATCATTTATATCATTAGCCATCACCTTATTTCATCCCCCACTACCTTTTGCCTAGATGACTACAAAAACTTCCTAAGTGACTTTAAGGGAAGTTTCAATAATTCTCTGTTGCTTCTAGGTTAAATTACAAGTTTCTCCATTTGCCATTTAAACCATTTTACAAACAGAGTCTAGTCTACCTCTCTAGAATAATTAGTCATTATTTTCTCCTCACTAACTCCATCATCCTCTAGTAAAATAAGTTCCCTTGCTTGTTCTGCCCTGTACAGACATTAGGACTTTACACAAATTACACCTAGCCTTCAAATGTTCTCCCTCTTGCCTTTGGCTTATCTTTAATGCTCCAAGTTCAATTTCTACCTTCTTTCAAGACCCTTTTCCCAATTGTTCTGCCGCAAATACTTAATATTCCTTTTGTACAGCTTATATTATTGGCGAACATATATCCCTCAGTATAATTTAAGTTTTTTGTCAGAAGGAAATTATTTTATGTTTTTGATACATAGAGGCAGCTAAGTGGCATAGTGGATAGAGCACCAGCCCTGGAGTCAGGAGTACCTGAGTTCAAATTTGGCCTCAGACGCTTAATAATTACCTAGCTATGTGGCCTTGGGCAAGCCACTTAACCCCATTTGCCTTGCAAAATTCTAATAATAATAATAATAATAATAATAATAATAATAATAATAATAATAATAATAATAATTATTATTATTATTATTATTATTATATAAATTATTTTTCAAAATTGTTGGTTTTAATTACAATTGTTTTCTTTTACATGAATTCAATATATTTAAGCCACTTCCCCATAGTGGGTTACTTAAATTGCTTTTAAATTATTTTACATATAATATTCCTATGGAAATCTCTAAAGAAATTAGTCTTATTCTTATTGTTGATAATCTTTTCAGTATACATTCAGTATACATACAAAGAAATGTATTAATAGTCTTCTTTCAGGAATCTCCTCAGTCTCCCCTCCTCCTCAATACTCTCCAACATCAATACCACTATCATGCCAGTATTCCCATCAGGGAAGCAATACCTTTGACTCTGGACAATATTTTAGGTTCTAGAGAATAAAAAGTAGAACCTTAATCTAGAAAAGATTACCATAAAATAATCCTCTTGACGGATTTTAGCAAACTTAAAGTAATAAAATGCCCTATCCTGGGTTGAGGGCAGATATTTATTTTATCCATACAAGAAATAGAGAAAATAAAAATTACCAGGAGATACTTACCTCATCACTTTTGCTTCTTGGAAGATTAACTGCCCTTTTTAGTTTCTTTACAGATTCTGTAATGGCCAGAGTCTCTACACCATCTAAAGCACTACAGATTTTTCTTACTACTTTGATTATCTGATCTACTGCTCTATGTTGGTTCTGAAAAAAAAAAAGGTGGAAAAAGTTCAAAATGAAGAATTTAAAAGAATTTCAGATATGAAGTCATAACATAGCCTTTTTAAAAGGACTGGAAATGAATGGGCTCACGTTGGTGTTAGAAAAATTAAAGGGGCTAACAAGAATCATAAAACAAAGTCTGACCATTATTTTGTTATATAGTTTTCTAATCATACTGTAAATTTGTCATACTGTAAATTTGTGTTCACAGTGCTTTTCACTTGTGCCAAAATAGGAGAGAAAAGATGTGGCAAATTCCTCCCTTCATACCAAATACTAGTTAAATGTAAAATTCATTATTGTCCCTAGAACATGGATTATTCCTAGAAGATGCACTATACCTATCACACAGTACTGTACTGTACTGAGGATCAAATGATAAAAAGACACATAAAGCATTTTAATGACATAAGACATGTTGGTGCAATAAAATATAAAATTAATGAGAGGCAGCTAAGTGGCACAGGCCCTGGATTCAGGAGGACCCGAGTTCAAATTTGACTCAAACACTTAATAAATGCCTAGCTGTATGACCTTGGGCAAGTCACTTAATCCTACTGCCTTAAATAAATAAAATTAAAAATAAATAAAGTTAATGAAAAGTGGAAATTGAGTTTTTGTAATAATTTTGAAATAAAGAACTCTCAAAGGATTCTTTTTGTTGTTGAGTTATTTGCCATGTCAAACTCTTCACTAATCCATGGCAAAGTTACTAGAATGTTTTGCTATTTCCTTCTCCAGATCATTTTACATACGAGGAGAGTGAAGGAAACAGGACTGAGGGACCTGCCCAAGATCACACAGCTGTTAAGTGTCTGAGACCACATTTGAACTCAGACCTTCCTTACTCTAGGCCCAGTGCTTTATCCACTGCACCGCAACAGGAATAGTGCATACTTTTCTTTGAATATTAACAGCAATATTTTTTCTTTTGTTTCAATAAACTCTGATAATTAAAATGTCATCCATGAAATGGACTTAAAGAACTCTGTCACACATGAATAAAGTTTAGATAAATAAATAAAAAAAAAACCCAACCTGAATTATGGAGCACTGACTTCTGGAACTATATGTTTGAACTATTTATCAAATTATTTTAAACCTTTAAAGGTTTCCCTTGAGTATTATGTTTGCTTTCCAACAACAGATTATCAGTAACAACCTTTTAAAATAACTCATCAGTTGTGAAAGAATTTGGAAATCTCCATTGATACCTTAGTTCCATAATTCACATAATTCATAGTATTATAGAATGAAACTTACTGGAATCTCTTTTCTTAGCTCTACTTTCTTTTTTTAAAACCAGACTATTCTAATAGGGAATTTTTACTGAGGAAAATCTTTCTACCAAGGCAAGTCAGTACCAACTGTGCAACTAATACCCTTAAGACAATAGCTGCCTGGAACTTCTGAAGGTTAAGTGACTTACACCAGGGTCACATAATCAGTATGTGCCAGCAGTAGAACTTGAATTCAGGTCTTCCTGACTCCAAGTCTACATCTCTCTGTACTATGACTTACTGTATTTGCAATATATTGTAAAAAATTTAAGTTTTTTCATCTTTGAGGTCTAGTATATTAACTTTTTTAAAAAAATCTGTAGAATCAGAGAAGATAAGACTAGCATTATTTATTATTAATTAGGCTGAAACTAAAGAATTCCAATAATTACTCTGTGGCTCTTTGGAGCAAGTTCTTCTCTGAAATAAAGTCAAATTGAGAGAAATACTCTTTAATTCACTGTTCCAAAAATTTGGTAATAAATATGCAGTTTACAATATTTGGTGTAATAGAAAAACATTCATCAGATCTAAAGAGTTGAGTCTCCACTCAGTAAAACATTTAATGGTCTTTTAAAATTGTTTTAGATCTAAACCAAAACTATTTTAAGTGAAAATATAGGCAAAGAATCTTGGAAAAAATATAAACTATAAAATAAACTTACTTCATTTTGAAAAGCCATCTCCACTTGGTTATGATAAGTATCTAGAAGTTCTTCAACTGAATGTCTGAAATAAAGAATAACTACTATGGTTGAAGGAGATGGTATACAAACAATTAATAGCTTATTTAACAAAAGTAATATAATCATTTCTTTAAACATATTTGAATACCTACAAAGAAAAGCTTAAATACCATACCTTGCCATAACTTCTTTAAATGGATTTTCTATATGGTGTAAATATTTGCTTAAATCTGTAGGCGTCTTATCATCTTCTGCCTAAACACAAAAATGCATTTATTAAAGTGAATTCCTAACACTTCTGTTTTTATTTGACAAACACCTAAAGAGTAATTTGAGACTAGGATCATTTTTTGGTTGAAAATGTAATATTACACAAATATAAAGCTCTCAGTTATTTTCTGATGAGATTATTAGGAAATTAATATTCTGACAAATATTTTCAAAAGAATATTCATGAAAGTAGTTGAGTATAGGTCCAAATATATAAATATCTTCAAGAACAAAATTCATTTCTATTTTAGGTCTAAATATGCTAACAATAGAGCCAAAAATTACTGACAACCAGGATATAGGTGGGGAAAAGTAAATTGGGGGGGGGGGGGAAGATGTGAAATTCTGCAATTCTTTTTTTCCCCAAAAAATAACTAAATGTGGGCATGACTAATAGAAAGATGTTTAACAAGACTGTACATCTATAAGCTATATATCAGATCACTTGCTGTCTTGGGAAAGGAAGAAGAAAGGGAAGGAGGGAAAAATATATGGAATTCAAAATCTTACCCAAAAAATGAATATAGGAAAAGAATAAAAACACACAAACCGTGTCAAGGCTGTTCCTGCTTAAGAGACTAAAAATAGTATTTATTTGTGACTACTAGAACAAGATGGATTTTGTAAAACATCTCTTTAGATTCTTCAACCTTTTCCTGTCAATTGATTCCTTCTGTTTTCATATATATCCAATTTTCTGTCATTCTTAAAAAAACCTTCAAAATATTGAAAAAAAACCCCCTAAAGCACTAGCATGATACAAAAAAAGAAGTCATCTTTAATGTACCCTTTTGTAAAGGTTGTACACTGCAGTTATTTGCCACCTTTTTGATCAATTCTATTAATTTTTTTCTTCTTTTTGCATTTGTTACATGGGATGACTTGGAGTAAAAGAGGGATAATGGGTAAATAAATTGACAATTAAAAAATAAAATAAAATACAAACTCATTTTTTAAAAAGTTTTGCTAAACAGTACCATTCCCTAAATTATCAATATCTATACTCTCTAGCTCAACCTCCTTGCCTCTAATTTCCCTTCTTAATCCTTTGCATTATGGCTTTTAATATCAACAGTCAACTAAAACTATTATCTCCAAAATTATCAATTATTTCTTAACTGGGAAATCTGGTGGCCTTTTCTCAGTACTAATCCTTTTCAACCTATATGCTGAATTTCATACTGCTAACTTCCCTTTTATCCTGGATGCTTTTTTCCTCTCTGGGTTTTTGTAACATTCTTCTCAACTGATTCTTCTCAGACCTGCTTGGTTATGCCTCCATGTCTTTTCCTACATCAGTTATTCAAATTACACTCATAACTATGGTATTCCTCAAGACTGTCTTTGGCCTTCTTTTCCCTCTACCCTCTCTCTGAGTAACCTAATGAGTTCCCATGTATTGAACCATGACCAACTATATAGATGACTCACAAATCTACATACAGCCCCAGTCCTTTGTTCAAGTGTCAGTCGAACTATACCACTAAATGGCAGGTAAGACAGTGGATAGAACACAGGGCCTGGAATCAGGAAGACCTAAGTTCAAATAAAGTCTCAAACACTTATTGGCTATATGACTCTTGGCAAGTCACATAACTGATATATTTGCTTCTATTTCTTCATCTGTAAGATGGAGATTATAACAGTACCTACCTTCCAGTTGTGAAGATCAAATGAGTTAATGCATAAAGCACATACAGTCAGGCATGTAGTAAGCACTATATAAATTATTATGATGATGATATATATTTCAAAGTAGATGTCCCAAAATACCTTATCCTCAAAACTCATTTCCCTCCTTAAATTCTCTTCTCTTCCAACTATTTTTGTCAAAGGCACCAACAATCACCCAGTTTCAATAGTAATCTTGGCATTATTCCCTTCTCATGATCCCTTTTATGCCTTCAATCCAATTACTTGTCAAATCTTGTCATTTTTAACTTTCTTATTCTCTAGAAGTAATCCTATTGGTACAAAAGCTAGCTATCATTTTATTATCTAACAATTTCAAAGCTGGAGTTTTAGAGAATGCTGTTCCTATGAAATTATTGAATAATAACAATTCAATAATCGGTTTTAGAAAACAATTTAATTTTTTTTTAATTTAAACTAAAAGGAATGCAGTGGATAGAGTACCAGCCCTGGTTTCAGAAGGACCTGAGGGGCAGCTAGGTGGTGCAGTGGATAGAGCACTGGCCCTGGAGTCAGGAGTTCAAATCTGGCCTCAGACGCTTAATAATTACCAAGCTGTGTGGCCTTGGAGAAGACACTTAACCCCATTGCCCTGCAAAAAAAAAAAATGCTAACAGAAGGATCTGAGTTCAAATCTGGTTTCAGACACTTATAATTACCTAGTGGTGTGAGTGTGGGCAAGTCACTTAACCCCAGTGCCTTGCAAACCCTCCCCTCCAAAATTTTAAACCAAAATCAATTATGTCATATACTCACTGTTCGAGCCAGATCTCGGCACATTGCATCAAAGGTCAAGAGCTGTAGTTTAATCTCTGTATCCCATTTTCGAGAGTTCTGAATATATTCATGACTTCCAAGGCAATAGTTACTGTTAAAAGAACAATCATTTAGCAATAGTCTTTAATCAAACTAAAAATTATAAATTTGAAGATTTCCAAATAAATGCTTCACTAGAAGTAAATATAGATAGTAAAGTAAGCAGAAACACGTCAATGGAAAGCGATTTAGTGACTACAAACTTAAAAACAATCATAAAGAATTAAAGGATATACTCTATCAAGAGAGATATATTCAAAGCAATGTAGAAAAAATAGACAAATGTTTCTAAATCACTAGAGTTGAGACTAAAAACAGTAAGATTGCAAGAAAAAAAGCTTAATGTTCTTTAGCTTTCTTTTAGTTTTAGTCACAGCTGACTCTTCATGCCTTCATTTGGATTTGTTTATTTTTTTGGCAAGGGTACTGGAGTGGTTTATTGTTTCCTTTTCCATTTATTTTATAGAAGAGGAAACTGAAGCAAATAGGGTTAAGTGACTTGCCCAAGATCACACAGCTGGTAAATTTCTGAGACAGTTTTGAACTTAGGTCTACCTGATTCCAGGTCCAGCAGCCTATCCACTGTACCATCTAGCTACGATAAAAATGCCTAGAGACAAAGAGATTATTAACAAAATATTCTTGATAAGTCACAGAAAACAAACCAAGAGTGACTAAGGAAAAGAAACAAACCAAAGAATCATGTCTACTAAAGATTGCATCAAGATCCATTTGAGACTAACAGTCCAAATAATTACATGTATATAAATTTTTAAATAAAAATTGCATAGAATTCTTGTTTTATATATGCTGCAACAATACTCATAATTTGGAATTAAGTATTTTCAATTATTCAAATATTTTATACTAAAGAGCATATATTAACATGTAAAACAGCAACAAAGTAATCGTGCTTACTTCTGTAATACCTCTTCTTGACCACAGACTTTAAGGACATAGCTGCCAACATCTATTTGATTCAAGTCATCATGGACCCAGCAAAGTGCTTGCATGATTATAATCTCAACAGTAGAACTCACTATAAAAAAAGGAGTTACATGTCAATCTAAGTTTTGCTCATTTAACTAGATGCAGTTTTCTAACCAGATTAAGTAGTTTTAAAATCAAAAGTATCATTTTCTTTTTTTAATTTTTTATTTATTTAAGGCAATAGGGTTAAATGAATTTCCAAGGTCACACAGCTAGGCAATTATTAAGTATCTGAGGCAAAATTTGAACTGAGGTCCTCCTGACTCCAGGGCCAGTGCTCTATCCACTGTCACCTCCTAGCTGCCCCAAAAGTATCACTTTTTTTAATGCAAATTCATATGAAGAAGATATCACTTAGGAGTATACAGGAACAAAACTGTTTATGGTAGGTTATCAAAAGCAGCTAATCAGTAGAGTGCAGTAGAAAGAACACAATCACATTTGTGTCAGAAGATTTGCTACATATAAGATATATGGCATTTGGGCAAATCATTTATACTCTCTCTAAGCCTCAAGATTCTTATCTCTAAGATGATGATCTTACACTTTGCACTTTCCACCTCACTGAGAGATGTGACAATCAAATAATCATGTACAAAAAGTAATCTGTACCTATAAATTAATGCTTGTTCATTTAATACTTACAAAGTGTAAGGCATAGAAAATATAGACAAACTACCAAACATACCATTCATAAAGATAGTTCAATATAAAGACATAAAGCTTAATTAGCATGGGTAAGCCCCCTCCACAAAGGCAACAATCCTTCCTTAATTTAGTATAAAGTGCTGGAGAGTTGCAGTGATCAAAAAAAATCTCACCACCCTGTGGTTAGCATGTTATTAAGCCTCTCTGAACAGGAAGGCTGGTCCTCAGACAGCAGGTATGCACAGGCATGCACGTGCGCGCACACAAACACACACACAGCACCCTCCACCTCACATGATGAAGCACATCTTAAAAGTCTTTCCAGAGCGATATCTCTTAACAAAGCTTGCATTATGCTGGCAGAGGCTCAAAAGCTCAGTCAGCTCTATGTCAAGATTATACACCAGAGTAGGTTTATCATGAAGTACATTATGAAAAAATATATATAAACAGATATGAAGGCATGTATTGTTGTCTGTCTGTACCAAATCCTTAGTTGAAAATTTCAGACTAATATTGCAAATTTTCAGAAAACAATACAGAACTTGTAACTATCTTTTGCATTAGGTAAACTCTAAGAACAACTACTATTACTCAAATTTTTTAAAATTAGAGTGACACATGATAGGCATGGCACTAGTAATTATTTATAAATTGTACCTGAACTTCACACCAAAACAGAATAGTTTAGTGGAAAGATTACTAAAAATCTGACAAAGAACCCTACCTAATCATTCATTTGGATATTAGTCTTCAACAAGGTATAGTTGTATTCACCCTCAGACAACAAGATTTGGTAGTTTCTCCATGAATATAAAATTTTTACTTGTAAATTAAACTGAACAAAATGATTTTAAATTATTACATAACATTAGTCATACTTTAATACAAGTTATACATTGGAAGTCAATTGTTTATATAGCCTTTGAGTTATCAATCCTTACAGGATGAAATTAATGCTTACTGTTCTTAGACTTTAGTTCCCCCCCAAAAAAATTAACATCAAATATACATATTTTTAACTTTTAAACTGAAAGTTCATTTAAGTTGTTGGTTTGGAATTGTTGCATTTGGTTGATATTTCTGTTTTTTCAAAGACTTATAATTGAAGGAAGGAAATTAAATGTTGAAGATAAAAAGGAACATGACCATCGGTCAAGAATTTCAATATTCTCTCAGATTTGGAATCCTTAGAGAAAGGAACAGCATAATTTAAGACCAAAGCTTGATGGAGAAGTTTAAGAACTTTTTCCTAAGAACCTTTTTATTAAAATTAAAATAATCATATTAAATCTCAGAGTTCTAATTAGCCCTTGGTAATATTCCTGTTGCTTTTAGCATAAGGAAAGTTCGCAATAATAAAAATTAGTCAAATAAAAAAGTTAAGAAAGTTATTATAAGAAATAGAAAGTAGTCGCCTTGAAAATTTGGGGTAGAAATGGCTGGGAAACAGACTTTGAAATAAAAGAATGTCTGTGTACAAAGGATAAGTGACCTAGAAGAAGGGCTAGAACTAAAGAAAAATTATGTGTTCTCTGCATAAAATCCCAAAAGCAAAAACATTTAAAAGTTGAAGAAGCCTATAATTAGTTCCCCCATCTCATACATTTGAATCTAAGTCAAATATATCAACATAACAGATAATAGTCAAAATTCTTTTAAAGCAACCAAGTACTCATTAGATCATCTGTTTTTCTCAACAAAGCAACCCAGACAGTTATTTGCTAAATAATATTTAGTGGCAATTAATCAAAAAAAGTTACAACACTGAAACTTATTTCAAAAATCACAACACGAGCACTTATTTCCAAGTATCCATTACCTTTCAATTAGAAAAAGTAAGTTCAACACAAATATTTAAAGACATACCATCACATGTAAAAGTAACTGGTAGTTGAAATCCTTCGATTTCTATGGAGACCTTCACACTACAATTTTCTCCACATGTATTTCTCTGCATCATAACTGGACTTAGCACATAACCTGGATTTGTGATTCGATTGGTATGTGGAAAGTTGGTCCTCAATCTGCAAAATTAAAAGAAAAATTTACCTGTTAAAAGTTGAACTTAATGAATACTTTTATATTTAATATTCTGCTTCCTTTTTTTCCTTCTCATATATTTTTGTTCACTTCTAGAAAGCTTTATTGTATTACTATGAATGAAATTCTATTAGAAAATTACAAACAGCATACATCTATAAAATAAAGTAATAAGAAGAAAAGGACAAGTTGAAAGATTTTCAATATTTTTATAAGCATTATCAACATTTACTAAATATACAATGGATATAAAGAACTGAATAACAATCTATTCTAAATTCTCTTTAAAGGATATTAAAACAAACTAGAAGTGTTAAACTATCACTTTCTGAACAACAAATAAAATATCTTGAACTATGTTGTTTATGTGTTACCACCAGACTTTTATTCCTAATAGGTGATATTGAAAGAAGATGCAAGAACAAAACTACATAAAATGACTGATAATATCAAACTCTATTTCCTAAATACATTAAAAATATATAGTAAAGCTCTTAAATCATGTTTAATACATTCCTGTATTAAGGGGGAAATATCATTTATAAAACAGGAGAAATAAAGATTTTGCTGTCTTCTTTGTATGTGCATTTTGTCTTCTTGATTTCTCTTCTGTGGTTTCTATCTACCTGATTATAAGCTTCAAAAGTCAAAGACCTGGAGTACATTAATTGTTATAAAGATTAAGAAGAAGAAATTGAGTTTTTTGGGTTTTTTTAGGATTTTGCAAGGCAAATGGTGTTAAGTGGCTTGCCCACTGCTAGGTAATTATTAAGTGTCTGAGGCCAAATTTGAACCCAAGTACTCCTGACCCAGGGCCAGTGCTCTCTATCCACTGTGCCACCTAGATGCCCCTCCTTCTAGTGTTTTTAATAGGAATGGATGTTGTGATAAAGATTATTCAAACATGGAAGAAGATAGGAAGGACTGACTATCCCACCTCATTTTCATCTGAACTGCATAAAGGAAAGCATAAAACTAAACAAGGAAATAAGAGAAGACAGGAAAAGGGAAGAGGAAGTATAACAGGAAAGACAAGATAAATAAAGGATAAAACAATCAATAAAAAAAAAATTTGGAGCACCTCCTATGTACCAGGGACTGTGCTAAGTGCTGGAGAGATGCAAAAAAATAAAAATAAAAGATGAAAAGACAAGTCCCTGTCCTTAAGGAACTCACAATCAAAAGGGGGAGACAAAATGTAAACAACTATGTACAAATAAGATATATACAGAATAAGTGAGAAATAATCAACTATGAGAAGGGTCTGAAATTAATGGGTTGGTCAGTTTCCTAGATCATGAAATAACACACACACACACACACACACACACACACACAGCCTGGAGGCTGAAGTGAGGAGGAAAAGCATTCTAGGCATGTGGGGGTCTGCCAGTGAAAATGCTTGTATCTCTTGTCAAAGGAACAGCAAGGAGTTCCATGAATCAGGATTAATGAGTATATGGGAAAAGAGGAGATTAAGGTATAAGAAGCCTGAAAAGAGTTGGGGGAGAAGACAAGTTATGAAGGACTTTGAACATCAAAAGATTTTAAATATTTGATTCATGATGTGATAAGGAACCACTGAAGTTTACTGAATAGGAGAATTAGTATGGTCACACTTGCACTTAGATCACTTTGGCAGCTGAATGGAGGATAGAATGGAATGGAGAGAGATTTGTGTTGGCAAACCAACTAGCAGACTATTGCAATAATCCAGAGGTGAGGAGATGAGGGCCTTCACCAACCCTGGTGGAGAAGATGGGAAAATATTCAAGAGCTGAAATTTAATAGCCTTGGCAACAGATTAGATTTAGAGGTGTGAGAAATAGTGAAAAATGGATGATACCTAGAATCAGCAGACACATTAGTGCTGGGTAAGTAGATTTGGAAATCTTCAGTATAAAAATGATAACTGATTTCATGGGAACTGATGAGATAACCAAATGAAATGATATAGACAGAAAATAAAAGTGGGGGTCTGAGAAAGATTTGTGTGGGACACCCATGACCTAGATGAAGATCTAGCATATTAGACTAAGAAGGAAAAGACTAGGAACAAACTAGATGGTACAGTGGATAGAGCACTGGCCCTGGAGTCAGGAGGACTTGAGTTCAAATCCAGCCTTGGACACTGTGTGATCTTGGGCAAGTTCCTTAACCCCATTGTCTTGCCCCTCCCCCCCAAAAAGGGGGAAAAAAACAGAAAAAAAGAAAAAAGCTAAAAAAAGCTGTAGTATATGATTGAAATAGATTATTGTGCTGGAAGAAATGACAAGCAGGATGATTTCAGAAAAACCTAAAAAAACTTATATGAATTGATGATGGAGAGGTGAAGAGAACCAGGAAAATTTTGTTCACAATAACAGCAATATTGATTAATGAAGAACTATGAATGATTTAGCTATACTTAGTAATACAATGACCCAAGACAATCCCAAAAGACTGATGAAGTATACTATCCATCTCCATCTGATATTGATTTAATAGAGACTGAAGCATGCTATTTTTCAATTTCTTCCATTGTTTTCTTTTATTCAAGTCTTCCTGTAAAAAATGACTACTATGGAAATATTTTATATAATTGTACATGTAAAATCTATATCTCATACTTTCTGTTGTGGGGAGGGAAGAGGAGAGAGGGGGAAGGATAGAATTTGGAATTCAAAACTTTCAAAAAAAATTAAGAAAATAGGTTATTGGATTTGGCAATTAAGAGATCACCAGTGACTCTACAGAGTAGTTTCAATTGAATGAAAAGGTTAGAAAAGGTTAGAAACAAGATCATAAAGACTTACAAAGAGAGTAAGAGGAGAGAAAGTGGAGGTTCTGATTACAGATAGCTTTCTCAAGGAGGTGAATCCATAAAAGGCAAAACATATATGAAAGAAGGGATGAAAGTAAAGGTTTTTTTTGGTTTTTTTTTTTTAGAAAATATGAACATGTGTAAAGGCAGAAAGGAAACAGTCAATAGAAAGGAAGATATTGAAGATAAGTGAAAGCTGGGAAGATAGAAAGAGCAATCTGCTGAAGGAGATGAGATAAAACGAGATCACTTGTGCTAGTAGAGTGGTTTGCTTTAGCAAGAAGGACCAATTCTTAAAGTGAGCCAGACTAGTCATAAGCAAAACAAACTCTAGACTCTAGAGTGAGGGTAAAGAATACAGAAAAGATTAAAAGGCATGAGACAAAAGGAAGAGAACTAAGGAGGAAGAAATAGTTACTTCATATATAAATCACAAGTGCTAGGCAAACTTTTCTTCTATCACTTTTCTTATTTATAAGGAGAGGGCTGGGAACAATGAGTAAAAGTACAAGACAGAACGGAAAAAGGAAAAAACAATTAACAACCTAATCATGTAGAATGAATTCACACATAAAACAGAAGGCACTAACAAAATGAACAAAGATTCACACAGATTTAAAATAATGGTCTGGAGCATAATTTATGAAGCTTCAGGTAAACTAAAAAAAGCAGAGATGGCAGTAATGATTTCAAAAAAGTCTAGAGAAAATAGACATGATAAAAGAAGATAAGCATAGGAACTACATAAGACTTTAAAGCATCATAAGAAACAATAATTAATGTATATGGAACTAATAGAACATTTAAATACTTAGAAGAAAAATTCATCAAATTTGAGGGAGAAATACAAAACAAAATTCTAATAGGGAATGGGATCCTTTTCAGACTGTTAATTTCTTTTTACAAAAAAGTTAAGAACCTAAAAAGAACCTTAGAAAAGTTAGAGCTGATACATATCATACAGAAAATAAACGGGGAAAAAGTTTATATACTTGCTTCTCAGTTGTGCATAGTACATCTAAAAAAATTAAATATGCACTGCTAAATTAAAAATCTCACCAAAAATGTTGAAAACAGAAACAATAAGCATTCCATTACTCATCAAAATGCAATAATTATATTCAATAAAAAGACTTTCAAGAAAGAATCTGAAAATCAGAAATTAAGTTACTTTAGACATAAAAAGTAGTGGAACAAACAACCACTATAGAAATAATGGAAAATTTCATAAAAAGAAATGACAGACAAAATATCAAAACTTTTAATACATAGCTAACATAGTCCTTAAATATCCCCATACAACTCACTACTTAACCAACATGAATCTATGCTTAGCATGATTATACATTATGCTGGACTGCTTTCTGACAGGGGAAAGAGGAGGAGGGAGCAAAAATTAATAAAATTCAAAACCTGGCCAAAAAAGAAATGACTGTTGAAAACTGCCATTCTTATATAGCTGGAAAAAATATGTAATTAATTAAAAAAATGATTCAACAACAAAATGGAAATATCTCACTCAGCAGGGAAATAGGAGGGATGGGGGGGGCATAAAACAAATCTTTTATTGACTGTGCAAATTAGGAAAGCTTATGATATCACCAGTAACGTGTGTATGTGTATATATGTATAATATATACACATAATATATCACATATATTAATATTGCATTAATTCCATAGGATTCAGATGAAATATGCTAACAACCTCCTGACAGAAATGGCCTCAGAATAAAGAATGAAATTTTTAAAAAAATATATTGGACACAGCTAATGTAGACTTATGTTTGGATTTACTAATGCATGTTTGTGAAAAACATGTTTTGTTTTTCTTTCATTCTCAATGGAGTTGGGGAATGTTGTAGTTGGAGAGTAAAAAGGCAGATTTTTAATTGACTGAAAAAAATAAAATATAATTTTTTTAAAGAAATTAGCCTCAAAAGAGAATGGACCTCTGTTTTTACTGGAGAAACAAGAAATTAAAGGTGTATACTGGTACATATGTTGTTAGACTTGTTCAAGTGTACATTTATTTTGTTCAGTTTTTTTTTTTATGCTACAAAGTAAAGGCTGGCTTTTACCTAGTTTTGTGCAGAGGGTAGGGCAGAGAGGCAAGGAGTTACTAAGACATCTCTGGAAATATGCACAAAATAAAAAGTGGTAGATAAAACCTAAAACAGATTAATTAGCTAGAATAAAATTAAAAATCAGATAGCATTAACATTTCTATTAATAACAAGAATTTGGGGCAGCTAGGTGGCACAATGGATAGAGCACCGGCCCTGGAGTCAGGAGTGCCTGAGTTTAAATCCAGCCTCAGACACTTAATAGTTACCTAGCCGTGTGGCCTTGGGCAAGTCACTTTAACCCCATTGTCTTGCAAAAGCTAAAAAAATAAAATAAAATAAAATGATGACGAGAATTTACACAAAAGTTTGATAGGAAATAAGATGTTTTTATTTAATAATTTTAAAATGTTTTAGGATTCATTTTCTTTCATCTACTAACATCTGATTTTATTTTATTTTATTTTATTTGTTAGATTTTTCAAGGCAAAGGGTTTAAGTGGCTTGCCCAAGGCCACACGGCTAGGTAACTATTAAGTGTCTGAGGTCGGATTTGAACCCAGGCACTCCTGACTCCAGGGCCGGTGCTTTAACCACTGCGCCACCTAGCCAACCTAACATCTGATTTTAAACAACAGGTACAAGAGGAGGGACTTTATCAAATCAGGTAACAAAATACAATAAAAAAAAGCATTAAAGCAAGAAATAGAATTTAACACTAATTTAGATTTGAGTTTTTAAAATATATTTATCAACTTAAAAAGCTATCATTCTCTTAGGTAAAGAGAGGGTGATATTGTCAAAATGAAGGGTCTTTCTATGCTGCAACAAATTTTTGTTTTTTTTTTAGGTTTTTCAAGGCAAATGGGGGTTAAGTAGGCTTGCCCAAGGCCACACAACTATGTAATTATTAAGTGTCTGAGGTCGGATTTGAACTCAGGGACTCCTAACTCCAGGGCCAATGCTCTATCCATTGTGCAACCTAGCCGCCCCCTATGCTGCAATAATCTTAAACTCATTCATTAACTATATGTAAAGTCACACCATTAAAAATAAATTACAAAAGTATGAGATGATGTACAGTTCCCAGTTGTAACTAGGGGAGAATTAACAAGGTTAATAGATTACAGTAGAAGATAAAATAGTCAATTCCAATTACAAGAATCGCTTTTGCACTAACAAAATCCGTAAGGCTAGGATAAGAACAGAAATCACATATAAAAAAAGTCACATTATCTGGTTAAGATCCAACACCCAAGCTATACAGAGAAATAAAACAATTATATAACACGAAAAGTCATTCCCCAGTGGATAAAATGTCTAAGAACATGAATATTCTCAAAAGAAGAATTGCAAACTTTTAACAAGTATTTGAGAGCCTGATGAAATCATAAGAGAAATCAAAGAAAGCTGCCCCACAGGTTCACCAGTGTGCATTTGATGTTTTAGACAGAATATTGCCAAAGATGACAAAAGAATATGAATAATCGGTATTAGAGAGGCAAAATAAAAACATCAAAAAAAAAAAAAAACCCACACCAATATACTACTGGTGAAGCCTTGAACTGGTCTGGGATTTTATTTTTTTTAAGGTCTTTACAAGGCAAATGGGGTTAAGTGGCTTGCCCAAGACCACACAAATAGGTAATTATTAAGTGTCTGAGGCCGGATTTGAACTCAGGTCCTCCTGACTCCTGGGCTGGTGCTCTATCCACTGTGTCACCTAGCCACCCCAGGTCTGGGATTGTTAATAGGAATATTTACTCCTCAGTTACCATTAAACTCCACAAACGAGATCTTGATTTCCTAGTTAATGGAAACTTTAAGAAAGTTATAGAGAAAATGTTAATAATGTAAATTAAACTTCAAAGTCATACTCACTTTTTTTAAAGGCAAGTCAGCACACCCGGATATAAAAATATAAAATGGAATTGCTGACACATCATAAAAAAATAACTATAAAATATAGAGAGTTAGGGAAAAACTTTATATAAACTGATAGAAAGTAAAGTAAGCAAAGTCAGGAAAATAATCTCAACAATAACTAGAATGTAGGCAGGAAGAGCAATGAAATGAAAATGGACACTAGATAATTATAATGATTAAGGTTGGTAACAAAGATCAGAGGAGAAAATGTACCTTCTAATTCATGTCTTTGAAGGGCTTAGGAACTAAAAGGTATGAAATATGTAATTCATAAACTGTCAAACTCAGCTGATGTGTTGCTTAGGTTTGATAAAATGCTCTCCTCCCCTTTTCTTTTTAAAACATTGTTACATGTTTCAGTACTGTTAGAAGCAGTTGGTGAGAGGGTGGATAAAATGCTCCAGTAGACTGCCCCCTTCTATCAATTTTTGAGTTTCTCCCTATCTACTGGCTATTGCTTACAAACACATATATATTTCCCCCATTCTTTAAAAACCTTCACTTAATCCAAGTATCCCTAATAGCTATCACCCTATATTAATCTACAATCAATGGCTCTACTTCAGTGGTTCTACTTCTTTCTTCTTAATACAGTCTTCAAAACCTTCTGCAGTCTGGTTTCTGCTCTTAGCATTCAAGTGAAAACTGTTCCCTCCAAATTGTCAATGATCTTGATGACCAAATGTAAAGTCTTTTTTTCAATCTTCATTAATTCTTGACCTCATCGCAGCTTTTGATTTGTTGAACTATTTATTGATCCTCTTCTCCTATATACTCACATCTGAGTTTTTAATGACACTGCTTTTTCAAGTTTTCTTTCTATCATTCTGACAGTTCTCTAGTCTTATTTAATTCTCGATATTTGACTGACCTACTATGTTGTCCACTATAATCTCCACAAGGGACACAACAGACAAGTTTTTTAAAGGTGAATCATATGATCCAAAAATTGCTGCTTATTCCATTCAAATATATTTAAGTGTAAAACAATTACGTTTACCTTAAATTATAAATTCTAATTTACATAAACCCACTATAACAATAACAAAAATGCAAAGTCAACTAGACAGGTAAAAATTTGTTTAGGTGGGCCATATTAGATATTAAGACTCTGTGATGACTCTGGGTCGGGTAGCCATGGCGGCCCGTGTCCTTTTCCACTGCCTGCCCTCCCGCCCCCGGGGCCCTGCACTCGCCTGGCTTCGGGGCGGAGGGGGGCGGGCGGTGGTGGTGGTGGTGGTGGTGGTGGTGGTGGTGGTGGTGGTGGTGGTGGTGGTGGCGGAGGCCCGCGGGCCGGGCCGGGCCTGGCCTAGCCCCCACTCACACGCAGGTGTCAGGAATATCCTTACAGTTGAGCCGCCGATATAGTGACATGCCCCCTCTGACACTGGAGAGCATTAAGGACCGTGTCCTCTATGTCTTGAAACTATATGATAAGATTGACCCAGAAAAGTTTTCAGTATCTTCCCATTTCATGAAAGACCTGGGCTTGGACAGTTTGGACCAAGTAGAAATTATAATGGCCACAGAAGATGAATTTGGGTTTGAAATTCCTGACATAGATGCTGAAAAGTTAATGTGTCCACAAAAGATTGTAGATTATATTTCAGATAAGAAAGATGTGTACCAATAAAGTAATTTTTTTTAAATCAAAGAACTCGGATGATCCCAGCCAGTGTCTGAATGTGAGAACACATTAAGAGACTGCTGCTGCTTTTGTTGGACTATTTCTGTTGGAACTATATATTTAAGTTGTCTAAATATGTGTTGACCTTTAAAAATAAATATATAAAATAAAAAAAGACTCTGATTTCTTCATTTCCTTTGTTTTTTGCATTCAAGCTATTTTTGGTAATATGCTATAATCTATTTACATCCACCATTGTCCTTTGAGTTCTTGGTCATTTTAATTTGTCTGATTATCACAGAGGAATATGATTTACTATAATGCAGCCTTGCTAGAAAATTAAAATTAAAGACTTTGTAGTTGTATGTAGGTTGAGATCATTAAAGGCAATAAAAGCACTATTTCCCAACAATGACTCAGTTCAAATCTCTTACTATGCAATTTTGGGTCTTGGGTCATTATGCATCTATAAGTGAATAAAGAAAGATGCAAACAGTGATGGAGTAATGGGTTTATCATCCAATTGTGAGTAGTAATATGCCTTTTTCAGTCACAGACCAGAGTTCAAATTCATTATTAAGACAGTTGTATGACATCGCGCAAATCACTGAATCTGTTTACTTTGGTTTTATTATGTGTAATAAAATGAGGTAATGTCTTTAAAGTGTTTTGTCAATCTTTAAAGTGCTAAAAGCTAAGCTATTATTACTGTTGTTTTTACTGATTATTATGGTATTTTAGAACTTTTCACAATTAACATAATGCTATCTTTAAAAATATATATTTTTAGATCCTGGAACTGGTAATCTTTTGTTGTGGCTTTATAATATCCGATACATCTATATTTGCTTTTAAATACCCTGCTAAATGATAATACTCAAGAAATTACTAAGAGAGTAACTTTGATAAGTCAGGTCTGACCTGGAATCTTAGATTATTTGGAAAGAATTTTGTGAAGAAAAATTTCAAGGTTATAGTCTAATCTGAGAAAAGTTAATTCTTAAAATCAACAAACAATAAAGAAATGATAATATGCAATTGTAATTGCAATTTGTCATTGGTTTTTATAAAGTTAAATAAAACAACTCAATAAAATATGAATCATTAGTTTAAAAAGAAAATTTTCTTACTCTGAAATAGTTTTACAAAAAGCTGCCACCTCCTCATTCTGGATTTCAACTTCTTGTAAAAGAGAACTTCCAGTTGACAAACTACTGGTCCCACAGTCTTTCTGAAATTAGAAAAAATACTTTTATTTTAATAGTAAGTTTTTAAAAATGTAAGTAAAATATTCACCGTGGTAATATTCAAATTTCATGAAATATTTTTGTTTCATTGGGAATGGTGTTACACATCTAAAAGTTATTTAACACAAATTGTGGCATTTGAATGTGATAGAAAACTATTGTTTTGTAAGAAAGCATGAATGGAAAACCCAGGGGCGGAGCCAAGATGGCAACAAGAAAGGATGGAGTCTTAGGCGCTCTCTGATAAAACTTGAAACTAAGGACTCTAACTAAACTTTCGAGAGACAGAACCCACAAAGGGACCCAGAGAGGCAGTTCTTCTACTCAAGGTAACCTGGAAAAGAGCAGAAATGCTCTGCCAGAGGGAAAGAACTTCAGCCTCCCGGAGGCAGCCCCAGGACAGTGGGAGCCTCAGCTCACAGCAGCTAGGAAGTCTCCTGAGCTACACCCCAGGGAGCACCGGGCACAAAGTGGGGGAACAGCGGGGGACCTCTGCCAGAGCGAGCCCAGCCCCCAGGGCACACAGAGAGGTGGTCTTTGGGAGCCCAGATCCAGGAACAGAAGCAGGAGCCCGTAAGCAGGAGCCCCCAGGGTATGAGCCCATTGAGCAGAGGGAGGGGAATGAAGAGAGACTAGAGTTCTGTCCTCTGCCCCTGGAACAGGACTCTGGGGCTCTGAACACGTTCAAATACTGATCGCAGTCTAGGCCCCCACACAGAACAGCAACAGCCCCCTCCACCTCAGGCCGGTGGTAGAAGGGAGCGCATATGGTTGTTCACAGACCAGGAGGGAGGACAGAGCCTCACACTGAGACCCTTGTGGGAGTGCCCCAAAAGCTCAGGAAGCACCCCCAAAACAGGCTTAGGCTGGGAAAACGAGCAAGCAGAGAAAAAAGAGGAACACCATTGAGAAATATATTATCTATGATCCCAAGAAGGATGGATATACTCAGTCTGAAGATGAGGAAACACAAGCTCCTGCATCTAAAGACTCCCAGAAAAACAGAAACTGGGCTCAGGCTGTGACAGAGCTCAAAAAAGACTTTGAAAATCAAATGAGGGAGTTAGAAGAAAAACTGGGAAAAGAAATGAGAGAGATGCAGGAAAAACATGAAAATGAAGTCAGCAGCTTAGTCAAGGAAATCCAAAAAAAGGCTGAAGAAAACAGCATGCTAAAAACCAGCTTAGGTCAAATGGATAAAACAGTTCAAAAAGTTATTGAGGAGCAGAATGCTTTAAAAAGCAAAATTGGCCAGATGGAAAAAGAGATAAGAAAACTCTCTGAGGAGAACGAATCCTTCAGACAAAGAATAGAATTCAGGGAGATTGATGAATTTACCAGAAATCACAAATCAATACTTCAAAACCAAAAAAATGAAAAATTAGAAGAAAATGTGAAATATCTCATTGAAAAAACTGATGTGGAAAACAGACTTAGGAAAGATAATTTAAAAATTATTGGAATACCTGAAAGTCATGATCAGGAAAAGAGCCTTGACATCGTTTTCAAAGAATTACTACAGGAAAATTGCCCTGATATTCTAGAAGCAGAGGGCAAAATAGAAATGGAGAGAATCCACCAATCCCCCGGAGAAAGCGATCCCAAAAAACCAACCCCTAGGAATATTATAGCCAAGTTCCAGAACTCCCAAGTCAAAGAGAAAATATTACAAGCAGCCAGAAGGACACAGTTCAAATATCATGGAGCTGCAGTCAGGATCACACAGGACTTAGCAGCAACTACATTGGAAGCTCATAGGGCTTGGGATATAATATACCAGAAGGCAAAAGAGCTTAGAATGCAGCCAAGAATGAACTACCCAGCAAGGCTGAATGTCCTCTTCCAGGGAAAAAGATGGACTTTCAGTGAACCAGGGTAATTTCAAAGGTTCCTTTTGGAATGGCCAGAGCTGAACAGAAGGTTTGATCTTCAGATACAGGACTCAGGTGAAGCATGGAGATTGGAGGAGAGGGAGGAAATATGAGGGACTTAATGAGGATGAATTGCATGTATTCCTGCATACAAAAATGACACTGATAATACTCATATGAACCTTCTCAGTTAATAGAGCAGGTAGAGGGAGCTTTTATAGTTGAAGCACAGGAGAAAGCTGAATTTCAAGATAAAATATGGTGTAAAAATGGAGTCAATAGAAAAAAAGGGAAATGTAATTGGGAGAAAGAAAAAGGAGAGGGGAAATAAGCCAAGATAGTTCACATAATAAGATTTTTTTTATTACAATGAGCTATTGCAATGATATGGAAGGGGGGAGGCAAGGGGGAATGAGGGAAGCTTTGCTCTCATCAGAGATGGCTAGGAGAGGAAACAGCAAATATACTCAATGGGGTTAGGCATCTGGAGTAAGAAGGAGGGGGGAGCAGGGGGAAGGGGTAGGGATGTGAATAAAGGAGAGGATGGACCATGGGGGGAGAGTGGTCAGATATAACACACTTTCTTTTTTACTTCTTGCAAGGGGCTGGGATTGGAAGGCCTGCCCAGGACCATGGGGCCAGGTGGATTCTGGGCCTAAGGGGTGGTATGGGGGCTCAGGGCTTCTTGGCCCCAGCACCAGGGATCTGTCTGCTGTGCCACTCAGCGACCCTAAAGCAGAGTCAAAGTGAAAGGAGAGAGAAAATATAGTACATGGTAGTGGAGAAATAAGAAAGGAGGGAGTTGCAATCAGCAATGGCAATGTTGGAGAAATATGGAAGTAACTTTTGTGATGGACTTATCATAAAGAATGTGATCCACCCGTGACAGAGTTGTTGGTGTTGGAACAAAGACTGAAGCACACTTTTTGTTATTATTATTATTTGGGGGAAGGTGTAGGGCAAGGGGGGCTGGGTGGCCTGCCTGGGGCCACATAGCAGGGTGATCTTTGGGTGTCTGGGGCCGGATTTGGACCCGGGTGCTCCTGGCTCAAGGGCCAATGCTCTGTCCGCCACCCAGCCACCCCTACTATTATTACTATTTTATTTTATTTGGGGTCTTTTTTTTTCTTCTTTTTGGTTTTTGCAGGGCAGTGGGGATCAGGTGGCTTGCATGTCACATGGCTGGGGGATTGTTGGGTCTACGGGGCTGGATGTGGGCTCGGGTGTTTGTGGCTCCAGGGCTGGTGCTTTGTCCATTGCGCCACCTGGCCATACCTACAATTATTACTATTTTTTTTATTTTAATTTTTTTCTCTCCCCTTTATTGCTCAAACAAGTCTATATTCATGGGGGGAAGGGGGTACTTCGTTTACTCTTAAACAAGAATATTTTATTAATGTAAAAAAAAAATTTGTACAAAATGAGAATAAAAAAATGAAATTTAAAAAAAACAGCATGAATGGAGGTGCAAGCTAGGTGGCACAGTGGATAGAACACCAGTCCTGAAGTCCCAGGAAGACAAAACACCAGACCTGAGTTCAAATCCACCCACAGACACTTGATACTTACCAGCTGTGTGACCTGGGGTAAGTCACTTAACACACTGCCTCATTAAAAAAAAGACTCAATAAAATAGAACCACAAAGAAATAATCAATGGCAGACTTCAGAAAAGCCTCGATAGTCTTACATGAACTGATACTGAGGGCAGTGAGCAGAACCAGAGGTACATTGTACACATTAACAGCAACATTGTGTAATGATCAAATATGATATACCTTAGTTCTCAGTAGAGTACATTAAAAGATAACTCTAAAGGGCTTGAAATGAAATCCACATCCATAGAAAGAACTATGGCATTTGAATGCAGACAAAAGCAATACTATTTTTCCATTAAAAAAAATATTTTAAACACTCTACAGTTTTTTTACCCTCTCATGGTTTTTTGTTCCCTCTTTGTTCTGAGTCTTCTTTCACAATAGGACTAATATGGAAAAAATGTTTAATATAGTTATACATGTAAAACCTGTATCAGCTTACTCACTGTCAAGGACAGGGGGAGAGGGAAAAGAGGGAGGGAGAAAAATATGAAACTCAAAAGTCTTAACCAAAAAAAAAATTTTTTTTTGCATAAGTGTCTTGCCCAAGGCCACACAGCTAGGTAATTATTAAGTGATTGAGACCAGATTTGAACCCAGGTACTCCAGGACCGGTGCTTTATCTACTGCACCACCTAGCCACCCCGAAAAAATTTTTTAATTGAGAATGGTATCATCATCATCATCATCATGGAATACTACTGCTCTATAAGAAATCATGAGCATGAGGACCTTCAGAAAAGTCTGTTAAAATTGGCATGAATTGATGCTGAATGAAGTGAGCAGAACCAGGAGAACATTGTACATATTAACAGTAACATTGTGAAATGATGAATTATGCTGGGCTAAGTTCAGGACAATTCTAAAAAAGACTTATGATGAAGTTTCTTTGTCATAGCATAATTAATTATCCTTTGAAGCTGGCTTGGTAAAAACCTAATTAGATTTTCATAATTCCCTCCAGGCACAATAAAAGGTCAATCTGACATTGGTAAAAATGTACATGTCATTCAAACATCAAAGTATTAATTAGGAAACTGGACAACTAACATCAAAGTGTTCATCTATCAACAGTAAACATCTACCGTTCATTTACTTGATCTTTCATATTAATAATCATGTTAATGAATTATGTGGTAACCTATAAATAGCAACTAGATTCAAATCTCAGCTCAGTTAACTGAATAACTGAAGAACCTGGACTAGGGATCCAGAAAGTCTCTTTCACTTCTCAGTCTTACTCTTTTTTCCCCCCACTATGATCAAAAGTTTAAGAAGAAAAAAATCTTCTATCTCCCCCTAAAAAAGGAGTATTTACAGAAATACTAATCAAATGCAACCTTAGAGAAATGTCACATAACACATTCTAAAACATTTATGATCATATAAAAGAAAATATTAGCAAGAAGTCCATACCCTAACATTTAAACAATGACAGAGAATATAACTTGTTTAAGAGACATGTAAATATTAATTATTACTTGAAAGATAGTGTCTATTCCTATAATTTGGGAGTATATGGAGAAAATATATAGTGAAAACCAATTAGGAATGGAAAGTTAGTGTTCTTCTCCAACATAAGAGAAGCTGTGTGTTGCAATGGAAATCAAGGTTTGAAATCCTAGTCTAGACAATTTCTCATCTATATGAGACTCAGGACATTATACCTAAGTTTATCTTTAAATGGATATAATAGGAGGCATCTAGGTGGCTGGAGCAGTAGATAAAGCACTAACCACGGAGTCAGAAGGCCCTGAGTTCAAATCCAGCCTCAGACATTTACTAATTACCCAGTTTGTGTGACCTTGGGTAAATCACTTAAAAACATTGCCTTACCAAAAGGGGGGGGGGGGGGGCAGCTAGGTGGTGCAGTGGATAAAACACTGGCCCTGGAATCAGGAGTACCTGGGTTCAAATCCAGTCTCAGATATTTAATAATTACCTAGCTGTGTGGCCTTGGGCAAGCCACTTCACCACATTTGCCTGGCAAAAAAAAAAACCCTAAAAAAAATAAAATAAAATAAATGGTATAATAACCACTTATAGGGCTATTAAAAGAAGAGTACTCTGTAAACCTTAAAATGCTTATAGATATAGGAATTAAAATTAAGCAAATGTAGAAGCGTATGACTGACTCTATCTGGAGTCAAAAAAAGACCTAGATTTCAATTCGGACTCATCCACTAGTGCAACTGAAGAAAAATCACAGTATCTCTCTCAAATCTCACTTTATTCATCTATAAAACAAGGGTAATAATACTTGTATTTCCACCTCACAAAAATGTTAAAACACTTTGGAAACCACAATGTGTTACAAAAATGGGAACTATTTTCTTCTCTGGAGGAAGAGAAGCTATTTGAAGACCAGCACTAGAGTGGGATTTTTAAATCTCAAAAATTTCCAGTGTCTAGTAATAATATATAATCTTAAGCAAAAGAGTAAGCATTTAACTTGCTGAATTCATTTCAAATTAATAAATGTCCAACTCTTAAAATTTCAAAAATTAATTTGTAGAAATATTTAATATTCCTAAAAATTTCTCAGAAAATAATGTGGGTCATTGTGATAATCTTCTGATTCTCATACTAGCTCAACTACAACAGTTATAAGTTATACATAACAACAGTTATAAGTAATATAAGTTATAAGTAATCTGTCAGAATAATCTGTTTTCATTAATACTCTATCCATTCCTCATTTGTTCAGTTCTAATTTGGGCCAGAACAAATTTTTAACTAAAGAATTTAGATGATTATTTAGGAAAAAAAAAAGATTCTACAAGGAAACGGGAAGTGAGCCTGCTGAGCAAGAAGAAAAACACCCCTTTTAGTTGAGCTTTCAACACAAAGCATAAAAATCCAGGCCAGGAAATGAACACAAAGTTGTTCTTTTTCCACTAATATAATGAAGAAGCTGAAAAGGCTATGCAGCTAAATTTTATTTTCTAATAACTCATATAAATCAGTGGGTCCCTAAACCTACTTTCTTTAAATTTTTTCATTAGTTCCTTTGATATTCTTGAATGCTTGTTCTTCCAAATGAATTGTTATTTTTTCTAACAGTAATTTTTTTTTGTAATTTAATTGAGATGGCATTAAAATATAAATTAGTTTAGGTAAACTTGTCATTTTTTATTACATTGGTCCTGTCTACCCAAATGATTATTTCTCCTATTATTTAAATCTGATTTTATTTATGTGAAAAGTTTTCCATAATTTTGTTCAACTACATGCAAATATAGTTTAACATTCATTTTTTATAAGATTTTGAGTTCCACATTTTTATGTTTTCCAATCTTACCTAATAACATATTAACTACATTAGTTATGTTGTAAAAGAAGAATCAAAATAAAAGGGAAAAAATATGAGGGGGAAAAAATCATAAAGTATTCAGTCTCCATAGTTCTTTCTCTATTTGTGAATAGTTTAAAGAACAATTAATCATATTATATACTATTTAGAAAAAAGAGATGAAAGAGCCCTACCAAATTTATTTTATGATGCAATGAGTTGGGTTTGAATACCCAAACCAGAAGAGGCAAAACAAGAAAGAAAACTATAGAGTTGTGTGATTTTGTTATCTCTAATGTTTTATTTCTTCCTTTTGGATCAGATTCTTTTCTCGCAACACATTCAATTTCAATCTCTGCTTATCATGGGATGCAACTGTAAAGCCTGTATCAGATTGCCTTCTGTTGGGGGAAGAGAGGGAGGGAAGGAAGGGAGAAAAATTGTGAAAATCAAAACCTTACAAAAAATAGTTGGTAAAAACTACCATTGTATGTAATTGGAAAACAAAATATTTACATAACAATAAAAAAGAAATAAAACTATAGATCAATTTTCCTAATGAATACTGATGCAAAAATTTTAAATATTAGCAAAGTGATTACAGCAACATATCACAAGGGTCATCCACTATAACCAGGAGATTATCTATACCAGGAATAGTTCAATACTAGGAAAACTATCAGCAAAATTGACCAAATGAACAGAAATCATGATTATATCAATAGATGCAGAAAGAGCCTTTGACAAAATATAGCACCCATTACTTTTAAAAACACTTACAGAGCATAGGAATAAATGGAGCTTAGCCATATCATGGTAAATAATATTCATTTAAAACCACTAGCAAGAATTATCTATAGTGGGAATAAGTTAAAAGCTTAAACAAATATAATCCAGGGGTGAAGCAAAGATGCCCATTCTCTATTATATAACATTGGTCTAAAAATGTTGACTACAGCAATAAAAAGAAACTAATGGAACCAAAAAGGGCAATGAAGAAACAAAACTATCACTTTTTTGTAGATGATATAATGTTATACTCAGAAAATCCTAGAGAATCAACTTAAAAACTACTTGAAAAGATCAACTTTAGCAAAGTTGCAGGATAAAAAAGAAACATAAAAATCATTAGCATTTTTTCATATTACTGAAGTCTAGCAGCAAGAGCTAAAAAAAGAAATTTGACACTGCTGATCACCTTTTCCCAAACTCTTTCCTCTTTAAGCTTTTCTATTATTTTACTCTCCTGCTTCTCTTCCTCTTAGTCCAACCACTCCTTTTCTGTTCCCTTTGCTGGTAATACCCATTAACCCTTATTGTTTACAAGGCTCTATCCTCATCCTTTTCTTTGCTTAACATACATTTCATTTGATAATCTCATCAACTCAATTACCATCTCTGTAATTCCAACCAAGATGTCTATGAGAGGCTGACCACTTAGCTCTCATAAATATACTCTAATTCAATCTAAAGTTTGCACCAGACAGCACAATAAGAAAGAAATTCCATCACAAACTACAGTAAGGGAGCGGCTGGGTGGCACAGTGGATGGAGCACCGGCCCTGGAGTCAGGAGTAGCTGGGTTCAGGTCCAGCCTCAGACATTAGCTGTGTGGCCTTGGGCAAGCCACTTAACCCCACTGCCTTGCAAAAACCTTAAAAAAAAAAAAGACAAGAGGGTGGAGAGAAGACAGGCACAGTTCCAAAGTCTCCTGATCTCTTCCCCATCTACCACATGAAACAAACCTCTTAAAAGAAATACGAATCAGGAAACCCAGAAAGAAAAGCCAGGAGAAGAAAATCTACCTCAGGATTTGTCTCCCGCAGCAGCCTTGGCTGAGTACAGGTGAGTCTGAGCTCCAAGGGAAGATCAGCCAGACCAACAGCTGAATCGGAACTGGGAGTCTGAGGGCCCGAGAGCCGGACCTGCTGGATCAGCGGTGGGGCTGGACGAAGGGGGGCTTGGGTCCGCGGGGAATCAGAGGCGCTGGTGTTGGTGGTGTCCCCCTGGAGCTCAGGGAAGGGGCTGCGGGGAGAGGTCTGGTGCAGGACAGCTGGGGACACCATCCCTGGGCTCCTCAGGTCTGAGAAACTCTGAGCCCACGCCTCCATTGCACAGAGGCCTCCTCCCAAACAAATGCAAATTATTTCTGCCTCAGGCCCGGGTGTGTGAGCAAAAGAACCAGCCCAGCTGAGGAATCACCTCTGGTCAGGGTAAAGCCCACCATTGATTGAAGGCAAAAGAATTCAATAGCTCCAATTCCCTCCCTCAAGCAAAGGGAGAAGGCCTCGCAACCAAGGTCACAGACACCCCAGAAAGGGCACCCAGCTCCTCCTACTGGCCAGCCAGAGAAACTGCACTCAGTAAAGCCTTTAGAGATCCCAAGCCCAGGTGAACCAGCCCCACCCAACTCAAGGTCTTAGCATAATGAAGAAGGGTAGGCAGAAAGGTGGATCCATAGAAAAATTCCTGGAAAGGAAAGACCCCAACCCAGAGAGACCTGGAACCTCTGAGGAGAATACAATCTGGTCTCCAGCACAGAAAGACTTCCTTGAAGAAATAAGGAAGGAGTTGAAAAATCAACTGGTAAATTTGGGGGAGACAATTAATACCTTGCAAAATGAGAATAATTCTCTCAGATCCTCAAATGAGCAAATGCAAAAAGAAATTAATTCTCTCAAAACCTCAATTGGTCAAATGGAAAGCTCTTTTAAAAGTAGAATCGACCAATTGGAAAAGGTTAATGAAGAAAACTCCTCCCCCCCAAAAATAATGGAGTCTACAGAAACTAATGACTCCACGAGACAGCAAGAGTCAGTTAAACAAAATCAAAAAACAGAAAGAAATAGAAGCAAATGTGAAATACCTCATCAACAAAACCACTGACCTTGAGAATTAGATCGCAGAGGGGAAACCTGAAAATTATAGGACTTCCTGAAAACACTGAAGAGAAAAAAAGCCTGGACTTAATATTAGAGGATCTAGTGATGGAAAACTGCCCTGACATCATGGAATCGGAAGGCAAAGTAGTTATTGAAAGAGTACATCGATCCCCACCAGAAAAAGATCCTAAAAGGAAAACACCAAGGAATGTTGTGGCCAAACTCCAGAACTATCAGATAAAAGAGAAAATCCTGCAAGCAGCCAGAAAGAAACAATTTAAATATCAAGGAGCCACAGTAAGGATCACGCAGGACCTGGCTGCATCAACTTTAAGGGATCAAAGGGCCTGGAACGAGATATTTTGAAGAGCAAGGGAGCTTGGAATGCAGCCAAGAATCTACTTTCCTGCAAAGCTGAGCCTTCTCTTCCAGGGAAAAAGATGGGACATTTAACGAAATGGAAGAATTCCAAAAATTTCTGATGAAAAGACCAGAGCTAAACAAAAAATCTGGTTATCAAACAGGAGGTTCAAGAGACACATGAAAAGGTAAAAAAAAAAAGGGGGGGGTGGTAAAAGGAAAAAAATGCAATCCAGCAAGTTGAAACTGGCTATATCCCAGCATGGGGGGGGGGGGGGTAGAGACTCTCATAAATCCTGAGAATCCTGAGAAATGTAACTCTAACAGAGAAAATATACCTAGCCAGAAATGCTGGACATCCATGACCTATCCATGAGACTGATATCTAATGGGATGTAACTGGCTTTAACTCCACTGGGGAGAAAGACTCTAATAACTCTCAGGAATTTTGACTCTATTCAACAGAATATACTGAACTAGAAGGGACAGACACTCAGAATTTTCTATGACTTAGAAGGAATGATCTAAAAAAATACACTACCTCCCTAAAAAGGGGGACAGGAAAGGGACGGGAGGAGGGAGGGGATTGAATGGGACAAATCTCATTAAAGTAAGAGGTACCAAAAACCTATGGTAATAGAGGGGAAGAAAGGAGTAGAGGAGAAACACCTGAATCATCTTCTCATCAGACTTGGCTTAAAGTCAACCTACACATATTCAGTTAACTTATAAAACATCTAACCTTTCAAGAAGTAAAAGGGGAAAAGGGGAGGGTGGACAGAGAAAGGGAAGGGGAGTGGAGGAAATAAGGGAAATAACAAAAGGAAGGAAAGGGAACAGGGAAAGGGGAAAGAAAGGGGAGGGTGTGATATAGGAGGGCAAACACACTGAAGGGGGGGTGGTATTCAAAAACAAAATACTGGGGAATATGGATAAAAGGGGGGAAAGGGGCAAAAATACAAACAGAGGGAAGATAGCACAGAGGGCAATAAAGAATTAGTAATCATAACCTTAAATGTGAACGGGATGAACTCTCCCTTAAAACGTAAGCAAATAGCAGAGTGGATTAAAAAACAGAATCCTACAATATGCTACTTACAAGAAACTCATTTGAAGCAGAGAGATACATATAAAATAAAGGTAAAAGGTTGGAGCAATATATTTTGCTTCAGCTGAAGTAAAAAAAGCAGGGGTAGCAATCCTTATCTCAGACAAAGCAGCAGCAAAAATAGATAGCATTAAAAGAGATAAGGAAGGAAATTTTATCCTCCTAAAAGGTCATTGTTGGAAGGGATGTGGGAAATCTGGGACACTATTACACTGTTGGTGGAGCTGTGAACTCATCCAACCCTTCTGGAGAACTATTTGGAACTATGCCCAAAGGGCAACAAAAATGTGCATACCCTTTGACCCAGCAATACCACTACTGGGTCTATACCCTGAAGAGATGAGGAAAAAGGGTAAAAACATTACTTGTACAAAAATATTTATAGTAGCCCTGTTTGTGGTGGCAAAGAATTGGAAATCCAGTAAATGTCCTTCAATTGGGGAATGGTTTAGCAAACTGTGGTATATGTATGTCATGGAATACTATTGTTCTAGTAGAAATCAGGAGGGATGGGATTTCAGGGAAACCTGGAGGGATTTGCATAAACTGATGCTGAGTGTGGTGAGCAGAACCAGAAAAACACTGTACACCCTAACGGCAACATGGGAGTGATGTTCAATCTTGAAGGACTTGCTCATTCCATCAGCGCAACAATTGGGAACAATTTTTGGCTGTCTGTAAAGGAGAGTACCATCTGTATCCAGAAAAGGAGCTGTGGAGTTTGAACAAAGTACAAAGACTATTCCCTTTAATTCAGAAAAAAAAAAAAAACAGATGTCTTATGGTTTGATTTGGTTACCTCTGAGAATTCTGTTCTCTTTAAGGATATGATTTCTCTCTCATCACACCCAATTTGGATTGAGGTACAACATGGAAACAAAGTAAAGACTGACGGAGCGCTATCTGTGGGGTGGGGGTGGGGGGAGGGAAGCAAGATTGGGGGGGAAAACTGTAAAACTCAAATAATATCTTTAATAAAAATTAAAAAAAAAGAAACTACAGTAAGTCTCCCTCTCCCTCTCTGCTCTTATCCTAAGACAGCATTGAATGAAAATCCATTGATCTGAACCTCAAAATTTGAAGGGGGCAGGGGAACTAATGCTAGTAGGAGGAAGTTAAGGGGATCAATTGGGGACCACTTCCCCAGCCAAAACCTCTGTAGCCAGTAGAAGTTGACTATACCACAAAGTCCTAATTCAGAACTGAAGCTAGAGAGAGATAATAAATAAAACACCAAGCAATATTAAAAAATATTGTAGATCTAAAGATTTCCCCCACAAGAGAGAGTTACTCTAACTGGAAGCAATGACTCAAGGGGAAAAAAAATTGCTCTTCCTGAAGTACGATATATACACCTAGAGGAAATGAAGCAGGGGATTTTTTTAAAGAAGAGAGAAAAAAAAAGCTCTGGAAGACAGATTGGAAGGAAAAATTAGAACAATGTGTAAAATTCAAATAATAAACTCCCTGAAAAATTGAATAAAACCAAACAGAAATAATTGACTCCATGAGGTATCAATAAATATTAGAACAGGGCAGCTAGGTAAGCAGAGTGGTTAGAGCATGGGTCCTGAAGTCAGAAGGACCTAAGTTCAAATTGGACCCCAGACATTTAATAATTACCTAGCTGTGTGACCTTGGGTAAGTCACTTAAGCCGATTGTTTTGCAAAACAACAACAACAAACTAATAAAAATTTAGAACAGAAAACCAAATGATTGAAAAAATAAAAGAAAATTTGAGGTAGCTAAAATCAAAACAACTGGCCAGAGAAATAGGTCAAGAAATCATTGTAATCCCTGAAAACCATAACTGGAATCAGAAAAGCAGCCTATGTAATATATTTCAAGAACTCATAAATGAAAACTATCCAGGTCTATCAGAACCAGACAGAAAAATAAAAAAATCCAAGATCACCTCAGGAAAAAGACTTCAAACAGAAAAATTTCAAAAATGTCAAAGCCAAAATATAGAATATCAAAGAGAAAAAAGAAGAATCAAGGGAAAAGATCTGGCAAACAGAATCAATTCTGGGAAAATATAGAATCTTGCACCTTCTAAAATAAGTGAAAGGTTGTATTGAAATACATGTTCCAAAAAACACGAGAAATAAACTTACAACTAAGGATAACTTACCCTGAAAAGTTAAATATATATTCCTAACAAAGGGGAAAAAATGAACCTCTAATGGAAGAAGACTTTCAAGTCTTTCTGATGGAAATAAAAAAAAGACCTAAGTAGAAACTCTGAACTTTA
Organism: Macrotis lagotis; assembly: GCF_037893015.1. Lineage (NCBI taxonomy): Eukaryota > Metazoa > Chordata > Mammalia > Peramelemorphia > Peramelidae > Macrotis > Macrotis lagotis. The sequence continues at coordinate 234,083,693 of NC_133660.1, read as the reverse complement.
AGTACAAGACTGTACAGAAATCTAAAAAAAGAAAAATGTATTTGAACAATTAAAAGTAGCTTGATATAGCTAGATAACATTATAATATGAGCAAAGGATATTGAGGAAATTAAGAAAACAAAACCTAGAGGTAGATTTGTTCTGTTCTGAGGTTTGAAGAGAGAAAAGGAGAAGTTTGCTATTCCTCATAAATGAGGTATGTGAGAAGAAAATACAAAGCTGGAAGAAGGGGTAGGGGAACAGCAAGTATAAAATGAACCTTGCACTTAATACACGTTTATTGATTGAAACAGGAAAGTTAAAGTCACTCAGACTCAGGCACAATTTTGGGTAGAATTGTATCATACAAAGTGAATGTGTGTTTGTGATATAATCAATTTGATATAATCAACCAAATTGATGCAGAATGAAATGAGCAGAACCAGAACATTAATGACACAGCAACACATGGTGATGATCAACTATATGAACTTGTTCATTTCAGCAGTATAATAATCAAATACAATCTTAAAATATTTATGATGGAAAAATACCATCCATATCCAGAAGTGGAGTTTAAAAGAAGATCAAAGCTTATTATCTTCAATTTCTTAAAGTTGTCATATATTAGGTCATTTTTTCCCTCTCTAATGTTTTATTTCTTCTGTTTGGATTTGATTCTTCTCTCACAACATGATCAATATGGGATCTACTTTTAGAATGGTTATTAAATGTAGAGTCTATAGCCTATTGCTTTCTATCAGAGGGAGGGGGAAGGAGAGGGAAGGGAGGAAAAGAGAAAACTGTAAAACTCAAAACCTTGAAAAACATGATTTTACTTCCATTGCTTTTAGTTGGAAAAACAAATAAAATATTTAATTAAGAAAATCAATATGCACAACTGACTGTCTCAAGGAAGTGTGAAATGCTACCCTGTGTCTTAACTCTGATCGATTCATCTCTGGGTATCAGTACCTTCATCTAGTCCAACCTCCTCATTCTATGGTTAAGAAAACTGACCCAGAGAGGCTAGCTCATGGTCCAAACTAGAAATTCTTGTTTTCTAACTCCAAATCTAGTACTTTTCCCATAACATCATTTCCTAAAGCATTATTTACTTAATTCTGTGTTGAACTTTCATCTTCTTTTCCATAATGCTATTGTAATTATCCTTGCACAAAGCAATGGGTGCAGTTTTTCTTGCTATTCAGAACAGAACTGTGAAAGAGGTAAAGCAATTCAACTCTGCTAATTAATGTATGAAATATAGATGGCAGAGAAATGCAATAAAAGTACTGATATCTTGAAGCATGAGATATTACTATTAAAGTAGGAAACTAAGATTAGGTAATGCTAATCATGCCACCTGCACACACCTAGTCAGTTAAAAGTTACTATTTTTTTAAATCTATTTTATTAGACAAGTGTTTTTGCAAATGTTAATTTTCTGTAACAGTCACTTTAACTAGTTACAAAATAAAATACCGAAAACTACATCAATGAGAATTTAATATATTTCTATATTCTAAGTTAAAAACTAAAATCCTTCATTTTCTTTGGGGAAAAATATTACTGAAAGTTACTAGGTAGAACACCACATACCATGGAATATGTTACTTAACTAGAGAGATCCCCATACAATTTAAGTCTTTTAAACTATAATGTGGAGACTATTTTTTTTTTGATACTGCTAAATGGAAATTTGTTTTATTGCTAAAAATAAACAAAACACAGGATCATATACTTTGAGCTGGAAAGTATCTTAGGCACCAACAAATTCAAACATTCACTTTAAAGATGAAGAAATTGAGGGTCAAAAGTGATTAAGTGACCTGCCTAGAGTTGCACAGCTAGTGATATCTAAAAGAAAGAGTCAATTCAGTATTCCTAACTTTCAGACTCAGTCTATACTTACCAACATATACCTAGCTAACATCTAACTATGATATTAAATAATTCTTATAATTCAAATGCAAGACAAATCCCTGTGAAGCTGACAGAACCCACCATAGTACAATATTACTATATGTCACCCTGAAATGCATTTTTTAAGAAAGAAGGAAGAGAATAAGTCTGAAGTCATGGAGATCCAATAGTGATTGTTAAATAAAAAGCCACTTACTGACATCTCCACCTAATAAGTTATATTTAGCTTAGAAGGAATTTAATAAATTAAAGATACTCGAAAAAGCTTTTGACAAAATACGGCATCCATTCCTATTAAAAACACTAGAGAGTGTAGGAATAAATGGACTGTTCCTTAAAATAATTAGCAGTATCTATCTGAAACCATCAATAAGCATTATATTCAATGGGGAGAGGCTAGAGGCATTCCCAATAAGATCAGGGGTCAAACAAGGGTGCCTATTATCACCACTACTATTCAATATTGTATTAGAAATGTTAGCATCAGCAATTAGAGAAGAAAAAGAAATTGAATGAATTAGAATTGGGAAGGAAGAGACAAAACTCACTCTTCGCAGATGACATGATGGTCTACCTAGAGAATCCCAAGAAATCATCTAAAAAACTACTGGAAACAATTAGCAATTTTAGCAAAGTTGCAGGTTATAAAATAAACCCCCATAAATCTTCAACTTTTCTATATATGTCTAGAAAGAAACAGTAGGAAGAGCTAGAAAGAGAAATCCCATTCAAAGTAACATCAGACAGTGTAAAATATTTGGGAGTCAAAGACAGACTCAGAATCTTTTTGAGAACAATTATAAAACACTTGTCACACAAATTAAATCAGATTTAAATAACTGGGCAAATATCAACTGCTCATGGATAGGTAGAGCTAATATAATAAAAATGACAATTCTACCAAAAGTAAACTATCTGTTTAGTGCCCTACCAATCAAAATTCCAAAAAATTAATGACTCAGAAAAAATTGTAAGTAAATTCATATGGAGAAATAAAAAGTAAGAATTGCCAGGAGCTTAATGAAAAAAAAAATGCAAACGAAGGTGGCTTAGCCCTACCTGATCTAAAATTATACTATAAAGCATCAGTCATCAAAACTGTTTGGTATTGGCTAAGAAATAGAGTGATGGACCAGTGGAATAGACTAGGTGTAAAAGCAAGAGAGGATTATAGTAATCTGCTGTTTGATAAACCCAAAGAGTCCAGCCACTGGGATAAAAACTCCCTCTTTGATAAAAACTGCTGGGATAATTGGAAGTTAGTATGGAAGAAACTTAGATTAGACCAACACCTCACCCTTTACCAAGATAAGATCAAATGGTTACAGGACATAGACATAAAAAACAATACTATAAGCAAATTAGAAGATCAAGGACTAGTCTACCTGTCAGATCTATGGAAAGGGGAACAGTTTATGACTAAGGAAGAGTTGGAGAACATCACTGAAAACCAATTAGATGATTTCAATTACATTAAATTAAAAAGCTTTTGCACAGATAAAACCAATGTAATCAAGATCAAAAGAAAAGTAGTATTTTGGGAAACAATCTTTACAATTAATGATTCTGACAAAGGACTCATTTCTAAAATATACAGAGAACTGAGTCATATTTTTAAAACAAAAAGCCATTCCCCAATTGACAAATGGTCAAAGGATATGCAAAGGCAATTTACAGATGAGATCAAAGCAATCCATAGCCACATGAAAAAATGCTCTAAATCATTAATTATTAGAGAAATGCAAATTAAAGCTTCTCTGAGGTACCACCTCACACCTCTCAGATTGGCCAGTATGACCAGGAAGGATAATGATCATTGTTGGAAGGGATGTGGGAAATCTGGGACACTATTACACTGTTGGTGAAGCTGTGAACTCATCCAACCCTTCTGGAGAGCTATTTGGAACTATGTCCAAAGGGCAACAAAAATGTGCAAACCCTTTGACCCGGCAATACCACTACTGGGTCTGTACCCTGAAGAGATGAGGAAAAAGAGTAAAAACATTACTTGTACAAAAATATTTATAGCAGCCCTGTTTGTGGTGGCGAAGAATTGGAAATCCAGTAAATGTCCTTCAATTGGGGAATGGCTTAGCAAACTGTGGTATATGTATGTCATGGAACACTATTGTTCTATTAGAAACCAGAAGGAACGGGATTTCAGGGAAACCTGGAGGGATTTGCATAAACTGATGCTGAGTGAGATGAGCAGAACCAGAAAAACACCGTACACCCTAACAGCAACATGGGAGTGATGTTCAATCTTGAAGGACTTGCTCATTCCATCAGTGCAACAATTGGGAACAATTTTGGGCTGTCTGCAAAGAAAAGTACCATCTGTATCCAGAAAAGGAGCTGTGGAGTTTGAACAAAGTACAAGGACTATTCCCTTTAATTTGGAGGAAAAAAACCCCAGCTATCTTATTGTCTGATATGATTTCTCTCTCATCACACCCAATTTGGATCAAGGTACAACATGGAAACCAAGTAAAGACTGACGGAGTGCTATCTGTGGGGTGGGGTGGGAAGCAAGATTGGGGGAAAATTGTAAAACTCAAATAATATCTTTAATAAAAAAAAGAACCCTCTTATAGTTATGAGCATTATTGAGATTAAATATATTAAGTGTTTGAACAAAAAAAAGATACTGGTTTACATGTTAAGTGCAGAAGACAACATTATTAATACTCAAGGTTAAGTCAAGCTTTTAAAAGAATTTTTTCTAGGCTGCAAAAAATTCTCTTTTTCATTTTTCATTATTGGTAGCAAAAACAAGTATAAAAGAAATTCTTAATCATTCCAATTCTTAATAATTCCATTAATTTTTAGCCATGAAATTCAGTAAAAAGATGAACTCATTTTTACAGTCTCTATTTTGAAGTTAATTTGAAAGGACCATACCTGAGATACTTGGCCTTGAACTTTTGTAAGCTGAGTTGATCTAATATTTAAAGAATGACTTCTTGTTACTGTTGACCCCAACAGGGATTTTCCATTCACTTTTTTTTCAGGATGACAACCTGCTGGTGGTCTCTTTTCAAGAAGCACAGCATCCCAAGGATCCTCTGCTATTAAAACTGGAGTATTTTTCTCTTCTACATGGTCCAGCACCTCTACATTATCCACTTTGGGCTTACTTAAAGGATCTAAGTCTAGCCAGTCAAATTTGCTGATATCCTCAGTCTTTGGAGACCCTTGTAGATTACTGACAGTAGTTTTCGTATTACTTATCTCCAAATCAGTTTTTGCTTTACCATTTTTTAAAAATTCTGAAGTGCTAGCTATTTTATCAAACAGTTTTGCCATTTCAGGGCTGACTGTTGGACGATAGATGGGTAAACTTCCTTGTGGATGAAAAGGTGCAGTAGGTGTCAAGGGGTATGAAATGTACGGGGATTGTCTTGGAAGACTTAAATAAATAGGTTCTGTAGATGGAAAAGTAGACATGCTTGGATTGAAGCCATTTTGGAATGCACCAGCCTGTTTACAGTAAACAGATGGATAAATAGAAGGTAAAGTGCAAGTGGATGGCCCAGGTAATCCAGGGGGCCACTGTCCTCTCTGAATAGTAGGTTGTAGATAAAACTGTGCTGAAAAGGAGGGGCTCAAGACAGGAGTAACTGGCATTGCAGGTGCTTTATTAGACTCAAAACTGTCATCCAGCAGTAGTTTCTCAAGTTCAGCATGACTTAGCTTTTCAATATCAATGTCTACAGCACTTTTGGGTGAATCTGATTCAGGGAACACCATAAGATCAAGGTCCTGTTTGATACGTATTTCTTGTTTTTGAGCAGTGTTACCTAACAATTCAAAGCCTTTCTTAGTTTCAACTACTTGTTTGTCCTTCTGCAGTTTTGCTAGAGCCTCAGCTTCCATCTGTAATGCTTCTTCTCTGTCCACATCTTTAGTTTTTGCTGGTCCCAAAGGTGAGGATGAACACTGCTTAAATCCATTGTTACTGGATAGCTGAGCCATGCTGTAAAAATGATGTCCATTTAAAAGGGCAAATCTATCTTCTAAATATATCTATCTTGTTGGTACTCAGGAAAAAACACCCAAATGCACCTGCAAAGAGGAGAAAAACTTCAATTAGGTTCTCAAAATTCATTTATTAATTTGGCAATATACTTAAATATAAAAAATTTTCACCTACTGTAGATCATGTGTAACCTTACCCTATTCTAAGACTCAGAGAACAACACAATCATTATTCAGGCAATCTTCTTGACTATTCACCTCCTTTCCTCAGTCATCTGTCCCCAATGTGTATTGCCTTTCCCTAATTAGAAGATCCTTAAGGATAGGAATTAACTCACTTTTATATTTGTATTCCCAAAGCCCGGGACACTATCAAGAAAATATTATCTAACCAATGTTTTTCACTCTTTCCTTTTTTCCTTCCTTCATTCCAGCTAAGACAAAATTAATTAAAAGTATTCATTGCGACTGATTATTCTGGGACGGCTAGGTGGCAGTGAATAGAGCACCAGCCCTGGAGTCCGGAGTACCTGAGTTTAAATCCAGCCTCAAACACTTAATAATGACCTAGCTGTGTGACCTTGGGCAAGCCACTTAACCCCGTTTGCCTTGCAAAAAGCTTTAAAAAAAAAGACTGATTATTCTGTGCAAATTAAAGCTTCTCTGAGGTACCACCTCACAACTCCCAGACTGGCCAATATGACCAGAAAGGGTAATGATCTTTGTTGGAAGAGTTGTAGGAAATCTGGGACACTAATACATTGTTGGTGGAGCTGTGAACTCAAACAACCTTTCTGGAGAGCAGTCTGGAACTATGCCCAAAGGGCAACAAAAATGAGCATACCCTTTGATCCAGCAATACCACTACTGGGTCTATATCCTGAAGAGATGATGAAAAAGGGTAAAAACATCACTTGTACAAAAATATCCATAGCCCTGTTTGTGATGGCAAAGAATTGGAAATCGAGTAAACGTCCTTCAATTGGGGAATAGCTTAGCAAACTTAGCATACATGGTATATGTATGTCATGGAACACTATTATGCTATTAGAGGCCAGGAGGGATGGGAATTCAGGAAAGCCTGGAGGGATTTGCATGAACTGGTGCTGAGTGAGATGAGCAGAACCAGAAAAACACTGTACACCCTAAGAGCAACATGGGGGTGATGATCAACCTTGAGGGACTCACTCATTTCATCAGTGCAACAAATTAGGGACAATTTTGGGCTGTCTGCAATGGAGAATACCATCTGTATCCAGAGAAACAACTGTGGAGTTTGAATGAAGTCCAACCAAGGACTATTACCTTTAATTAAAAAAAAAAAAAACTGGCATCTTATTGTCTGATCTTGTTATCTCTTATACTTTATGTTTCTTCCTTAAGGATATGATTTCTTTCATATCACACTCAATTTAGATCGATGTATAACATGGAAACAATGTAAAGACTGACAAATTGCCTTCTGTGGGGAGTGGTGGGGAGAGAAGTAAGATTAGGGGGAAAATGGTAAAACTCAAAATAAATAAAATCTTTTAATGGGGAAAAAAAAGACTGATTATTCTGCCATCAGTAGCAAGATGAATGAAACATATTAATTAAAGGCAGGGAAATTTGTTAGGCTACAGGCAACAATCCAGGTGAGAAACAGAGCCTGAATTAAGGCAGTGTTGGTGAGAAAAGGAGAGGACAGATGCAAAAGATATCATATAAAGAGAACTGAAACAATGTGACAAAAAGGTCAACATCTCCACAAAGACGGTAACTAGAGGAAAGAGAAAAATCTAACATTCTCACCTGAATATGTGTCTAATGAAATGTGAAAATTAAAAAGCCAAGGTAAGAGCGAGAGGTCCAAGGTATCCAAAGTAAACAACTGTTGTGTGTAATACTAATTTGAAAGGAATAGGGAAAAAGGCAGAAAAGCAGGATAGTAGTGGTAACCTATCAAAGTATGAAGCAGGTTAAGCCTAGTTCTGGGTTATCAGACAGGAATAATATGCAGGGTCAATTCTAAAAGGTGGAAAGATATTCCAAATACCAGAGAATAGTAGAAAGGCTCACAATAGGAAAAAGATCTGGTTAAAATAAGTACAGTTATTTCTCATTTTTAGACTTAAAGTAAAGGATTGTGAGATAAGCTAAAAAAAAAAACCTACCCATAGTACTGAGCTGCATAGCTTTGCTTCCCCTCACACAGATATCCCAAAAGATGAAAGTGAAAGCAGAAGGGAGGTGCAGAGAGACCTGGTTGACTAGAGACCACCATCATCACTTCCCTACTTCTTCCAAGGCTGTGTCCGGGGTTGTCCCACCTCTCTTCTTCCTCTATTCTGGCTAAATCATTCACATTACATTTGCCAGGTCTGAAGAATAGTTCACAAAATTGTACAGGAATTCCCTGGTGCTCAGATATCACCTTGACTATATTATCTTTCTTGGACTCTTGATGAGACTCCCAACAACAGGGTTACCTGGGATCTGAGGAATCTCGCATACCCTCCTCTCTTTCTCTCTATATATTTGCATTTACCTGTGTATATAGATTTTATTGACTCCATAGTAAAATGCACAGTCCTGCTTTAGAAAAGCATAGAAAAAAATTACACGAACTGATGCTGAATGAATCAAGCAGAACCAAGACAACATTGAACACATTAACAACATTGTGCAATGATCAACTATGATGAATGCAGCTCCTCCCAGCAGGTCAGAGATCAAGTACAACTCTGAGAGAGCTGCTATGGACAATGCCATCCACAACCAGAGGAAAAACTAGTCTGAATTCATACTGTGTTCACTTTTTTAAAAACTTCTTTTATGTTTTTCCTTCCTTTCTCATAGGTTTTCCTTTCCTCTTAATTCTAATTCCTCTTTCACAATATGACTAATATGTAAATATGTTAAGCATAAATGCACATATACAACTTTTATGTTCCATAGGTAGGAAAGAGTTAAAAGGGAGAGTGGTAGAAAAATGTTTAATTCATAAAATCTACAAATGGATGAATGTTGAAAATCATTGCATGTAATTAGAAAAATAAAATAAAATTTCAATAAAAAAAAAATGCAAGGTCCTGGAGGGTAAGAACTATTTTAGCTTCTGTCTATATCCCCAGCAACTACTAGTACAGTAGTATTCAGCACATAATAAGCTCTTAATAAATATCTGCTAATTAACTGATTCAATGTAAGATTTGGTGGAGGAGTCTGAAACCACAAGTGCTCCTTAATCTGATTCAACAGCACAAAACATTTTAATTTCTAGAACTGTCAAAACAGGAAACTAACTGATTTGAAAGTATAATTTCAGTCTTAATTGTCTGCCCTAAAGGCAAAATAACATATTACAGGTATTATAAATACTTGCACAAAAAATGGATGAAGTCCCATCAAGGATTCTTAACTTAGGATCCCTGATTGTTTTTGTTCTTACATTTTGATAACTATTTTGATAGCTGAGCTTTATCAAGGGGCAGGTAGGTAGCACAGTGAATATAGCACTGGCCCTGAGGTCAAGAGGACCTGAGTTCAAATTCTGCCTCAGACACTTAATAATTACCTAGCTGTGTGACCTTGGGCAAGTCCCTTAATCCCATAGTTTTGCAACACCCCCCCAATAAATAAATAAATTGACTTCATCTGTAATCCCATGTATTTAATTTCATGCACTTGAAAGTCTTGAGAAGACTTCACCAGACTGCCATGAGGGCCTAGGACACAAAATAGTTGATCTACACAGTGGAAAGTGATAAAATTACAAATTCAGAAAAAAGTCTAGAAAAGGAATAGCATCACTGTCATAGTACTACAAAGGGATAATTATCTATAGCCATTTCTAAGCAAACATTTCATCTCTCAGGAAATGTTTTCCTATGGAATGCATCCAATTTCACACTGGAAATCAACAAAAAAAATATCAGGATGTTTTAAAGCCAACTTTAATATTATTTTGAGAACTGAACTCACATTTTTTTTTAGGTTTTTGCAAGGCAAATGGGGTTAAGTGGCTTGCCCAAGGCCACACAGCTAGGTAATTATTAAGTGTCTGAGACTGGATTTGAACCTAGGTACTCCTGACTCCAAGGCCGGTGCTTTATCCACTGCGCCACCTAGCAGAACCCTCACATACCTTTTTGTGAAAAATGTACTCAGTACTGCCCTATCATCTCAAATGATAGAACAGTTGCCACCAAAAGATAGCACACCTTTTTTTTCATCAGTCTGGAATTTACTCTTGTGTTCAAAGACCTCAAAATGCACGTTTACATTTTTGCACTCTATAATATAAAACTTTTACAATTCTGAAAGACTTAATACTGATCAAGATCAACACTAATGACCAACCTCACTTTCTCCTCCAGAACCATCTGGATAAGAGGCGGTTAATTAAGTGACTTGTCAAGGTCACACAGTTAGTGTCAAGTATCTCTATTGTATTAAGTGTCTACATCTACCAGGCACTGTGTTAAAGTTCTGGGTATACACAGAAAGACAAAAAAAATAACTCCTGCTTCTCAAGCTCACAGTCTAACAAGGGAATAATTATGCACATCTCTGTACAAATTACATTGGAGAGTCCTGCAGAAGGTGAGACTTTAGCTGAGACTTCAAAGAAGCCAGTAGTCAGAGATGAGGAGGGACAATGCTCGAAATACTGGAGATAATGAGATGGGAGTTTTTGCTGCAAACGAGGAATAGCAAAGAGGCCTGCCACTGGGTCACAGAGTCCTGGAGGGGAATAATAAGAATGAAGTCTAAAAAGGTAGGAAGAAGTCAGGTTACCAACAGCTTTGAAAGCCAATGAGAGAAATCCTAGAAGTAATAATAGATCCCCTATGTATAATGAGATATGCATTTCAGAAAGTTCAATTTGACAGCTGATAGGCAGATGGAGTGAAGTGGAAAGTTTGAAACTTAGGAAAGACGACCAACCAGAATAGTTCAGGTGATGAGGGTCTGCACCCAAAAAGGTGGTCATGTCAAAGGAAAGAAGGGGACCATAATCTAATTGGACCTTAAATTGAAATATATCATATTTCTAAACTGTTTATCTTCAAAACAGACTTAAATTACTTTAAATTCTCATTACTACTATATGTTCAACACAGAATTTTTAAATGAAATCTTAAGACACCTATTTCTTTGAATGTTGTTTTGATTTTATTAACCTTCTTTGAACTACATTTATCTTTAAAAAACTAAACAAAACATGAGAGCTTCATAGAGGCCATCACAGGAGAGTAAATACACTGACTAAAAGTAATTCCATCTTGTCTAATATTGAAAAACAGTGAATGCTTATTATGCTTACAGTACCAGTCACTAGAGTATAACTACTTTTTTGTTTGCTTTTAACTTGTTTTACCAGGACAAATTAAATGTAGTTACAACTCAAAGAAAAAAAAAGATGCTATGAAGGTAGAAATGTCAAGATTTGGTAAGAGTTTGGCTACTGGGGATGAGAGTGAGAATTTAAGGATAATACCTATCAAGGGGGGCTGATATCTTCAACAGTATAAGGGAAATTAAGACAAGGGCAGAGAGTTCAAGGAGAAAGATGAAGAATTCAATTCTGAACAGTTCAATTTAAATTTAAAATTGTCCAGTTAAATGTGAACTATCTATAGGACAATCCAGTTAAAGATGTTTAAAAGAGTAGTTGGGGATGTAAATTAGGAGAGAAGTTAAGTTTGAATCTGAAAATCATCTATATATAGCTGATAACTGAAACCATTGGAGCTGAAGAGATCACGAAGTAAAACAGTTTAGAAAAAGAAAAGCATCAAGCCCAGGACATAGACTTGGGATAACCTCACAGTCAGTAGGCATGAAGTAGTAATAGATGAAGATTCAGCAAAGGAAAAAGAGTAAAAGTAGTCAAATGAGGAGGAAGTGATGCAAGAGAAAACAAACTCCCACTAAAAAAGGTAATGATTATAGGTACAAAATGAAACATAAATATATAAAAACAAGCAACATACAATGTGTTTGGGGGATGGGGGTGGGGACTGCAGAGAGGAAGAGTGAAGGTCATGACTGAGATTAAAAGAACAAAGAATAAAAGAGTATCAATAAAACTTTCATGACAAAATCATTTCTTAAATAAATCTTTTTTCCATTTCAATTCCTAAGTCACCCAGTTCCCACTGCCAAAGAAAAAATAAGATTATACTTATTGGCTATATTTAGATTTTTTTAAAATTCATACTATTTATTAAGCACTAATTATGTAACAAGCAAAATGATTAAGTAGAAATAGCACTGTACTTAGTAAAAAGACATTTCTGTGAATACTAGTTCTGAAAAAGTACCCAAAATAAATAAAAAGGAATAGAATTAAAGATACGAATGGAGGTGCAGTCTTGGCAAAAGGAAAGTCTTACCTCAATTTCTAAGACGAGTAAAAGAAAGCATGGGGGACGATGTGGAAAGGTATGGAATAGGGAAATAGTAAAGAAAAAGACATGCCACATGGTCTCATATTTTCTCAGTAAAGTAAAAGACTAAGAAATAATCTGAAATTAGCTACTCTGGAGAGAACGATAGAATCAATCAGTTAAGAACAAAACATCTACTACATGAATAACATGAATTCGTAATAGATCTAGATGGCAAATTCGTGTAACTTTCTCTTATAATGTTTAGTAGCTCTGGAATAGGAGCACACTAAGTGAATGATAAGCATGCTCCAGAGTAAAGGAATAACAGATAAACAAAGGCCAAGGGAGCAAAGAAGTCCAGGGTGATAGACAGTACCTTATGCACTTAAGTCAATTACAAGATGTAAAACTGAAGAGAAACAAGAGAAAACATGATCAAAGTGGGGAGGTGCTGCATACAGAATACGACAGAGGTCATTATCAGGTAGTCCATAGTAGTTAGGTGTTGCAAACTAATTTGTAATTTATAGTAACCTTAAAGTGAGTTTTAAAGTATATAGGAAGGAAATGAATAAGTATTTATTAAGTGCCATGTCAAGTGCTAAGGCAAGTCTTTTTTTTTAACCTTTTTTTATTTATTTAAGGCAATAGGGTTAAGTCACTAGTTCCAGGTCATAAAGCTAGGCAATTATTGTCTGAGGCCAAACTTGAACTCAGGTTCTCCTGACTCCAGGGCCTGTGCTCTATCCACTGTGGCACCAAGCTGCCCCTATGGCAAGTCTTTTTGCAAATAATCACTTCATTTGATCTCCTCAACAATCTTATGAGATAGGTGCTGTCTTTTGTCCCCATTTTACATTTGAGGAAAGTTAAGCAGAGTGACTTTCCCAGGGTAACACAGTCCACAAGCATCTGAAGGGGGATTTAAACTCAGGTCTGACTGCTAACCCAAGAGTCTATCCACTGTGCCATCTAGTTACCTTGATCTGTGGAGAAGATGATAAGGAAAGGACTGTATCCAAAATTCAGTAATAGTCATATCACAATTAATAAAGCAGTACTAAATACCCTAAAACACAATCAAGATTATCAAGATGAGATAATATTTTAAAGAATCAGAATGGTGTAACAGGATACTACTTAGAATCTGGGAAATTTATATCCAAATACTGCCTCTGATACTTACTAGACCTAGGTCAAAATCAAGTCTCTTAATTTCCCCTGACACTCCATTTCCTCTTTTGTAAAATGGTGCTGCCATTTGTCCGTCATTCTCAAAGAAGATATCAGGAAGGTGATGCCATGATATCCAGTGACCTGGATTTGAGTGAGGGGGTGCTGTGTTAAATCACCAGTCTCATTTTCTCTTCTGGAGCTAGCTGTCTGGGTGCAGCGGCCAGATAGAGATCAGGACTGGAGATGGCCCTGGATGAAGTGGGAGATCTTAACTTTTTAAAGCTAGATGTTTCCCAGATCACAGTCTGACTGAGACAGTGCCCATGAGAGGAGGCCAAGAGGTCAAGAACAACTACTTCCAAAAAAGAAAAAAAATGCTGAGAGCTTAAGACGTTAATTAATAGTTATAGTGCATATCTCATAGACTTGTTCATGAAACTCAAATGAGATAATATGTGCAGAGTGCTTTGCAAAGTTTAAGGCACAATATAAATGTCAACTTTTTTTTATGTGATCCAATATTTTACAACTGAGGACTTTTCAAAGAGTCTAAGAATTAAAAAGAAAATTCATTTTTGAAAGTGAATTTTCTTTTAATTCTTAGACTTTATATTGTCAGTTATAGTAAACTCTGTTGTTCACCAAATTCAATACTATAAAGTTACTGTGAAAAAGAAACACCAGAATTTCTGATGACTGTTCCACTATAGAAAAATGAATGGTCTTTCTCTGAGTAGGTCAATTGAATTTTAACTAATCCACAGAAAAAGTAACAAAACTAGGACTTAAAATCTATTATGCTATCAATGTTTGTTATACCGTACTTCTCCCCCATTCTAATTTAGTTGTTCCTTTGGTGAACCAAGTGATGCATGAAGAAATAATCCTAGCTACTGGAAAACAAACAATGAAATTATCAGCTATTTAACTTTAACATCAAGGCTCCTTGGCACAATTTCTACACAATTTCAGACATATAATGTCTATCTGGAAACAGGATTAAAGTAGTGTTTTCATAGTATATTTACAAATCTATAGTAGGATCTAATGTAGAGCTTCAACTATTTTTCATCTGTGATTTACTATTGTACCCCATTTTCATGAAAATAAAACTTCAGGGGCAGCTAGGTGGCATAGTGGATAAAGCACCAGCCTTGGAGTCAGGAGTACCTGGGTTCAAATCCAGTCTCAGACACTTAATAATTACCTAGCTGTGTGGCCTTCAACAAGCCACTTAACCCCATTTGCCTTGCAAAAACCTAAAAAAAAAAAAAAGAAAAAAAAAGAAAGAAAACTTCATATGAAGCCAAATATTTATCAGGAAATAATTTCCTGCATGCTTCTTCAAAATGATTATGAGAACTCTCAATCTAAACTGAGACAAAGTAAATGTAGCTGGTTTTTGACTAAGGATTATATAACATTTGCCAATTTTTTTCCCAACACAAAAGTGATTCAGTGAAGAGAAATCAAGAGTGTAGCCATTTTAAAATCTTTGGAAATAAGGCAATTAACAATATCCAGTTCAACTCTTAACCCCAAGACTTCAACTTCTATATAAGAACTCACTTTTGACAAAAATTGCCAATGTTCTCCTGGTTCTATATGGCAGAAACTAGGCATAGACCCACAACTCACACCCTATACACCAAGGTAGAAATGGGCAGAATTTAGACATGAAGGATAATACCATAAACCAATCAAGAGATCAAGAAATATTTTGTCAGATGTTTAAAGAGGTGAGTAGTGTATGACCCAAGGAAAATTACAAAATGGATAATTTTGATTCATTATATTAAAAAGGTTTTGTTCAAATAAAACCAATGTCAAAGAGTAGAAGGAATGCAGAAAGCTGGGAAACAATTTTGATATCTCCTTTCTAAAATATATAAAGAAATGAATCAAATTTATAAGGCTACAAGCCATTCACAATTGATAAACGGTCAAAGATATGAATAGGCAGCATTTCAAAAGAAAAAATAAAGCAATAAATAGTCATATGAACAAAATGCTCCAAATCATTATTGATTAGAGATATGCAAATTAAAACAACTCTGAGGTACCACTTCATACCTATCAGATTGGCCAAGATGACAAAAAAGAAAAATGATCAATGTTGGAGATAATGTAGGTAAGTTGAAACATTAATATACTGTTGGAGTTGTGAACTAATTCAACTATCCTGGAGAGTAATTTGAAACTATGCTCTAAGGCAATAAAACTATATATATACTTTGTCCCAGAAATACCAATACTAGGTCTATACAGCAAAGAAATCATAAAAAAGGGGGAAAGACCCATATGTACAAAAATATTTACATATCAGCTCTCTTTGTTAGTGACAAAAAATCAGAAATTGAGGGGATGCCCAGCAAGTGAGGAATGACTGTATTATTGTTCTGTAAGAAATTATGACCGGGGGCTGCTAGTGGCGCAGTGGATAGAGCACCAGCCCTGGAGTCAGGAGTACCTGAGTTCAAATTCGGCTTCAGACATTTAATAACTGCCTAGCTGTGTGACTCTGGGTGAGTCACTTAACCCCAATGCCTTAAATACATAAAATTAAAAAGAAATCATGACCAGTCAGATTTTAGAAAAGCCTAGAAAGACTTGAATGAACTGATGCAGAGTGAAGTGTACAGAAGAACCAGAAGAACATTGTATATGTTAACATCAACTTTGTGATGATGGATCCACTATGATGGATGTAGCTAATCTCAATAGTTCAGTGATAAAAAAAAAAAACTGAGGGATCTGTTATGGAAAATGACATTACATTCAGAAAACAAAACAAAACAAAATTATGGAAGCTGAATGCAGAGCGAAGCATACCAACAGTCACTCTAAAATTTCTTTTAGTTTTTTCTTGCTCTCTCATGCCCCCCCACCCCAAGTTCTAATTCCTCTTTCGCAACATGACAAATATGGAAATAAGTTAAGCAAAATGAAAATGTACTTTTACCAGATTGTTCATTCTCATGATGGGGATGAGGAAAAGGAAGGATGGTAGAAAAATGTGGAACTCATAACCATGCAAATGGGTGAATGTTGAAAACTACCTTTGCATGTAACTGAAAAAAGAATTTTTTTTAGTTTTTAAAAAAAAAAGAAATGAAGAGCAGGATGACTTCAAAAAAATCTGGGAAAACTGAAATGAAATCATGTAAAGTGAAGAGAGGAGAATCAGGAAAAGGTACAAAATAACAATAATATTCTAAGAATGATGAACCATGAAAGACTAAGCTACTCTGATCAATACAATGATCTAAAATAATTCTGAAGGGCTTATTATGAAAAATGCTATCTATGCATCTCCAAAAAGAGAACTGACAGTGTGAAGACATACTGAAGCATAATTTTTCACTTTATTTTTCTTCTTATTTTACCAGTATGGCTAATTTGGAAATATTTTGCAAGAATTCATGTTCCCATTTATCATCTTTTCAACAGCGGGAGAATTTGGAACTCAAAACTTTTTTTAAATGCTAAAAATAATTTGAGGGTTTTTTAAAGAAAAGCATAAAGTAACTTACCTTTTACATTTTGTATTTTCCTCCTTATCTTTTTTTTTTAAAAGTGATCACTGCCCTTTATCTACAGGCAAAATAATGTTTAAATTAAATCTCCTGCATGTAAAATGTTGTTTGAATGAAATTTTATAAAGCAAAAACCGTAGTACCTAAAGAATGTTAAAAGAAAAGCTTGGGGGCACCTAGGTCACGCAGTGGATAGAGCATCACCCTGGAGTCAGGTGTACCTGAGTTCAAATGCAGCCTCAAACACTTAATAATTACCTAGCTGTGTGGCCTTGAGCAAGCCACTTAACCCCATTTGCCTTGTAAAAAACTAAAAAAAAACTAAAAAATGTTTAAAAAATTTTAAAAAAGCTTAATAAAAATATGTGGAAAAGGAAATAGCATAATAAACTAGGCTTAGTTCACAAAGATAACAGGAATTATCAATACTTGCTCTCAGATCCCTTAAGTTTCATTTGAAAATTCTGTAGAGTTGACTTTTTCTTAACAAAGTAAATTGTGAGTTCTTCAAAAACATTACACTCTTCATAGTGTGAATTCCACATCTCCATATCTATACAGGCATGGCATGAAGAAAATACTAACAAGAAGCCGCATCATAAGCTATGATTCCTGTTACCAACATATACCATCAGAACACATTACGTGAACATGAGGAATTTCACTTGTCAAGTATATTTTTCAAGTCATAAAAAAATTTAAGTAAAATCTATAATAGGCTTTTAATCTGACAATTAGTAGACAACTTTTAGTATACTGTCTTCCTGTATTAAGAAATGTGAAGGGAAAAGATATGGAAAAACTAGCATCACTATCTTTTTATTTTATTTCTAAGGCTCAGAAGAGCTTCCTACATTATCTAGAATAGAAATATAATTAATGAATAAAGTTCTTGAGAATATGGCAGTCATAAACATTATATTCTAAAGTCAGTTCATAACAATAAAATGAACAGTCAAAATTACCCTTTCTTGACTCCCCTTAATATTACCGATACAGTTATAGTATACATGCTTTGTTCTATACCATATGACAGAGGCTTTATATCAAATCCTGACTGATAGAAAGACAAGGCGTCTAGTGAAGTAAAGTACCTAACTGTCCCCAGGGTAACAGTGTGAAGTGGGCAATTCTCTTTATTTTATGAATGATTAAGGCCAACCCAAGATAGCTTTGTTCTAAGAGAGAAACCTTTACCTTGCAAAAATTCTGCAGAGTTCCTAGTCCTTAAGCAAATGTGTCAAGCAAGCTGTTATGTACTCATATTTAGAGCCATTTCTAAGGTCAAGATCCTCTGAACCTTTGTAACAAGCTGGGTAAAGTGAAGTTAGCTAGTGACTGAGACTCTCCTAACTTTGGAAGAAGAACTGACTTTAAGGGTGGATTGTTTAGGCTGGGACAGGTACTCAGCAGAGTTAGAGACCTGGATAAGGGATTAAAGAGCTGGAAACTTAACAGCAACTTTGGACAAAAATCAGGATCTTTTTAAAAAACTATTATCCCAGTATTATTGGTTAGGCCTCAAATACAATGCAAGAAGTAACTTTCCCTGCACCAATTACTGGTTTTGTACATACTATTTTTAAATAGTCATTTCTTGGAGAACACTGAAAACAAACTAGACAATTTTGATTACATTACATTAAAAAACTTTTGCACAGACAAAACCACTGTAACCAAGATTAAAAGAAATGTAGTAAATTGGGAAGCTATTTTTACAACTAGTATTTCTTACAAAGGACTCATTTCTAAAATATACAGAGAACTGAGTCATATTTTTAAAAAAGCCATTCCCCAATTGACAAATGGTCAAAGGATATGCAAAGGCAATTTACAGATGAGATCAAAACAATCCATAGCCATATGAAAAATTGCTCTAAATCACTATTTATTAGAGAAATGCAAATTAAAGCATCTCTGAGGTACCACCTTACACCTCTCAGACTGGCCAATATGACCAGAAAGGACAATGATCAATGTTGGAAGGGATGTAGAAAAATCTGGGACACTAATACATTGTTGGTGGAGCTGTGAACTCATCCAACCTTTCTGGAGAGCAGTCTGGAATTATGCCCAAAGGGCAACAAAAATGAGCATACCCTTTGATCCAGCAATACCACTACTGGGTCTATATCCTGAAGAGATGATGAAAAGGGGTAAAAATATCACTCGTACAAAAATATTCATAGCAGCCCTGTTTGTGGTAGCAAAGAATTGGAAATCAAATAAATGTCCTTCAATCGAGGAATGGCTGAACCTGGTATATGTATGTGATGGAACACTATTGTTCTATTAGAAACCAGGAGGGATGAGAATTCAGAGAAGCCTGGAAGGATTTGCATGAACTGATGCTGAGTGAGATGAGCAGAACTAGAAAAACATTTATACCCTAAAAGCAACATGGGGGTTAATGATCAACCTTGACGGACTCGCTCATTCCATCAATGCAACAAACAGGGACAATTTGGGACTGTCTGCAATGGAGAATACCATCTGTATTCAGAGAAAGAAAGAATTGTGGAGTTTGAATAAAGACCAAAGACTATTACCTTTAATTTAGGGGGAAAAAAACTTATCTTATTATATAATTTTGCTATCTCTTAAACTATTTTTCTTCCTTAAGGATATGATTTATCTCTCATCACATTCAACTTAAATCAATGTATACTATAGAAACAATGTAAAGACTAACAGACTGCCCTCTGTGGGGGGGTGGGGGAGGGAAGCAAGATCAGTGGAAAAATTATAAAACTCAAAATAAATAAAATCTTTGTAAGATATTTTTCCACAGCATGAAGTTTTCAGAGAAGCACAACAAGACTTGCTTGAGGGGCAGCTAGGTGGAAAAGTGGATAGAGCACCAGCCCTAACTTCAAATTCAGCCTCAGACACTAATTACCTAGCTGTGTGACTTTGGGCAAGTCACTTAACCCCACTGCCTTGCAAAACAAATAAACAAAAAAAAAAAGACTTGTATGAATTGATGCAGTGAAGTAAGCAGAATCAGGACACAGTATGTGATAATGTTTACAATGAAAACAGTCTGATTATGAACTCTCCTCAACTGTAATGAACAATATTAGCCCAGAAAAAAACAAAAGAATTCCCTCTTTTCTACAATGAGGCAAGGGATTATGAGTATGAAATGTTATTAGAAGCAAGAATTTGTGATGATTTTGCTTAATTGCTTTTAACTGACACAAACAGTAGTTCAATAGTGGTAAGTAAGGGGAAATGTCAGGAAATGGCTGGTCTTGGAATCTGGAGGATGAGAATTCCAATCCAGCCTCAAGACATTTACTAGCTATGTGACCTTGGGCAAATCACTTAATCCTGATTGCTTTGCATCCAGGGCCATCTCCAGTCATCCTGATCCATATCTGACTACTGGACCTAGATGACTCTGGAGGAGAAAGTGAGTCTGGTGACTTGGCACAGGCCCCACCCCCATTCAAATCCAATTCATGTGCTTGCCATGGTATCACCTCCCTGATATTGTGGTCATCTTTGAGAATGAAAGACAAAATGTTCTTTTTGAAGTTTAGGCACTCCTTATCTTGCCCACAAAGAAAGTGTATCAGCCATTTATGGATTCAATTCCAATACTGATTGGCACAGAAGCTTTGACCTACTCCATCTCCTACCACCTGGGTCAGTTCACACCTACTTAGGCATCCTGGAGCCTTGGGGGAAGTATGAATAGGGAAGCTCTTTACCCATAAGGGTGTCAGACTCAATGTGGATACCTAATCAGCTTTAGCCCTCTTGCAGCTCAAAATTCCAGAACTCATGTGACCCATCATTTTCAGCCTATTTATCACCTGCCCTGGTAGCAAACAGGCCTGTGCATTGGCTAAATTCAGTTCTTGAGAGCAACACGTCTCTTTTAGCTGAACCAACACCTCCTTAGAGAAGTTGTTGCTTGTTGAAGTGTCATTTCAGAATGTCCAATTTTTTATGACTCCACATTTGGGGTTTAGTTGGCAAAGATATCAGGACTAGGGCAAACAGGGTTAAGTGACTTGACCAGGGTCAGAGAGCTAGTAAAGTCAGTTGTCTGAGGTCAAATTTGAAATCTTCCTGTCTTTAGCCCAACATTCTATCCACTGTGTCACCTAAATATACCCTGGAGGATGACTATTGCTAACATTATTTTTGCTAACAAATTTTATTGCTAACAAAATTTAAGTTAAAAATAAGACAAATAAATGAAAATGATTCTTAACTTCAACTCTTCACTGTCTATTACACCTCCTCCCACCTCCAACTGCTAATTAATTCTTTCTCTACATCTCTCACAACAGATTTCTTCTGTCTATTCCTTTAGCGCAAACACCCTAATTCAGGCCCCATCACCTCAGCACAGGACTACTGCAGTAATTTCCTAAGAGGTTTCTCAGTCTCCAATCTCTCCCAATCAATCTAGCCTTTATGCAACTATAAAATTGAGAACACAAGTTTAATCATGTCTGTCATTCTTTGAGGCAAGAAACATTTTAGTGTAGCTCACTGCTGCCTCTAGGCCACAATACAAATTCTTCTGTCTGACATTCAAAATTTTCACAATCTTATCCATTCATATCATTCCAGTTGTACCATTCCTAAAATATTTTCCCTTCTCATCTGTCAAAATATCTAGTTTCTTTCAAAGCACAGATCAGGTACTAATTACAAAGGGCCTTTTCTGATCTCACTATAAATATTCTTCCTTAGTCCTGAAACAAGAAGTCCCTGAAAAAAATTACTTTGTATTTACTCTGAATATGTTATACTTACTTATTCTGTGTATGTATTGTTTTCCTCTAGAACAATATAAATCCATCAAAGACAGAAACAATTTCTTTTTTTTTTATTTGTATCTTTAGTATTAGGTGCATACTAAGTAATCAATAATTGCCTGCCAAATTTGATTGGTCTTAAATTTACAGAATTATAGAGTTGGAAGGGACTTTGGACAGAACTGACCTAAATCAATACTCTTCTATGAAATTCCTGATAAGTGGTCTTTTACTCTCTACTTAAAGATCTCCATTGACTATTATCCAAGGAAGTTCATTCTCTTTGGGAAAAACATTAAGTTTCTTTCTGTTGAATAAATTGGTCTATGCATAATATACACCCACTAGTTCTATTTCTGCCTTTATCTCTTAAGCACCTTTTTGTTTTGGAAGGACTCTGGTAGTATCTCTCATAAAGCTTACAACATTCTAGACACACCCTTTCTGTCTCTTTTCTATAATCTTCCATATATGGAATATTTTGCTGAAACTCATACACTACTCAAATAATATTCACTAATCAATGTTAGTAAATGATATTTATGTAGAATTTTAAGGTGTGTATGTTACTTGGTTCTTACAATAACCACATGAAAGAAGTACTACAGGTATAAATTTCCATTTAAAGATGTGGAAAAGGGCAGCTAGAGCATCAGCCCTGGAGTCAGGAAGACCTGAGTTCAAATTTGACCTCAGACAATTAATAATTACCCAGTTGTGTTGATATTAGGCAAGTCACTTAACCCCATTGCATAGATAGATAGATAGATAGACAGACAGACAGACAGACAGATAATAAATAAGTAGATAAATGAATGAGTGAATGAATGAATAAATATGAGGAAAATGATAATGAGAAAGGTAAAGTACTTTCCCAAGGCCCAAAGAGAGCATCAGAGTTAGAATTTAAACCCAGATCTTCTTCAATCCAATTCTGTCACTCTTGAGAGACAGCATGATACAGTGGGAAAAAAAAAATACTGAACTTGCAATCACAAGACCTGGACCCAACCTATCTTTCCATTCTTATTATACATTAACCCTATTCACTCACATTACAATTCAACCAAACTGACCTGTTATTCCACAAAAAAATTCCATCTATTGTCTCCATGCCTTTACACTGTACCCCTATTACTCTATTCCCTTCCTCATCTTCATCTCTTAAGACTCCCTAGTTTCTTTCAAGACTCAGGTCAAGGATTACTTTTTACATAAAGCTTCCCCCAATAAGTTCTTTGTATTTTTCCAATATTCTTGTATGGGTACTTGTCTCCCTTTGCTAGACAGAATGTTATCTCTTTAAGATGGGGCTTTCAGAGGGCATATAGTCCAAACTGCCAACCCAATCAATTATATCCTACAAAATTCTTGATAAGTAGTCATTCAGTCATTGTTGGCTTTGCCTTTTTTATAATGCTACCAGGTTCCAAAATATCTGCAAAGAACCAGGACATAAGTCTTTTCTTATATAGGCTTAAACATTCCCAGTGCCTTCAACTCTTTCTTTGTATGTAATGATTTTGAATGCCTTCGGCATTCTGGTTACCATGGGAAAGTTTCAGTTTGTCAATGCTTCTTTCTAGAATGTGGCACTCAGAACTGGGTATGGTAATCCAGATTCAGTTTTCCCTTTTCCAAGTGCAAAGTACATTAGGACTTTAACCCTCCCCCCATGCCACCATCACCTTACTATGAACACTAAAAAGGACCTAGGAGACTATTAAGGCTTCTGGCAGTTATCTCACACTAACTCATACTTAGCTTTCAGTCTGATATCTGGTAAATCAACTTGCTTTGAAAATCCTGACCATTATCTGGCTTGTCAACTCCTACTGCAAGTAATGCAGTTTCAGCACAAATTTAGTATAAGCTAAGAGCAAAATGAAGTCCAGAATGCCCAGCTAGTAACTAGGAGACCTATAAATTCAGGTTTCCTGATTCCCATTTCAATGTTGCCCATTTTACAGTGGTATCAAATTCAAATTGACTTAGAAAAACCACAAATTAATATTATTTATGTTGTACTGTGTTTTAATTTTATTAAAAAATTTTCCAATTACATTTTAATCAAGTTATTTTCACAGTACCTTAAGGTATAAAAGATATGAGTCCTTTGTTGCTTCAGGATGCTACATTTCTAAATATAAGTGACAGAACCAGATAACCTCAAAATTTACATTTAGACCATGTCACAATCATTAATTTTAAGTTAATATATTCTGTAGTACATATTTCTTTTTTTAAAGGACATTTATTAATTCTAATGAATGCATTTTTTTTTGGCAAAGTAATGGGTTTGAGTGACTTGCCCAAAGTCACATAGCTAGGCAGTGATTAAACCTGAGGTAGGATTTGAACTCAGGTCCTCCTGACTCCAGGGTCGGTGCTCTATCCACTGTACCACCTAGCTGCCCTGTAGTATCTATACTTTAATGGTATTTTTTCCTGAGAAGTTAAAGCTAACTCCCCAATTTTTAATTATTTTAATAGTAGGAATGAGAACCTTCACTACCAAAAATTCCCACAATCTTGGAAAATAACAACTTTCATTTACATAGAATATTAAAATTTACTAAACATTTTCCCTACAGATATACCCCCATGAGACAGGTAGTGTAATTATTCCAATTTTACAGGGGCCCTGAAAAGCTAAACATTTTGACTGTTATTCCATAGTAATAGAGCAGCCTAATTTTTGCTGAAATTCAAATTCAAGTCTCTAGACTAAGTCTAATACTCTACTGGCCATGTCCTCTTGTATCAAGGTGAACTTTTTCAAAACAATTCAACAAACACCTATTAAATACTTGCTATAGGTAGAATGCTGCTAGATTCTATGGAAAACATACAGTTTATGAAAGTCCATAAATCAATAGCTTGGATTCATCTCCCAGACTAGCCTATTCAGTCTCCTCATTTTACAAGGTAAGAAACTGAGGTCCAGTGAGGTTAAGTAACTTGTCCAAGGTCACCACAGCAAATAAATGTATCACAGGCAGATTTTGAAACCAGATTATGTGACTCAAAAACACTCAAACCACTCTTCATTTCCACAGGAGACACAACTGAACTTGGCTTCAAGGAGGTTACTATCTACTGGGAAATATTATATCAACAAAACTATAGCGTAAGACAATCTATTATTGTTTTAAATCAGCATATAGGAAAAGGGAAGGGAATAGGCACTATTATAGTACTTACTATATGGCAGGGAAAACTTTTTTTTAAACAAATATTAGCTCATTAGATCATCCTAACAACCTTGAAGGAAGATGCTATTAATATATTCTTTCTAATGATTAGAGATATTCAAAATTGAAATGAATTACTTCTGATGTATGATAATAAAATGGATTCTCCATCACTTGAATTCTCTAAGCCAAGTCAAAATAATCATTTGTGTTTATATTATAGAAGGAAATCTTCCCCCCCAATTACAGGCAATGATAGTTTCCAACATTCTTTCATTTGCAAGGTTGGGTTCCATATCTTTCTAACACCCTCCCTTCTCAACCTCCTCCCCATGGCAGTGACCAATTTGGTTGTACATGTATAGTCGTGTTTAACAAAAATTCTTTTTTTCATGAAGATTTCAAAGTTTACTTTTTGAAATCTTTTCTAACTCCAAAATTCTGATGCCTATGTCTTGAAGACTTCTTAAAAGTCTGCCTATATAAGGCTTAATTCAAATGCTAAGACAAAACTCATTTGATCATCACAACCACCTTGCAAGGAAGATGCTACTAATAATCCCAATTTCTAGCTGAGGAAAACTGAGGCAAACAGAAGCTAAATAGGAGAAAAATGGGAAGAAAGTTAATTATTGATTAGGAGAGTAGGTTCAAGAAAACTTCATGGCAGTATTAGTAGTTTTTCCTTTTGCCAGACTTAAATTTGCCTCTTTACCACTTCCACCTATTGCTCTTAGTACTGACCTTTAGGAACAATGAGAACAGGTCTAATCCCTCTTTCTTCATACTAGTTCAACTATTTGAACATATATATTTATTATGTTCCCCCTTAGTCTTCTCTTCTCTGGGCTGCCTTCCACTGTAAACTCTTCAACTTATCAAGGTCTATAAGATGATACACAGAATTAAATATAATACTCCAGGATTAGCAAAGGGAAAGAGAGTATAAAGTTCAACATATATTCAGGGAATATTAAATAGTACATTTTGGCTAGAGCTCAGAGTAGTACAAGATGAAGCTGGTAGTACTTAATCACTGAAATCATTGAATGTTAAGGAAATATAGTAATATTTAGAGTAGGTAATAGGGTGTTGCACAGTGGAAAGAAAACCAGATTTGCAATTAGTATATGTGTACACAAATCCCAGATCTGTTACTATTATGTAACCTTGGGATGGTCACAACTGTTCTGGGCTTCAGTCCCTCACCTATGAGATTAGGGAGCTGACTAGATAGCCTCTAAGTTCTCTTTCAACATTAAACCTATGATTCTACTATCCTATGGAACACTGAAAGGTTTAGAAAAGTGACATAATATAAAATATAAGCCTGGTTGTGGTATAAATTTACAGAAGTGTCAAATTCAATGAAAAAAGAGGATCACTGAACTATATAAAAGGATTCTTGAGGGTCAAATGTCCACTTTAAAGACCACAAACTGGGGTGGCTAGGTGGTGCAGTGGATAGAGGACCGGTCCTGGAGTCAGGAGTACCTGAGTTCAAATCCGGCCTCAAACACTTAATAATTACCTAGATGTGTGGCTTTGGGCAAGCCACTTAACCCCATCTGCCTTGCAAAAAACACCTAAAAAAAATAATTAAGTAGCTATGTGGCCTTGGGCAAGTCACTTAACCCTGCTTCCTTGCAAAAACCTAAAAAACAAATACACACACACACACACACACACAAATATTATCTGTTCTTTTGTATTTAATTCATTTTTGTTAAATATTTCCCAACCATATTTTAATCAGGTTCAAGTCTATTGGGCTGCCTGCAGTTCTTACCACTTCTATTGTAAATTGTTTAAGAAAGTTGAATATTTAAGAAAGTAGACGTAGAAGGACCATTAAAGAACTATTGAAATTGTTCAGATGAGTGGCAATAATGAACTATTTTAGGGTGGCAGTAATGAGAACTAAGCAGAAGTCAGATACAAGAGATTAGTCAGATACAGTTAGAATGTTTTACAACCGAATCTGAGATCAATTTCAAAAATAATATTCCAATAACAAGTAACTCTCTCATAAAACCTTTTATCGTCTGTATTAATTTAAGCATCAGCATTTGCACTTAGTTCTCTAATTAGGAAAATAAGAGAAGAAAGTCTATTCAATTACTGATGCATTTCATTAATCTTGAAAAAGTCAACAGACTAGACATACATTTTTAATTAGCCTACAACCATTTCAAGAATTCCTTTTAAAGATTAACAGAGCAGGGGAGAAGTAAAAGAAAAAGGACCTTAAAATTCCATAGCAATTATATACTATAGCATTAAATACTACTACAAAGGCAAAATTCTACTTTTTAAAAACTTAAAAGATGATCCAAAATGTGCACATGGCAAAAATGAGAACAAAACAATATAAAAAACTTAAAGAATTTAATTCAAAAATCAGGTAAAAATGAGAACAAAGGAATATGAAGAACTGAAAAGTCTAATTCAAAATTAGACTCAAAAGACATTTTTAAAAAACTGAAGCTTTAGTAGTACAATTACTCACTTTTCAAAAATTTCTAAAAGTAGGCTTTATTTTACCTAACAGAATGATTACAAAACCAGAATTACTAGAAATTAGAAGAATAGGATCAAGTCTAAATAACTGAATCTACATATCAACTTCCATCTTGCCCCAACCTATCATTAAAAAAACCACTGTTAGAGAAACAAGGATATATAGCCTACAAGAAGGTCAGTTTTCATTCCCCTATCAGCCAAATTGCTCTTTGCTAACACACTACAAAATTAGTAATGGGCTCATTCCTCTATCTAAACTTTAAAAAGTGGCTATACTATGTGAAGATACTCTCTAGAAAAGTAGTAAGGAAGAATTATTCCTAAGAAGTAGTCTATGTGCAAAGGGAGAAGGAAATTATATAACATATATGTACTATATAAAATGGTCCATAAAAAGACCTGTCATGTATTCATAAGGATGCTGCATTGGCAGTTTAATTTGCTTAATGAATATTTTTCAAGTTAACAACAAACACTACTACTCCACTACTCCAAACTATGCTACAAACTACTACAAACTCCACTACAGCTTTGTGAAGATAATTACTGAACTTTGAGCTACTTCACTTGTCAATTCAACTAGAATGTTTTTACCACTACCTTAGTTCTTATCATGAAAACTGGTGAGTCTTTTGTAGTAAGTGATAGGGTACATGATATTGCCTAAATTTTCAAAGGGAGAAGTTAAAGGGCTCAATAGATAGAGAACCCAGGAAGACCTGAGTTCAAATTTTACCTCAAACACTAGCTGTGTAATCCTGAGAAAGTAACTTAACCTCTATTTGTCTTAACCTATTGGAGTATGAAATAGCAAACTACAAGAGTATCTTTATGGTCCACAGGGTTTCAAAGAACTCAACTAAATGACGACAAAAATTTTCAATATGGCCTATATAAAAAAGATCTAGTTTTTCTTCATCACATCACTTTTACATACAACAAAATTCAGTTTTTAACAGAT
The DNA here is from genome assembly GCF_037893015.1 of Macrotis lagotis. Lineage (NCBI taxonomy): Eukaryota > Metazoa > Chordata > Mammalia > Peramelemorphia > Peramelidae > Macrotis > Macrotis lagotis. The sequence continues at coordinate 234,055,262 of NC_133660.1, read as the reverse complement.
CATTTCAATGAAAATGTAAGTTTTATGGTTCAACAATGATCATGGTAACATAAAATTTTAAATCTAATGCCTAGCTTTCAGTAACTTTCTACCTATTAAGAGATGTTTCAACTTTTCAGACAAGAATCGAGAACTCTATTTAATAACTTTATCAAAACAAATAGAATGCTATTTCAACAAATATTTAAATTAAATATTTCAAAGATTTGTAATTTCACTAGCATAGGTACTTTTCCTCACTCAATTCTTCTTTAGTAGTTTTTGAGAGTTGTAAAACCTTAAAAAAAGTCATTGCCTTTCAGTCAACATGCCAATTAGACTGGTCCTTAGAAAACAAGGATGTAGTCCATCACTTGACCTATTCACTAGGCTTTTCCAAGCTCAGTAGATCCCTCCAGGGTTTTAACTCCATCTCCATTATAACAATGAATAAAATAAGCCTATTTTCATATTTAAGGCTCCGTGGTCTTGAGAGGCCTTTTCCCAGGCCTCATAGAAATGAGTAATGCTAAAAAGAAAATAGCTTGGTCATAAAAGTAGAAGTAAAAGTTACTATGTAATAAAAACAGGCCAACTCTACACTCCAATAACCCGGACTCAATTCTGTAGACATAAAAGAGCACCTGTGAAAATTATTTTGGTAACTATCATGTCACAAGTTTACCTTGGATAATGTAATTAGTAAAGTAATAGATTACTTAACCAGTTCCCTACTTCTTCAGAGCCTGTCTTAGACATTTCCCAGAGTTTATCAAGTTTGGAGCAGGAAAGTAAAATAGCCAAGAGCAGTAATTCTTGAGGGGGGAATAATGTATGTCTAATCCAATTCATCAACACAGACTTGGAAAATTAAGTCCTTTCCTCCCCTAAAATGACAGGTGGCCAAAAAACCCTACTCATATTTTCCAAAGACTATCTTTCTCACACTAGCATTACTGTCCTTTCCCATCTTACATGCATCTAAGAATGTGCTTAACTTCTATAGAGGTTTTTCCCACCTTAACAGTCCTCCTTCTCTACTGTTTATCTATACTCTTACAGGCATTTGCTTTGATTCTATTTTCCTAGGCAGTCAAATTCAATCCATGGTAGAAATGTTAGCATTCTTGGTTTCTTACAGCTTCCCCCCTGTACTTTTTGGAGGGGGGGGGAGGGAATACTGCTCATTTTTGTTTTTGTGGAAAATCTTATTCAAAAACCAAAATAATTTTGGTTTCAATTGATTCAATAAAAGTGGTTTTGTCATACTGTCAACTTTTACTTCGACTTTTATGACTAAGCTGTTTTCTTTTAGCATTGTACATTCCCACTGTTAAGTCCTAACTCTAACTATTCTAGTCAAATTATCATAACTTCATAGCCGTTTTCTGGTCCCTTAATTTTCTCCTCTCTAAAGTATTTTAAACAATCCAGCTATTAATAATACCATTCTAAACTGATTGTAGGCAGCTCTTGGGAATCCTCTAAATTGAATATAAAATCTTCTAACCAATGCCTTCCTAATTACAGTATTTAATATATAAACACCCATTATATGGATCCATTTTACTTTTACCAAGCTAAGACAAACTGAATGACTATTCAATAAAGAGCATATGACCTGCACATGACTTGCACAATCTTCAATATACCCCAACAACCAGTTTCTGGAGCCCTGATCAAGTACTAGGTGCCCAAAAGACACTGAAAACTACTTTTTTTGAATCAGCAAAATCCAATTTTACTGTCATAGTTAACTTCCCCTCTACAAAAGCAGATTTTTACTTGCTCAGTCACCTAAACCTAAAAAGTTACTTTGGGGCATTGAAAGGTGAAGTGATTTACGCAGGGTCTCACAGACAGTATGTGCCACAGGTGGCATTAGAACCCAATTCTTTTGTACTCCTAAGTATAGCTCTCTATCCATAGCTGTAGCTGGAATACAAAATGATATTTAAAAAATGGTTGTTGAACTAAACATTTATCTACTGTGCACAAAGAACTATTGGTGCATGAGAATACAAAGCCACAGACCCATTCTCTCAAGCTCACAGCTGCATGGTGTAATGGAAAGAACACCTGAGTTAGCCAATCTAAGCATGATCAGCATGTTGATTACCACATAACAATTTCCTAAAGACAAGTTTCTAGAACTCTTAAAATGATTCTCAATGAATGGCAAATTAAGTGAAACAGAGCACTACGTTATCAATTCATATCAATAAAGCAATACCTAGTAGTTTAGGTATGAACTTATATTTAATAAGGAGAGTAAATTAAATTGCACAGTAGCTAAATGTATACTAAAATTTAAAAGGCAAATCACTGCTAATACATCTGTCTATAAATTGCAATGAAAATCAGAAGTTCCAATACTCATATTTGTATATACCGTTTCACCAAGAAAAACCTTTTAAAGTATCTTAGAAAAAATGTTTGAAACATTTGTAAAAATTATGTTAACATTTCTAATTTGCTTAAAAAAATGCTTTCTCAAGCAAAGAATAATCTCTCACATTTTCAGTTTCAAATACATTTCGTATTATAAAAGTTTAGATGGGCTGAAGGATGTGGTAGATGGAGATCCGTAACTAGGTAGAGTAAAAAGATACAGCTCTGGCTAAAAGGATGAGAGAACAATTCTATTTACTTTTACAATCTTAAAGTTTTATCTGAAAAACATCCAAGATTTCAACTCAAAAAGGGTAAAACTAGTAAGTATCCAGACAAAAGTAAAGACTTAAATCTAGGGATGATGAAAACCTTACTAGCAATTCAGCAGCACAAGTTTTTCTCAGAAGCATCAACAATCATAGAAACTGAGAAGTGGAAGAAACTGTAAAGATCAACCCTTTCATTTTACAAAGAGGAAATAAAGGCCTGGAAAAGTTAGTAGTAGAATTAGGAATAAGACTCTAAATCTTAAACTAAGTGGAAGAAAAAGGCATTTGGGAAATAGGTAGAAGAGATTCAAAATGTGAACCAGAAGGCCCATCGAGTCCAACTATACTTGAACAATTTAATCCAAAAAAAAATCTCTACTGAAGTGGGAGGCCATAACCCTCCCGAGGGAACTAATTCCATTTTGGACAACTCTAATTATAACTTTTTTTTAAGTATAAGTCTTTCTCTATACAACTTTCATACAATGCTCTATCTTCTATCTATGATTCCTCCCATATCTACATCCTGTATTTCTAGTTCTGCACTTGGAAAAGTTACCTACTTTTTATGGCTGATCATAAGAATTCCCCTAAGAATTCTCTTTTACAGGTTAAAAATCTCCCCATCTTCATTACCCAAGTTGTCCTCCATTATGCTTTAGCTGTGGTGCCAGAACCAAACATCACATTTCGTATAAGTGATTTGGCTAGGTTGAAGTTCAAAAGAACTATCACCTCTCTGATATAGAACACTTATGCTTTCTAATCTTTTTTATTATATATTTTGTTTTCCAATTACATAGAATGGTAGTTTCTATCAATCATTTGTTAAGGTTTTGAGTTTTACAATTTTTCTCCCCCCCTCCATAGAAGGCAATCTGATATAGGCTTTACATTTGCATCCATGATAAACATAGACCAAAACTGAACTTGTTGTGAGAGAAAAATCAGATCCAAGAGGAAGAAAGAAAACATTAGAGAAAGTAAAATTATATATTACATGAGAAAACTTTTAAAAAATTTTAGAAAATAAACTTTGGTCTTTGTTGAAACTCCACAATTACTTCTATGGATACAGATGGTATTCTTTATCACAAATCTCCTAAAACTGTCCCTCATTTTTGCATTGATGGAATGAGCAAGTTCATCATGTTGATCATCACCCCATGTTGTTATTAGTGTGTATAAAGTTCTTCTGGTTCTATTCATCTCACTCAGCATCAGTTCATACAAGTCTTTCCAAGCTTTTCTGAAATCCCATCCCTCATGATTTCTTATAGAACAATAATAGTGTTCCCTCACATACATCTACCACAATTTGTTGTCATTCCCCAATTGATGGGGAATCCCCTCAATTTCTAATTCTTTGCCACTACAGAGTTGCTATGAATGTTTTTGTACCTGTGGGATTTTTATGCTTTTTTGTGACTTCTTCAGGATACAAACTCAGTGGTGGTACAGATAGATCAAAGGGTATGCATGTTTTATTGCCCTTTGGGCATAATTCCAGTTGCACTCCAGAAAGGTTGGATCAGCTCACAAATCCACCAACAATTCATGAGTGTCCCAGATTTCTCACATTCCCCTCCAACATTGACATTATTCTTTCTGGTCATATTGTTATTCTTCTCATCTTAATAGAACCTAAAATCAAATAAACATTTTTTTACTGCTATACTCTACGGATTGAGCAAAGTCCAAAAAGATCCAGATCTTTCCTATAAAAAGTGACAAGTCAAGACTTTCCCCACATCTTGTACTTGTGAAGTTGGTTTCTTTGAACTCGAATGTAAATCTTTAATATCTATTAAATTTCATCTTATTAGCTATACTCCAACATTCTAGCCTAGTGAAATTTGGATTGTAACATCCATTATTATTATTGTCTCCTAGTTTTGTGTAATCTACAGATGTGATATCCATGCCTTCAAAGTCTTTCATCCAATCATTAAATAAATTAATCCTTTGCTAAAACTTTTAACTGTATAGTACGGTTTTGTACTCCACAAAACTGGAGACTCATAAAACATCATTTAAAATTATTGATTTATTTTTTAGATTTTGACAGGTCAAATAGGGTTAAGTGGTTTGCCCAAGGCCACACAGCTAGGTAATTACTAAGCGTCTGAGACTGGATTTGAACCCAGGTACTCCTGACTCCAGGGCAGATGCTTTATCCACTGCACCACCTAGCCGCCCCATTTAAAATTATTTATAAAGCAAGTTAAGGGCAATATGAACATAATCACAAGACATATTTATCCCTTTCCCAATTCTGCTGTCACGGATTACAGGAACAATAGAAAAGTTTTAAACTTTTTAAAAAAGAGATCTGGGATTTTCCCCAGATAATTTTGCCCAAATTATTTGAGAACAGATAAATTTGCTATGACTTCTTTGAAAATCACTTTTAAATAGACAAATTTTAAGAGATTCTGTAAACTGATTTTAATCAAATGTAATAATTTTTAGTACCCAAAGTTAAATTTGGTTAACATTCAATAACATCAAACTATTTTAATCCTCAGAAACCTTCACCGGGCCTGGCCACAGCCAGAGGCGATTAGCGAAGAGATTAAAATACAAGCCTACATAGAGAGCGGCCAAAGGAGCTTGTTCTCTTTCATGAGAACATTAACTTCACCAGCTAAGGAGCGAGAGGTCAAAGTCTTCCCACCGGGGCCTCGGGACCTATTACCGCTCTCCGGCGCCAGGTGCTATGGCTACGAGCGGCTTCACCCGTTCTACCTGGCAGAGAGGGCACAGCCCGTGCTCTCGGGCGCCCCCCCAGCGCTCGCTCCTCGGACCGCTTGTTGTTGGGGGGTTTTATCCACAGGAGCGGGGGCCGGGGCTCGGGGGCCGGGGGGCCGGGGCTCGGGGGCCGGGGGGCAGGGGCTCGGGGGCCGGGGGGGGGCCGGGGCTCGGGGGCCGGGGCGCCGGCTCCGGCCGCTCCACATCGTTTGGGTCCTGACAGCTCCTCCGGGGGTGACGGCCTCCCCCCCGCCCCGGGCCCGGCACGTGCGGACCGGGCGGGGCCGGGGCGGGCAGGGAGGCCGAGGGCCGCCGCCCCGGGGGAGCTGCCCAGGACGGGGCCGCGCGGCGGGGGGCCGGGCCCGTGCCCCCTCTCCCTCCCGGCGCGGGCCCTAGGTCGCGGGCCGCGGGGCGCGGCGCAGCCCGAGTCCGGCGCCGCGCCTCCTCTCACCTCACGCCGCCTCCGCCGCCTCCGCCGCCGCCGTCCGGGACATTTCCCCCTCGGCCGCCTCGGCAGCCCGGGCAGACGGTCCGCGGCCGGAGCAGGAGCCGCGCGTCACTTCCGGCCCGGGAAGAGCCGCCCCCGGGGCCGGAGAGGCCCGCCGATTGGCTGGCGCTGCGGCCTACCTGGGCCCGGGGGCGGGGCCGGGGGCTCCCGCCGGGGGAGGCCGCCGCCCCGCGCCTTCCCGGCCGGCCCCGCCCCGGCCCGGCCGCGCTTCGGGACGCTCCGGGGCGACGGAGCGCGCGTCCCGCGGGCCGGGCCTGGGGTCGCCCCGGAGGCGCCCGCGGTGCAGGGGACAGGGGTTCGCCCCGAGCCGGGCGGCACTGGCCGTGGGGGAGCCGGCAAAGAGGGGCCCCCCCGACGCGCCCTGCGGGAGGTCTGGGGGCCGGGGGCTGGGCGGGGGCTCCGCGGGGAGAAGCCCGTGCGCCCGGCGAGGAGGCGGAGGCGGACTGGCAGGAAGCGCGGCGCCGCCCCGGCCCCGGAGCAGCGCGCCCCGGGCCGGCCCCGAGCAGCGCGCCCCGGGCCCGGCCCCGGCCCCGCGCGCCCCTGGCCCCGGCCCCGGCCCCGGCCCCGGGCTGGCCCCGCCTCAAGACTCCGCAGCTCCCGCTTATCTGCGAGGGAAACGCGCGGTGACGCGGAGCAGAAACTCCTCGGGTCCAAAAGGGCAACAGTGACACTGCTCCTGCTGGAACCGGACCGGCGCCCATCACATGAGCAATTTTTTTGAAAGATTTCATTCATTTTGAGTTTTACAATTTCCCCTAATCTTACTTCCCTCCCCCACCGCCACAGAAGGCAGTCTGCCAGTCTTTACATTGTTTCCATGGTGTACATTGAGCCAAACTGAGTGCAGTGCGACGGGAGAGAAATCCTATCAGATGGACATTTCTAATGTTTCCTGCCTGTCTGGCTTCAGTTTTAATATTTAAAGATTGTAAATGCAATTTGGAGGTCATTAAATATTTCGTGGGTCTTCATTCTAATTTCAAGGAGAATATTCTTTGCTCCCACAAATGCTGTCAAAATCTTTGTGATTCCAGTTTCTTCTTTTGTAAAAAGAAGTAGAACCAGAATCTGTGGATGATCTCTATTCTTCCCAGTTCCAAAATTCTCCTTGGAAATAAGCAGTGAAATCACTTGGCTTTGCATCGCTCCATGCCTTCGGGAGGTTGCAGCAATGGCAGCAATAAAACACAAAGTCTCCACTTGGCCACGGGAGCAGGAGTGACCTGCTGTGTTGCATAAAACACATTAAACCTTCCAAAGCAAATTAATTGTCCCCGTGGCTTCTTAGCCTTAAGAATTCAGGAACACAGACAAGCGATACTGACGAAGTCAAAGAGTACTGAAACTACTTAATGAAACTACTTAATTAATGTTAGACACTGTGCCAAGTGCTTAATAAATATTATCTTGAGATCAGGTACCCCCAGGACTGAACTTGGTCTACAGGAGTTTCCTAAACAATCTAAAAGTTGGTAGAGAGGACTGAAATAAAAAACTAAACAGTCTCTGAGCCAACCCAAGTTTGCTCTGGATCTTTTCCCCTTTCCATTCTTAGAGAAAGCATCAAGGGGGGGAGGGGGAGGGAAGGTTTTCTGTCTCCTCCCCACCCACCATATTCAGGGGGGAAAAAATCCAGCTTTAAAATTGAATTGAGTGAGTGAGAGGAGTCCAGAGTAGAGTTGATACCCTTCTCAGGAGATGGAAGTTCTCAGAGCTAAGATTATTGATTGATTTGTTTGGTTGTTATTGTTGCTGTTGTTCCTATTCGCCCTGTTCCACCTCTGAAAGTACCCTAGGCCAGATTTTCAGTGGAACCCAAAGCTAGAGAAGGCAGAGGCTCTGCCCCTGAGTAAGTCTGGGGCCTGATGGGGCAATTCATTCAGCAAAGATGTGAAAGGGGATAAATTGGTACCTGACTTGTCAGTTGCCTTGCCACACGAACTACCTACATGGATGCCAATTCCATTTATGAACCCTATGGGTTTCCACTCTTCCCACTGATGCCATATATACTTATGGGAGATTTGTGTCCCAGGTTTGTGGGGAACATGTTTTCATGCTACTTATAATTCCATTTCAGGAAATGCCTTTGCAATGAGCTGATTGTCTCTTCTCATTTTTTTGAAGGGAAGGGGGTGGAGAGGGGCTTACCATCATCACTTTTAGGAACTGGTACTACAGAGTATCTTGAATCCTTGCCTCAATCACACAGCATGGAAATTTTGAGTTCTTGGGGATAGTTCCAAAGGACACTTTAGATTAAATAAATAAAGGTAATAATATTAACATCTATACAGTGGCTACTATGTGCCAGTCACTATGTTAAACATTTTACAATTATGATCTCATTTGATCCACACAACAACCCTGAGGGAAGGAGGGGCTTTTGAAGAAACTGAAGCAAACAGACTTGCCCAGAATGGCACAAGCTAGTGAGTATCTGAGACTGGATTTGAACTCAGATCTTCCTGACTCCAGGCCCAGAGCTCCATTTATTGTACTACCTAGTTGCCTAAATCAAAGGGGTTTTGAAGGAAAGGAGAAAAAAGAAGTTTAAGTGTCCCAGGAGGATTGATGAAAAACCATGCAAATGAAAATAAGGATCTGAAGCTACATCTAAGTCTAGTGTTAAAAAGTTTATAGAGTCATGAATTATAACATCTAAACTTTTAGGATTAATCCCTGAATCTACTCTTTACCCAATAGACAATATATGTTTTTTGATGATGCTGATCAGAAGACTATAAGTTCATAGATTTAGAGATAGAGTGACCTTAGAAACATTCCAATCAAAATCTCTGAACTTAGAGATAAAGAATCTGATATGGGGCAGCTAGGTGAGCAGTGGATAGACCACCAGTCCTGGAGTCAGGAGGACCTGAGTTCAAACACTTAAATATATAATAATTACCTAGCTTTGTGACCTTGGTCAAGTCACTTAATCCCATTGCCTTGCAAAAAACAACAAAAAAGAATTTGTTACCAACTGAGATAAAGTTACTTACCAAGGTAAAACTGAACCAGAATTTTAAAAAATATTTATTTTTCCAATTATATGTAAATTTCAACACATTTTTTTTTTGGCTTTTGCTAGACAATGGGGTTAACTGACTGATCAAGGTCACACAGCTAAGTGTCTGGGGCTGGATTTGAAGTCAGGTCTTCCTGGCACCAGGACTGGTACTCTATCCACTGTGTCACCTAATAGCCTCTCAACAATCATTTTTGTAAAGTTTTCTCCCTCCCACTTTTCTCTCTTCTCCCTGCCCTCAGATAGCAAGCAATGTAAAATTGTGTTACACATATTTCCATATTAGTCATACTGTGAAAGAAGAATCAGAACAAAAAGGGAAAAGCCAAGAGAAGGAAAAATTTTAAATTTAAAAAAAATTTTTTAAAGTAAAAATAGTATACCTTGGTCTATATTCAGATTCCATAGCTCTTTTCTCTTTGGCTTTGAAAGCCAAAAGGACAAGGTGGCACCTGCCTTTAGTCCCAGATAATCAGACTGGTGAATCATTTTAATTCTGTAATTCTGAGTTGCAGAATGGCTAAAGCCCATCAAATGTCCCCAGTAAATCTGGCACAGATATGGTGAGCTCTCAGGGAAGGGGAAGCCACCAATCTCCCTAAGGAGGGAAGAACTGATCCAGGTTGGAAAAACTAAGCAAGTCAAAGCTTCTGTGCCAATCAACAGTAGAGAGGGGAAAGATAGAGATACAAAATCTCAAAACAAAAACCATAAAGCATTATCTTTTTGTTGACATTTTTAATTTTATTTTTTCACTTAACAAAAATCTCTTTTATCTTTCTCCCTCATCTCCCCTGTCTTGGAAAAAAATGAAGAAAAACAAAAGCAAGATCTTATAACAACTATGTATAGTAAAGCAAAACATTCACACAGACCAAGTCCAAAAATGCTATGTCTCGGTCTGCATACTGAATCTATTTACCTGCCAGGTAAGGCAGGTCGTAAGTTTCAAGCTCCTTTAATTTTACAGTGTTGCTATTGTATAAATTGTTCTCTTGGTTCTGCTTACTGTATTCTGTATCAGTTCATACAGGTTTTACCAGATTTCTCTGAAAACTATCACTGTTGTCATTTCATATTCCATAATTTGTTCAGCTAAACCCCAGCTAATACATACTCTCCTAGTTTCTAGTTCTTTGACACCATTAAAAAAAAAAATCTATAGCTCCAGTATATGTACAATTTAGTAACTTTGGAGGCATAGTTCCAAATTTTTTTCAGAATGACCAGATCTGGTGGCAGTTAGGTGGCATAGTGGATAGAACACCAGCCCTAGTGTAAGGTGGACCTAAGTTTATATCTGGCTTCAGATAAACCTAATAAATATAATAAATATAAACTTAATAGCTGTGTGTGATCCTAAGCAAGTAATTTAACTTGATCACCTCTCAACAACAACAACAACAACAACAAAAAGACTGGCTAGATCAATCTACAGTTCTATCAACAGTGAATTAATGTGCCTGTTTTTCAAAAACCCTTTTAACACTTGTCAGTTTCCTTTTTAATCAACTTTGCCAATTTGATGAATATGAGGACAAATCTCCGAGTAGCTTTAATTTAAATTTCTCTATTAAAGATTTGGAACACCTTTTAATACATGTTTTTTTTGGGTTTTTGCAAGGCAATGGGGTTAAGTGACTTGCACAAGGTCACACTGCTAAGCAATTATCAAGTATCTGAGGTCAGATTTGAACTCAGGTCCTCCTGACTCCAGGACTGGTGCTCTATCCACTAAGCCACCTAGTTGCCCCTAATACATGGCTTTTGATAGCTCTGGTCTTCTTTTTCCTTTTGCCAGAAACTCCCTGTTCATGATTTTGACCAGTTATTAATTGAGAAAGTCAGTTAATTCCTTATATTCTAGAAAAGAAATCTTTATCACATAGGTTTGCTGCTAAGATGTTTTCAAGTTACCTGCTTCCCTTCTAATTTTAGTTACATTTGTTTCTGTAAAAAGCAATTTAATTTTATGCAATCAAAATTATCTTTCATCATATTATCTTCTGAGATCCTCTCATTTCCTCTTTTGATTTAAGAACTGTGTCCTTATCTAAAAATCTGAAAGATAATTTTTTCCTTGCTTCTCAAATTTATGATGTCATCCTTTATGTCTAAATTATTTCTTCATTTGGAACTTATCTCGTGCCTTATGTATGGTGTAAGATGTTCAATGATACCTAGTTTCTGCCAGATTGCTTTCCGTTTTACCAGCAGTTTTGACCAGAGAATGAGTTCTTACAACAATAGCTTGAATCTTTGGGTTTATCAAACATTATTGTGTTAATTTGCTTCTGTATGTTAAAAACAATTTATTTATTCTATTGCTCAACCTATCTCTTAGTGAATAAAGCATTATTTCCATGTAAGAAATTATTATTATTTTGGAACTAACAGAGTAGATTCAGGAGATGCTCTGTAAAAGAAACTCCCCAGAACTTTTTATATTCTTTTTTTTTTTAAGGTTTTTGCAAGGCAAACAGGGTTAAGTGGCTTGCCCAAAGCCACACAGCTAGGTAATTATTAAGTGCCTGAGACCGGATTTGAACCCAGGTACTCCTGATTCCAGGGCCGGTGCTTTATCCACTATGCCACCTAGCCGCCCCAACTTTTTATATTTTTATGCAGGTTTTCTTGTATTTTTTTCCTGCTCTTTTTATGAGAATTTAGGGTTAAAGTACTTAAAACAAAAGTATAACTCTATTCATAATTCAAGGAGCATTAAGTTTTCACTGATCCTTCTAGCTCACATTGATTTCCCCCTTCTCCCTATTGAATTTCCGATATCTCATTGCTGTAGTAGGTCAAGTTTGATGCCCTATTACAGGTGGTAAGACCAGCAGATGAAGCTAAAATGTGAGTTTTCCAAGACATAGATCTTTGTGACACTAGTATTCCCAGTCTGCTCTGAGACTTAAATTTGCCCAGTGTCTGCATCTTGAACCCAGGGTTAATATTGACTCTGCCAGAATTATTTTGTGCTTTAGGTTGCTGAATTCTTATTCATTCTTCAAGTATAGGTTCAAATGTCTCTTCCATGCAGCCTTTCTTGCTTCCCTACAGTTCAGTAATGATCTCTTGCCCTTATGAACACTGTGCATTGACTCTTGAAGCCAAACTTTTCTTTCTAACAAAGGTAAACTAAGAATTGAGGAGTTGGGCTCATTGGTTAAAAATGAAAAGAGAATGAAATAAAAAAAGAAACGGGTTTAAAGTCACAGAACTTTTGTTTAAATCTTGACTCTGCCATTATATAAATGGCATATAAATTATATAAATGTGTGCTCTTTGGTAGATTAGTTCTCTCACACTGGTTTATCAATAAAATAAGAGGGTGGATTAGATTTCTTCCATTTCAGTTCTAATTCCTGTAATCTCTTATATACCTTAGCCATTCCATTTTTCATGCTAAGTGAAATTTCTCTTATGAAAATAGACAATGATCTGGGTATAACTGATGGAATTCAGAGCAAAGATAATCAGCCACAGTGGTACTAAATGTCTCCTAAGAAGTATGTCAAAAATCCAAGATAATTTACATAGTTCTGATACTAGTTGTCATGGGCATGATGAGAGATAAAAGTAATTTACTCATTCCAAACTACATATCAAGCCAGGCTGGGAGAATTCCAGCAAGATGAACAAAAAAGAAATCTTTAACCTGAAGGATGTCTTTTTGTGCTGGCTGTGTGAAACTGTAGGTCTGATTAACATAAGAGATGAAACAGCCCTAAGTATGAACAGACTCACGTTCCTTTTAAGGACAAAGACACTGAAACAGCTAAAGAACCTAAGGATAAAAGCCAGCTTCTGAAGCAAAAAGGAATGGTAGTTACAGGGGCAGCATGGAAAAGTCAAAAATACTGGCTGGAAAGACAGAGCCATGAGAGGTGCTTTAGTCAAGATACATTGTAAGTTGTCCAGGGACTTTCCTTTTCCATTGGTTGCAGGAAATCTGTAGAAGGTTATATATCTTTTTGTATGGGGGAATTTTTCCTTGTTTTTTATTTTGCTGTTCTAATTAATTAAAAGCTTTTCTATTTGATTGATGGTTCTTTGTTAAGTAGCAAAGAAGCCCCATTTGCATAACTATAATTATGCTATGAAACCTGTAAAGGGAGTAAGGGTGGAAAAAACTGGTACCAGACCCATGTTAAATTCTATCAATGTATATAATAAATGTAAAAATGGCTTTCCTACAATATAGCCTTCCTTAGCATCAAGGCCATTTATTCACCACTGGAGAAGGAAGGGGTGTAAAAGTAACATAAATCATAGAAAACTGATAGTATTATAAAGAGAAATCTTCCTTTCAAAAGCTAGGGAAGCTTTTTTTCATCCAGGGTGACTGAATCATAGAAAAAAATCATTAGTTAGGCACAGACCCTATTTCTGAACAAGAGAGCTTATTTAGTCACTATTTTTGGAGCAATCTGAGTTTTATAGCTGAATGTTTATTTATAAGTGGCATATTTCCTTTCTCTCTGGATTTCCTGCCAGTAACATTTTAGAAATTATTTGAGTTAAGATCCCACCCACTTCAGATAACATGATGCTTCTCCTTTGACTTCACAAAATTTCTTTTTTTTTTTTTTTTCAAAACAGGGCCAGCCAAAGGACACAATTCTATGCTCCCAGCAGGTGGAAGGCCTTCCGACTTTTTGTTTTGTTGTTGGTGCTTTTCTTTAGTGGACCTGAAATATGTGTGTGAGATAAAAGTAAATTCTAACTCAGTTTAGAGAACATAAAGGATAATTTATTAAACTTTTAACTTCCATGTTTCTGTTTCCTTAAAAAGTACAGCTAACATTTAAAAAGCACTTTGTGGTTTGCAAAGTTATTTATACATATTATCTCATTTGATTCTCTTAACAAACTTGCTAGATAGGAGTTGGAGTGTAAGTAGTAATATTTCTGTTCTTCTAGAAACTCTTGAGGGTCTTCCCCTCTCAAACTATTTATGAAGACAAACTATGTCATCTCATCTTTTGCCTCAATTCTTACCTAGCCTGTGTGTTCGACTCAGACCAACTGAGATTTGGGAAATAACTGAACTTAAAAAGGCCAACATCTCCCACTGTATCCAGAGCCATAATTGTTGACTTGACCTCTTGCCACTCACTGAATTCTGGAGGACAGAGTGAGATTGGTGACTTTACCCAATCCTGCCTCACTTTAATCCAATTCACTTGAATGTTGAAACATTACCCTCCTAATATCCTTGGTTCCCTTCAAGAACAAAGGATAAGCAACCATACAACAAAGTAGGAGCTATTATTATTCCCGGAGGGCAGAGATGATAATTACACTCTTAATAAGTGTTTAAAGCTGAAGTTGGGGGGGCGGAGTCAAGATGGCGACATGAAGGGATTGAGTCTTAGGAGCTCTCTGATAAAAACTCATAAACTAAGGACTCTAACTAAACTTTCGAGAGACAGAACCCACATAGGGAACCAGTGAGGCAGTTCTCCTACTCAAGGTAACCTGGAATAGAGCAGAAAGGCTCTGCTCCCTGGGGTCGGAGTTGGAGGGGTGGCCCCCCAGAGTGAAAGAACTTCAGTCTCCCTGAGGCACCCCAGGGCGCTGGGAGCCGTGGCTCACAGCAGCGGGGAGTCTCCTGAGCTGCACCCCGGGGAGCACAGGCACAAAGTGGGGGAACAGCAGGGGACCTCTGCCAGTGCGAGCACATGGAGCCCAGGTCTTTCCCCAGCCCTGATCCAGGAAACAGAAGCAGGTGGAGCCAGTAAGCAGGAGCCTCCAGGGCATGAACCCATTGAGCTGAGGGAGGGGAGTGAAGAGAGAGTGCAGAGTTCTTCTGTCTTCCGCCTCTGGAACAGGACTCTGGGGCTCTGACCACATTCAGATCCTGATCTCAGTCTAGGCCCCCCCCCAATAGAACAGCAGTGGCCCCCCCCACCTCAGCCCCATGGCAGAGAGGGGTGCATTTGGTCATTCACAGATCAGGAGGGAGGACAGAGCCTCACACACGGAGACCCTTGTGGGAGTGTCCCAAAAGATCAGGAAGCACCCCAAAACCAGGCCCAGGCTGGGAAAATGAGCAAGCAGAGAAACAAAAGGAAGACTATTGAAAAATATTTTGCAAATGAGCCCGAGAAGGATCAAAATACTCAGTCTGAAGATGAGGAAGCACAAGCTCCTGCATTTAAAGACTCCAAGAAAAACAGAAATTGGGCTCAGGCTATGACAGAGCTCAAAAAAGACTTTGAAAATCAAATGAGGGAGTTGGAAGAAAAACTGGGAAAAGAAAGGAGAGAGATGCAGGAAAAACATGAAAATGAAGTCAGCAGCTTAGTCAAGGAAATCCAAAAAAAGGCTGAAGAAAATAGCATGCTAAAAACCAGCTTAGGTCAAATGGATAAAACAGTTCAAAAAGTTATTGAGGAGCAGAATGCTTTAAAAAGCAAAATTGGCCAGATGGAAAAAGAGATAAGAAAACTCTCTGAGGAGAACAAATGCTTCAGACAAAGAATAGAATTCAGGGAGATTGATGAATTTACCAGAAATCAGGAATCAATACTTCAAAACCAAAAAAATGAAAAATTAGAAGAAAATGTGAAACATCTCATTGAAAAAACAACTGATATGGAAAACAGACTTAGGAAAGATAATTTAAAAATTTCAAAAAAAAATTTCAAAGAATTACTACAGGAAAATTGCCCTGATATTCTAGAAGCAGAGGGCAAAATAGAAATGGAGAGAATCCACCAATCCCCCCGAGAAAGAGATCCCAGAAAACCAACCCCTAGAAATATTATAGCCAAGTTCCAGAACTCCCAAGTCAAAGAGAAAATATTACAAGCAACCAGAAGGACACAGTTCAAATATCATGGAGCTACAGTCAGGATCACACAGGACTTAGCAGCAACTACATTGGAAGCTCATAGGGCTTGGAATACAATATACCGGAAGGCAAAAGAGCTTAGAATGCAGCCAAGAATGAACTACCCAGCAAGGCTGAATGTCCTCTTCCAGGGAAAAAGATGAACTTTCAGTGAACCAGGGTAATTTCAAAGGTTCCTTTTGGAATGGCCAGAGCTGAACAGAAGGTTTGATCTTCAGATACAGGACTCAGGTGAAGCATGGAGATTGGAGGAGAGGGAGGAAATATGAGGGACTTAATGAGGATGAACTGCATGTATAGAAAAATGATACTGATAATATTCATATGAACCTTCTCAGTTAATAGAGCAGGTAGAGGGAGCTTTTATAGTTGAAGCACAGGAGAAAGTTGAATTTGAAGATAAAATATGGTGTAAAAATGGAGTCAATAGAAAAAAAGGGAAATGGAATGGGAGAAAGAAAAAGGAGAGGGGGAATAGGCCAAGATAGTTCACATAATAAGATTTTTTTTTATTACAATGAGCTATTGCAATGATATGGAAGGGGGGAGGCAAGGGGGAATGAGGGAAGCTTTGCTCTCATCAGAGATGGCTAGGAGAGGAAACAGCAAATATATTCAATGGGGTTAGGCATCTGGAGTAAGAAGGAGGGGGGAGCAGGGGGAAGGGGTGGGGAGGTGAATAAAGGAGGAGAGGATGGACCATAGGGGTAGAGTGGTCAGATATAATACATTTTCTTTTTTTACTTCTTGCAAGGGGCTGGGATTGGAAGGCCTGTCCAGGACCATAGGGCTAGGTGGATTCTGGGCCTAAGGGGTGGTAAGGGGGCTCAGGGCTTCTAGGCCCCAGCACCAGGGATCTATCTGCTGTGCCACTCAGCGACCCTAAAGCAGAGTGAAAGCGAAAGGAGAGAGAAAATATAGTACATGGTAGTGGAGAAATAAGAAAGGAGGGAGTTGCAATCAGCAATGGCAATGTTGGAAAAATATGGAAGTAACTTTTGTGATGGACTTATCACAAAGAATGTGATCCACCCGTGACAGAGTTGTTGGTGTTGGAACAAAGACTGAAGCACATTTTTTGTTATTATTATTATTTGGGGGAAGGTGCAGGGCAAGTGGGGCTGGGTGGCCTGCCTGGGGTCACATAGCAGAGTGATCTTTGGGTGTCTGGGGCCGGATTTGGATCCAGGTGCTCCTGGCTCAAGGGCCAATGCTCTGTCTGCCACCCAGCCACCCCTACTATTATTACTATTTTATTTTATTTTGGGTCTTTTTTTTTCTTCTTTTTGGTTTTTGCAGGGCAGTGGGGATCAGGTGGCTTGCATGTCACATGGCTGGGTGATTGTTAGGTCTACGGGGCTGGATGTGGGCTCAGGTGTTTGTGCCTCCAGGGCTGGTGCTTCATCCATTGCGCCACCTGGCCATACCTACAATTATTACTATTTTTTTTATTTTAATTTTTTTTCTCTCCCCTTTACTTTTTTCACCCAAGCAAGTCTATCTATATTCATGGGGGGAGGGGTATTTTGTTTACTTGTAAGCAAGAATATTTTATTAATGTAAAAAAAATTTGTACAAAATGAGAATAAAAAATAAATTTAAAAAAAAGCTGAAGTTGAATCCAGCTCTCCTCACTCTAGCATTCCTTCCATTACACCACACATTCTTCCAAATATGTGGGGAGAATGATAGTTTTTTTATGACTTAAATATTTAATAATTGTTATATGGAACTCGTTTGAAATCTGAAACTCTCCATATATGTCATAACCAATATTTATTATCAACTTAAAAAACAAAATAACAGAAATTTACTTAGCTAAATGACTTCTATGACCTAAGAAATTCAAACATTTGAAAAATTAGAATCTGTAGTGAACTGGAATTGTCATACATATAAAATAAAATTATACAGTTATATTTAATTAAAGCATTCAACCTTTCATCTTCAGTAAATTGCAAATAATATTCCTTGAATTGCCTACCTCACAGTTTTATTGTAAAGAAAGTTTATTGTAAGTTGAAAAGTATGAAAACAGTGACATGAGTTATTAATCAGTAAACATTTATTAAGTTTACTATGGGCCAGGCACTAGAATAAAGAGTGACTAGGGAAGGTTTGATTTAAAGGAAGTAAGAGGGGTGGCTAGGTGGCATAGTGGATAAAGCACTGGCCTTGTAGTCAGGAGTACCTGGGTTCAAATCTGGTCTCAGATACTTAATAATTACCTAGCTGTGTGGCCTTGGGCAAGCCACTTAACCCCATTTGCCTTGCAAAAACCTAAAAAAAACCAACAACATGGGTTCTAAATCTGGGATCCATGAAGGTTTTAAAGGAAGTAAGAGAAGTGAGAGTATTCCAGGTTGAGGGACTGCCCAAAGAAAATGCTCTAGGCTGAAACATAGAGTATCTTCTTCATGGAATGGTCAGGAGCTCAGTAATACTGGATCAAAGAGTACATATTGGGGAGTAATGTTTAAGTTATTTCTCAAATAGCAACATTCTTTATTATGACCAGTTACCAATTGTTTCTTAGCCCTGGAAACATGGCTAGCTGTAAGTCACTATCTGATTCAAGAATCCAAATTAGTAAAAAAAAAAATTAAATTAAAAAAAAAGAATGCATATTACTTTCCATTTGCCTGTTCCTCAAGTTCTAGAATGATATATATATATATATATATATATATATATATATATATTTTTTTTTTTTGCAAGGCAATGGGGTTAAGTGGCTTGCCCAAGGCCACACAGCTAGGTAATTATTAAGTGTCTGAGGCCGGATTTGAACTCAGGTATTCCTGACTCCAGGGCCAGTACTCTATCCACTACATCAACTAGCTGCCCCTAGAATGGTATTTTAAATACTGGAAAAAGACTTTTTACTTTATCTACCTTTCAAGTAGTGTCAATATGGCATTACCCTGTCTTTCTAGTCCTATTCTCCAAAAGGAACCCTTTGTCCTGGAATCTTAATGCTCATCCCTACCTTCATTCCTTTCTCATACTCCTCTTCTAAAATGTTCTCCATCTGCCTTCTTTAACAAGACAAACCTTTAAAATTCTTCAGGATTCAGCTGAACTCATTTCCTTATAGAACCTTCTCAAAATATGTTGACCCTTAGTGACCTCACTCATATACAGACATGGACTAATTAATGTTTAACAACCAACTTTCCAAGAAACAAAAAGTACCTATGACATGACACACTTTTAAGTTGAATCTGATTATTAACATTTTTCATTCATTTATTCCTTATTAAGTGCCTACTGTATGCCAGCTACTGCCCTAAGCACTGGGAGATTTAAAAAGAAGTTAAAAACAGTCTTGGGGGGAGACTAGGTGGCTCAGTGGATTGAAATGGGAAAAGACTTTAAACAGGGAATCTATCTAGCAAGCCATTGCAATAATACAAGTGTGAGGTCATGAGGGCATCCACTGGAATAGAGGTCATGTCAGAACAGAAAAAGGGGTATATTCAAGTAATGTTGAAAGGCTTAGGCAATTGCTTAGATATGGGAGTGGAGGAAGGGGTGAGAGATAGTGAAGAATCCAGGATGACTTCCAGGTTATGAGACCAAGAGATTAGGAAGACAGTGTTACTGTCTTCCATAATAGGAAATAATAGGCATGGAGAAGTGGTTTGGGTGGAAAGATTAATGACTTCTAGTTTGGACATATTGAATTTAAGATGTCTATTGGATCTCCAATTGGGGATGTAGAAAAGTCAATTGAAGATACAAGATTGGAGGTCAGCAGAGAGACTGGGGCAGCAAAGGTAGTCTTGAGAATCAAGATGATAATTAATCAATGGGAGCTAATGATACCACTAAGTGAATGGAGAGAATTCTGAGGGATATGTATGCTTAAAGGGTATGATCTGGAGGAGGATCTAGAAATAGTAAAAGAGATAGAGAAGGAGCTGTCAGATAGGTAGGAGGAGATCCAGGAAAGAGTGATCTCTTGAAAATAGAAAAGAATCAAAGAGGAGAGCATAATTAATGTTAAAGACAACAGAGAGGTCAAGGAGTATGAGATTGAGAAAAGGTATTGGATCTGACAACTAAGAGATCATTAATAAATTTAGAGAGAGTAATTTTGGTGAAATGACAAGTTGAGAAGGTAGATAGTAAAGAATTAAGGAGAGAAAGTAGAGGCACCAATTGTAAGGTGACCTCTGGATTTTAGTTACAAAAGGCAGGAAAGATATAGGATTATAGAGGGGATGGATAGATCAAATAAGGGTTATTTTTTTTTCCAGAATGGGGGAGAGAAAAGGAGTCAGTTGAGGAGGAGAGATTGAAAATAATAGAGTAGGGATATCAGAAGGGGAAATTTTTGAAGAAGAAAGAATGAAATGAAATCATCTGAAAAATATGATCAACAAGACAGTAAATCTAGCCCTGATTGGTAGTCTTTGACAATTTTGAAAGTAGAACTTTTCACATTTAAAATTTAACAACCATGTAGTGATTCTAGAAGACCTGGAATATTTGAATTTCTACTGTATTTACAATCCATACCAAAACCTGTAATACATGATTACATGCCACCTTTTATTGTGTGTCTAACTCTTTCAAGTGTGTCCTAGATAGTTGACTATCAAATGGGGAGAATGACAGAGATATTACTTACCTAAATTTAATATAGTATTTGGCAAAGTCTCTCATCTTGTATTGGTGTCAAAATAAAGAGGAGTGACCTGGATATTACTGTGATATGAATTCCTAATTGGTTAAAGAAGCATATTCAAGACTACTGATAAAAATCTGAACATTTTAGTATTTGGCTAGAAGACACACACACACACACACACACACACACACACACACACACACACACACAAAATGCTTATTAAATTTGCAGTCAACATAGTAAGAGGAACAGTTATATGCTGAATGTTGAAATCAAGATTGAAGATCTAAATATCCTGAAAAAAGTGAAGCAATTTAGTAGCCAACAAGCATTTATTAAGGGGCTGTGTACCAAACCCCTATACTGATCCAGTAAGCATGAAGATCTACTGAGATTAATTTGTAAAGAGTTTAACAAAATGACCTGCATAAAATGGTGATTAATAAATGCTTGCTCCTTCCCCTCTTTCCCCTCCCCAATTTAAAAGAGAGAAAAATTAGTTGTCTAAGTATTGAATGCAGAGATCTTGCTTCAGTTTTGTTGTTTTTATATTTGAACTATGGAAGATGAATCTCTTTGACTTCAGGTCCAGCCCTCTATCTACCACACCACCCATCAACCTATTGTTTCACAGCAGATTCTTTAAATAAGAATTGGGGTTTTTAGCAGACCACAAGCTCAAAATTGAGCCAATATTGTGGGACATACTTATCAAAAAACCCCAAAACTAATGCAATCTTAGGCACAGAAATAAAAATATGGTGCTGCTGATGAGAAGATAACAGTTTCACTGCTTGACCTGCCTACATCTAAAATATTTTATTTAGCTCTAGTTAGACACATTTTTAAGCAGGACTTTAGCAAGTTTAAGCCCATTCAGAAGATAGATAGGGTATCTAGAAACCTATAATTATATGAGAAAGAATTAAAGAAATTAGGAGTTTTTAGTGATTATAAAAAAGATAGTAACTATATATAACTGAAGGGAAATTGGGCAGAGAAATGTTTTCTAGCTATTAGTCTGTTTCCTCTGTTCTGACCATGTAACCTCCCCCTCCCCCATCCCATAGTCCAAGCTATGAGAGAGGTCAATGAACTTGCCCCTTCCTGTCAAGGATTCTCATTAAATCAATGCCCCCCAGGCTATGAGCTGAGGTCAATGAACTTGTAGTAAAATACCTTGCTCTTCCCAGGTAAAAGACTAGCCCCTACCAACAAAACAAAGGATCCTTGCCTTAGCTTGAAAGGCTTAAATCTTTGATCTACCAACCCTCATTTACATACTTCTCCTTACCTCACCTCTGCTTTTTGAACTTCTGCCCCACTCCCCTACAATTCATTCTTTAGTTGATACCAGAGGTCACATAGACTGGTTGTTGTTAAAATGGATTTTTATAATAAAGTTAATTTTAGGATCCAACTCTCAGTTCTCAGAACTAGGCCACACCCCCCTTCCAAATACCTAACTTAAGTTTAAAATTACTACCCCAGGCATAAAAGAGATGCTATGATGTTATGAGTTTCAAGCAGCTGGTCTGATTAGATGTGATCTAAAAGCAGCAGATGTTTTAAGTATACCTTTTGTTTAATTTCTCCTAACTGCTAAATCCTTTAAGAATATATCAGGGTAGGGGGGCGGCTAGGTGGTGCGATGATTAGAGCACTGGCCTTGGAGTCAGGAGTACCTGGGTTCAAATCAGACCTCAGACACTAATTACCAAGCCGAGTAAACCACTTGGCCCCATTGCCTTGAAAAATCTAAAAAAAAAAAAAAAAAAAAAAAAAAGAATATATGAGGGTAGCTAGGTGATGCAGTGGATACATCGCGGGCCTCGGAGTCAGGAGTACCTGAGTTCAAATTTGCCCTCAGACACTTAATAATTACCTAGCTGTGTGACCTTGGGCAAGTCACTTTAACCCCACTGCCTTGCAAAAACCAAAAAAAAAAGAATATATAGATATAGATATAGATATACACATACACAAAACCATTTTAATTTAAATCCAGCAGGGTGAGGCATGTTATTCCTGGTTTCATAAAGAAACACCAGTATAGTTATTTTGGTTTTATGTAAAGATACTTTCTCATAAAAAAAGAGACAATCTAAAATACACTATCAGATTGGTTAAAATGACAAAAAGGGAAAACAATCAATGTTGGAGAGGTTGTGGGAGGATTGGGACATTAATGCATTGTTGCTGAAGTTATGAACTGATCCAACTGTTCTGGAGAAAAATATGGAACTATGTCCAAAGAACAATAAAACTGTGTATACCCATGACCCAGCAATTCTAATAGGCCTATATCCAGAAGAAATCATAAAAAAATAGAAAAAGTCCCACAAGTTCCAAAATATAGAATTGGAAATTGAGGGGATGCCCATCACTTGGGGAATGATTAAATGAACTATAGTACATGAATATTATGGAATACTATTATTCTATAAGAAACCATGAATGGTCGAACTCTAGAGAAGCATAGAATGAATTACAGGAACTGATGCTGAGTGAAGACAGCAGAATCTGGAGAACATTGTTCACAACACATTATATCTGGTAGTTGATGTAACAAGTGAACCAATATTCACTGAGTATTCACAAATATTCACAGATATAAGATATAAGGTCTAATTCAAGGCATGGGGGGGGGATGAGGGGACCACAGACAAAAATAAATATAATGTGTACATTGTATGCAACAATATTGTGAGAGATGGGGCTGCTAGGTGGCACAGTGGATAAAGCACCAGCCCTGGAGTCAGGAGTACCTGGGTTAAAATCTGGTCTCAGACACTTAATAATTACCTATGTACGTAATAATTACCTAGCTGTTGCCTTGCAAAAACCTAAAAAAAACCCCCCAGTATTGTGAGAGGATCAACCCTGATGGATACAGTTACTCTCGGCAGTTCAGAGAACTAGGACAACCTTAGGAGATGGAGTAATGACGGTGCTATCCCGATCCAGGGGAAGGGAAAAAAAATAAAACAAAACCAAAAAACCCTTCAGAGGGCAGCTACGTGGCACAATGGATAGAGCACTGGCTCTGGAGTCAGGAGGACCTGAGTTCAAATACAACCTCAGACCCTTAATAATTACCTAGCTGTGTGCCTTTGAGCAAGTCACTTAACCCCATTGCCTTTCTAAAAAAAAAAAAAACCCTTCAGAATCTGAACAGACATTATATTCACTTTTAAAATTTTTCTCTTATATATTTCTTTCCTATTTCATGATTTTCTTTCTTTTCCCTTAATCCTAATTTCTAGTATCAAAAATGACTAATCTGTAAACATGTTAAACATAAATGGGTATGTACAATATTCACCTGACTGTTCACTGCTGAGGGGGAGGGGGTGAGAAGGGAGGGTAGAAGGAAATCATGCAACTTAAAAATGTGCATATGCATGTGGATGAATGTTGAAAAACTTTCATAACATGTAATTGGAAAAATAAAATACCAATTAAATAAAAAAGAGAATCTAGATTCTAAATTTCAAAAGTTTCTTGATTCTACTTTCTGTTTGTCTTTCAATTTAATTCTCTTTTCCATGCCAACAAAGAAATTGCATAAAATAAAACTGAAATCTCTATAATTGCTTTTCAAGATATTATATTATTGTTTCTTAATAAGTGATGTAACAATTGAACAAATATTCACTGAGTATTCACAAATATTCACAGCTATAAGGTACAAGGTCTAATTCAAGGCATAGGAGGGAGGGGATGGGGGACCAGAGACAAAAATAAATATAAAAATTATCCCTGATCTGTGACATCTTTCAATTTAAGAAAATAGAAAATACATTTGATAATATTTATAATATAGTGTATATTTGTTATATGTTAATAATATTTATATAGTACTTACTATGTGCCAGATACTTTGCTACACCTGAGAGACAGGTGCTATTATTATTCCCATTTTACAGATGAGGGAATTGTGGCAGAGGTAAAGTGACTTGCCTAGAATCTCATAGTCAGTGGTTTTCTGAGGTAGGATTTGAACTTGGGTCTGATCAATAAAAATCAATCACCTAGCTTTTATTAGGAGCCACTGTGATCTGGGGAAATCTAAAGACAAAAAAAATGAAACACATTATCTGCCTAAATAATTATACTTACTTAAATGGGTTTGTTATTTCTTTGATATAGGTACTCTCCTATGGGGCGAAGGTATAAGCCTATTTGTGCTGTCTACATTCTCTCTATAGGGAGAAATACTAGTCAGCCTTTCTCTCTCCCAGACCTTATATGTTTCACATACCTAGCACTATAATATAGTATACAAACAGCAAAATTCTACCTGTGAATTTGTGTATTTCTTTGTGGAATCATGGATTGTTGAAGTTGAAGGGGCATTCAGAGCATATTGTAGTACAGTATCCATCACTTTGTTCTAAATGACTTGTCTGAAGCTAAGTTGATGTTTGTCCTTTGTTCTCAAAGAAGACCATGACTTCAGGGAGGTGATTCCATGACATGCAAATGAGTTGAATTTAAATGAAGAGGTGCTATGTAACATAAGCAGTCTAACTTTCTCCCCCAGAACCATCTGGATCCAGTGACCAGACATGGATCAGGGTGAGTGGAAATGGCCCTGGATGCAGTGAGAGACCTACCATGACTTTTTAAAGCTAGGTCTTTCCCAGGTCACAGTTCGACCAAGATCACACCCATCCAGTGATTAAGTTTAGGTAAGAAGAGAAAGTTGAGGAAAAGAGGCCAAGAAAGACTACTCCAAAAAAAAAAATTAGAACTGGAAGGGTAAGACCCTCAGGGTTTCTCAGTGATTAAGGACAGGTAAGAAAGAAAAGAAGCAAAAAGCCTCTTCTAAATAGTTCAAAGATGAAAAAAAAGCAATTTGAGAGAATAAGATTCTTATGATTTCTGACCAAAAAAGAAACAATTACTATTTTTCATTCACTGGGAAACAATCAAGTCCCAAAAAGAGGGCTTGGCCAATCAAGGAGAACCAGAATAATTTGGGTTTGTGAAACCCAAGAAAATTTACTAGACTTTTAGGCAGAGCACCCATAAATAAGGGGGGAAAAGAGAAGAGAGGAAGAAAGTAAGAAAGAAAGAAAAGACAAAGAAAAGGGAAGAGCTGTGTACCCCAACTTTCCAGAAGTGGACCCACTATTTCTCACAGAGGCTGATGTTTGTCTTTTATTCTCGAAGAAGACCATGAGGTGATGCCATGACATGCAAGTGATTTGGATTTAAATCCAACTTAGTTCTGAGTTACTTGTCTAAGGCTAAAAAGAGAGCTTGGCAGAACCAGAATAAGGAACTTTTTTTAACAGAGCTATTATTTTATGGGTGTGTCATTTTTCAAAAGATTAGAAGTATAACTTCCTTAAGAGTAAGTAGGACACATACCTTTTATTTGATGAACTATGTCATCCATGTAACTAGCACTGTATGATGCACAGAGGGCATTCTAGAAATATTTATGGTGATGATTGTTCCAAATGGCTAGTTGCATGACCAGGTTATTACTACTAGTACTTAAATTTCTTAAATAAGGTTCCTTCTAACTTTTTTTTACCACTGAATTTCTAATTTTATTACTTTTAAGTTCAGTCTCCATGTTATTTAAGATGACTGATTCAGACACCATGATTAAGAATATAGGGATTTCAGGGGTGGCTAGGTGGTGTAGTGGATAAAGCACCAGTCTTGGAGTCAGGAGTACCTGGGTCTGGGTTCAAATCCAGTCTCAGACATTTAATAATTACCTAGCTGTGTGGCTTTGAGCAAGCCACTTAACCCCATTTGCTTTGAAAAACCCTAAAAAAAAAAAAGAATATAGGGATTTCTTTCTCTAAACCAGGAATTCTTAACCATTTTTTGGGTCATGGACCCCTTTGGCAATCTGATGATACCCATGGACCATTTTTCAGAATAATATTTTTAAAGTAAAATGAAATACACAGGGTTACAAAAGAAACACATTACATAAAGTGATCAGAATATTAAAAAAAAATGTAAATGGACCCCAGGTCCTGAACACCTTAGGAGTCAAAATTATCACATGTTTAAACTGAACGGAATGAATACAGTTACTTGTATGCCACTATTATAAACAAATTATTTATTTATGAAATCCATATTTTCTTTTTTGTTTTTGCAAGGCAATGGGGTTAAGTGACTTGCCCAAGATCACACAGCTAGGTAATTATTAAGTGTCTGAGGCCAGATTTGAATTCAGTTCCTCTTGACTCTAGGGCTAGTGCTCTGTCCATTTTACCATCTAGCTACCCCTAAAAGTCATATTTTCAAACAAAGTTGGATGTGATTGTTTTACTTATTCTCTACTCCAGCTCACCTTCAATATCTGTCAAGTAGAGGAAACTGAATTTTCAAAGGCTACGTAAGTAGTGCAGTGTAAACTCTAGTATGTTCTACCAAACTGAAAAATTTTTCAATATTAACTGAATGAACTATTGCTCAAGGATCACCACCAATGGGTTTCACCCTATGAGATAAATAGCTTGCACCTTAACAACTCATGAAGACTGTTCACTAAGATGGTAGGTAATAAATATTCTCACTAAAATAGTGGCAATGGTGTTTCATTTCAGTGTGCCCAGGATGATGGAAAACCCACAACAATAAATTAATGGATCCTTGAAGTATTCTTTTTTTTTTTAGGTTTTTTTGCAAGGCAAATGGGATTAAGTGACTTGCCCAAGGCCACACAACAGCTAGGTAACTTTCAAGTGTCTGAGACTGGATTTGAACCCAGGTACTCCTGACTCCAGGGCCGGTGCTTTATCCACTGGGCCACCTAGCCACCCCAGTGTTCTTTTTTTTTTTTTAATGTGAGTTTATTTAAAATTTTTCAAATTACAGACAAGGATAGTTTTTAACATTCATTTTTTTGTTAACTTTTGAGTTCCACATTTTTCTACCCCCTCTTCCTCCCTTCCCTCCCCTTTCCCATGACAGCAAGTAATCTGATATAGATTATACATGTACAATATATTTAACATTTTTCCATATTAGTCATGTGGTAAAAGAAGAATCAGAACTAAAGGGGAGAAAACCACAAGAAAGAAAAATATAAAACAAGTTTTAAAAAGTGAAAATAGTATGCATTGTACTACATTCAGACACCATAGTTTAGTTTTTCCTTTTGCTGTGGATGGAATTTTCCCATTACATATTTCTTAGAATTGTCTTTGATCAGTGAACTGCTGAGAGGAGTTAAATCCATCATAGTTGATCATCACACACTGTTGCTGTTAATATGTACAATGTTTTCCTGATTCTGCTCATTTCACTGTCAGTTCATGAAAGTCTTTACAGGCTTTTTTGGATGTTCATCTGTTCGTGATTTATTAGTGAACAATAGTACTCCATAATATTAATATACCACAATTTGTTTGGTCATTCCTTAATTGATGGGGATTCCTTCAATTTCTAAGTCTTTTGCTCTACAAAAAGGGCTGCTGTAAATATTTTTGTACATATGGGTCTTTTCCCTGTTATTTTATGATCTCTTTGGAATACAGACCTAGTAGCAATATTGCTGATCAAAGGGTATGCCCAATTTTATTGCCCTTTGGACAGAGTTCTAAATTATCCTCTAAAATAGTTGGATCAGTTCACTACTCCACCAACAATGCATTAGTGTCCCAGCTTTCCCACATTTCCTACAAAATTGATCATTTTCTTTTTTTTTTGTCATTTTAGTCGGTCTGATAGGTGTGAAGTGGTTGGTACCCTAGAATTGTTTAAATTTGCATTTCTCTAATCAATAATGATTTAAAACACTTTTCATCTGACTATTAATAGCTTTAATTTCTTTCTGAAAACTGCTTATTCATATCCTTTGACCACTTATCAATTGGGGAATGACTTGTTTTCTCATAAATTTGACTCAGTTCTCTGTATATATTTTGGAAATGAGTCCTTTATCAGAAATACTAGCTGTGAAAGCTGTTTCCTGGTTTTCTGAATTCCTTCTTATCTTAGTTGCATTGGTTTTATTTGTGAAAAAAACTTTTTAATTTAATATAATCAAAATTATCCATTTTGTATTTTATAATTTTCTCTATCTCTTATTTGGTCATAAACTCTTTCCCCTTCCAGTGATCTGACAGATAAATTATTTCTTGGCTTATAGTAACTATCATTGTGTCTAAATCCTGTATCCATTTAGAACTTACCTTGTTACAGGTTGAGAGATATGGGTCTATGCCTAATTTCTGTCATACTATTTTCCAATTTTCTCAGCAATTTTGTCAAATAGCTGGAGTCTTTAGATTTATCAAACAGTAGATAACTACAGTCATTAACTACTGTTTCTTTTGTGCCTAATGTATTTCACTGATCCACCTCTTTTTTCTAAGTCAATACTTTAAAACTTTTTAAATTACAGATAAGGACAGTTTTTAACATTTATCTTTTTGTTAACTTTTGAGTTCCACATTTTTCTACCCCCCCTTCTTCCCTCCCTGCTACTTTATTGTATACTTTAGATCTAATATGGCTAGGTCACCTTCCTTTGCATTTTTTATTAATTCCCTTGATACTCCTGATCCTTTGTTCTTCTGAACGAATTTTGTTACTATTTTTCTAGTTCTATAAAATAAAATTTTTGGTAGTTTTGCATGGCATTCAATAAGTACTTTATTTTAGGTAGAATTGTCATTTTTATTATATTAGCTTGGCCTACCCACCAACTATTTAGATCTGACTTTATTTGTGGGAAAAGTGTTTTGTAATCATATTTATATAGTTTCTGTATTTGTCTTAGCAGGTAGACTTTAGTATACTATGCTATGATCAGGTAGGATTTATACCAGGAATGCAAGGATAATTCAAATATTAGGAAAACAATCAGCATAACTGACCATATCAATAACAAATTATATGATTGTTTCAGTATCTGCTGAAAAAGCTTTTGACAAAATTACAGCAGCCACTCCTATTAAAAACACTAGAGGGTGGGTAGGTGGCGCAGTGGATAGGGCACTGGTCTTGGAGTCAGGAGTACCTGAGTTCAAATCTGACCTCAGACACTTAATAATTACCTAGCTGTGTGGCCTTGGGCAAGCCACTTAACCCCATTGCCTTGCAAAAACTGAAAAACAAGCAAGCAAACAAACAAAAAACACTAGAGAGCACAGGAATAAATGGGAGTTTTCCATAAAATGATAAGTAGTATCTACCTAAAACCATCAGCAAGTATTATATGTAATGGGGATAAGCTAGAAGCACTCTTAATAACATCTGGGGTAAAACAAGGATATTATTATCACCACTATTATTCAATAGTGTATTAGAAAGAAAAGAAAAATAAATTGAAGTAATTAGAATAGGAAATGAGGGGGAAAAAACCTCTCCTTGCTGATGATATGACAATATACTTAGAGAATCCTAGAAAACTTGAAACAACAACTTTAGCAAAGGTGTAGGATATAAACCCACATAAATTATTAGCATTTCTATTTATTCCCAGAAAAGTCCAACAACAAGGGATGGAAAGAGAAATTCCATTTAAAGTAACTGAAGTATTCTCTTCATAAAAAAGTATTTTCAAACAGAGCAGAATGGTAAAGAAATTTGGCACTAAATAAATTGTCAGGAAACTTCAGTTTGAGCACCAGCTCTGCTACATTTCAGATCTATGTAATTGAGAAAGTCATTCTCTGAACTTCAGACTCTTCATTCATAAAAGGAGGATAATGATATTTGCAAGATTCCTTTCAGGGATGTTGTTAAGAAAGAGCTTTATACGACTTGTGATGGAAAATGCCACCTACATCCAGAGAAAAGAACTATGGAGGGGCAGCTAGGTGGTACAGTAGACAGAGCACCAGTCCTGGAGTCAGGAGGACCTGAGTTCAAATCCTACCTCAGACACTTAATAATTACCTAGCTGTGTGATCTTGGGCAAATCACTTAACCCCATTGCCTTGCAAAAAACAAAACAAAACAAAACTATGGAGTCTGAATGCAGCTTAAAGCACATTATTTTTCACTTAAAAAATATTTTTTTCTTGTTTTTTCTTTCTTGTGGCTTTTTTCTTTTGCTTTGATTTTTCTTTCACAAAATTACATATTGACATTTGTTTAACATGATTGTACATTTATAACCTATATCATATTGCTTGTTCTCTTGGGGAAAGGCTAGGAAAGGGAGAGGAGAAAAAAATTTAGAACTCAAAATTTTTCAAAAATGAATGTTGAAAACTACCTTTACAAATAATTGGAAAAATATTATTAGTATAAAAAGAAGAAAACTTTTATAAAGTACAATGCAAATATTATTTACATATATAGTTATCATAGGATTTACTTAAATAACATGCTATTCTATCCAATTTAAAATAGATTTTGACAAAATTTGATTTTCATATTAAAAAATACATAAGTTCTGCAAAGTGAAATAAGCCTTTATATTTTACTCAAGTCATTTAATTCCCCTTTACTCCCCCAGTGGAATATATCAATTTTCTTCCTATCTTACTTAGTACTTTAAAGGACTAAATCACAAGAATTTAGAGGCATGTGTATAAGATAAAAATTTTGTGGCAAAAAATCTTCCTAGGATTTATAAAGGGTTGAAAAAGAACAGGCTCAGGAATACTATATAATGTAGCTCTATCTTCTTATTATAGTAATAATAACAACTAAGTTAGGGGCAGCTAGGTGGTGCAGCTTGAAATCAGGAACAATGATCTTCAAATCCAGCCTTAGACATAGGGCAAATAACTTAATCCTGTTTGCCTCTATTTCTTCATCTATAAAATCATCTGGAGAAGGAAATGGCAAACACTCTTTTATCTTTGCCAAGAAAACCTCCAGTGGGGACACTAAGAGTCAGAGATGACTGAAGAACAATAGTAATAGTAATAATAACTAATATATTATTATTATTATCATTAAATGTTTGCAAAGCATCAATTTCATTTCATTCCTACTACAACTCTTTCAGGTAGGTGTTATTATTGTCCCCATTTTACAGTTTGTGTTAACAGAGGCTGAGATGTTAAATGACTTTTCTAGAATCACATAGCTAGTAAGTATCTGGGGACAGCATTTAGATTCAGATCTTACCAGCTCTCTATCTCCTGCAGTACTTAAATGTCTCAATTTATAGAATCTGACAAATTGTACTTCACAGTATCTCTTTAAAAGATAATAGCTGGCATTTATGTAATGCCTACAATGTGTCAGCTCTGTGCTAAGCATTTTACAAATAGCAAAACATTTAATCCTCATAATAGCCCTGGGAGGTGAGTATTATTTACTATACAGTTGAGGAAACTGTGGCTGACAGAGGTTAAATGACTTGCCCAGAGTTACACAATCTAAATGTCTGAGGCAACATTTGGTCTTCCTGGTTCTAGACCCAGCACTCTAATGCACTGAAACCCTCTAACTACCTCCTGCTTTTTTTTTCCTTATAAAGTAAATTCTTATCATTAAATAGCTCTATTAAAGTTAAGAAGTCCACCCCCTGAGCACCTGGTTTTTGAATGGGCTACATTCATCTGATCTTGACTAGATGTAAACCTATCCACAGACCTTCTCTACATTCTGTGGCTATCTTCACACCATGTTTCCTTTGTTCCAGTTTCCACCTCTAACTTCCAATTTAAACTCATACCCTGGATTTATGATTGGTGAGTTATATTTTGCTCAGACCAAGACCCACTGCATCACTTCCTAGTCCTCTCTATGCTATACTGCCAACATTCATATACAGTCTCTCCTCTTTTTTCAATTCTTAGCTCTGAAACAGTCATCAAATTAACACTACTATTCCTAGTCCATCAATGATTCCTATCATCACTTCTCTGATGTCCCTGTCCAAATAGGGCAAGTCACTTAACCCTGTTTGCTTCAGTTTCCTCATCTGTAAAATGATCTGGAGAAGGGCATGACACTTTTTTAACTTTGCCAAGAATACTCCCAGTGGGGATACTGAGAGTCAGACGTGACTGAAGAACAATGGTAATTGTTTTTCTCTGCCAACCACTCCACACTCATATTTCACTCCGCCATAACAATGTAAACCCTATGGAGTCAGGGACTGTCTTGCTTTCTTTCCTTTATATTCCTAGCACATAAAACAATGGGAGGCACATAGTAATAACTTAATAAATGTCTTTTCATTTTTTGATCATTCATTATTGATTTTACTGCTCTATAATTTGCTAATTTGCCTACATAGAAAAAAAAAGCAAAGTAAGAGACCTCAGAGTAAAATGGATGAGTCGTAAAGGGTCTTCTTAGTGACCATTCTACTTAGCATGTCAGGAACAGTGAGAAAGACAAAGAAAAATATATAGTGTCAAAAAAATGGGCAGAAACAAGAATAAAAATTGCCTAATAACCTTAAAATCATAGGTGTCCATTTGTGATACAATGCATTTATTCATATTCATTACTTCAATCAATATTTGAGTGCTTGCTAGGATAATGGTGAATTTGCTTTGTGCATGCCCAGATCACTTAAAATAGAGGCGGTCATATGGGAAATAACAGGAACTTGCTTCAAGGAAGAGACATTCTGTGTTCTCCCACCACAGGGGAGTAGCCCTTTTTGACTGTCTGCCTAGCCAAAAAGATGGAGGGCTAGACATTTTTTTTTAACTTCACAACCTCTCAAATCTGTCCAAAAAAGAAATTATGCACCAGAAATAAAGTAATTTTAACTTCTCTTTAAAGAAGGTTAGAAACTCCATGAACTACCACCTAACTCTCAGAGGACTCAGGAATTCCTTGACAAAAATCCTAAATCTCTTTTATATCCTCTTTCACCAAGGGTTAACAACAGGGTTCTAGATCAATCTCAATCAGAATAGGGTTAAGTCAAACTGCCCCTGCTCATCCTATTATTTCTTGACTCAGAATAGATCTGTTGGTAGTGTTAAAGTTTGTGTGTGTTTGGGTCACAATAGGAAAACTGGAACATAATTCTTGGTCCTTGTTCTCAATTTAACAATAAGTTTGTTGAGTAGTTTTGAGGGTTTTTACAGTATACAGTATATAATCAAAGAATGTGATTTTTTTTAAACATGTATATACTCTATATGGACTCAGTTTCTAAAAATTCTCATTTCCATAGCTATCATTCTTCACTCTTAGTCTTGAGTCTTACCATCAATCATTCAGGAACTCCTAGCCCATTCTGACCTTCAGAAAACCCTTAAGACACCTTTTAGGTAATTTTATTACCAAGTTCAAAAGTTTTATTATAGAATAGTTTTTAAAAGCATATAAACTATTTGTAGCCTTTGACCTTTGGTCACTAAGTTGCCTGTACTTGAGCTAAGAAAGGAAGGAAAATCTTTGCTAATAAAGAAGAATGATAGAGGCAGTTAGGTGGGGCAGTGGATAGAGGACTGGCCCTGGAGTCAGGAGTATCTGAGTTCAAATCTAACCCCAGACACTTAATAATTACCTAGCTGCATGGCCTTGGGCAAGCCACTTAACCCCATTGACTTGCAAAAAAACCAAAACTAAACTAAAAAATAAAAAAAAGAATTGAAGAAAGGAGCTAGGAAGAACTCTGAGAGAAACATGGGTTTTTTTTTTTAGTTGTTTTTTTTTGCGTGGCAATAGTGTCTGAGGCCACATTTGAACTCAGATCCTCCTGACTCCAAGGCCAGTGCTCTATCCACTGCACCACCTAGCTGCCCCAGGAGCATGGTTTTGATTGCTGGGTTTCTTGGGTATGACCTTTTTTCTTTTTTAACTGCTCTTCCATCCTCTGTCAAGTACCTTTTGGATGTTTTTACCAATTTGTGGCTATGTTCTTTGCCTCTGCCACAGAACTGAGCAAATTTCACCTACAAAGTAATTAATCTGTTATGATTAATGCTTAGGGTCAGTAGAGTACTCTATATTCGATTGTGCTGCTTGAGATCACTCCCTTGAGGGATTACTTTTGCATGGTTTTAAGATATTCAAACCACGATGATTTAAGAGTTAGCAAGACACTGGTTGAAAAAGGAATTCTTGTCAATAGAAAAGAAAATAAACTGAAGAACCAAAGCTTCATACTATTGCAGGGTGGAAAATCCCCAGGTTTTGAGAATGTATTTCTTTTTAGATGAACTTTTCCAGATAATACTAGAGTGATTGTTAACAACTAAACTGAGATTCACCTGCAATCATCCAGATTATGGCTGTGGAGATTTATTCAAATTGTAATCCAAAGAGTACCACGTGAGTGGTTGTGCTGCTGGGATAGCCTTCTGCTATACTGCAAGTTTTAAACTGGGCTGTTGTAACAAAACAGTGATGCTGATGAAAGCTACTGCTACTAGACACTGGAGCCAGTGGTCCTCTTAGGCTGCTATCAGATAGCTATTGGTACTGGGAGTAGAAATGCTACTATCTGTTGTTAGACATAATCATTCACTCTGAGATAGCTTTTCCTTTGCTCTTTTTAATTGTTTACCATTTCTGATTTGCTTTAAAAGTTTGTTTCCTTTTATAATTTAACCTTTTGATGTAAATTGGTGATCAGTCATAAGTTCTTTGTGATTTATGTCTTTAAACTGTGAACATGTATAGAGATAAGGGAACAGAAAGAACTCATCTTTGGGCTATAAAGATAATGAGGCCATGAAAATGAATCCTTTCCTTCCTCTCCTTTTTTGACTGACTGATTTAAAGAAAAAAGCTGATGATTTATATTCACTTCTCAAGAATTCTTTAAGACAATAAATTGCAGTGAAGATGGCAAATTGATTGGTAGAATGAGTTTTTCCTAATGGGAATTTCTTAGACAGGGTCAGTCTTTAGAACCTTCTAAACCAATCGGAAAAACTCATCATGGGAATCAGGAATCTTTACCCCTAGGTTACAGAATCATGCTGCCATCTACTGGTTACCATTGCAAAAGGTCCTCTGAACTGTGACAGCTTGGGCAGTTAGATGGCATAGTGAGAGTCCTAGGCCTGGAGTCAAGAAGACTTATCTTTCTGAGTTCAAATATGACCTCAGCCTGTGTGATCCTGGGAAAGTCATTTAACTCTGTTTGCCTCAGTTTTCTCATCTGTAAAATGAAATGATAAAGTACTCTAGTAACTTTGCCAAGAAAACCCCCAAATGGGATCACAATGAGTTAAACATAACTAAAAACAACTCTGACGTCTTGAACCTTGCCTGTTATCCGGCAGGAACTCAAGTTAACATCTCTAGTATCGTGGCAAATTCTGGTAGAGTCAGAAGCAAGAATCAGAGATAACCAGATAATAATGGATTAAGCAGAGAAGACCCTTGGGATTACTTTGTACAGTTCTTTATTTAGAGTTCCTGATGCCAAAGATTTTTCATACTCTGCAGAAACACAGCTGGGGAACCCAAACCTTGGCTCAGATTTTAATCAATAAAACAATGTCATTATAGAATTTTAGTATTGCCTCTATTTGCTTGAGTGGCAAGTCATAACATTAGCTAGAACTTTCAGACTCTAAACTTTAGCTCAGATGATTAACTTGGATTAGTGATAAGAAACTGTCTGGATCAGCATTATTACTTTTATTTACTTAAAATGAGTAGGTCAGGTAATTAGCAAGAACTTACAAAATCAAACTGAGACCAACTATTGGCCTTAGTGCTATCTTGTTAGTTCTTGCTCTGTCTGCTTGCACAGTTCCCACTTGGAACATCAGCTAGCTCTCCTGTGTTAACTGACTAGCTTCCTGTTTTACTTGATAAAGATCTCCTGGTTCTTTGATGTATAAACTTGACCTTCCTCTTTAACCCTCTGAAAAAATACAGTTGTATTTATCCTTCATTTTGTAACCAAAGCCTATATGAAGTTTTGAAAATGCTACCCATGGCCCTCATTTGCTTTTGTGTTATAATGTGACTGATCATTATATAAAATTGGTTATTAAAATGTTTCTGTGTGTTGATAAATATGATTGGTAGCAGTGCCTAACAATAAATCCTTGGAAAATTTTTATATCAAGAATTATTCATGGAATAGTAAGGTGAAGGCAAGATATTGATTGGCACCTTTACTTTCCTGAATCCATTAGGGATCACAAGATGAGAAATGGAAATAGTAACATTGATCTGTTCTTCTTAGGAACCTAAAACAGATAAAGAATGTGTATAAGCAAGTAGTTCACCTAAATGTCATTCCGCACAGAAACTCAAGAGTTGGAAGGGATCCACAGGATATCTAGTTCAACCTGTATAACCTGTATCTCAATAGGAATCACCTCTTCAATATCCTTAGTAAGTGGTCTTCCAGACTGCTATTGAAGATGTCCATAGCAGGTCTCTCAGGATTGTCCTTGATCATTGAGATCACTGATCACTGAGAGAGGAGTTGTATCCATTTTAGTTGATCATCTTTCAATGCTTGTGAATATATATAATGTTCTTCTGGTTATGCTCACTTCATTCAGCATCAGTTCATACAAGTCTTTCCCACTTTTCTGAAGTCTCATGATTTTTTACCAAACATTAGTACTCCATAATATTCATATATCATAACTTGTTTTTTAGAAATATTTTATTTATTTTGAATTTTACAATTTTTCCCCTACTCTTGCTTCCCTCCCCCCTCACCATATATCATAACTTGTTCAGCCATTTCCCCACTGATGGGCATCTCCTCAATTTCTAATTCTTTGCCACTATTAAAAGAGCTGCTATAAATATTTTTGTACATGTGGACCTTTTTCCTTTTTTATCTTTGGGATATAGACCTAGTGGTGGTATTACTGGATCAAAGGGTATACCCAGCTATGGAAAATGTCATCCCACATCCAGAGATAAAATATGGAGAGCAAAGCACACTATGTTCACTTTTTAAAACTTCTTTTATGTTGTTTCTTTCTCAAGATTATTCCCCCCCCTTTAGTTCTAATTCTTCTTTTATAACATGACTAAAATAGAAATATATTAAACTTGATCGTACATGTACAACCTATTGTTTGATGCCATGGGGAAGTGGGAGGGAAGGGAGGCTGATAGTAAAATGTGGAATTCAAAAGCTTACAAAAGGATAAATGTTGAAAACTATCTCTGCATGTAATTGGGGAAAAAAAAGGTGACTGGTGATAGGGAATTTACTGCCTTCCAAAGTAGCCCATTTTATTTTGGAGAGGTGTGTTAGAAAATTTTCCTTAAGTGGAAAAAATTGTTCTCTTTAAATCTTCTTCCATTGCTTCTTGCACTATTATTTTGAGTAAAGCAGAACAGATGGGTCAGTGATGAAAGTGTCAGGAAATCTTGAGTTTAAATCCTGCATCTGTTGATTCCTAACCCTGTAGTAATGAGTTAATATTTTGGTAAAGTGGAGATAATAATACCTGTACTATCAAGGTTATTAATGAAGTTAAAATTGAGACAGAATACAATGCAGGACTGAAAGAGCATTAGATTTGATATCAGTGGGCCTGGATTCAAGAGTTGGTTTCACTTTCATTTTCTGTAAAATGATGGGATTGGACTATGATTCCATGATTAAATTAGCCCTGAGACCCTTTTCAACTCTAAATTCTTCATCCTAACTCAAACCTCATTTTCATATAACTCTAAATAACTAAAGATAGCTATAACTAAAGATAGTTATGTTCTCTCAGTCAACAAGCATTTATTAAACACCTATTGTATGCCAGTCACCAAGGAGTTCACATTCTAAGAGGGAAGACTATACATAAAACAAAATTGAAAAGGGGTGAGGGGAGAATGTACCTTTATTAGTTCATGGTGGGGAAAGTTCAGAGAGTGAGAAATGGAACACAAAGAGGAATAAAACAAAAAGACTAGTCTGGGAACTTTCCCTAAAAGAAAGAAATGACCTTACAACATGGAAACAAAGTAAAGACTGACAGAGTACTTTCCGTGGGGGGTGGGGTGGGGGGAGGGAAGCAAGATTGGAGGGAGAATTGTAAAACTCAAATAATATCTTTAATAAAAATAAATTAAAAAAAAAAGAAAGAAATGACCTTTCCCTTCTGGGAGAAAACGACTAATCAGAGGAAGAGGCTACAAGGACTGAACAGATGTCCAAAGTCTGCGAAGACTGAGGGTAGAATGAACTTCCAAGTATGATGAGATCCTAAGTCTAAACGTGTCTAATTTCTTTAACTGATTTTCATATGGAATAGTGTCCACTGTCTTAACTTTGTCCTAATTGCTCCTCTGAACTAACTCTGCTTAGTAGGAAAGTATGTTGTAAACTTAAAGCATTCTCCAAATATACACTATAATGATTACTTTTATTATTGTAACTGTAAAGAGCCACAGAAATCAAGTCAGCTATTTACTACTGTCCAATGATGAAAAACCAAAGGTTTATCCATTAAGAGTAATGGAATTAGATACAAAGAAAGAAACAAGGGGCAGCTAGGTGGCGTAGTGGATAAAGCACCGGCCCTGGAGTCAGGAGTACCTGGTTCAAATCCGGTCTCAGACACTTAATGATTACCTAGCTGTGTGGCCTTGGGCAAGCCACTTAAAAAAAAATAAACTGGAAAGAAACACTGTCAAAGAGATTTAAAGAGGTAATGCCCAAACTTTTTAAATATGATTTGTAACTTTTCCATTTGGCCAAATATTGGATTGGACACTGGCATGTGTAGAATTTCTCTCATTATGAATTCATAAATATATGCAATTATTTAAAATATTATTTTTCATTAATTAATTTTTACATAACCTTCATTTTGGACTATTTCTCTTTACCCTAACACATTGGGTAGCCTCCCATTTAAAAAAAAGATTTTATAATGATTTTTTTTTAAGGCAATGGGTTTAAGTGACTTGCCCAAGGTCACAGCCACTTAGCTGGCCCCCCCAAAAAAATTTTAAAAGAAAGAGAAAAAAAACCTTTCTGCAGAATTTACTAAAACATCAGTTGTGTTTTTTTCTTTTTTAATATTTTCTCTTTTTCTAATTACATGTAAAAATAAATTTTACTTTTTTTAAATTTTCAATTCCAAATTTTCTTTCCCTCAATTCCTTCCCCCTTCCTGAGATAGCAAGCATTTTGATATGTTATACATGTGCAATCATGTAAAACATATTTTCATGTTGTGAAAATACAGATCAAAAATAAAAACATGAAAAGTAAGTAAAAAATGGTATGCTTTTTTGAATGTTATTTTATCTTATGTTTTCTAATTACATGCAAAGATAATTTTTAACTTCATCTTTTTTAGTTTTGTTTTTGGGGGGACAATGAGATTGCAACTTTTAACATTCACCTTTTTGTAAGCTTTTGACTTCCATATTTTCCTATTACACTCCCTCCTTCCTGTCTCCCATGACAGTAAATAATCTTATATAGGTTATACATGTACAATCAACATTTTTTCCATTTTAGTCATGCTGTAAAAGAAGAATGGGAACTAAAGGGGAAAAGCCATAAGAAAGAAAGTAAAAATTTAAAACAAGTTTTAAAAAATGAAATAGCATACTTTGGTCTACATTCAGGTGCAACATTTGCTGTTAATATGTACTAGGTTCTTCTGGTTCTGCTTACTTTACAAAGCATCAGTCCATGCAAGTCTTTCTAAGTTTTTCTGAAGTTCACCTGCTCATGATATATATTATTATGTCACATCCATATACCAAAATTTGATCATCCATTCCTCAATTTCAATTCTTTGCCACTATAATAAGAGCTACTAAAAATATTTTTGTACATGTGAGTCTTTTCCCCTTTTTTATCATTTATTTGAGATACAGACCTATCTATGTATCTGGAATACAGACTAGTGATATTGCTGGATGAAAGGGGATGCAGAGTTTTATTGCTATTTGGGCAAATTTCCAATTTGCTTTCCAGAATGGTTGGATCAGTTCACAACTCTACCAATAATGTATTAGTGTCCTAGTTTTCCTCTATCCCCTCCAATAATTGATCATTTTTGCCAAAATGATAGCTGTTTTAATGTGCATTTCTCTAATCAATAATGATTTAGAGAATTTTTCATATTACCATAGATAGCTTTAATTTCTTCATATGAAAACTGTTCATATCATTTGATCATTTATCAACTAGGGAATTTCTTGTATTCTTATACATTTGAATAAGTTCTCTATATATTATAGAAATCAGTCCTTTATTAGAAACCCTACTTGTGAAAGCTATTTCCCAGCTTTTAATCTGCATTCACACTTCATCAGTTCTTTCTTTGGAGGTAGATAGTATTTTCATCATAAGTCCTTTAGAATTGTCTTGGATCTTTGTATTGCTGAGAATAGCAAAGTCATCCACAGTTGATCATTGTACATTACTGCTATTACTGTGTACAACATTCTGGTTCTGGTTACTTCATTTTGCATCAATTTAGGACTTTTCAGATTTCTCTGAAAGCATCTTGCTCATCATTTCTTATAGTGTAATATTATTTTGTCACAATAATATTTCATAGTTTGTTTATTTCCCAATTGATAGTTATCCCTTCAATTTTCAATTCTTTGCCACCACAGAAAGAGCTACTATAAATATTTTTGTACATAGAAGTTCTTTTACTTTTAAAAGATTCTCTTTGGGCTACAGACCTAGTAGTGGCATTGCTGAATCAAAGGGTATACTCAGTTTTATAGTCCTTTGGGCATATACATCAACTGTGTCTTGACAGTTATAATATTCTATGCCCATAGTTCCCCATCTCTACAAAGATAGGCATTCAATCCTTCTCCAGGTTCAGCTTGGATCATTATTACAGAAAATTCTGATTATGAGATAGGAGCAATGATTTGGAATGCACAAGTCTACCAATCAACCAATAAATTATTTATAATCAATGTGCCGAGAACATAGCCAAGAACATAATGTACTGAGAAATGTTCTGAGATATTATGTAAAGGAGATATTATCAATCCTATATAAAAAGGTTTATAGAAAAAGGAAAAGCTGATTTCAAGCTGAGTCAGAGGTGGAGAAGAAGCCTGACCCCACCCAAGGGGATAGCCCTCTTAGGGGAGAGTAGAGTAGTTCT
Source organism: Macrotis lagotis (assembly GCF_037893015.1). Lineage (NCBI taxonomy): Eukaryota > Metazoa > Chordata > Mammalia > Peramelemorphia > Peramelidae > Macrotis > Macrotis lagotis. The sequence goes on along the minus strand of NC_133660.1, from coordinate 234,013,890 downwards.
CTCTCTTTCCCATCTTCTACACCCCATTATCTGTTACTTTGAAGTAGAACTACTTAGCTAGTAGTAAACAGTGCATTCAGCAAGGAGCAGAGCACTACTCCAGAAGGACATGAATACAGAAGGACATCACTTGAAGCAGGAAGCTCTCAGAAGTACTTCTTGGAATCTCTGGCAGGAGAAAAAGAAGTTGGCCATGGATTTAAGAGAGATTTAGATCTGGTTATTGAGTGTTGGTCTGCCAAGAAGACAGAACAAGAACAGAGATTTTTTCAGGCCCTGCAGATCTAGAGCTATTACTTGCCTTGGCAACTTAGAAACATCTCATTATCATTAAAGTACCATATAACTCAAAGTTTCTGTCCATTCTTCCCATAGATTTTATGTGCCTTTTTAGGAGATTACCCTTAGATTGACTTGATGAAGAGGGATTTTTTTTGAGAGTGGAACTCTGGCTAGAGTGCCAAGCCTGGGGTCAGGAAGATTAACCACAGACACTTTCTAGCTATGTGACCTTGGTCAAATCACTTCACTCTGTTTGCCTCAGTTTCATCATCTATAAAATGAAACGAAGAAGGAAATGGCAAAGTACTCAAAAATCTCTGCCAAGAAAATCCCAAATGAAGTCATAAAGTATTGGACACAGCTGGAAAACAACAACAACAACTATGCTAAAAGTTAATGTTAATTACTCAAGTTGATATTGGGGTGCTAATCACTGGACCTAGCAATCAAGTATCCAATTGGACACTTTACCCCATCATGTTGAGTGAAAGAAATCACTGCACCGAGTTGCCAGGGTGAGAATATTGGGGAAAAGACTCTGTTTATTAGGAATTAGTTGTGCTGTAAACACACAAACACACACATACCCACAAACACACAAAGTTCTACTGGCTTCTTCCTGCACATGGAGACAAGGAGACTCAGAATTTGCTTTCTCAGATATTATATGTGTATAAAACTAACTGTGCAAACTGCTAAAATGCTCAGATTTCTCCCCTGGGATTAGCACTATGAACCAGGGCTCTTCCTACTTGTTCAGTCCTAGAGGCAAAGATTATCTTGGCACAATTTAGAATCCACTCCATGTGTATCCAACAAATTTTTGGTACTAAGGAATCACAATATGGCTCTTATTATGTTCAAACCTAAAAGACTCATCGTCAGGGAAATGATGCCATGACGATTGGATTTGAGTGAGGGGATGCTGTGCTAAGTCACCAGCCTCACTTTCTCCTCCAGAGTCATCTGGGTCCAGTAGTCAAATAGGAATCAGGACAACTGGAGATGACCCTGGATGTGAGGCAATTAGGATTAAGTGACTTGCCCAAGGTCACACAGCTAGTAAGAGTCAAGTGTCTGAGGCTGGATTTGAACTTCTGTCCTGATTCCAAAGCCTGTGCTCTATCTACATGTATATATAAAGGTATATATTACACATGCATATATTTTTATATACCTATATTCTACACATATCTATATATCTAGCCATTTATCTACCCATCTATGATCCTAGAGCAAAGGTGCTTTCCCCATTGATTGTCAGTTGATATGAATTAGCTAGTCAGACTTAACTTTACAAATGGGTGCTTCCTGATAAGATCTAGCAAGATCTTAAAACTTCTTAAAACAGAAGCACCCCCTCTTCTTCACCTTGGTCCCTGCTTAAAGGGGTTGCTATAAACATTTCTCCTGCTAAGTTCTTTCTGTGTATTGCATGGACAGTGGGGGACAAGCTCCCTTGCTTGTAGAAAAGGGCATTTTGGTCACCAGGTTGATAACATACTGGATTGGGTCAAGTCATTTGCTTCCCAGAAGCCATTTTTTCATGGCCATGGGATGTCTGAGTTGGGCAATGAAGCAGCCAGTAGTGCTCCCTTTCTCCACCATTAGGAAAGAGGCTTTAAGCAATTCCTTTTCCTCCTCACTTGAAAGCCACTAGGAGACAGACAGAATGCTTTTGTCTTTGCCTTTTGATTGCATGCTCAGTTCCAGTTCAGCTGCCAATTAAGTGGTTTTCCATTACCTTTCAGTAAGTCAACAGGAACCAGTTATAAAATATATGCTCATATTCTGAATAAAAGCATTTATTAAATGCTTACAACAAAATATTGTGCTAAATGCTAGGGATACAAAAGAAAAGGAAGATGATCCCTGCTTTCAAGGATCTCATGTTCTAATGGGAGATCAGATGGAAAGTTCCCATGGTCTTTAGTATGCAGGGGCAGAAGGGTTAATGACCCCTTTTTATCAGTGTCACCTCCACTGGTAAAATGTATAATCACTTCTGGTGTTAACAAGAACCTTCTTTTTTCGGACTTCAGTAGCTGAAGGAGCAGGTAGCAGGTTGCATCTGCAGAGGAGCTCCTTCCTAGCATACCAACTGGTGCAGGCCTTGAGTTCAGGTCCTGTATTGTTTCTGTCAGGGTCTGAAGGGTCATTCTGGTCAAAGTGGTGGTGGAAGGTGTCCCTCCTTTTTCTCACCTCAGTGTGTCTCCAGGCTGATTTACCTGCCCTATGTGTGGGACTTGACTGGCAGTGGTGGGGATAGTTGGCCTCCTCTTCTGGGAATTGCTTTCCCAGATGATAGTAGAGAGGGTGTAGTTGACAGCAAGACTAATGGTCTAGATGTGCTACCAGTTCTAGGGCTCTTGTGTTTATTTGCCTGCTAGTGGAAGTTGGCCAGCACCCTTGCTGGTGATAAGGTAGGTGGATCCCTTCTCTACAAACATTTCTCCCTTCAATTATCATTATAGGGCTAGAAGTAGGTCTTGTGGTTTGGAGAGCATTGCTATTGCCCAAGCTCTTAAGTTCAGAGCTGTGTTGGAATCATAGTTTACTGAGGAGGGGCTGTCTTTGTCAGGTCTGAGGGAAATGGTGATCAAAGTGATGGGGGTAGTTTAATTTAATCAGAGGGAAGCTACTCTCATTATGCATTCTCATGCATTTTTCAGAAGGCTCAGAAGGTTTCTGCTTGGACAGAACAACAGATAGAGAATAATGTCTATACTCCAAGGACTGAGGCTTCATTCTCCCCCATTCCTTCCCGTGACATACATACATTCAACAAATTTGTAGGTATGATCAACCACACTCTCATTTATATAAATCCAAATCTCCTTTAATATTCTTGTTTACCTTTTCTAAGAGTCTAAGATGCAACAATCCTTAGGATGTTCTTTCAATAGTTAATCTACCATGATTACTCAGGAGGTTGGCCTGCCATGCCTGTTCTACCACCTATAGACTGTTGTTCCACACACACACCCAATGCAGATTTGGCCCCAGGGAAGCATCTTTATTCCTCCTTTGTGGGCTAGAGAATATCAAAAAAAGCAATAGCTTTCTTACACGTAGCCTGTCTTCCTTCAGACTTTATAGGTAGATCCTGTCAGAGCTTGTGCTCTCTGGTAGAACCTTTGAGGAACCAGGGTCATTGCCATACTTCTGTGGTCTATTAGAAGAGGCCTTTGGTGGAAAAATCATAATTCTTGGTCACATTTATTTAGAATTATTCAGTTTATAAATGTAACTTAGTTTCCTCTCACTCCTCATGGCCAATTTGTTGACAGAGTTTATAGTTTATAGTTTATACATAGTATATTGTCTCCATTAGGATTGTGAGCTCCTCATTGTCATTCTTTGCATCTCCCCATATTTAGCACAGTGTCCACAGTCGGCAATTGATAAATTGTTTTTGACCACCAGCACTGTACAGTTGCTCCAGAATCACCTGAAATGGATGTTTTGGAGCAGGGGCTGCTATGTGTGTCCTGGGATCATTCATAAGAGTTCTAAGAGGCAAATGTTGAATGGGGGAGGAAGAGGCGGCGTTCAAGTGGTCTTTATCCAACCTCCATTTTGGGGACATGTGCGGTGACACTGGCACCCCCTCTCTTTCACTTAAAGAGACCATGCTAACTAGTTGGTTTCTACAGCTGTGGGAGAGTAGGGCACTATGATGCTGAATAGACCTCATGGGGAAAGCTGGCCCCCTGAGGACATCCTCTCCCCACTGTGTTAACAGCCCTTTGTGGTATCCTAGTAGGGAAGTCATTTCCTGCCCTGGTAACCAGGCGTGCTTAAGGCCTTGGGTTTCCAATGGATCATTTCCCCTTTCCTCTGCACTTTTTGTCACCCCTTTGGGCTATTGTTCAGACTAAGGCTAGTTTTTCGAAAATACTTAAGAGTGATAACCTTTATTTGCATAGTGCAATTTGAGTGATAGAAGTAGGGAAGACAATATGGAACAAAAGCAGCAGATGGATCTATTTCTCTTTCTTCTTCACAGTGGGAAATGTGCAGGGGTGGCAGTGCCCGGGGCTCTCTCTGGGAACACAAGAGCCTAGGAAGGGCTGCTGCCTTTGAAGTCTTCTGAAGCAATCCAAGGTGACAAACAGGAGAAAGAAAAGTAAAGAGAGATATAATCTGAAGCTATCATTCCATGGGCTTGGATCTTATACAGTAATTAGTAACCAGAAGTCCTTAAAAAGGGGAAGAGGAGATGAGGTCACTGTGTTTACTCTGTCCTGGGTTTCTCTTTCCTCTCTCCCATTTGTGGGGTTAACAAGTAATCCTATTTCACATTACCTTACTACAGTAACACTTGCTAGTAGGGAGTTGTACCTCTCCAAGCTTCACCAATTATGTTAAACAAAGTTCTTACTTCTTAACAATTCTTCGTTCTGTAAATATACAGTGCAAATGTAATTGTCTCAGATTTACAGGTGAGGAAACAGGATCAACACCTATAGTGGCATGGCTAGGAATGGTTTAGACAGAACTGGAACCCTAATCACCTCACCTAATTCAATTCTCTTTAAAAATGCATTAAAACAGATTTTTCAAATAGTGGCTGAGATGTCCCTGATCACTTTGCAAAATAACTCCTAGAAGTTACAAATCAGGGCACCAGGTTCAACTTTCACTTCTACTTAAGGATAATTTAAAAAGTTTTCTGGAATAGTCTTCATATAAAAGCTATAATGGATTTGAATTCTACTTTTATCACTTATTAGCTGGGTGACCATAAATAAGTCACAAAGAGATTACTGAATTTGAAATGAGAAGATATGGGTTCAAATTCTAGTTGTGATACTTGCTACTCGTGGTACTTTGGATAATTTCTTCATTTTACCAGACTAGATGGATGCTAAGGTCTCTTCCAACTCTAAATTGATTATCCATGACAAATTTCAATAAGCTTCAATTTTTTCATTTGTAAAATGAAGATATAATAATAATTGCAGTACCTACTTCATAGGGTTGTTGTGAGGATCAAATGAGATAATGTATGAAACTCCCTTTGTGAACTTTAACATGCTATTTAAATGCCAAACATTCTTCATTATTACTATTATTGATATTATGATTATTATTCTCACATGCAAATTATTATTGCTAATATACTGTGTTTTATTTATATCAACTAAAATATACATTGTTCCATTTCTTTTAGATTTTTCTCATTTTGATTCTTCTGAGTTGGGAGAGTTTTAGTATTAGAAACGTTGGGTTTCTATATGTGAATTTTTTTTGTCTGGTGCTACTTATTCATTACAGAGGAAAACTTTTATTTTTGGGGGGGGAGACAATTATGGGAAGGCTTAAAATAGTTTAGGATAAATTTGTAAAGAGAGCCCATGAACTTAAAATAATATTAGGTGGGTATTGATGGTGATGTTAAAAAAAAGGAAGAAAAGAGAATTAATGAAATATAAAATACACAGGAGAGAGCAGAAATTAGTTGAGAAGATGCAGATAAACAGGACATTTTGGATACTTTATTACATACTTATAAACTATATAAAATAGAAGATCAAAAGTTTATATGCAAGTCTATTATTCTCCTTTTTATATTCTGATTTTTAAAAAATTTTTTTGCAAGGCAAATGAGGTTAAGTGGCTTGCCCAAGGCCACAAAGATAGGTAATTATTAAGTGTCTGAGGTCAGATTTGAACTCAGGCCCTCCTGACTCCAGGGCCAGGGCTCTATCCACTGCACCACCTAGCCGCCTCTCCTTTTTATATTCTGATGAGGTCATGAGTGATGATGTTTGTTAAGCTTATAATTAAAAAAAAAGATGGGCTTTAGGGAACAGTTAACTGCCTCTAGGATGAAGGTTCTTAACTTTGATGTTATTATAGATCTCTTTGGCAGTCTCTAAAAGCAGAATAACTTTTTTAAACGCATAAAATAAAATGCCATATATTTGAATACAAGATTAAACTATTTGGGTCCTCAGTCAAGAACTTATATTCTAGGACAAAATAAAATCTCTTGCTTAACTTTTAAAACTTTTTACAAACTTGTTCTAACCTATTTCCTTCAAGTTCCCTAAAAATGGTGAAGCATAGTGTGGAGAGGGAGTTCCTAGGGATTAGGGATAGTCTGTGCAAAGTCTGTTGTTGTCATTGTTTAGTCCCATATGTCTTTTTATGATCCTATTTGGAGTTTTCTTGGAAAAAATACTGATTTGTCATTTCCTTCTCAAGCTTGGGGTCATCCAGTCACTAAATATCTGATGCCAGAACTGAACTCTGGAAGAAGAATCTTTCTGACTCCAGACTGGGCACTATATCCACTGGTAGCATCCAAATGGTAGCATCCAGCTACTCCACGCCAGTTTAGGGATTAGCAAAAAGAGTAGTTTGTTTGGAACTCAGAGATTTGCAAGGGAGCAATGTGAAATAAATCTGGAAAGTCAGGACAGAGTAATATTGTGATACCAAATGAAAATTCTGTATTCTATCCAAGAGGCAAGAGAAATCACTGAAGATGCCTGAATAGAGAGAAATCATTGACTGAGACAAATTTAAAAAATCTTGAAAAATCAAAAATATCAGAATTTTAGAATCATACAGTTGGAAGGAAATGTTGCAATAAGATATTCTACTCCTTACTAGTCACATGACCTTCAGCCTGACCTCTCTGATTCTGGTTTCCTAATTCATAAACTGATAGGATTGGACGTGAAATGTTACAGGACAGAGGAAATTTCACTGGAGGTTGACTCATACCAAATACAATTTTCTGGAGGAAAGCAAGGGTTTCCAAGCAATAAATACCAGGAAATAGTCCAGGAAAACTGGAGCTAGGGTTGGACACAGAATGATAAATGATGCAGAAAGCAAGCAGAGAATAGAACTATCTATTTGGTAAGTTTGCATGATGTCATCTCTAATGTTGATATTCCTACAGTCTTTGCTGGGTTTTCCCCCCTGCCTGTCTTTTCTGCTAATCCCCCTCTGCTAAACTGTGCTTTCTACGAGGTCTGCACAACTTTCCCCTTTCCAGGAAGCTTAGGAAGGCCACTGTGTTTATTGTTCATACAGATGCTTGAGGTGACAGGCATGAATCACATTAGTGGGATGAAGGTCCCAACCATGAAATATGAGGTTGCCTACCAGAATTGAAGTGTGGACTACAATAAGGTGATCATCTTTGATCTGAATGTTATGCTCCCCCTGATTAGCCCTTCCATTAGTAAAGTACTCTCAACGTTTCATTCTTAGAAAACCAACAATGTGCACTAAAGTTATCCTTCCATATCTTGTGGGAATGAGGGTGGGGGGATAAGGGGGAGGGCATTATGCCCCATGATCTGGAAAATTCTCCTAAGAATTCTTCTAGAGAAGAAGTCTGAATTTTTTTTCTTTTATGAAGAGTTTACAATATTTTACTGCAAAATTTGGATTAACAGCATATAAAACTATACACATATTTTATGCATTTCTGAGTTTCTGAACTTTGTGCCAATCTCCTGATTTTTCATATATGCCATCTTTGACTCCCACAAAACTTCCCTCAAATTCCCCTTTAATATCTTGTATCCATCCATGCTACATCGAAACCTTAATGGGGAAAGGCTCGATGTGGAAGGGATAACTGTAGACCCTTCCATTTCTAAATTTCCATACCATATCTCTCCTTGCTGTCTCAAGCCAAACTGTGAGAAAGCTGTTTATCCTTAATGCTTCCACTTCTTCTCCTTGTACTTCCTTCTTAAACCTCTGTGACCTGGTTTCTCACCTCATCATTGAATTTTTTCTTTCAAAAGAATGAAATGAGGGGCAGCTAGGTGGCACAGTGGGGATCATTTCCCCTTTCCTCTGTACTTTTTGTCACCCCTTTGGGCTATTGTTCAGACTATGGCTAGTTTTTTGAAAATACTTAGAGTGATAACCTTTATTTGCATAGTGCTATTTGGGTGAGCACTGGTCCTAGAATCAGGAGGACCCCAATTCAAATCTATCCTCAGGCACTTAATAATTACCTAGCTATATGATCTTGGGCAAGTCACTTAACTCTATTCCCTTGCAAAAACAAAAAGATAAAACAATTTCTTGAACTGAATGACTTTTTTTTTCTCAGTCCTAATTTTTATTTTTAATTTTTTTGTAGGATTTGATGCACCTTTTCCTCCTGAATGCTCTTTTCTCTCTGGGTTGTCATGATCCTATAGTCTGTTGGTTCTCCTCCCATTTGTCTGACTACTTTTCCTCAGAGTCTTTTGTAGGATCATCATTTATGCTATTGATACTAACTGTGGATATGTCTTAGTTCTCTTCTTTACTTTCTTTCACTTGGTGACCTCATTTTTTCCCCCAGCAATTCAATAATTATATCTGTGTAGATAACTCCCAAGACCATATGTCTAGCCCTCTTCTGGACTCCAGTCCTGTATCATGAACTTTCTGTTACATTATTGTTGTTGCTTTTTGTCCTTTGTTCTTGAAGAAGACCATCCATGACATGCAAATGAGTTGGATTTAAGTGAGGATATTTCACAGCTAGATATCCTTAGGTATCTCAAACTCAACATGTTTAAAATAGAACTGAGCAGTTTTCCCTAAAAACCCATTTGATTTCCAAACTTTGCTATTTTTGTCAAGGAAATAGACAACTATCCTTTGAGTCACCGAGATTTAAAATTTAATTGCCATCCTTAACTTTTTACTGTCACATCTTTTTCAAACATACCCTTCTGTTTATTCACATAGCCACTAACCTGTCATCGATTCTTACCTGGACAAAGACAATGGCCTCCTATTTTATCTCCCTTCATTTTGACCCATCTCCCACTATATGTTAAAATAATTTTCATACAGCATAGGTCTAATCATATCACCTCCCTACTAATAAACTCCAGTAGCTTCCTATTATCTCTATATAATATAAATAATATAAACGCTGTTTGGCATTAATAAAGGCCTTTAAAATTTGACCCCTTCTTAATTTACCAGTCTTCCTATATATTATTCACCTACATGCTCACTATAGTTCAGCCATACTTATCTACCACTTACTGTTTCTCACATATTATACTCCAATTCTGGTCTCTATCCCTTTGCTTTTCTAATGTCCCATGTCCTAGAACTTTCCCTTTCAAGGTTACCTTGTATCTGGTTGTTTTTTTTAAAGATCATGTAGCTATTATTTATATGGTATCTCCCTCATAAGCTCCTTGAGGATATGGACTGCTGAATTTTATTTTTGTATCTACAAAGCTTAGCACAATGTCTCCTACAGTGTAGGGGTTCAATAAATACTTGCTGATTAACTGATTGATTTGTCACATTATACAGATAAGGCTGAGTCCTATAAAGCATAAGTTCTGAAAGTTCCTATTAGGATATCTAGTTGTGAAATATCCTCGCCCAAATCCAACTCACTTGCATGTCATTGCATCACCTTCCTATTCTCACAGTCTTCTTCAAGAACAAAGGACAAGTACTGGCTAACAGACAATGATTTTGATTATGATGTTTACCAAAGATCAGATTAGCTGTATTTGGAGAGGCCCCACACTGGAATGTTAGTGCTAGGATGAAGAATTTTCAGACATAGAAATTCATTAAAATTGCTTACTAAGGCTTAGTGGTTGGTATTCATGTTGATGGAGAGAGTATTCACATCAATGAAATCATGGGTTCAAGAAATAATAAAATACCAGTAATATAACAAGATTGACACAGTTGCATTATGATATTGTACCACAATACTGTTTTGATGATGAAAAGAATTTAGGATGCTAATTGAACACAAATAAGTTCATGTTCAAATCAAATAATTCAGGCTAAAAGAATATAACAAAAGTCAGTCAATAAATTGAAAAATACATTAAGTTAATAAAAGAGGCAGTTAGGTGGTACAGTGGGTAGAGTTTACATCAGGAAGATCTGAGTTCAAAGCTAGCTTCTGACAATTAAATAGTCAAAGGAAGATATAAAATGTTGCTGTGAGGAAAAAATGAGATTAATATTTCTAAAGCACTTTGCAAACCTAAAAACACTATATAAATGTAAATTATTGTTAATATTATTTTTATTTTAAGCAAGCTTCAAAGAATCATTATTATTGTTCCAATCTTTGGAAAGGGGTTACCAGAAGCCTGACACTTTTATATACCAAATCATATCAGTTTTTATTGTACAAGAGATCATCACAGACTTGTTGAACCACAAAAGGAGATAGCTCACACATACAAAGAGAGTCATGTAGGATGCCTCAGGAATGAGCAGCCTTCATGCTTCCTGTATATTCCCCAACTATTAAAATAACCAGAGGGAGCACCCCCCCCCCCAGCATTTTGGATGGATTCTCTATGGAGTATTTGTAAAAAGCCAAGATGAAATCTAAATCACTGGAGAAAGTACCTGAAAGCATGAGATCCTTGGTCCATCCTTATGAATAAATTACAAGCAGTATTCCCAGGATTTTAAAGTATGAATTGTCTCTATATTTATTATATTATTTCCTCAACTCTTAAGACAGGCACTACCAAATCTAAACTAAAGACTTAGACATCATAACACTAAAAGATGACATAGGATCCAGGAGTTCAAACTGCTATAATTTAAATTCCAGTAACTAATTTGATAATTGAGAAATCATCTAAGGTTACAGTCACATCATTTATAATGAGGAAAAGTGCCTAGAAATAGTTAAATATATCAATACTGGTCCATAGGCAGTGTGAAACTTCAAGTATATCCTATTTCAGAGATGAACCTAGGGGTGGAGATTACTAAGTGAGAGATTATTTAAGATTCTAAAAATATTACAGGAAAAAGAATATGATTCTTTTTTTGATTTATACTAATTACACATTTTTTTAACATTATCAATTATCACAAAGACCAAAGACATTAGGTCAGTATTAAAGAAGTGCGTCCATGCAGTCTGATCATGCAGCCCAAGTTGTCTCCCCACAGGGTCAGTTATTGTTGGGGGCAATGCCTTTGGTGAGTGCCACTTAAAGCAGAGCATGGCCCCCAACCATACACAAGATCTAAGTAGTTTGGGATGAGGGAGGGGGTATCACAAATGCTTGGAAAGGCATCTGTTCACAACTCCTAGACTCACAGAACCTGTTACTGGTGAGGAATCAGGGAATGTGATTCTTGAGGATGATTGGTTAGTTCTTGTCCTTTGTTACTGAAGAAGATCAAAACCACATCATTATGAGACAAATTACAGTGTGTCCACCTGTGGCTGATCAGGCCAATTTAAGCTTGGAACGATGTACCATGGATCAGGCATAAATAGTCCATGAGAACACCTGGGGTGGGTATACACCTTTGAGCTGCTTCAATGCTACCTTGCTCTTGGAGCGCAGCACCTTCTCTGATGAGGGCATGCCACGCTTGTCAGTTCTGTGCCAGTGTCTCCCATGCTGTATAATCAATTCTTTTTTTTAAGGTTTTCGAAAGGCAATGTGGTTAAGTGGCCTGCCCAAAGTCACACAGCTAGGTAATTATTAAGTGTCTGAGGCCGGATTTAAACTCAAATACTCCTGACTCCAGGGCCGGTGCTCTATCCACTTCGCTACCTAGTGGCCCCCTGTATAATCAATTCCAAAGTTCTTTAGAGACACTTTTAGAGTAACCTTGTATTATTTCTTCTAATCTCCCTTTGAGCACCTACTTAGTGTGAGTTCTCCATAAAAGTCTTTTTGAGAAGCATACGTTTGACATTTGAACAATATGTTCAGTCCATCATAATTTTGCTCTGTAGTAACATTTGAATGCTTGCCAGTTTTGCTTGAGAAAGGACCTCAATGAAGGTCAGCATAGCTCTACAGACCTTCAATTTGGTAATCAATGTAATACCTCTTCTCTCCTGTACTTTCTTTCAGAGCCTCCCAAACACTGAAGTAGCTCTGACAATGGCAACCTCATTATTAATATGTACTTCCCTAGAGAGTATGCTGCCAAAGTAAGTGAATTGTACTCAAAACTTCTCCATTTGCTGTAACCAAATAGTTCCACATATGGATGGTATGGTGCTGGCTGAAAGAACACCTGTATTTTCTTGGTGTTAATTTGGCCAAAATTAGCATAAGCAGTAGAGAATTGATCCATACTTTGTTTCATCTCAGCTTCAGAGGCTGTATTGAGGGCATAATCATCTGCAAACAGAAGATCAGGCACCAACACACCCTCTACTTTGGTCTTGGCTTGTAGCCTTTTCAAGTTGAATAATTTGCTAACAGTGTGGTAGCTGACCTTGATGTTATGTTCATTTTCTATGAAGGTATCTGATAACATGACTGAAAACATCATGCTAAAAAGTATGGGAGCAAGGACACATCCTTGTTTTACCCTATTGGTGACTGGGAAATCTTGAGAGCATCATCCACTACCCAGAACCTGGCAAGCGCGCCATCATGAAATTGACATACAATAGTGATGAACTTCTCTGGGAAGCCACGTTTTGACATAATTTTCCACAAACCCTCAGGACTGATGGTATCAAAGGCCTTGGTCAGGTCCACAAATGTGTACAGAGACCTCTGTTTTGCGCTTGGCATTTTTTCCTGAAGTTGTCAGGCAACAAACACCATATTATCAAGGTTTCCTTGACCCTTTCTGAAGCCACACTGGCTCTCAGGGAGATGACCATGTATTAGGTAATGGATGGATCAGTCTATTGAAAAGGACTCTGGCAAGAATCTTACCAGCAATAACTAAAAGAGAACCACTCCTGTGATTGTCACAGGACAATCTCCTAAAGGAATTCAAAATCTCTTCTTCAGTTGGAACTTCAGCTAGGGACTGAGTGACTTCAACTTTAGGTAAATGATCAATGGCTTCTGTTGATGGTCTGAAAGAACACTATAGAAGTGTTCAGTCCATCTCTTTAGAATCATGCCCCTATCTTAATCAATGTGGCTCCATTAGCACCAAGTAGTTGAGATACATCATGGGTCTATGACCCATAAATAGACTTCAGAGCATTATAAAAGCACTTTGATTTGTTACTATCTGCATAAAACTAAATTTCATCTGCTTTCATACTGAGAAATTTTACATCTCTCTAAGTTTCACTTATATTTTACTTTTGAGGGAATTAAATGCTGCCTTCTTAATGATGGACTCTCCTGCTAGTAAATCCTGTGAAGTTCTCATTTTTTTCATTTAGCAGCTTCTGTATTTTCCCATCAATTTTCACCAAACCAGTCTTGATGTCTGTGAGTGCTGTGACCCAGATGAACAAATGCAATGCTGTACACCAGATCTCTGAAAGCTGCCCACCCTTTTGCTGCTCCACTGTTTGTCAACTGTGAGTTGGCTCAACTTTCCCTCCAAATTAGTAACAAACTATTCCTGCTCAGAGACAGACTCTAGGGGGCAGTTAGGTGGCGAAGTAGATAGAGTATCAGTCTTGGAGTCAAAAGGACCTAAGTTCAAATGTGGCCTCAGACACTTAATAATTATCTAGCTGTGTGATCTTGGCATGTCACTTGACCTCTTTGTCTTGCAAAAATAAAAAAATAAAAAATCAGAGAAGTACTCCAATCTCTTGACATTAATTCTTCTGATGATCATTTTGCCTTGGGGTCTAAATGAAGGAATACCTGGAAAACTTTAATATTTTCATATGAACCTTTATGGGAATATTCAGTCATTACTTGACTTTTAACTAAAAGAACTCTAAAGTATTTTATTTTTGGAATTATAAAAGTTTGTTGTTTTTACTCATTTTCAGACATATCCAATTCATTACTTCAATTGGGTTTTCTTAGCAAAGATACTGGAGTGGTATACACTTTACTTCTCTAGCTCATTTTATAGATGATTAACAGAGGAAACAGGGATAAGTGATTTGTCTAGGGTTACACAGCTAATAAGTGTCTGAGGCCAGATTTGAATTCAGGAAAGATGAGCCTCCCTCCAAGTACAGGGTTCTATCCACTGTACCAACTAGCTGCCCTAAAAATTTAATAGTCATCAACAACTAAAAACTAATAACAAAAGGACCAAAAAGTTTATATGCATAAAAACATAACCAAATGACCTATAAAGACATAATAATGTAGTAGATGGAATTATGGTTTTGGAGTCAGGAAGACCTGGGTTCAAGTACTACTCATCAATTAACTATTATTAATTAATGCACATTAGTAGAGGATACTCCCACAATGGGAGTTTCCTAACTGATGACATTACAAGATCAAGCAAATTGGTTAAAGGATGTAACAACAAAAGTAAACATACACAAAATACATTCCCTTTCTAAGTTTAAGAATTTCTCCATGCTTCCACCTCAATAATTATAGGAGGGTAACCTAGAATTAGTTTATCAGAGGTATGAACTAGATATATAAAAAAAGGCCTAGACATTTTTACTGAAGCAAAGGCATTAGCTAAGGAGAAGTTAATCAAAGGAAGTATAAAAACTTTTCAAGCTATTAAATGAAAGCAAATAACATCAGGAATAGGAGCTTATGAAATATATAAGAAAACTAGCAGAAAGCTACAACTCAGGAAAATTGTGTGTGTCTCTGTGTGTGTGTGTGTGTGTGTGTGTGTGCGTGTGTGTGTGTGTATGTGTGTGTGTGTGTGTGTGTGTGTGTGTGTGTGTGTTCTAAACTTGAACACTTTTCTTTGCACCATTCTGTTTGTACTTGTGGAAGAATGTGTCCTAAGTTTTTGGGCAATGTTGGTGTACTATAAACTAATTTATATTAATTATTTAAATGAAGCAATGATTGATACTAAGGAGAAGTAGCAGCTGCTTGGTGAAGAGGTAATCAGTAGCTACCAACTGATTAAGTGATATTTAGAAGCCCACCAGTGGGAGCTCATGAGCAATACTATTAGATTTTCTAATTCCTCAGGCTTAATTCTGGAATCCTAAGGAGAAGAATAGTTGCTACCTCTGAGAACCCAACTTCTATTTTATTTCAGTGAGTGAGGCATAGGGATGTAGGCCAGACCCAAGTGTAGTGTATCTGAAGTTTTGCTCTGAAGTATTTTATAACTATTCTAAGAGTTATATGCCCTACCAATGGAATATAATCAATTATGGAAAGGAAAATGGCATTCTTTTTAGTAGTTATCTAATATTAAAGAGAACAAATCTGGTGATGGAGAAAGGTTATTTTGAGATGTTCTACAATCTGGTCAGGAGGGCCAAATACATTTCCATAATCAATCCCAAGGGTTGGGCTAAAATTTATAACTGTCCCCACTGCTTCAATTGATAAGGAATTACTTCCTTTCAGAAGATATCTATATGGGGCCATTAACTGGCTTATAAAGTTGGAAATCTGAAAGATTCCATCTTTCTGAGGTCAGTTCTGATTTAGGACATTTCCTAGCTTGTGTGATCCTGGGCAAATCATTTAACCTTGTTTGCTTTAGTTTCCTCATCTGTGTTGAACTTAGAAAATATCTTTGCCAAAAAAACCTCAAAAAGAGTCACAAACAGTCTGAAAAGGTGAACCATAAGAAGGAGATATAGTTATTCCCTGGAAAATGAATTTTGAGTTAATCACATCATTTTATCTTTAGTCAACCTGGGGGAGCTAGGGAAGCTACTTCTGAATGAAATGGAATATTCAGAAGTAAAGTCTACTACAAAATTTTCAATTCTTGCTTCAGCTGTAGTTATTCAAAGTCACTTTTCTGGGCTTGGTTTACTAAAAAAAGTACATTGCAACTACAGCTTTTTTTTTTTTAGATTTTGCAAGGCAATGGGGTTAAGTGGCCACACAGCTAGGTAATTATTAAGTATCTGAGGTTGGATTTGAACCCAGGTAACTCCTGACTCCAAGGCCAGTGCTCTATCCACTGCTCCACCTAGCCTCCCCTGAATCTACAGCTTTATAAAACCTACATTTTTGCTTGTATTGGTAGTATGATTATTGCTATTATTCAATCATGTCCAACTCTTTATGATGTCATTTGGGGTTTTTGTTGTTTGGTTTTGTTTTGTTTTTTTTTTTTGGCAAAGATACTAAAGTGGTTTGCCATTTTCTTCTCCAGTTCACTTTATAGATGAGAAAGCTAAGGAAAACAACGTTAAATCATTTATTTGTCCAGGGTCATGCAGCTAGTAAGTATCTGAGATTGAAGATGAACTCAGGTTTTCCACATTTCAGGCCCAGCATTCTATCCACTGAAATCACTTAGCTGCTTTTAAATAAGATTTAAGAACATACTATTAATGTGCTTACAAATTTGTCTTTTTTCATCAAAAACATGTTAAAAACCTAAGAAAATTCACTTTTGAATTGTTGACTTTGGAGATTCAATGGTGGTAACATACTTCTGAGACTCTGATCTCAGCAGCATGTTCTTCAGTTAACACAATTATAGGTATAATGATCTGGGTCAAGAGGATTAAAAAGAATTTCTCTTTTTCATTTCTTAAGTTTTTTCATTCTTTGGTCCAGACCTATGATTTCCACTGGTAGAAACTCCTTTCACTGATTCAGATCAACTCCTCTGTACCTTATAGTTTTAAAGAGAAATCTAAAGCATCAATCAATTAATTATCACTCATTAAGGACTGCTTATATGCAAGCATTTAACATACAAAGACTAAAATAAATATAGCCCTTGTGCTGAAAGAGCTTACATTTTATTGGGGCAACAATATATATGTACAAATATATATATATATATATATATATATATACACACAAATACACACACACACATACACACACATACACACATATTTGCAAATAAAGAAAAAGTGATTTTTTTTGGGGGGGGGACCTAGCAGCTGGGGAGGGGATGTCAGGAAAGGTTTCTTGTAAGAAGTGGGATTTGAGCATTTTAAAAATAATTTATTAAGGCAGTGGGGTTAAATGACTTGCCCAAGGTCACACAGCTAAGCAATTATTAAGTGTCTGAGACTGCATTTGAACTCAGGTCCTCCTGACTCCAGGGTCGGTGCTCTATCCACTTTGAGACCTAGCTGCCCCCAGATTTGAGCATTTTTGAAGGAAACCAAGAATTTTAAAAGGAGAGATTATGGACCTATCGTTTAGCATGGTTATAAATGTAGAATCTATATCAGATTGCTTTCTGTAAGGTGGTGGAGGGAGGGGAGGGGAGGGAAGGGAGGGAGAAAAATTAAAACTCAAAATCTTGCCAAAAAAATGATTGGTTAAAAATTGCTGTTGTATGTAGTTGGAAAAACAAATACATAATATATTTTTTAAAATAAAATAAAGTAAGCAGAGATGAGGAAGAAGTAGGGGAACAGCCTGTGAAAACATTATGATAAGAACAGAAAGAAAGCCAGTCTGTCCAGCTCAGAGAGTGAGTGAAAGGGAGTAATGCATAATAAGCCTGGAAAGATAGTTTGGAGTCAGCTTTGTGACAGTCTTTAAAACATTTGAAACCAGCTCTTCCTGACTCTAAAGCCAGCCAAGCTCTATTAATGCTGCCATGTTGACTTTCTTTGATCTTTAGGAGTATTGACTGATATCACAAGATTCCTTGGGTTGGCAACATTTAGTACCTGAGGTTCTCTAGAAAATATCAATTGTTTTCACAATTCTTTTGTGAAAACATGCCATTTTGACTGGGTTGAATTTATAAAGAAGAATGACTCAGATTGAAGAAGCTTACTTTTTCTTATGTTTTTCCCTTTGTGTGTGTGTGTGTGTGTGTGTGTGTGTGTGTTAGAATTTCAATATCCTTTGATAGCTTTTTTTAAAATAAGAAGCTTCTTTTTTCTAAATACTTAAAATACCATTTATATCCTGTCACTTTCTTGTTTAATAATTTATTAGGGCACTTTCTTGTCAAAGTTCTTTATAATCTCATCTCACTCTGCTGGGAGAAAATGGCTATGCTACAGGTCTGGGAAGGGAAAAAATCCAGGTACTGAGGTTTGGATCATTTGAGTTGCAAAAATATATTCACCACAGTTCTATCCTCTAGAGCAGCACTGAGGAAGGAGGGCCATTGATCCTACTTTTCAGGGGCAATCAGGACTGCTGGCAATTAGGCAAATTACTAGTGTACATGGAGGTATATGCTTAAGGCTTTTTATCAGTGAGGAGCAAGAGAAGTGTTGACATCAGTGAAAAGAGTAAGATGTACAGAGGGAGTTGTACTGTCTAAAGACCAAGGATAGGAAAAGCAGTGGGACTAGGTCTTCAGACTGGGAAAAGTGCAGTAAAGACTATTTTCGTTGAATCTCTTTCTGAAAGGTGATCATAGTTTATTCCAATGGTCACAGGTATTTGCCTCAGTTTTGGCTTATGGTTTAGTTTGCGAGCATGTCCATACAAACACCTATACAAGAACAAGTGATGATGAGAGTGTGAATTCAGATCTAGCCTGGTACTGATTTTCTGAATCAACCCAGCTGAACTTGTTGGTTCTTATTCTAGAAGAAAGGTGCCTGAATAAGGGGTATTAAGACAACTTGACCCCTCATCTTGCTATCACCCTTTCACTATTCCTCAATTCCCCACCTCTATCCACTCAAGCTGGGCTCCTCATACTGTTTTTATACTTGCTGTATTCTGTGGGCTTTTGTTTACTCTTGCAGTCTTTGTATCCTGGAATGCCCTTCTTCCCATCTTTCCATATGGCATCAATATTAGTTAACAATTATAGTAATAGCATTTACATAGAACTGATTAAATGCTAAGCTCTTCACAAATATTATCTCATGTAATCCTCACGATAGTCCTGGGAGTTGGATGACATTATTATTACTCCTATTTTATAGCTGAGGAAGCTGAAGTGAGGTTAAGTGACTTGTCTAAGGGTAACACAGTTAGGAAGTATCTGAGGCTGTACAGTATTTGAATTCAGGTCTTTCTGATTCCAGGCCTAGAGCTCTGTTCACTGTGCTAACTTTCCAACAGGCCTGACTATTCCAGTTTACTTCTCTCTCTCCTTTCTAAACATCTTAGACCGAAATTAGTACCATAGTTTTTTCATATGTGTTATTTTTGTCTCTAAGACAGTTTCTCTGCTTGAGGGGCCTCAACCATATCATATACTTGATTATCTCTTTCATAGTAGCACAGGACTAAGCTACAGTAAGTGCTCAATTAATTTTTGTTGCTGTCAGTTTCTGCTATGTCTGACTCTCTGCCACCCCATTTGGGGTTTTCCTGGCAGAGATAGTGGAGTGATTTGCCATTTTCTTCTCTAGTTCATTTTCTAGAAGAGGAAACTGAGGCAAACAGGGCTGAATGACTTGCCCAGGGTCATGCTATTACATAAATGTCTGAGGCCAGATCTCATCTCAAGTCTTCCTGGACCTGAGCACTTGGGTGCTCTATTCACTGTGCCATCTCGATGCCCCATAATAAATGTTGATTAATTAATGACTTCCTTTTGATCTGGCTCCTTCAATTTAGGAAAGTGATTTTGTAATTGAGGGCATTTCTTGCTCTAACACAGATCCCATCCTTTGTTATCTTAGTAGATGGTTTTCAGGAATTGCTATAGTTGTGAAAATTAATTACTTGGTAGCCAAAAGTGGTGAAAAACCTCTCTAGTTCATTTCAGGACTCTTACCTAGTTTCATATTTGTGATCTAAAATACGAAGAAACCTCTAAGAGTTACAAACAACTTAATGAGAATGGCTGAAAAAATTGTGATATATCAATTTAATGGGATATTACTATAATTAAAAATTATGAATATGAGAAAATCAGAAATATGGTCAAACTTGTTTGAACTGATATGAATAAAGGAAACAAAACTGGAAAAGAGCATACATTATGAAAGCAATAATGTAAATTAAAATAGTACAAAACAGCATCAGAAATCAGACTAAAGGCAGGGACCAATTTTGATTCCTGAGGACTGATTCCCTGTCTTTCTTTAGTACAGAGGATGGAAAACTATGAGGCAAATGGTGAATATTCTGTCAAATGCTCTATACTAGCATAATGGGAAGTAACTGGCATAAAAACTAAAAGGCACAAATAAAACATTAAAAAAAACCAATTTCACAAAAAAGAAAAAAATAACTCAGCTGGGAAGATCAAGGTGCATTCTAGCCCTGCCTCTAACCCATGGTAGCTGTGAGATCCTGAGCAAATCCACCAACCTCTCTGTTTCTCAGGGAATTTCATGCCACTATCCTTTGATAGAAGGGATTTCCTCATTCAGCTTTCTCTTTACAAATGAAATCACAAGATTGATTTCATCCCATCACTGAACATAGGAACTGGACCTGTGATTGCTTTGCTAAAGGAATCTCTCCAAAGGGGAAACTCCTTCTACCAGTGGAGATTATTGGTACTTTTTTTTTTTATAATTTATAGCTTTAGCTTGTAGCCAGGTGCACTCAGAGGTTAAATGACTTATGTAGGGTTGCATGGTAACTTTGGTCAGAGACATGCTCTGAATTCAGGTCTTCCTGGATTCAGGTGTTGATCCATTATATGACACTGACTTTGTTATTCAATGCCCTTATTATAAAATTGTTCACCAGTAAAATATAGTAATATTTATTATAGAGACAAATGAAACTGGGTGTGCAGTCAAAAGGCATTAATCAACCAGAATCTCTTCTTTCTTTTTAGTCTCTCTTCTTTATGCCTAGCTATGTTCTAGCAACAAAAAAGAAAAAATGCTAAAAAGGAAGAGGTCCTGGACCTTCTTCATTTGAAATCAACAGGTGACTAGTGAATGTAGGCCTTATTCTTTGTCCTAATATTTCCATTTTAGCTGAAGATTGAAAGCTATGCCTTCGTAAGTTTTGAAAGGAAGATGAACAAACAGGAGGAATTGGGAGTAGAGTTTTTGCTGGTTTTGGAGGGTTTTTTTTTACAGTGAGTTGGTTCAGCTTTGAGGCTCAAGGAAAGAGGAGTCAACCTTTGGGACTCAGTCCAGTCGTAACTGAGATAAAGGTTCTTATAGCAGCAACACTACATTTGGATTGAATTTGATAGGACTAAAGTTATGTAGAAGCTGCATTAAAGCTGAGCTCACTCTCCCCAGAGAACAAGAGGAGGGTGTAGTGGGAGAGATGTTGGTATTTCTAGTCTTACTATATCTTTGAAGTAAATATTCTTTTCTAACAACTTTTTTGTTTTGTTTTTGCAAGGTAATAGGGTTAAATGATTTGCCCAAGGTCATAATGCTTATTAAGTGTCTGAGGCTGGATTTGAACTCAGGTCTTCCTGACACCAGGACTGGTGCTCTATCTACCTAGCTGCCCATCTAACGATTTATTGATGTTAATTGGTTAAATGAGATTAGGAGTATTACCTCTCACCAGGATGGGAACTCAATCTGATACCTTTAGGGATATCTTAGGGATACCCCCTAGAACTCTGAGAGGGGAGGTGTATTTTTTCTCACTCTTATAGTGAAGTTAGATTAATTGCTACTTGAAGAGAAGCATGTTCTGAATTGCTGGGGGTATATATAATTGAAATAGTTTCTAGTGATGAACTTGCAATCATGAGTAGTAAAACAATATAGAATAAAGCATATTGAGGAAAACAAGTTCAGCTGTGGTGTGACATCACTTCCTCTAATTACATGCTTATCTTGTTAGGTCACAACTGATCACAGCATAATAACTTGGTTAAAGATTTAATGTTTGGGAGTAAACTGTCAAAGAGAAGTGATATGAAAATACATCATATTTATTTCCTATTAAGAAAAAATTTTTCTATAGGAAGTATTGATTATTTGTTGGGTACAGATTAGTGTTATCTCTTTAAAGAGTGGAATAATTCCAAATAACCTGAACAAAGCACACAAATGAAGTCTAAATATTTTGAGTTCTGGTCAGTTCAATTATTAGAGGAAGTTTCCTCACTTTGTAATTTTGCTTTTATTAGTTAAGCTGACAATGCTCTCTATTATTGAGTTTTATCCAATAATCTTATGTGGGCTGAGAATTTATTTTTAAAGTATAACTTATTTAGATCCCCACAGAGAGTTGGGAATATTTTTTCTTTATCAGATTTAGAAAAATTACTTTGAATTATAATGTATCATGCTCCAACAATATACAGGGTGAGAAAAATTTCTCTGACTTTGTAATCAGAACTACAATTCTGATAATTTATTCTCCCCCAAAAGCCTAATGTTGATTACTTATTGAGGCAACATTTATTTAGTTTAATACAATAAACATTTATCTGTCTGTTTTATGTAGAACATTGTATTAGGCATTGAGAGGTGAATATAAAGTTGAAAAAGGAACGGTTCCTTTCAAGACTTATTATTTATCAGGGCAGCAGATTTCTGTAGTCTGCCCTTGTCCCCTATCTTCCCCCCCCCCCCAATGAAATATTGTCTCACTGAAAACTATCTCTGGTTCAAGGCATGCTTTGTATCTGCATCTATTTAAAACTGCTTATGAATTCCTTCTGATATTTCCCATTTATAAGACCAACAAAAGGAAACATTAGTTCAAAGACAAAAGGATCTTCTTAATATAGTAAGGTAAAGAGCAAGGAAAATCCTCCCCATGTGACTCATACACACAAAGATATGCTTGCTTATAAATTCCCATACCACTGGTGGTAAAGGGAATACAGGAAATGAATAGTGAGCAACTAGTCAGTCAACCAACATTTATGAAGGGCCTACTAAGGTGCCAGGTACTTAATGTAACTAAGAAACCTCCCATGGAAGGAACATCTGTAACCAGGGTAGCTCACATTCCTGTTGCTACATCTAAGCGGAAAAGCTTCCCTGCCTTGCGATCCTGTCATTTGTTCCTTTCTCTGCCTCAGGCCAGGTGCTAGTAGCCCCTAATGGGTTACTTCCTTTGCTGTATTGTCACCTGTTGGTTGTCCATGGCACTGATGTTTACTGCTTCTCTACTGAGCTACTCTCACTAGCTCTCCATCGAGCTGCTCTCAGCTGTTATCTTTAGTTTTTCAAACATAACCTGAAGTTGTTATATGGGTTATTTGCCAAAGGAGAGGAACTATTTTGCGAATCAGACCCACAGCTGTTCCTGGCCTTACAGCAGTTTGGTGTCTAATGTGGTATACCTTCCATTATGCCTCTGGTTGCTAGCCTTGGTTCATCAAAATCACCCCAGGAATGTGACTTTGCAATATTGTAAGGGTGCCTCTCTTCATGTACTACAGTTGATACTTTGTCTACATTTTAAAAGTTCAAGAATCAGGTTTTGTTGGTATGAATATAAAATCATACTTCAACTGCTCAATGATATGGTAGATTTTAATAGTCACTATGACAGAAAAATTAATTATCAGGCCAACTTGGTGATGTTCCTATATGAATTTAAATATGTTCATCCTCAGATAACAGACATACAGACTTATATTTAAACCTTTCCAGCTTCACAGGACTTGCCAGAGCTTATTTGCTGCTGGCTTAGTGTGAAGAACTCAGGATCACCTCATTATCACAATGAGGCAATGATGTAGAACTTTAATGTATAATGGAGATGCAACACATGTGCAAATAGCTACAATGGAATATAGGTGCATGAGAGAAAGAAAAACAAAATACTTTCATTACTTGTTCACTTCAAAGAAAGGATGAGGATAATGGAGTGATAAATATGTTGGAAAATATGTTTCAAGAGAGGTCAAAATGCTGTAGACTACTATACAGAATCTATATGCCTATAGTATATAATATCAAAGTGTCCAGGAGTTCTGGGCACCAAATAACCAAATATATAATCAAAACTTAAATTGACTATGTTTAAATAGACATCAAACAATTCTTTACTGTGCTAGTAGGAGTCATTCCTAAATCAGCTTCTGTATACAGTCAGATCAGTGACTTATTAAAAAGAGATCAGTTTATACAAAACTAGAAAAAAGATATAGTGTGTAAATAACTCAAGTACAATCTAGAAAACTAGAAATATCAATTGATTAAAAATTGTTGGGTTCTTTAAGGCATTCTTAGATTTTATTCCTTTTAATATTAAGCCATTGATCCTGAAAAATGAAGAATGAGTATAGGAATGGACATTAATATGGATTATAATGATTTCCTAAAGAAATTTTAACATATAAATAAATGGCTATAACAGGAAAATATAAAGAATATAAAAAAATGTTTCAATCAACAAACACCTGATCTCCTTGCCAAATGGAGAAATAATACCATCAAAAGCAAACATAGGTTGAAAATATAAACTTGTTTGTACAATCTTATGGAGAAGGATGGGTGCGGGGCAGCTAGGTGGCACAGTGGA
The DNA here is from genome assembly GCF_037893015.1 of Macrotis lagotis. NCBI lineage: Eukaryota > Metazoa > Chordata > Mammalia > Peramelemorphia > Peramelidae > Macrotis > Macrotis lagotis. Next base: position 233,989,462 of record NC_133660.1, on the reverse strand, counting down.
TAGAGTGCCTGCCCTAGAGTCAGGAGTACCTGAGTTAAAATCCTTAATAATTACCTAGCTGTGTGGCTTTGGGCCAGCCACTTAACCCCATTTGCCTTGCAAAAACCTAAAAAAAAAAAAAAGAAGTTTGGGTGCAAGATTCTGAGCAGTTATTATTGCTTCATAAAACAACGAGATGAAAGGGGAAAAGTTTATAGGAAGGTTAGCAAGAGGTCCAAATATGGCAGCATTTAAGTATGAAATTGCAAAGAGGACAATGAATGAATGAAAAATAGAAAAGACTCATTCCCTATGATAAGCGGTCAAAAGATATGAAATCAGTTTCTAGAAGAAATAGAAATAATAGTCAAAAAATGCCTCAAATCAGAATTAAGAGAAATGTCAAACAAATTAACTCTGAGACAAGCCTTATATATATCAAGCAAAGGTGATAAAAGAAATAGTAAATGTTGGAAGGGCTTTGGGAAGATAGGCACACTTATATACTATTGGTGAAGTTGGGAATTGTTTTAGCCACTCTGAACATTTTTTTTGAATAATGTGAGAAAAATTCTTGACCTGTTCAAATTTTGATTCAATATTCCTACTCCTGGATGTATTCTCTGAGGAAGGCAAGGATAGGAAAAAAAGTCTTTCTATACCTCCTTACCGTACTATTTATTGTAGCAAAAATTCAAAAACAGAGTAGTTACTCATTAATTAGGAATGACTTAACATATTGTAGCTGAAATGGAAGATTGATTTCACCACAGGAAATGTAATAAAGAGAACTAGGAGAAGATTTGCATGAAATCATGCAAGGTAAAAAAAAAGACTCTAGAGAAAAACATATACAGATGTTGTAATTGAAAATAACACTAAAACTCAGGTGAATTTATAATAATAGTAATTAAAAAAACCCCAAAACAAACATGGTTCCAGAGATAGGGGTAGAGAGAAATCAGTATTTTTTTTAGGTGCCTATTATGTAGCAAGTACTTTATAAATATTATTTTACTTTCTCCTCACAACAACCCTGGTGAGGTAGGTGCTATTATTATCCCTTTTTCACAATTTTTTTGAAAAATATTTTATTTTTTCCAATTACATATATAATTTTTAACTTTTCTTAATTTTAAGCTCCAGACTCTCTCTCTCTTTCTCCTCTCCCAGACCCCCCCCTCCCCCAGCCGCTTTCCTGAGATGGTAAGCTATTTGGTATAGATTATATAGCCCATTTTACAATTAAGGAAATTGAGGCAAATAGAGGTTAAGTGACTTGTCCCGGATCAGACAGGATTATAGATTCTGAGGATGGATTTGAATTCAGGTCTTCCTAATTAGCTTTATCCAATGCTGCCTCCAGCTAGAAAAGAAAGGATGAAAAATATATTCTTCTTTTTAAAGAAGAGATGTGAAATATCAGGTACATAATATCATATATCATGTCAGACCAAGCTGCTTTGCTGTTCAGTTTTTCTGAATTGTTTGTTATAAAGGAAGATTCAGTGCAGATTGAGGTTATGAGAATGATGGTGGTAGTAAAAAAAATCATCAATTAAAAAAAAGATGATAGGATTTCTATAAGAAATTTTCTCTGGGGGCAGCTAGGTGGCACAGTGGATAGAGCACCTGCCCTGGGGTCAGGAGAACCTGAGTTCAAATCCAGCTTCAGACACTTAGTACTTACCGTGGGCAAGGCACCTAACCTCACTGCCTTACTCCCCCCTCAAAAAAAAGTTACAGTGAGAATAGAACAACTATTTTCAGATTTTAACATTATAGTCTCCAATGTGCTTCAAGAAGGAATGGAACTCAAGATATCAAAGTAGGGAATTAATAAATTAATTAACATTCATTAAATACCCACTCTGGGCCAGGCAGGCATGATGCTGGACCCTGAAGAAACAATGGTAAGAAAAGAAACTACCCTCAAGAAACTTAAGAATAGGCAGCCATGAAAATAGATAGGTAGACACTGCAAAAGAACATTGAATTGATCCTAGAACTGAATGGAAGGAAAGGAGTAGGCTGGATTGCCTTGGGAATTGTATATAGTGCTTTTAGTCATCTCTAAACTTCTTAAAACAAAGGTCTACCTTTTAATACCAATATTCTTCCATCAAGGTTGGGGATGTAGCTCAATGGCAGTGTACATGCTTTGCATATATGAGGTCACAATTTTGATCCCTAGCATCTTCATTAGTTTTGGGGGGCAGCTAGGGGGTGCCCTAGATAGGGAAGCCTAGAGTAAGGAAGACCTGAGTTCAAATCTATCCTTAGGCACTTACTAGCTTTGTGACTCTGGAGAAGTTACTTAAACCCTGTTTACCTCAGGTCCTTATTTGTAAGATGGTGACACACTAGAGAAGGAAATGGCAAACCACTCTAATGTCTTTGCCAAAAAAATCCCCTGGATGCATAGAGTTGGAAATGACTGAATGATGATGATTCTTCCCCCAATGATATATGGCAATGAGTTATGGAAAAAGCACTTGATGAATTAAAGTTGAAGGTTACTTAAAAATCCATGGAGAGGCACACAGTAAGCACAGAGGTTTCAATGTAATAAGTAATTATGTGATTAGGTCAAACACACACACACACACACACACACACACACACACACACACACAAACACACACAGAGCCAAGAGTGGAAGGCTCCATCACACTGGGTAGCTCTCTTGAATTGGCATAATGGAAGGAGATGGGAGATGGATAAGTCCCATAGGATGAGCAGGCATGATGTCTGGGGGGAGTATTATATATGAAGTATGATTAAGGTCTATTCCAATAATCTATGCATTTCTTTTTTTTAAAGCTGTGTACTTTTTTAATGCACATCAACAAGATCACAGATTTATCTAAGGAAAGCATCTTAACCTGAGGCCGATAAAGTTTCAAGAAGTTCTTGGACAGATTTCAGGCAATTCATGAATTTGGATGAAAAAAATACATTTTTATTTTCATTAATTATCTGGGTTAGACCTGACTCAGGCTAGTCCCCCTAAGTTTGAAATTGTAATTCAATGAGATGACTGTAGATCATTGGCAGTCAATAAAAGGAGAGAGAAAAGGATATTCAACAAGAATAGTCTTTGAGGATTCTTCGTGTTACCTTAAGATAAGAGAAGTTTCAATGCCTGTGGTACCCTTCCTGATTCACCTCCAAAGTATTAGTGACCACTCTTAGCACTTTGTAGCTATTCTATACTCAGATGACCAGGAAATGATGTAAAAAGTTTCACACTTTGGTACCAATGGCTTTTAAGGGAAAAAAACTGGCCCATCTAATATGGAGGCAAAGGTTAGGATATTGCTTCTACCACATGCTGGGGTGATCTCTTGTTCTCTTGAGGGAGGCCTACATAGTTTTAGCAAGGGTCTGATGACTGTAGGTCAAAGATAGGAAGCTAGATTGAAAGTAAAGAGATTTTACTGCCTGTTATAAAATAGGTTCTTGTTAATTGCAAATTTAGATTGCTGGAGCACACAATGGCCTTTCAGGCCCCCTTCAAAGGGTAGCTAGAGATTGGTCTTGGAATCAGAATAAAAAAAAAGTCAGACATTTGACACTTAACTAGCTGTATAACCCTGGAGAAATCACTCAGTCCTGATTGTCTCCCACCCAGGACCATCTAAGTCCTCCTGGAGGAGAAAGGGGGCTGGTGACCCTGCACAGCTTCTTTTACTCAAATCCAATTCATGTGCTTGTCATGGCATTAACACCCTGATGTTTCAGCCTTCTTCTATAATGAAGGACAAGGCCTCAGCATCAAGAATACACAGTCAATCAGCAACATTTTGCAGTCAACCTAGGACAGAAAAGTAAAGCATTTCACAGGTGAGGGAGACAATAAAGAGAGCAGAGAATCAGACAAGGGAGAAAAAGGCAATATTTAGACCTAAAGTGGCAGGATTATGAGGTACCATTCCCTGTTTAAGGACAAAAGACAAGAGTTCAAATACTTTTACAATTTTGAAAGTAGTCCTTGGCAGGTCCCTTATCCAAGAACAGCAAATACTTGTTACAGGAGTGGAATCTACTTCACTGTGTGCTTGCAAAAGTGTTAGAGACTTTCTATTATTAGAACAGCAGTTGGTTGGAGTATTTCTACATCACTAGTCTAGCAAGATGAAGTGAAATCATTGTGGTTCTTATTCCCCCCCCCCTACTAAACTCTAACTGCAATTTAGCATTTCCTTCAATTATGAATGTAAGCAATGAAATATTATGTTGAAAAGGAATGTATAGCATTTTTCAGATACATAAAGGGGCCAGAAAAGACATCCTTTAGAAGGTGGGATTTGAAAGAGATATAGAAGGCAGCAGTTCTAAGCAAGGTGATAGAAAATGGAGTATATTGTGTTGGAGAAAGAACAGTAGAAGGCCAGTGTAATGGGAAAGAAAAGTAAAAAAGTAGGGAAGAATAGTGTTGAGAAGGGCTTTAAATGCTAAAAAAAAAGTGATTCTATATTTTGTTTCACCTAAATGCATATATATCAAACTGCATCCCTTTAGCACCACAATGAAATAAAATTCAATAGGGATCCTAGAAACATAGATTTAAAAACTAATTGGAAACTAAATGATCTAATCCTAAAGAATGAGTGAATCAACAAATCCTAGAAACAATGAATAATTTCACTAAAGATATTGACAACAATGAGACAACATACCAAAATTTGTGGGATGCAGAAAAAACAGTACTTAGGGAAAAATTTAGATCTTTAAATGCTTACATTGTTAAAAGACAGAAAAAGTAGAACAACAAATTGGGGTATGCAATTAAAAAAACGGAAGAACAAATTTAAATCCTCAATTAGACAACCAAAATAGAAATTCTGAAAACCAGAGATGAATAAAATCTACAGTAAAAAAACACCAACCATTAAACCAATAAATAAACTGTTAGTTTTATGATAAACAAAAAACACCACCAGTAAGACAGATAAAACAATGGCTAATTTGATATCTTCTTGATTCCAAGGCCAGTGCTCTATTTACTGTGCCACCTAGCTGCCAAAGAGTTGAAAGGACCTGAGTTCAAGTCCAGCCTCAGACACTTGACTCTAGCTGTATAACCTTTTTTTTTATTTTTAAGGTTTTTGCAAGGCAATGGGGTTAAGTGGCTTGCCCAAGGCCACACGGCTAGATAATTATTAAGTGTTTGAGGCCGGATTTGAATTCAGGTCCTCCTGACTCCAGGGCCGGTGCTCTATCCACTGAGCCACCTAGCTGCCCCACTAGCTATATAATCTTGAGTAAGTCACTTAACCCTGATTGCCTCTCATTTCAGGGTCATCTCCAGTTGTTCTGATTCATATCTGGCCACTGGACCCAGGTGGTTCTGGAGGAGAAAGTGAAGCTAGTGACAGCACAGCACCCCCTTACTCAAATTCAATTCACATGCATGTCATGGCATCACTTCCCTGATGTCATGGCCTTCTTTGAGAAAGAAGCAATGTCTCCAATAAAAAGACTCCGGACCATTCCCAAAAGGTAAATTATCCTTTACGAGACCTGGACCACTCCCAAAAGTACAATTTAAGGAGAAACTGGAGCATTTCTTGCTCTCTCTTATTGTCTCTTACCTCTCTGACTTCTAATGCAAAAGTTAATCAGTTTCTGGCCAGCCTGGTTAAACTACGGTGCCCAAAACCATGTGGCCTTTAAAGAACTCTTTAACTATATCTCCCTGTCTTTTGTGTTATGACTTTTTGATAAATCTGTGTTTTCTTTTAACATCTGCACTCCAGGGTCAGAGTCTTGAGGTCTTCCCCTGAAACTAGTCAATCAACTGACAATGGGTATATATGTTAAAGTCTCTTAGTAAAAGATCAAAAGTTGAGTCACAGAGAGACTATAAATCAGATTATTGAATTCACTGAGGAAGGAAGGAAAATATCATTAGAATTAGTAAATAATGGTTACTAGAATCCTTATTGGCAATAAATTTGGATTAAAAGAAGCATGCTGAGTAATAGGGGTAAAGAGATAATCTGGAAATGGTAATGGGAAATAAGGAGTATTCTGATTTGCCTAACTGGACTAGTGTGTAGGACATTTCAATGTGGATTATTTTATCACGATTTGACATCAACCCCAAAATGCAAGGCAACAAGGCCTCTGGAATGCTTTCCCCCCCTTAGCTTAGTCTATCAGTTTCCTTGATTTCCTTGAACTAAAATTTCATATTTAGGAAGACTTTCCTAATCTCTCTTAATTCTAGTGCCTTTTGTTAATTATTTTCTATTTGTCCTGCATATAGCTTAGTACATATAGCTTATCATATAGTTTGTACATAGTTGATTGCATACTGTCTCCCTCTTGGTTTATGAGCTTCTCTCCTTGAGAGGAGCTGTCTTGTTCCCTTTGTGGCGCTTGCTACATAGTAGATGCTAGATAAATGCTTGCTGACTGACTTAGTTCATCCTCACATATAAAGGGTCTTGTAAGTGATAGGAGAAAATGTTCTTCAGGAATTGCTCAAACTAGTCTCTGTTTTCCACTTGTGAAAACCTATTAAAAGCCTAATTTACAACAAAACTGAAAATGTTAAGATTTTTTTCTCCCCTAAAACCATTTTCAGATTCCTGGGAAAGGTGACAAAGGAGGAAAGGCCCTAATTAAGATGAATGTAATCTAGAATGATGACATAAAAATTATCTGAGGGTCCACTGCTGGCAATCAGCAAATCACTAACACAGAGTTGGGGCTACAGTTTTTTTAATGCTAGAGCACAGGTTTCCCTGGTGCAGCAACCTAATATAGGATGTGAATACAGAAGCAACATGGGGATTATGGAACATTATAGAAAGCAGAAATAGAGGCCACCAGAGACACACGGCACCATAGTTCTTGAAAGCTGTTGAAAGCCGTTGTCAAACATGATTGAGACTTGCTTTTCTTCCCCTCCCTTTTCCTCCTGGTGACTTATTCCTCTCCATTTTTGAGAGAGGACCTGATTTGCCTACTTTCATTCCCTCCTGGCTGGACTTCTGACTTTGCAGGTATGAATAGTCAGGCTCAGCTCAAGAACCTTTCCTCTTCCCCCTGTCCCCATTCTCCCTCCATGGTGTATTGTTTTGTAAGCTCCAGGTCTTTCTTTTGTGCTTATATTTATAGGCCCATGTTTAGAACAGTGAATTGTTACTAAAAAATAAACATTAACTGCCTATGTGCCTAAGCAGCTCAGTGGATGGAATGAATGCTTTAGAGTCAGGAACAGCTGAGTTCAAATCTGACCTCAAACATTTTCAGTATGATCCTGGGCCAGTCGCTTAACTTCTGTTTGCTTTAATTCACTGCAGAAAAATAGTATTTTTGCCAAGAAAACCCTACGGACAGCACTGGTTTGCTCTGATCCACAGGACCATGAAGATGCAGGCATGACTGAAAGACTGAATTACAATAATGTGCCAGACACTATGCTACCTGCTAGAGATACCTAAGGGTAGTCCTTGCTCTCCTGGAGCTCAGAATCCGATAGGAGAGACAGGTGAAAGAATAAGGAGCAAGTAGGATAAATAGGGAATAATCAATAGAGGAAGGTGCTATAATGAAGAAAGGTTGAGAAAGGCATCCTGCAGAACATTTAGTTGAGTGAGGCTTAAAGGAGATGAAGAGGGAGAGTATTCCGGGCATTGTTGCCTTGTTTTGTGGTATTTTTGTGGCACTGAAATGAGATCATCCATATTAAGGTGCCTTGAACACTTGAGAGAGTATACAAAAGTATGCTATTATTACCACTATTGTTTTTTGCATTGGGGTATGAGAGAAACCCGTCCGAGAGTGAAGTCTTGCCCACTACATATTCGAGATGCACAACGGAGCCCTTCCTCCTAGTGCCATACTGCCAGAGCGGAGTGGCACATCGGAGCTCTAGTACCCGGGCTGTATAAGGGCATCGCGACGTGAGGAAGCGGGGGAGCTGGCAGGCCAAGGCGCAGCCGGGGGAGGCCGGGATGGAGCAGGTCGGCCGGGCCCTGCCGGACTGGGGAGCAGCGGGCCCGGCCTGCAGGGCCGCCAGGGCTCCAGCACAGGCCCGGAGGTCGGCCCGACAGAGCGGAGGAAACTCGAGGGCCGGGCGGCGATGCCCGAGGGAGGCCCCGGGGCGGCATGTGGCCTGCGGCGCGGGGAGCTGCGGGACAGAGGCGGGCTCCGGGGGGAGGGCGGCGGAAGGGAGAAGCCCAAGAGGAGGGGGCTCACCAACAGCGGGGTCTCGGGGGCGGAGCCTCGCGGAGGGGGCGTGGCCTCGGGGAGCGGGGGAGGAGCCTGCGGGAGCGCAGCCCCGGCTGGGCCCGGCTCTGCCGCAAAGCGCCCTCCCGCCCCCAAACAGGAGAGCGGGGCTGGGAGGGTCGCGAGGAGACGGGGGTGGGGGGCGTCGCGGGCGCGCCCCCAGCTCGGGCAGACGGAGGGGCGCGGCCTCCCGGCCCGGCCCCGCCCGCCCCGCCGGGCGCCACGTACCTGTTAGGGAGCCCTCCTTCCCATCCCGCCGCCTCTCTCGCCCCGCCGGCCTCGTCCCCGCCCCGTCCAATCAGGGCCCTCCGCGAACGGGAGCCGGCGAGGCCGGGCCAATCGGCGGCCGCCGGGGGCGGTGACTATCGCCATGGCAGCGGAGGCTGGACGGCGAGAGAGAGGGGCCGACGACGTCGCCGCAGCCGGGAGACCCGACGTGACCGCGCAGACCGGAGCCGGGGCCCGGGCGGAGCCGGCCGGCAAGGTGAGGCTGGCGGCTCGGAGCGGCGGGGGGCCGCCCCGGTGCTGAGCCGGCGGAGGGGGGGGGAGGCGGCGGCCCCGGCGGCGGTGGGGGAGGGGCAGGCGGGCCCCCCGGCCCGGAGGATGCTCCGGCGCCCCAGGGTCGCCCCGCCGTGTCCCGGCCCTTAAGTCACCCCAGAACTAAGGGGCCGTGGGCAAGCCCCGGAGCTGGGGCTGCACCTGCGCGCGGGGGGCTCCGGCTGCCCAAGTTGCCCCCCAACTCTTGAAGGCGGCCTTGCCCCAGGACCGTGCTGCGGGACTTGGGGGGCGAAGCCACGTTCCTGGCTGGAGCAGCGCTGGGAAACTATTTTAATTTTCATTATGATTATTTATTTATTTGTAGGAAACAGATTGGAAACTTCCCCTTATTGGAACCTTTAATGATTAAGCCAGCTTCATAAATGGTACGATTTGGGTGTGGATCGCAGTTTGGAGATTCCTTCCCTTGGACTCTTTATTTTTTGATATTTCCTTTTTTTAACTGCCTTCATTAATGCCTACTTGTAATGAGGTGGCAAAACCTGAATTCAAATTCAGCTTCAGGGAACGATTTCCTAGCTGACCCAGGGCTAATCCCTGCTTCGTCTCCCTTGGTTGGACACTTAACTCCTGGGGTGGACATGAGAATCAGATGAAATTATATTTGTAAAAACCAATATACAAATGGGTATTCCCTTCCTTTCTCCACACATTATTCCAAAAACTAACCTAACTTGAACTCATCTAAAGATTCCATATTGAAGATGGAGCCTTGTTTTATGACTGTGTAAACATCAAACACATGTTACATTTTCATTAAGTGCTTGCTAATGGACTCTACTAGGTAGCGGGGCAATTTTTTTTTTTCTGGCCTTTGATTTCATGGTGTAGTAAGTCCTTTGTGAGGAAACTCCTCCAATGCAGATCAGAAACTATTAGGCAATTTATCTTAGAGAGTTCCTTTGGGCACTGGGGGGTTCAGTGACTTGGTGTCTGAATTTAGTGGCCAGGGTTTGTCTGAGTACAGATCACATATGTCAGACCAATTTAGGCCATCTGTACTTGCCCCTCAGGTACTAGAGTTAACTGTCTGTCTGTTGTTCCTCTGTCTGTCTATCTCCCTCCCCTCCTCTCCCAATCTTTCCCTACCCCCCTCAGCCTCTCCTAACCTTTCCTCCCCCCCCCACCTCCAGCTGTCTGTCCTTCCCTCCCTCTTTCATTCTTTTTCTCACTCTATCTCTTCTCTGAACTCCGGGAGCTTATCTTTCAGGAAGAGAGGGAGATATGTCTCCAGATAAGTAAATACAAAATATGTAGAGAGAATAATTTTGGAGAAAGCACTAACATCTGGTGAATCAAGAAACGTTTCTTATAGTACCTGACAAGAGCTAATTCTGGTAGTGAGCAAGGGTTTCCAAGAGGAACATTCTTAGTTGACTTTGAAATATAGAAGGGACAAAATAATAGCCAAGCCAAAGAAACAGAGTTAGCACTTTTATTTTTGAATATTTCTCTGATATAGTCATCATTCTCTCTAAGATTAAGGTCAATATACTTTCAAATGATTCAGGTATTACATCAATTGGAAATCTGGTCCTATCCTTGGTTAGTCCCCCTATTTTTAAAAAAAAATTTTTTTGCAAGGCAATGGGGTTAAGTGACTTGCCCAAGGTCACTCAGCTGGATAATTATTTAGTGTCTGAGGCTGGATTTGAACTTAGGTCTTCCTGACTAAAGGACCAGTGCTCTATCCACTGCAATCCCTCAATTTTCAACAAAACCCCCGATCAAGTCAAGCCACTCACCAGGTTTTGTTTATTTCTTTCTCTTTGCCTTTATTTTAGGTGTTTTCCTTTCCTGGGAAGGGCACCCCCACCTTTCCCTCTATTCAAGTTTTTCTAGCTTTCAAGACTCAGATCTAGTCTCAACTTCCCCTTAATTCCATGCTTGACTCTTCTAGGCCAAGCTGATTTCTTGTTGGTCTGATTTCCATTGGGTAACACTTATTATCTACCACACATTTGGCACTTTCACTTCCATTGTGTATGTTGTCTTACCAGAGAGATATGACAAACACTATGATGGACAGGAACTGAGTCTCAGGGCTTCTTTTGTATTCCTTAAGGTTGTGTACACAAGAGATGCATAGTAATATCTGTTGAAAGGAAATTTTACATTTAAAGTTTCTTTCAGAATATAGTTAGCTCTTGATTAACTGCATAAATGATAACATGGAAAATTAAAGGAGTGTCTGTTTGCATGTGTGTGTGTGTGTAGATGTCTATTACTATAGTCATCCCTATAGGTTTACTTTCATAATTGTTTTATCTAAGTTAATACTAAAATCAGTTATGATGGGAGAGTGGGTAGCAAAGGAAATTAAGATTGAGATTTTAAATTTTCTGTAGAAAATTCTCATATTGGATAATGTGAATGTTCAGAACTTCAAGACTTTAGTTTGTATTAATGTGCTTGGAACAAGATAGTGAAGACCTGGGACAAATTTGTTAGCTATGGTCTAAAGCAGTTTTTGAAGTACTTCGATTTTTAAAAAAGTTTTATTAATTTTGAACAAACAGTGTCAATATTTAGAACATAACAAGGAACAGGAAAAAAGGGTTGTATGAAACTGCCTATGTCCAATGTGCAACTTTATTTCCTTTTAACTATACACATACACACACACACACACACATATATGTATGTACATATAATTCAAAATGTTCTATTTGAAATTTTCCTGCTTGTGTATCTCCCTCTGAACCTCCTCTTCTTTTCTTCATGGATACTCTTATCTATTTTCCTTTTTTTTTTCACCATCACTGTTACTGCCTCCCCCCAGCACTCAATTCACTTTCCCTTCATTAAAAACAAAACACTCCAAACCCTCCCTTATAGCAAATTAGCAGTCAAGCAAAACAGATTCTCATATTGACCATTTGCCAAAATATACATTTTTTTTTAAAAAAGGAAACAGTTTCCTTGAAGATCTTTCAGAAAGAGGAACTCATTTCCTCGAGGTAGACTATTCTACTTTAGGACAGTTTTAATAATTAGGAATTTTTTACTTTTATCAAGTATAAATTTGCTTCTTTGTAACTTCCCTTCATAGCTGTTGATTCTGCCCTTCATGGCCAAACCAAACAAGTCTAATCCTTCTTTCATTCTCCAGTCTTTCAACTAATTTAAGACAATGATCAGATTCCTATTGAATCTTTTCTAAAGAAGACATTGAAAACTTGAAAAGAAGTTCAGAGGACTGGGCATGGATAATAATTGGGTAGCAGTGGAGACTAGCCTGTTAGTTTTGTGGACTTCTATAGCACTTGTTCCATCTTGGGCTTGTGGAGGGAGTTAAAGAGAAGAACCTGAACAAGTAGAAAGAAGAATGGCTGGTTACCAAGACTTTCTTATCTTTAAATGGAAAAATTCTTTGAGACATCTGACTCTTAGATAAAAACAAAATCCAACAAGTTCACTGACCTCTTTGTTAAATAATTTCTTTGGAAATAGATTGTATACTGGAAAGAGCATAGGACCAGAAACCAGGGGCATAAAAGTTGTAATCTCACCTTTGCCAACTCAGCTTTCTTATTTGGGCAAGTTACTTAAATTCTCTTCATCTCAATTTTCTCATTTAAGATCCTTTCCAGCTATGAAATTCTATGATGGGAATTTAAACCACTGGGAAATGAGATAGCATCTGTACACTCATTTTTTTGGCAGGTTTTTTAAAATACTATATCTCAAGGACAGGAAATGTAAATTTTGATGACCTTATGTATTTATAAAGTATGTTGCTTAAATGATACAGATAGGTTATAACATAAAGACCTTGCAGAACACTGATTAAAATTATTTGTTGATGAAAAGCTATTTAAGCTAGGGGGGAAAAAGGTAATGTTTTTAAGTTCCTACTGCCAACAGAATTGTTCAGACATCCTAAAGCCTTTTTATATCACATTATATTATGTTATGGAGTTATATTATTTAAAATTTTTTACAGTGCTTTCCTTTATTGACCTGCATCATACAAAGAGTGATCACATTATATTACAATATATTTGGTCATAAAGCTGCTTTTTTATATAAAACTTAATTTTCTGTTTGTCCATCTCCATTTTAAATTGATCCAAAATTTTATCTACTTGTATTTTCCTTCAAATCTTTTAGGAAGTCAGAGGTTAGAGTCCTAATGGCTTCTACTTCCTACTGAGCAGCATCAGGAGAATTTTTTTTCCCTTCTTCATAGGTTATGGGAATTAAAGGCTTCATCCTTAATATTAATATTAAATACAAGGGGCAGCTAGGTGGCCTAGTGGATAAAGCACCGGCCCTGGAGTCAGGAGTACCTGGGTTCAAATCCGGTCTCAGACACTTAATAATTACCTAGCTGTGTGGCCTTGGGCAAGCCACTTAATCCCGTTTGCCTTGCAAAAAAAAAAATCTAAAAAAATATTAAATACAAGATCCAGGTTTTCCTTACTTCCCAGTTATAATCATAGGTAGATCCAGGAAGTGGTGATAATGCTAGTATGTAGAAGGGAGACACTTGGGTAATTTGAGCTCTGCAACAGCTATCTCAGGCTGCCTTTAATTTCTACTACTATAATCATATTAAATAAAACCTGTTTTGATTTCTAAATTGTTTAACTCTGAAATTCCACATACATAGTCTTCTGAGAGTTGAGGGGGATCAGGACAGCTGTTGGTTAATTGTGGGGATTAGATGAGCCACAAGGCCTTCATCTTGTGAATCAGTTCTGGAGTTAGGTCCTTTCTATTCCATTATGGGTCTAGTCTAAATTCTGTCTTGTGAGAAAAGTTATTTCAGTTGTGGGAATTGGAAGAAAATTTTTTTCAGTTTTTAAACTTGCATGACTAGAAAGCTGAACAACTTCTCTTTACCGTTTCAGAGATCCTTAATTAAGGATCTAGATTATGCTGACCAGAAATCCAGTCACATTGAAAGATTGATGCAGGTTTTCAAACACTTCTATATCTCAAACAATTTATATATCTTATCTGAAAACTGGCCCTGTACTGATAATCAGTTAATGTTTCTATGTTCCTTTGATTGTTCACAGACAGTAGATGAGGAGGAAGAACACTTCTTTTTCTGACTTCAGGGATTTGCACCTGTTTATTGTCCCTCTTCCAAGTTGGAAAGTCTCTAATCTTTCCTCCAATTTGGAATCAGATTATCTCATGTTGTATTTTTTCCTTTTAATTAATTGGTCTCATTTGATTGATGGCCAAAATAGATTGATTACAGAATAATCATTGCTCAAATTAAGTTGATTTTTGAACTTAATAGACATAATTTCTTTTTGCAAAGATATGTGGTTATTACCAATAGTTATGTAGTTTTTGTCATTATAAGATAATATTTTAAAAATGTATTAAATTATTTCATGTTCAAATGCATTAAATTGAAAAGAACTTGATCAGTACTTTTGAGTTCTAATTTTTTTTTGTCTCCCTTCTTTCCTTGCCCCCTCCCCATGGCAGCAAATAATCTGATATAGGGTATGCAGTCATGTGAAACATATTTACTTATTAATCATGTTGTGAAAGAGGAATTAGAACAAAAAGGAAAAAGTCCAGGAAAAAGAAACACTTTTAAAAAAGTGAAAATAGTATGCTTTGGTCTGCATTCAGACTCCACAGTTCTCTCACAAGGCTTTTGGAATTGTCTTTGCTCACTATAACTGCAGAGAAGAGCAAAATTTAGCATAGTTGGTAATCAGAGAGTGTTGGTATTAATGTGTATAATATTCTGGTTCTGCTCTCCTTATTTAGCATTAGTTTCATGCAAATCTTTCCAGGTTTTTCTGAAATCTTCCTGTGATAAAATAAGCTACAATTACTTGTGTATTTTCCTCCCTCTTATTTTTTCTTACTGTTTTCTCATTCTATTTGCCCTATCTCTCCTCACTCCTCTGCCTTACTATTTTTTCAAATTTTTTTTTGGTTTTTGCAAGACAATGGAGTTAAATGTCACAGGTTAATTATTAATTGAATCAGATTTGAACTCAGGGTCCTTCTGACTGCAGGACCAGTGCTGTATTCACTATGCCGCCTAGCTGCCCCCAAAATAATACTTTTTGAAAAAGTATTTAGAAACCATCAAAATTATAATTGATGAAACATGAGAAGGGAAAATGATTTTTTTAATTTACTTTTTATTCTCATTTTGTATAAATGTTTTTTTACATTAATAAAATATTCTTGTTTACAAGTAAACCAAATACCCCTCCTCCCCCATGAACATAGATAGACTTGCTTGGGCGAAAAAAGTAAAGGGGAGAGAAAAAAATTAAAATTAAAAAAAATAATAGTAATAGTTGTAGGTATGGCCAGGTGGCACAATGGATGAAGCACCAGCCCTGGAGCCACGAGCACCCGAGCCCATATCCAGCTTCGTAAACCCAACAATCACCCAGCTGTGTGACATGCAAGCCACCCGATCCCCACTGCCCTGCAAAAACCAAAAAGAAGGAAAAAAAATACCCAAAATAAAATAAAATAGTAATAATAGTAGGGGTGGCTGGGTGGCAGACAGAGCATAGGCCCTTGAGCCAGGAGCACCTGGGTCCAAATCCGGCCCCAGACACCCAAAGATCACCCTGCTATGTGGCCCCAGGCAGGCCACCCAGCCCCACTTGCCCTGCACCCTCCCCTAAATAATAATAACAAAAAATGTGCTTGAGTCTTTGTTCCAACACCAACAACTCTGTCACGGGTGGATCACATTCTTTATGATAAGTTCATCATAAAAGTTACTTCCATATTTTTCCACCGTTGCCATTGCTGATTGCAACTCCCTCCTTTCTTATTTCTCCACTACCATGTACTCTGTTTTCTCTCTCCTTTCACTCTGACTCTCCTGTAGGGTCGTTGACTGGCTCAGCAGACAGATCCCTGGTGCTGGGGCCAAGAAGCCCTGAGCCCCCATACCACCCCTTAGGCCCAGAATCCACCTGGCCCTATGGTCCTGGGCAGGCCTTCCAATCTCAGCCCCTTGCAAGAAGTAAAAAAGAAAATGTGTTATAGCTGACCACTCTCCCCCCATGGTCCATCCTCTCCTTTATTCACATCCCCACCCCTTCCCCCTGCTCCCCCCTCCTTCTTACTCCAGATGTCTATACCCCATTGATTATATATGTTGTTTCCTCTCCTAGCCATCTCTGATGAGAGCAAAGGTTCCCTCTTTCCCCCTTGCCTCCCCCCTTCCATATCATTGCAATAGCTCATTGTAATAAAAAAAAATCTTATGTGAAATATCTTGGACTATTCCCCCTCTCCCTTTTCTTTCTCCTATTACATTTCCCTTTTTTTCTATTGACTCCATTTTTATACCATATTTTATCTTTGAATTCAGCTTTCTCCTGTGCTTCAACTATAAAAGCTCTCTCTACCTGCTCTATTAACTGAGAAGGTTCATATGAGTATTATCAGTGTCATTTTTCTATGCAGGAATACATGCAGTTCATCCTCATTAAGTCCCTCATATTTCCCCCCTCTCCTCCAATCTCCATGCTTCACCTGAGTCCTGTATCTGAAGATCAAACCTTCTGTTCAGCTCTGGCCATTCCAAAAGGAACATTTGAAATTCCCCTGGTTCATTGAAAGTCCATCTTTTTCCCTGGAAGAGGCCATTCATCCTTGCTGGTAGTTCATTCTCAGCTGCATTCCAAGCTCTTTTTGCCTTCCGGTATATTGTATTCCAAGCCCTAGGAGCTTCCAATGTAGTTTCTGCTAAGTCCTGTGTGATCCTGACTGCAGCTCCACAATATTTGAATTGTGTCCTTCTGGCTGCTTGTAATATTTTCTCTTTGACTTGGGAGTTCTGGAACTTGGCTATAATATTCCTAGGGGTTGGTTTTTGGGATCTCTTTCTTGGGGGGATCAGTGGATTCTCTCCATTTCTATTTTGCCCTCTGCTTCTAGAATATCAGGGCAATTTTCCTGTAGTAATTCTTTGAAAATGATGTCAAGGCTCTTTTCCTGATCATGACTTTCAGATATTCCAATAATTTTTAAATTATCTTTGCTAAGTCTGTTTTCCATATCAGTTGTTTTTTCAATGAGATATTTCACATTTTCTTCTAATTTTTCATTTTTTTTTGTTTTGAAGTATTGATTCCTGATTTCTGGTAAATTCATCAATCTCCCTGAATTCTATTCTTTGTCTGAAGGATTTGTTCTCCTCAGAGAGTTTTATTATCTCTTTTTCCATCTGGCCAATTTTGCTTTTTAAAGCATTCTTCTCCTCAATAACATTTTGAACTGTTTTATCCATTTGTCCTAAGCTGGTTTTTAGCATGCTATTTTCTTCAGCATTTTTTTGGATTTCCTTGACTAAGTTGCTGACTTCATTTTCATGTTTTTCCTGCATTTCCTTTCTTTTACCAGTTTTTCTTCCAACTCCCTCATTTGATTTTCAAAGTCTTTTTTGAGCTCTGTAATAGCCTGAGCCCAATTTCTGTTTTTCTTGGAGTCTTTAGATACAGGAGCTTGTGCTTCCTCATCTTCAGACTGAGTATTTTGATCCTTCTTGGGCTCATTTGCAAAATATTTCTCTATTAATAGTCTTCCTTTTGTTTCTCTGCTTGCTCATTTTCCCAGCCTGGGCCTGGTTTTGGGGTGCTTCCTGAGTTTTTGGGACACTACCACAAGGGTCTCAGTGTGTGAGGTTCTGTCTTCCCTCCTGGTCTGTGAATGACCATAAGCGCCCCCCTCTGCCATGGGGCTGAGGTGGGGGGGCTGTTGTTCTATGGGGGGCCTAGACTGGGATCAGGATCTGAATGTGGTCAGAGCCCCAGAGTCCTGTTCCAGGGGCAGAGGACAGAGCTAGACAGTCTCTCTTCACTCCCCTCCCTCAGCTCAATGGGCTCATGCCCTGGGGGCTCCTGCTTACTGGCTCCGCCTGCTTCTGTTTCCTGGATCAGGGCTGGGGAAAGACCAAGCTGCTCCCTGTATGCACTGAGGGCTGGGCTCCACATGCTCGCTTTGGCAGAGGCCCCCAGCTGTTCCCCCACTTTGTGCCCGGTGCTCCCCGGGGTGCAGCTCAGGAGACTCCCCCGCTGCTGTGAGCTGAGACTCCCAGTGCCCTGGGGCTGCCTCCAGAGGCTGAATTTCTTTGGCTCTGGCGGGACGCCCCCTCCGACCCCGGGGTGCAGAGCCTTTCTGCTCTTTTCCAGGTTACCTTGAGTAGGAGAGCTGCCTCACTGGTTCCTTTTGTGGGTTCTGTCTCTGGAAAGTTTAGTTAGAGTCCTTAGCTGATGAATTTTATCAGAGAGCTCCTAAGACTTGATCCCTTCTTGTCGCCATCTTGGCTGCCGAAAATAATGATTTTTAAAGGAGATTTCAATTTTTTTTTTTGCTCCAATAGCAAAAGAGAAGACAAGAGAATAGATTAGCACAACAACATTTACTGAATCTATACCTGGAGAAAATCTCCTTCCATTCTAGAGGAACTTTACTCTGATTATTAGGAAATTTTTCTTGACCATGAGTCTAAATTTATCTTTTTTGCCTTTTCTTCCCATTATCCCTCGTTTTTCCTCTGAGGTTAATTGAAACAAATCTATTCCTTTCTCTCCATGTCACAACCCCTGAAGATGGTTATCATGTTCCCTCTTGAGTCTTTTTGTTTCTCCAGGCTAAGTAAGACCAGTTCCTTCAGCTAATCGGTTTATGACAATGCCATTCAGTGTCCTGCTTGCCCCTCTCTGGACAGTCTCTAGTTTATTCATGTCCTTCTTAACACCATGGAACCCAGAACTGACCACAAGATTCCAGAAGTATGCTGAAGGCAGAGTATATTGGAACCATCATTTCCTATTTCTGAAAGCTATCCCCTCCCAAATGCAGTCCCAAGTTCCTTTTATCTTTCTTTGCTAATACATCGCATTCCTGGCTCATTTTGAATTTGAAGTTCACTGAAACCTTTAGGTCTTTTTCAGAACGACTGTCCCCATCTGCTTATACTTGTGTAGTTGAGTTTTGACCCCAAGTGCAGTACTATCAATTTTTTCCTTTTGAATTTCATCTCCCCTAATTCAGCCCAAAACTTTAGCTTATCATAATCCTTTTGGAGCCTGACTTCGTATCCTATATTTTAGCTATCCCTCTTATTTGGTTATTATCCACAAATTTGATAAGCATACCACTTATATTTTCTTCCAAGTCATTGTTAACAGAATTGAACATCTTATGACCAAGCACAGATATACGAGATATTCTCCTGGAGCTCACTTGCTATTAACTAGTGGGCTCCTCTTTGAGTCTAGTCATCCAACTAATTCTCAATCCTTGTGATTCAATTATGCTCTAATCCTGATATTCTTACCTTTTAGGGGTCTGTGGATAGATTCTATTATCCTGGACTCCATGCATTTAAAAGCATTTTTTCTGAGAAGTATTTCATAAGTTTCACCATCCAAGATATAAAAAAGGTTACAAATCCCTGATCTATATCATTCCATTTTCTGTAAGAATGAGATACTTCAACAAGAACTTTGCTGAAATTTAGATAAAACTATATCCATAGAATTCTCCTTCTTTGGTAGTTTTATATTTTTGTGAAAGAAAATGAAAAGTATGGTTAAATTGTGATCTGTTTTTGATGAAGGGCATGCAGATTCTTTTTTAATCACCACTTTGTTTCTAGATGTTCTTAGCCATATCTGTAATGATGTGTTCCAAAATTTCCTTAGCAATTGAAGTTTTCTGGCTTATATTTTACATTCTCTTTTCCTCTTTTGCCCTTCTCCAATCCTGTGATGCCTTTCCAATTTTCCATGATCTTTCAGACTGTAACAATGATTCCTAATTAGATCTGTTAGTGTTAGGACATGTGTGTCTTGGCAAAGTGTCTCAAATTCTTCAAGGGCTGTTTGGTATGCCCTTATATTCTACTAACTTATCTTGAGCATCAACTCCTTGTCAGCCAGGTTTCTATTTTTTTTTTCATTTTTAACCCATGATCATTCTTTCCATCACAAACCCTTTTCCTCTCTTAAGATTCCTTTTCACCCTATATAGCTAAAACAAAAAAAAAACCTCATGTTAGCCCTTTTTGTTCTCTTTAGCTTATCTCTCTAGCTTTAGCTCATTCTGAGTTTTAACATTTCCTATGCTTTTTTTTGCAAGACTGCCACATTCTTTTATTCATTTTTTGTTGCTTGACCTTGTTTACATCTTCTTTATGTTTTCTTTTTAAGCTGGTTGTTAAATTCTTTTTGCTTCCACATTTATCTCTGAACAAATTCCGTTTTTCCTCCTTATTAGAATTGTTTCTCATTGTATCTTCAGAATTTCATCAATGAGCATTTTCATTCTTCCTCTGCATTTTCTTTGACTTCTGCAGTATTTTATTGCATGAGATCTGCCCTAGGGTTTCTCTGAACCATTTGAAATTGGCTTTCTCAAAATCTAGGATGCAAGCCATACATTTCCTAGATTCTTCTCTTCTTTCTGAAACTTTAATATATAGTGATCATTTTGTTCCATTACAGTAACCATTTCCTCTTGTTAGTGAGCATCAGATCCAGAGTAGAATCTCCCATTGATGGTTTCTCCACCTTTTGAAGGATGGAACCGTAGCTAAGGTAAATCAGGTAGATATTAATTGCTTTGCTTTTTTTTGAACAAAATAGAGCTAAGTTAACATGTCTTTAAAGAGGCTATCTAATTGAAATTCCTCAACACTAGTAAATCAGACTTCTGTGCCAGACTTGTTTTATAAGCTCTTCTTATATCACAGTATAGATAGCCTATAAAACTAAAAAATCTATTAAAATCACTTCTTTTTTCTCCTTTGACATTTATCAAAATATTCTTTATCTTAGTTCTCTGGTTTCTGAATTTCTTCAGATTAGTATAGTTTTCTGTACTATATAATGCTATCCTAGTCCCCTTTTTTACCTATTCGTTTTCCTTCGAATAAGGTGTAACATACATCGTCCAATCCTAGGTTATGCTCTCAAATCTTAGTGAAGCTTATGTGATCAAATTTAAATACTTAATTAGAAACCATATCTATGCTTTTTTGTTGCCTACATTTGCAGAGTTTGTGCATAGACATTTGAACCTAATCAGTTTTACTATTGACTTCTTTCTAGGATTTTGTTTTCTCTATCAATTTGTGGATATCCCAGCTATTTTTCTTCCATCTTCTAGTCTATTCTCTTCTATAATATCTAATTTGGGTTATACATATGTAGTTTTTCCTTTCCACTTGCCTCCCTCTTCTTTTTTAGTTTAAAGTCCATGTTAAGCTGTGTTCCAGAAAGCCAAATTCTATCATCAAACATCACCCTCTTGGCCAGCTCTTAAAATCATTTTCCCTTTTATTAATTCTTATTTTTGTTAGAATTTTGTTGATAGTTAATTTCCAACTTGTAATATAAACTTTGAGAGAGAATTGGGAGAACTTTTTTGTGGACTTGGATAATTAATAGTTATAGATAAAGAATCTGTCAGAAATTACATTAGCTAATTTTCATTTTTGTGAGAGTCCCTTGAAAACTGAATTATTGGACTATGATTCCAGTGTTAAAGGCAAAGTAGCAGTGATAGCCATTTATGGGTATGATCTTTTCATGGCTTACAGACAGGAATCCCTTTCTGAGTTTGACTCCTCTAGTCTACACTATTGTATCTGCACAAGAATGGTTACTCTAGCAATGCCTGCATTGGATTGATTAGCAAAAAGTCCTGGTACATACGGAATCTTGGAGAGTAATAAGAAGCCTTGGGATGTAGTTGTGCCCCAAGACTATGACTCTAGTCATAATAAGCATGCATTGGGATTATTAGATTGAATTTTACAAAGAGCTTCACTTAACATAACTACTTTGCTATTTCTTTCCATTTATGAGATTGATTTTCATTTTGCATCCCACTGGAGTATCAGAATGCCTTGAATTGAAAATATGATGAGTTACAGCTTGGCTTATATTTTGAGATGATCAATATGCATTTTGCCCAACCTTTTTAAGACTGTGTTATGGTAGCTCATAGTAACTACTAATGTCATTTCATTTTAATGGGATGTACTTTGTTGTGGCAGAAAATGGGTGTAAATTTAGAGGCTCAGAAACAACATAAAAATTTGATCCTTTGAAAGTAATTTTAATTAAAATTTCAAATTTAAGAGAATTTGCCTTTCCAGGTTTTTTTTTTTATCCCCCCACAAACCAATTAATATGTATGGCTTAGGGGAAGACTATATAAACTTGTGATTTGAACAATCTTTTCCTTTAGGTGTCTTTATTTGAAAGCCCTTACTCCCATAGTTTTAGTCTGATATCTATTTAAAGTATTATTTTAACAAAGTCTTGGTTAGCCATATTTGAATTTTCTTGACTTAACATTCAGTCCATGAAGATCAAAGAGACATCTCATCCCATATGTGCTCAACTATTAATAGCAGCATTTTTTACCGTGTAACAAAGAACTGGAAACAAAGTAGATTCCCATTGGGAAGTAGACACCAAAATTGTCATATATAAATGTAATGGAATAAGAAATGATGAAGATGAAGAATTTAAAGAAGCATGTAAAAGCCTGTGAATTAATGCAGACTCAAGTAAACAGAAATAGGAAAACAATATACACAGTAACTCCCACAGTATAAATTCAAAGAATAATTTTTAAAAAACTGAACATTTTGTAATTATAATGATTAATTTTGACCCCAGAGAAGAGGAAAATAAGGTTATCTAATATTGCCTGTCATGTTGGACTTTTTTGATATGTTTTGATAAGTTTTCCTCATCTCTTTTCCTTTAATTATAGAGAATATTTTAGCCTGGAGGTTGGAAGCGGGATAAATTGGAAATGAAAATGATATAAAAATTGATGACTAATCAAATTTTTTAAAAATCCTTCATGTTAATCCAAAAATTTCATTCTTGTTCTTCAATTGTAGTTATTAATGTAGACTAAAGATTATACCTACTACACATATTAGAATAATAATGTAATATCCTTTTATTTTAGATGTGGTGGAGAATCAGACAACTACAGTGTTATTTTCTTTTGGCTACATGTCTCCTAACTGGTTTAGAAGCTGTGCCTATAGACACCGACAAGACAAAAACAAAAGATATTCCTAATGTGGAAGGAGAAAAAATAGAATCTCCTGTAAGTGAAATGAATTCTATTACAATTCAAACATGTTTAATCCTGAAAAAAATTGAAACCATTACATCCAATACTAATATCTTCAATTTATTAAATATTATGTTTTCAATTTATTGATCATTCCTGAGCAAATCCTGAAAAACTCTTTTCTCCCTGACTTTGGGTTAAGGCATGTCCCCAAATCCAAGAATGCACAAAATTCTTGATAAAAGTTTAAAATTATTTCAGGTTTCATGAGAACAGATAGTGTGGCAATTGTTCCAATTTTCCTGTTGTTTGGATTACCATCCTTTGAGATGGTGACAATACATGGGGAGAGGGTAGCAAGTATGCCTCATTATATCCTCTTTATAACATGAAAATTAAGTCCATGAGTACACTGGGCAACAACAATCTAATCTTCCTATCTTTCTTTGTAAGTTGTCCCTCATCTTCTGCTCTATTTACTTTCAAGAGCCAAAGGGATCAAAGCCTTCCTGAGCCTGCTGCTTTAGCAGCTTACTGATGGGGGGAAGTCATCTCCCACTATTGCTCATTATACTATTAGCAGCTGTGTTAGCTTCTTTTGCAGCTGCATAAACAGTAGGCTGATGGAAATTCTGTAATTCAGAATTGCTGTAGCTGTTCCTAAAGCACAGCTGCCAATCTGTTTGGTTTATAAACTGGTCCCAAATTTAGGGGAAGATTTAAAAGAATTAATCTTAACAGTTGGCATATAGGTCATATCAAAGGAAAGCAAACATGACTTAGAGATACTGTTTGTAGTTGAAGCTTTTATATTATTTTGATAATCACAGATAACATTAGGATTTCTCCACCTCAGTATGAAGAGGGGGAAAAGAATACTTGATATGTTATACTTTTATTGAATTGTGGACTTGGAAGTCTAAATATTTTATTTTTCTAGCACATTATTGACAAGCATGGACAGTTATTTCTGTACAATGCAAAGGGTGTTAACTTTGCTGGTAAGAGGACTTTTCTAATTCTGGTTCTCATACTTATTACCTGTGTGACCTTGGGCAAGTCATTTAAACTTTCTGAGCCTTAATTTCCTTATCTTTATAATGAGGGTTTAGAGTGGTTGACCTTTAAGATACCAGCTCTATATCTATAATGCTATAATGTATTTACTCCCAAGACTATATCAATATACTATGTAATAGTCTTGGAGTTTCTGGAAATTTAGTAGTTATAATAAGAGAGCACATTCCATTCTAATTTATACTTTGGTGACTATAATACAGTTTTGATAGCTTTTAAAAATAAGACAAACCTTTTAGTTTTTGCAAGGCAATGGGGTTAAGTGGCTTGCCCAAGGCCACATGGCTAGGTAATTATTAAGTGTCTGAGGCCAGATTTGAACTCAGGTACACCTGACTCCAGGGCTGGTGCTCTATCCATTGCACCACCTAGCCGCCCCAATGCCACCTAGCTGCCCCAATATGACATAAACTTTAAAAAGTTCTTTTGAAAGAAGAGTTTTAAATTGCTACTTTAAAATTTTGATACTTGAAGGAAAGAGTTTTGAAAGAACCAGTATTGTTTGTTAATTTGAAGGACACTGGACTCTATTATGATGAATATCTCAGGCAAGTGATTGATGTTTTGGAAACAGACAAACATTTCAGAGAAAAGCTCCAGAATGCAGACATAGAAGAAATCAAGGTAAGCATAAATATCTATAAAATTGAATTTATTTTAATGTCAGCCTGTGTCTCAGTAAAATAAATCATCACAGATGATTAGCAAGTTACAATGGACAAATTTTCCCAACTTTTAGAAGTTCTTGACCAGATATATTTCATTTGGAGGAAGATTTTATTTTATGAGAGCATAATTTTTGCAAATCTATGATCATCAAGTTAAGAAATTTTTGTTAAGATGTACTTCCTCTGAGTCAAGCATGGTCTGTGCTAAGGGCCAGGGCTGTAAATACAAGCAGAAAGAGTCTTTGGCTTCAAGAATCTTACAGTTTAATGGAGGAAGACCATCCATAAAAGGGAACTGAGGAGGCATGAGTGCAGCCCAAAGAGGAATGAAGATGTATTTGGTCTGGGCATTTTGTTAAAGTGGAGGTGTTGGGAGGAATCAACTAAGCTGAGGAAAGGCTACAGGGGCTGAACCTATTGCCAGTGTAAGAAGGCCAGTTCAGAGTGGTCAAAAGGTCATTTGTGGCCTGAGAGAAAAAATTTGGAGGGTAAGAAGTGGAGCCTGGAGATAAAGACTGGAAATAATAACAGGAAATAGGAAAATGCTTTGGAGAAAGTTATTGCATACCAGATTTATAATTTCCTTTTCATTAGGGTCAGGAAATCTATGCTATATCTATGATGGCTTTAAATTTTAAATTGGTTTTAGTTAGCTTTGGTTAGAACAATTTTGGGAAAATAACTAGTTTTATTTAATGGTTTTCAGTAAATATTTGTTGAATGTCTACTATGAGCATGGCCTTGTCTCCTAGGTATTTTTTAGGAAATGTAAAGCATCACAAAGTAGGGTTTTTGTCTTCCTGAAATGCACAGTCTATCTGAGGATTCCAGAAATTGCCAAATGAAAATATTTATTTGCCTTTGGGTGCTTCAAATCCTATTACTAATTGAAATTTTGACAGCCACTACATAAAGCATTATACTTTCCTGCATCCCTCCTTCTGGCAGTGGGAATGAAGTCCAAACTCAGCTTAATATTTGACCCATACCTTTAACTGAATCAGGTAGCTAAAATGTTTGGATCTCATCTTTTGTTGAGGATGGACTCCTGCCTTTGAACCAAAACAGTCTCTCACTTCTGTTGTATAGATCTTTGTCCAAGTGCCTTTTCCACACACATAATATACTTCATCAGGAATTCATCTTTTCTCTGTCAATTCAATTATAGTTTTCCTTCTTTCAAGGCTTAACTTAAAATTTGCTTGTTTTAGAAAATCTTATTAGATCAATTCCATCTCACCATTACTTTATGTCAAGATCCTAAGCTGACTACAAATTCCATGTCTTCTGATTCTCTTTTGTGCCCCCCCCACATTGTAGTTAACTATTTGTTCCTTGATAACGAGCAATCTTTCCTCAAAAAAATTTTTTTTTAATATTAATGATTTTCCCAGATAAGATTAAATATTGGGGGAAATTACTAGAAAACTGCTTTAAATTGATCTGATCAAATTTTTTGATGTCAAATTTTTGAGATAAAATGAAATGGCAACAAAGAGCTAAAATTGAAAGGAGATATGGAAAAATATGTCCAGTACTGTGTCTTCTTAGAGGAATAAATCAATCTTTTCCTTTCTATTTAATGAACACTTGTTAAAAGTGTTTCTGATCACCACAAAATGAAATGTTGGCATAGTTTCCACATTGTTTGCAAACTGAGTCAGGAGCCTTCATTGATTTTTGTCCTTAATTTTCATTGATTTTCTTTTTTTTGTTCTTAGTAATGGTGTTATCATGCTGGGGTTCAAAATTGTGGTTATGGCATCATGGTCAAGAGAAAGGGAAAACTTGACTACTCTCTCTAAAAGGTTATGGAACATATATCTTATGTGTTTAAGAATTAAAAACCCTCAAAGCAAACAAAGATGAAAAATGTACTTGTAATTTGAAGTTATTTACTTAAAATAGCACTTTAGAGGACTAATGCTTTAAGGAACCAGTGCCTATCTGTATCTCTTTTTTCTTGCTTATTTCTGAATTTTGTATTTTCTAGTCTGATTTTTTAAAAAACTGAATTAATATAATTTGAAGATAATGCTTCCAGGGGTTATTGTTAAGAATGTGAGAGTTTATAGAAATTACTTATATGAATAGTTTGATATGATGATCTGACTTTTACTGTTACTTGAGCTGTGACTACTACAGTTTAATTTCTTTATTTTGTTAACAGAGTGGAAAATTAAGCAAAGAACTTGATTTAGTTAGTCACCATGTCAGGACAAGACTTGATGAACTAAAGAGACAGGAAGTGGCAAGATTAAGAATGTTAATTAAAGCTAAATTGGATTCCATTCAAGGTAAGCACCTAAGAGGAGGTCAAGAAAAATTATTATTTGATTGATAAAATGTTTATTCATAATTTGTTAATTCTTGGGCAGCATCTATTAGATTCCTCAGTACTTTCCCAGACTTGATCTAGTTTAAGCACTGGTTTATTAGTTCCCAAAATCAAAGAAATCTTATAGTGGAAGGACCTCTGAAACTTGGTCTAGTCATTGATATTTGTACTGTATCACTTTGCTTCCTAATTGGTGGAAAATTAAGAATAATTTCAACTGTAAAAGCTTAATTTTTGACTAGATTATTTTTTAAGTTTAAACTACATTAATAATTGAAATCAATAAGCATTTCTGCTAACCTGACTCCATTTTTTTGGTTGGAATCCCATTTTATTCTCCAAATAGTAATCCTTTTTCAGCATCAAGAATTGTTAAGGGAGTCTGATTTTTGATTACTTTATTAAAGGTAAGAAATCGGGGCAGCTAGGTGGTGTAGTGGATAAAGCACCAGCCTTGGAGTCAGGAGTACCTGGGTTCTAATCCAGTCTCAGACATTTAATAATTACCTAGCTGTGTGGCCTTGGGCAAGCCACTTAACCCCGTTTGCCTGGCAAAAAAAAAAAAAACCTAAAAAAAAAGAAATCTACTCTTTATATTTTACCCTCCAAACATTTATATTCTTCTTTAACTTTAACAAGACACTTTTGAATTCAACCATTGTTGTTGTAGTCTATATGTTTATTAAAATCCCATTCAATTAAATGCATTAATAGTCTAAAGTGGTCACATGATGTATTTTGTTACATAGTAGATATAATAATTAAAGGTTACTAGCTAAAATACATCTCTACTCAAGTTCAAATTAGATACTTCATTGTGGTGAGGAAGTAACCAGAGGGTCCAAGGCCAAATCAGTATAGAGATTTGGATTAGATTTCTAAATGACCATCTATCTCTATATCCTTAAATTTTCCTTCAAAAGATTCATGATTGCCTTGGTGTAGGTATTCCCAGCATGGATAGAGAGTGCAACCCCTGCTGGCTTTAGTTTTTACTTTCATGAGTTCTACCTCCTCATGGCTTTATTCTTTGGTGATGACTTTTTCTGTTCTGATTCAATTTGACCTTGGATCACAGAAGCACAGGTTCTGTCCCTGAATCCATTCTCTCTTGATAAGATCTGTTATAGCTGGGAGAACCTCAGGCCACTTCCTCACCATAATGACATGTCCAATTAGAACTTGAGTAGTGATTAATTTTAGCTAAGTAACCTTTAATTATTCTAACTACTATGTAACATAATAAATTATTATATGACCTGTTTTGAATATATCAACATAGCCATTTAAATGCTATATTATTAAATATTATCCCTTATGTTTTAAAATTCAAAATGTTCCTGTTATTCATCCATCATATATTTTTAATGTTTATGCACTTCTGTGATGTTCTCATCTATCATTCTTAAGCTGTTTTTTTTTTTTCTTTTTTTTTTAGTTTTTGCAAGGCAGTGGGGTTAAGTGGCTTACCCAAGGCCACATGGCTAGGTAATTATTAAGTGTCTGAGGTCAGATTTGAACTCAAGTACTTCTGACTCCAGGACCTGGTACTCTATCCACTGTGCCACCTACCTGCCCCCCTCATCTATCATTCTTGACAGTAAATGTTGTAGTTGGTTAATTGGGAGGAAAAAAAGTCAAATTAGGCTATTTTTTTAGGTTTTTGCAAGGCAGTGGGGTTAAGTGGCTTGCCTAAGGCCACACAGCTAGGTAATTATTAAATGTCTGAGGTTAAATTTGAACTCAGGTCCTTCCTGACTCCAGGACCTGGTACTCTATCCACTGTGCCACCTAACTGCCCCTGAATCCTTATGTTTAAAAGGGAAGTAAAGATACTGTTAAGTTAATACTACTTAAGTGTAAACATAGCATACAGTAGTTGCAATAATTTGAAAGGCAGATGAACTCATATTACTATTAGTAATCCATCTAGGTCTTGAAGAACAGATTGTGAGACCAAGGAGAGAGGTGGTCAGTAGTAGGTACAGAAGACTAAAGACATGTTATCTAGTACAGTTTTGGAGAGGTAATTTTACTGGTGGTTTTCATTGCCATAAGGGAGGATTCAGGAGGTAAGGGAGTATATTAATCAGAAAATTACTATAGTATAAAGGAATAAAATTTACATTTAATAACCCCTTTCACTATATACATGTTTATATTAGCTAAAGTGAAAAGCTAAAATTTTCATTAAAATAATTTTATTAAAGTAAAATTTAAATAAAGGAGCAAAATTTGAATGTAAATATATGTCATGCTTTTATGAATAAAATTGTTTGAAATGCTATGGCAAAGATGTTTGACAAGTGAAGATTAAGAAAACAGGTACCAGCATATCTGGCTTATAGCCTGGGAATTGAAGATTATTCTGCTTTTTAAAAACTATTTGATAATCAAATCTCTTTTAAAGAAACACTTTGAATTCTAGACTCAGACATTTACTTAGCGTAAATATGTCCAAAAATGACCCTTCAATATCTTTCCCCATAATCATACCTTTTGCCTCTTTTCTCACTTGCCTATGTCTGAAAACCTAGGTGCCCCCCTTGACTCTTCACTGTCTCGTGCCTCCCACCTCCCCCCATTCAATATGTGTCCAAGGCTCATAGATTTTTACCTTTACAACATCTCTCCTGAGACTACTGTCCCCTTGATGCAGGCCCTCATCATCTCATCTAGACTGCTGGAGGGTCTGCCTGCATTCTGTCTCTCCTCCAGTCATCTTCCATTCAGCCATTAAAGTGATATTCAGAAAGCACAGATGACCAGAAAGGCAGATGAACTCAATCCATCTAGGTCCTGAAGAACAGATTGTGAGACCCAAGGAGAGAGGTGGTCAGCAGTAGGTACAGAAGACTAAAGACATGTTATATAGTACAATTTTATGGAGGTAATTTGACTGGTGGTTTTCATTGCTATAAGGGAGGATTCAGGAGGTGAGGGACAATATCACTCACTGAACTCCAGTAGCTCCCTATTGCCTTAGGATCATATGTAAAATCTTCTGTTTAGGGTTCAAGGCCCTTTATAAACTAGTCTTCTCCTGTCTTTCCAGTCTTCTTACACCTTCCTTCCTGTTCTGTTGGAAGAATATACTTGTTTTTCCATGAACAAGGCACTTTACCTCTTGACTCGATTTACTCTCTGATTGACTCTCAGGCCTTGGCATCTCAACTAAAATTCCCCCATCTCCAGAAAG
Source organism: Macrotis lagotis (assembly GCF_037893015.1). Lineage (NCBI taxonomy): Eukaryota > Metazoa > Chordata > Mammalia > Peramelemorphia > Peramelidae > Macrotis > Macrotis lagotis. Next base: position 233,959,335 of record NC_133660.1, on the reverse strand, counting down.
CCTTTCTCAATTCCTCTTAATTATGTAGTCTTCCTTTTGTTAATTATTTTCCTATGTATTTGTATATATTTGTTTACTTGTTTTCTTCTCCATCAAATTGGAAGTTCCTTGAGGGCAGGAATTGTCTCTTTTTTTTTGTTGTTGGTTTCCTTAGTGTCTAGTAGAGTGGTAGGCTCATTATACGTCCTTAGTCCTTATTGTCTGAAAAAAAAATATTATCCTTAGTCCAGCAGAGTAAGGTAGCACTATGCAAAAAATTAGAAATGCTTAATAAATGGAACGATGTGAGGTAGATATGAATTGGTTGCCAATTATATCTCCCTTTCATGTTGCTAAGTATTCAGCTTCTAGGAAAGTCACTCCTTCCTCTCCTTTTGTAAAATTCATTCTTCAAATCAGTCATTTTGGTGTGACTTGTCATTCCTGGAATTCTCTTACCTTAACTCTAACTACTAATTTCCCTTGGCTTCCCAATTGAAACTTCCCCATCTTCAGGAAGCCTCTCCCAACTCCTCTTAATTATAGAATTGTCTCTTTGTTAATTATTTCCTATTGATCCCAGACATAGTTTGCTTTGTATGTATATGCTTCTTCTCCATTAGATAGGAAGCTCCTTGAGAGCAGAGACTGGATTTTTTTTTGTCTCCTTAGTGCTTAAAACAGTGTCAGGTACTTTGTAGATATTTAGTATTAATATTTATTGACTGATCAAAAAAAAGTATTATCCTTTGTCCAGTAGAGTAATGCAGCATTGTGCAAAAAATAAGGAAATGTTTAATAAATGGGACCATGTGGCACAGATAGGTACCTTCACTTTCATACAGCTAAGTATCTGGCTTCTAGGACAGAAAATTCTTCCTCTCCTTTTGTAGAATTCTTTTTAAAAATCAATGTCATATTTCTATGGATTGTAAGACCTATGTTGTGTAGCATACAATAGCATACTCTATATTTCTTTTCTTTTTTTGGCATATAACATCTTTTTATTTAAGGTAGTGGGGTTAAGTGACTTGCCCAATGTCACACAGCTAGACAATTAAGTGTCTGAGATCACATTTGAATTCAGGTCTTCCTGACTCCAAGGCCAGTGCTCTATTTACTGTGCCACCTAGCTGCCCCTACTCTGTTTCTTAATCAGAAAACTTGCATTTTTTTCCCTTCACAAATAGCATTTTGACAGTCATTAGTAAGTTGAGAGGAAGCTATAATTCATTATTATGAGCAAAATGTCATATTTTCCAGAGACCTTAGATTAAATAAGAACTTCTGATTTAGTTCTGTAACATTGGCTTTGAAATGTTCCCTTGTTTCCTAAAAAGAAAGAAGCTGATATGCTGATAGCTTAAATGGGACAAGTTCTGTTCTCCAATTGTAATCAAGTTTCATTTCTTTTTCTTCTCATTTTTTGCAACTTTTATTGATTGCTCTTTTCTTTCCATTAAAGATTTTATTTTGAGTTTTATAATTTTTCCCCTAATCTTACTTCCCTCCCTCCACCCTCCACAAAAGGCAATTTGTCAGTCTTTACATTGTTTCCATGTTATACATTGATAATCAAGTTTCTTTTATCTCTAAAGAATAGATCCTCAGTTAAGACTTTGTCAGACAATACAATACAATGTCTACTAATATTTAGGAGCAAAATATAATGACTGATTTCCCCATTCCTCAAAATTATAAGAACTAGAACTGAGACATTATTTTTTCAGTTGATGGGAAATAAGGTCAAAACTTGTTAGACCAGAGTCCTGGTGACCTGGCTCAATTGTTCAAATATTAGTAAGGCTTGTGTGGAAATCAACTGTATTCTAAGAATGACAAAATTGTTTTTCAGATGGCATGTTGAAGCATATAGAAGCATTGCAGACAGAATAGTTAGGTTTTAAATTTTACAATTGAGATCAGATTTGTTTTAAAATAGCAATCTCCAAAAACCTTTGTTTCATTTCCTTTCAGACACAGGCATAGATTATCAAGCTCTTCTGAAACAGTTTGAGCACCTAAATCATCAGAATCCTGACAAGTTTGAACCAACAGACTTAGATATGCTAATCAAGGCTGTAAGTATGCTGCACTGAAGGAAATCTTGTCTGTCTCATTGTTCTGAGATCCTATTGTTTGACAGGGAACCCAGAGATGTAGGCCACCATATTTTTTTTCTTTTTAGTCTTTAGAGTATCTTGTGTAGTAATGGAATTTAATATTTTGGTAGCATAAACATATGATTTCCTTGTATAGAGTTATCAGAGTAGGTATTCTGGAGTTAGTTCCTGGATTTGGTTCCTTACTGTGACTCTCCCCAGTTTTTAGATATCTTTATTCTATTTTATTTTTTTAATAGCATTGCCTGGACCCTATTTTGTTTGTTTACCAAAGTGATAGTTTTTACTATTTAGAAAAAAAAGATCTTATTCTTTGGAAAAGGAGATGAAATTGCAATCTTATAAGATTTAAATCAAGCCAAAGTTAGACTTAGAGAAAACTCTAGATTGAATAATAATAGACACTGGACTTGAAATTTTCCATCTAATGAAATAACATATTAGAAAGCATTTCCTAAATCCTAAAGTACTTTATAAGCTCTAGCTATTATGATGGTAGTCATCATCTTGAACACCTTAGATTTGATATATTCCTTGTAGCTGAGCTTTTTTTTTTCTTTTTAGTTGCCTCAATTCCATGTTACAGAATTAAAGAAAAGAAAAAAACAAAACATTAAATTCAGCTTTATTTTACTGTTTCTTTTAGCATTATTTACTCTTTTACTGTTTATTTTACTATTTTCCTGATATTAAGTTTTTCTGTAAAATTACATGTGGGTAAATTTTATGCAAGGAGTTTAAATTCTATTTCTAAACAGTAGTCTTTCAGTTTTTAAAAAACTTAATTGTTTTCTAGGCTACAAGTGATTTAGAAAATTATGATAAGACTCGCCATGAAGAATTTAAAAAATATGAGATGATGAAGGAGCATGAAAGGCGAGAATACTTGAAAACATTGAATGAAAAAAAAAGACTTGAAGAAGAATCTAAATTTGAAGAAATGAAGAAGAAACATGGAAATCATCCCAAAGTCAACCACCCAGTAAGAATTTTTGATTTATAAGCATTAGCTAAGTGAAAATTTTTGATCTGTCTTATAAAGTAGTTAAGATTTGCTGTCAATGAAATAAGGATTATTAATAATTATTAGCATTAATACTTTGGTAATTTTTAATACTTTAAATTTTTTATTACACCAATATAGTTAAGATTGATGCCTAACTTTCAACAATTTAAAAAAAATCAATTTTCTAGGGAAGTAAAGACCAACTCAAAGAAGTATGGGAGGAGACAGATGGACTGGATCCTAGTGACTTTGACCCAAAGACATTTTTCAAATTGCATGGTAACATTTATTATCAATATTATACTTTTGTCTCCTTTTTGCAAAAGTTGAAAACTTAAATTACTCAACTTCAGAGATATCAAACACACCATTTACAATACACCCAAGATTATCCTGAATCTGATTAAAACATCATTAAAAAATTAAGAAAATCAACAAAAAATCAAAAGTTTAAAAGAAAACATTACATTTTAAACTAAACCAATATGAGACCTTATGTATCAATGAGTAGCTCCATTTTTACTTGAATTTAACAATACTACTACTATTACTACTCTATATTTATTTTAACCGGAGCCTTATATTTAGTCATTTAAAAAAAAAATTTAAGGCAGTGGGGTTTAAGTGACTTGCCCAAGGTGATACAGCTAGGTCATTATTAAGTGTCTGAGGCTGGATTTGAATTTAGGTACTCCTGACTCTAGGGCCGGTGCTCTATCCACTGTGCCTCCTAGCCACCCCAACAAAAGGGCCCTTATGTAGTCTTAATGTCACTTAAACTTTTTACTATTTTTTTTATTTCAGTAAAATGAATAGTCTTTATTGTTGAACCTTAATAGAAAGTTTTAGGAAACAGTAACTTTTGGTTCTGTACCTGTTGTAAATCATTATGTGACTTAATTTAGACTGTGTCCTTCTCTATAAAGTAAGAATAATTTTTTGTATTTACCTATTTATAATTATTTCAGAAACATTGAACACTAAATATTATTTCTGTCAGAGCTGAGAAAAAGAAATTGGCACATGTGCTCTGTTTTTTAAAAAAAATTTTGAAAAATGAATTATTCAGAATTTTTTTTTATGAGGAGACATTGTAGTGTCATTGATGGACTCACTAATGTTCTCATTCCTTGTCAAAGTAGGAAATATGGTTCAGTTGCAATTCAGAAGTTATCCTATTTGGTCTGAATGTTAGAACCTGCCTTTTCAAAGTGATCGTAAAACAACTGTATTTTTAATGATTTATTTTCTAGTTTATTAAAAACAATTCTTGTTATTTTTAAACTTTAGATGTCAATAGTGATGGCTTCTTGGATGAGCAAGAATTAGAAGCCCTGTTTACCAAAGAGGTAAAAATGGAACCTATTGAGCTTATTTGTTATTCATTGTTTTCTCTTCTTCCTCCTACTCTTCTCTTTTTGTGAACCTTCTCTTTTAAAAAACAAAACAAGACATCTTTTATTGATACCTTTTGTCATTTCAATAGTCATTTCCTAAATCTCCCATATGACAATGAAAAACAATGAAGAGGGAAAAAAAATGCAGTACTGTATTCTCTTCTGGTAATTTTCCACCTCTTCCATGAGAAAGATAGGTTTTGTATTCTCTCAGTACTTTGATTTTCTTCCTCTATTAATTGAATTAATTTGATTTTTAAAAGTCCTTTTATTTACATCATTATACTTATTATTTATATTGTTATCTTTGTTCTGCTTATTTCACTTTGCATCTACTTTCATACTGGATTTTTTCAACCTCCTTTTAGCTAGAGAAAGTATATGACCCTAAAAATGAAGAAGATGACATGGTAGAAATGGAAGAAGAAAGGCTTAGGATGCGGGAACATGTTATGAATGAGGTATGGTTTAAAAGTTTAACTCTATCGTGAAGGTTGTGAATATTGAATGAAAATTTCTTACTGGCAGAAAATTTCTAAGTTCTTGGCTCTTTGAACAAATTCTACCATGATATGGATCAATGAATTGATAAAAAACAAATTTCGGGCTAGAATTTTTGAAACAAGCTAATAAGGAGGACAAAAATTCAGTCTCTTGCAAAGAAAGGCATAACTACACATGAATAATCTATATCAAATTGCTTGTCTTCTCAATGAGGGAGAGAATAGAGGGAAGGACAGAGTATGGAGCTCAAAGTTTGAAAAAAATATTAAAATTGATTTTATGTGTAATTTACATGTAATTTTACATGAGAAAAAATTAAATGTTAAATAAGAGTTTAAAAATAAAATAAAATAATGGTAGATAATTAAAGAACAAAAGCTGTACCGGAAACTTTTCTTTTCAATGGTTCATGAATAAACATCCTGATTTTCTAAAAGGGGAAGGGAGTCGAGAAGGCAAGCTAATCAAGTGCTTGGCTTCTTTTCCTTACAAAATTCTAGAATATGCCATTAGGCACATGGTGAATATTTAGGGGGGAAAAAGCATCAATCCCTAAAGATCTTTCCTTTAGGATAGGGCTATTAAAGTAGTAGATCAGGGAATGCTGTAAATATAAAAGATAATAGATTAGACAGTAGTATACCATCTTAGGTCAGTTTAGGACTGATTTAATGGCCAGATCTAAAGAATAGACATTAATGTTTTAATGTAATTTTGGAAAGAGGAATTTTCCCATAAGTCTCAGTTATTTCATTTAAACTTATTTTTTAATAATTAATAGAAATCAACAGCTTTGATAAATTCCTACTGTATGCAAGGCTTCCACTGAAGTCCTATTGTGGTGCTTTATCATTGTGTGAAGTGTAGTCTTGGGTTCCAGTCAAATTTGTCAAAACAACTCAACCTCTGGAAGCTCTTAGCAGCTAGTAAAGAATTAGGTTAAATCAAAGTGACCAGTTGTATGTCTATTCATTAAAGACTAGCCTGAAAATATATAGAGAGATACTGTTGTCATCAGAGACTAGGCATAAAGTGTTGAATTTTTAAAACCCTATAGCTCATTTCAATAGTCTACTTAAGGTATGGCAGTGTTGCAGTCTTCTGTTGGAAAAAAGGAGTGTTCCTATGGCTAAAATAAGTGAAACTCCGTAGAGTTTAAATCCAGTTCAAATGATCTAGACCAACTCTCTTGCTCTATAGAGGAGGAAATGAAGGCTTCATAGAGCTGAAATGATTTCCCCCAGTTAATACCAGAAATAAATAGCAGCTTTAAGTTAAGATGCAGGTCTTCTGAAGCCAGTTTCTGCATTTTTTCCATCATACCACTAAAGTATTAGTGTAAGTGCTTGATACTGAGGATACAGATACTAAAATAGCACATTCTTGTCCTCAAGGAGCTTATAGTTAATATAGTAAAATAATTTATCTACTAATAACAATATAGAAGATTGAGTTAAGTACACAAGAGATTAAGGTAAGTGCTAAGAGCAGGAGATAAAGGGGAAATGATCATTTTCAGCTAGGGAGAGGGACTATGGTCAAGGAAGTTTCATGGAGTAGAAGACAATAGAGTTGAGGCCTGAAGGAAGGAAATATTTTCAGCAAAAACAGATTAGAGATGGAGAATTTTGGGGGGTAAAAAAAGAGCTCTATTCATGCCAGACAATGGGGACCACTTGAGAAAAGGCATTGATAAAGGAGGATGAAAATCAGGATAGAGAAAGAGTTCAGTTAATCTATAACCTAATATTTTAGTGGAAGAAAACTGATAAAAGACTGGAAATGAAGGCTGGTGCTGGATTTGAGAGAACCTGAAAGGTTAGTAGGATCAGAACCTTATATTTTAGCCTTGATTGAAAGGAGCCACTCAGTGTTTTTGACAGGAAAGGGAATCTAATCACATGTTTATGTAGAGTTTGAAACTGTGCAAAGCATTAGAAATCCTTTGAGGTAAGGAGTACAAATATCATCTCCATTTGATAGGTTAGGCTGCTGAGGCTCTGGAAAATTGAATTTTTGGCCTCAGTTCCCTTATCTGTAAATGACACCTGATAATTGTACCTCCCTTATGGATATAACCTGAATTCAAGCCTGTAGAAGCCTCCTAGTTGGGGAATAGAATAATTCCTGGCTCCCCTTGAGTGCTTGAAATACAAGTTAGGCTTGTGACTCTTATGATGATCTAATGGAATAACATATATAAGGCTCTGTATCAGTGCTATTATAATTATTGCTCTAGTGCCTTGCAATAGTATACACTGAAATTTTATTGTTAACTGACTGATTCTTTGTAGAGGGATTCAATAGTGCCCCAGAACAGTATTTTGAACTAATAAAGAGGCTTTTTTAAAAAGAGAAGTTAGCCTCAGAGTTAGAATGATTTTCTTCTCCTCATGTCAAAGGCAGCTAAGCTGCATAACCTAGAGTCAAAAGTGTATTCAATCCAATCTGAAAAAAAAAGATTAAGTGAATTTCCCATGTTCATACGTGCATTAAGAGTCTCAGATCCTTTAGACTCAAGGTTCAAATTATCTGGTATTGATTAGAGGGATATATTGGGCAGCTACTTGGGCAGAGGTGTGAAGCATGACTGGAACAGGGGATCCCTTTGAGGTAGGAAAACAAATTAGGAAATTATAATACCCCCAGTAGGAAATATCAAGGGACCCCACTGTTGATAAAGTGGAATCTGTGGGATCTAGAGACAGATCCAATGACGGTTTCTCTAATGAGAACTAATGAGAAACTCCTAAGGTTTCAAGCATGGATAACTGATTGGATAGTGCCATCATTCAGGAGCAGAGAAATTAGGAGAGGATAAGTTTGGGGGAAAAGATTGCCCAATGGTGATTTACTTTACAGGGATTGCCTCATTCCCCTAATTACTTCCTGGATGGACATTCTGGATTCTTTATTCTGTGGCAGAAGGAGAAACTTTAAGAAATGCAAAATTATAATGCAGTAAATATGCTGCCTACTATGTAAGATTCTGGGGGTGGAGGGGGGAACATTAACCATCCGAGACCAAGGTAGTTTTGTTCTGCTGTTGCAAGTAGCCTGAAGCTTCACCTCACTAAATCTGAAATCCTTTTGTATTCACAGAATTGATTGGAGCAACAGGAAAGTTTCAAGTAGCTCATGAAGGAGTTTTTCATAGTATTTCTTCATTATTTGGTTTATAGTGAATTTAAACAACAGGCATTAAGTAAATTCCTGCTTTGTGCCAGGCAATGTCCTATGTCCTGGAGACTAACAAATGAAGCAGTTCTTAAAAACCTATGTTCTTTGGAGGTGTAAATAATATGTATATACATAATTACATATGTAATTAGCAGTCATCACCCTACTCAGGCATCAATATAGATTATAAATTCTAGATGCCAAATAGTAGTGATTGTAGGGTCATATATTCGCATCATTAATGTGGGTAATCAAAAGTTGAAGGAGTCTTTTATTTGAAATAAAAAAAAGTACTTTTTAAATTTGTTAGTTAGAGACTTTAAAGAAACCTTTGAGCTCAAATTGAATCAACATTTTGAGCTATGCAATGAATAAGTGAAAGATGACCTTACTGCTGAGACAGAAGAGATTAGTTTTTTCTCAATTCAAACCATTCTCATCCTGATGTCAAATAATGTTCCAGTATTTCTTTCCAGAAGAGAATGTTTAATGTCTCAATGGTGGAAGAAAAAGTTAATATACATTTCTATTTTCCTCTAATCAGGTTGATGTTAACAAGGACCGCTTAGTGACTCTGGAAGAGTTTTTAAAAGCTACTGAGAAAAAAGAATTCTTGGAACCAGATAGTTGGGAGGTAATACCTGCTTTAAATGAACTTATGTTTTCTTCCTTTCATCAAGATGTTTGCTTTTTGTATTTTATATATAGACTATATTTTGTAGTGCATATAGATCCTTAATAACTTTTTATATGACTAATTTTTTTGTGAACTTTTAGATTCCTACTACTTTATGTCCTCCCTGAAGAAGTTTAGCATATATAAATTTAAAGAGCTGCTAGACTGTATCAGCATCAGCAGAATCTGACATTTTCTAAACATAATAATAATAATAATAATAATAATAATAACTAGCAGTGCTAGTGTTTTAATATTTGCAAATCATTTTACAAATATTATTTTATCCTTCTGGCAACCCTGAGAGATAGTTACTATTATTCCCATTTTATTAATGAGGACACTGAGGTAGGGAAGTCACAAGTTAAGTGATTTGTCCAAGGTCACTTATATTGTAAGTGTCAGAGGTCAAATTTGAACTCAGGTCTTCCCGGCTCCAGGCTTGGCATTCTATCGTAACATCTGACTCTTAATTTTGAATAAAGGTGTATATTTATTAATTCAGACAATTTTAATAATATTTGAGAGACTGATTCTTTGACCTTAGTGGCTTTGTCTATTATTTGAAGGAAAAAGAATGTGTGAGGGAAGATAATGAAGGAATATCTTCTCCTCCTAGTGCCTTCTAATGAACTTGAGAATATCACAGAGGAGGGTTGCTGTTGATCTTTCCTAGTCAGGACCTGTGATTTCAAGCAGTATGAGGAATTACGAGTTTGGAAATGCCCCCTCCTGATTTTCTAATGTATTTTGTCAACTCCCCTTGCACTGCCCCTGAGCAGTTCAGTGATTTGACTGGATTCATAGAAGTGGTAGGTGGTTGTCAGATACAGGGTTTGAACTTGAGGCTTACTTTACTCCAAGACTGATTCTCAATCCATTATATCTTACTACCCTTCAGAACACCATTAAGAGTCATAAAATTGCAAAATTTTAAGAGACCTTAATTTGTTTTTAACTTTTGAAATCAATATATTGGCAGTGTACAAATTAAATAGAAAAGCAATTGCATGTATCGGTATATAATATGAAAATCCTAGCACCTGATAAAATGTCCCACTTGGGGGATGAGAGAGGGAAGGTCAAGGCTATTGGAAAGGAATCTTCCACTGCTGAGGCCCCAGCAGATGACTTCACTCCTTAGTACTTCTGGGTCCTAATCAGTGGTTTGAGAAGGGCTTGGAATCCAGCTTAAAACACAATGCACCCCAGCACTTTTGGCTTAGGATAGAAGAGGAAGCTCCTGTGGGTGGGGAGTATAGGCAGTGGACTCTGTAGTAATAAGAGTGAAGGACAGAAAGACAGGGGAGCTATATAAGGCATCATACTTCCCTGAATCGGACTCTTATCAACCTTCAGAACAGCTATCTACACCAAGTATTGTGGAAAGCACTCAGGTTATTGTTTTAGTGGAAGAAATGGAGAAGCTAAGGACTGTGTACATGGAATAGTCCTAGCTAGTTCAATGAAACTATATGTTCAAGCCTAGAACAGCAAGGGTCCTGCCCCCCAAGATGTGAAGGTAAGGAGTGCTTTCTGGTCAACTCGCATAAGGCACAATCTTCACAGAACAGGATAAATGTGGTCATTTCTTTAGAAAGTTTGATTTTGAAGCATTTTGAAGCATGCTAGGATTTCTCCAGTCATCAGCTTCACATGCAATTCTAATGCCTCCATGCTGACTTATTAAACCCTGGAAGCCTCTTAAATGATTTATTTGAAAGAGCCTTCAAATAAATTGCTGCATCAGTCCCCACTTCTTCCTTTGAATAGAGTTTTAGGTCTGGCATAAAAATGGGAAATGGGTAATCCATATCCAAATCCAGCCAAAGATATTCCTCTTGGTTCGAGGTTAGGTCTGGGAACAATTGAATGCAAATAGTTAAATGGACGATCTATTTTCTGAAGTGGAACACCATTACCTTGATTGCTTATCTTAATGGATAAATCTTCTTTACCCGACATTACTAGAGTTTTAATAGATGGATAAACTTCTGTCTTCAAAAATTTCTACTGCTGCTCTCATTTGAACAATTCAACAAATATGTGAAACAGATTGTGAGGGTACCTAAACATTTCTAGTCCTGGGCCTGCCATATAATACTGTTCAGAGAGAATCTTGGCTGCTTCATCTGCATGTTTTGCTATGTCAGCCACATTACAGATGGGATCAGTACTCCCAGTGTGTTTAGGATGAGCAGGATTGGGGTCATCACCAAATGGAGGTGTGTGCTTGTTAATAAGCATTTGGAAGGAGATGCAGTTAGTATTGAACCAGTCCAGGAAATACTGGATGTTACTGCTAAAAAAGGATTGAACCCTTGTAGACACCCCTTGTGTCTGTTCTGATTTTAATATACAAAACTTGTGGGTCCTTATTTTCCTACTCTAAAAATTCAAGGAATCTTTGCATGTACCAACTCTGCACCAGACCTCTTGAAAGGACCTTAAATTGTTGCCATCTTTTGGAAATTTTCTTAATAACAAATTTAAAAAACACAAACATTTACACACACACACACACACACACACACACACACGCACACACACATATAAAGAACAGAAAATAGGATTGTGTCTAAAATCATGATTTTTGATTGTGCACAGTTTTCAAAAGTATATATTAAGTGTAATAAATAATAACAAAACTTCCTGCTTGTCTTTGTCCTCTTCTGAAATTCCTTCTCTCCTAGGTATTTCTTAATATTACCTTTAGGTTCCTTTTCCCCTCTTCCCTTTATCCCTTTTTTCTTTTAACTCTTCATTTTTTTCCCCTTCTCCCTTCCCTTTTCTTTTTCCCTTTTTTTCCTATTTTCTCCTTCCTTCTTACCTTTCTTTTTCCCAACAGCCCAAAAGGAATTTTTCCCTTGTAACAAGTAATGGTAAAGAAAATGAATACATTGACTTGGGTTGGAAATGGGTCTTAGGTTGCCCCTGCTGGACAGGAAGCATTCTGCATCCTCAGATTTGTGAAGTCTGGTTTGCTCAAGTATAGAAGAGAAGCTTCCTTCAGGGACAGTGGTCACCATATGAGGAGCATGGTGCTCCCCCTTCTGGCTCTCAGCCTCTAAGATGTGGGTGCCATTCTTTCTATAAGAAAACTCGGACCTTTCCTTATCCTGTCTGTTTTTTCTTAATAGACACTGGATCAGCAGCAGCTTTTTACAGAAGAAGAACTGAAAGAATTTGAAAATCACATCTATGAACAAGAACACAAGCTCAAGCAGAAGGCAGAAGATCTCCAGAAGCAAAGAGAAGAGCTTCAGCGGCAGCATGACCAGCTCCAGGCTCAGAAGCACGAATATGAGCAGGTCAGCTCTTGGCCTTCATCCCCTGATTGATGTTCAACTGCTTCATTTTCTTTTCTTTTTTTATAAATTCATAGTATTTATTGATTAGTGTGAGAAAAGTACTTTGTAATATCTCAAAGAGCACTATTATAAATTTGGGTTACCTAGAGTTAGGAAGATTTTCCATTCATTCACTGACCATTTATTAAGTATTTATTAAATTAGGTGATTCAGGAGATAAAAAATGCAATTAAGTCATAGTTATCCTTCTCAGAGAACTTAAAAATCATGAGTGGGAGATAGAAAAATGGTCAAATTGACAATATGATGAATTAATAACCAGAACTACAGTGCAAAATAGATTTTAAGACAAGTGCAAAGGGCTATTAAAGTACCAAGGCGAAAAAACGATTATTTCTTATTGGAGAGTTTTAAGTAAGGCTTCCTGAAAGAGGATGGATTTTTAGAAATCTGATAAGCATTCATGAGTGAAAGGGAGAAAGATGGAAGAATTGTTCCCCAGAATTCTCTAGGCACAGAGAATAGTGAGAATAAAGGCATAGAGTATGACCATAAATCTCTCCTGGGGCTAATTTTTATTCTACCTTCTTGTTGCTGGGACCACCACAAAATGACTCAATATCTTTTGAACAAAATGAAGTTGAGTCAGTCACATTACCTCCCATAAAGAACTCAACACACTCCTATAGTGCATGTCCTCTCTATGTATACTGGCATACTATTACTTTCCACACACTTGCTGATAATTAAGCCATATTTGATCCTGAAAAAACCACTCTTGGCTTAATTCTCAGGTTACACGATTCCTCTTTTAGTTCTATTCAAAACCAGAATCATGGTATTAAGAGAGAGAAAAGAGGGAGTGAGCCCATCTTGTTTCAATTTCACCTACCCTAACAGGTATCCTAATGCTGAGTCTTGTCTTCCATAAAGAAATTAAAGTTGGGTGCTTATCTAGAAGAGGAAAATATTGAAGGATGATCTCAAACCAGAACTTTTATCTGTTCTGGTAGAGAGAAAAAAGCAGAGGTGAATGGCAAATTGTATAAAGCAACTTGTTTAGGTGGTGGGGTGATGGTGACAATATAACACAGGCTGGGCAAGAAAGCCAGTCATCCTGATACCAAAATAAAACCATCATTTCCTTTTGTTAATAGTTAACTGGAAAAGTTGTTTTGTTTTTTTTTAGAAAGGGGTCAGAGTAGAGGGTAGAAACCAGAGGCGCCAGGCTACAGGTTCTAACCTGCCATAAGGTAGCATGAGAGCACTAGTTGCCCTGGGGGGCAAGGGCCATCCTACTGAAATGTAGGGGAAATCCTGTTGAAAAGTAGAAGGGTGCCAGATTGGTTTCACAATTTTGCCCTAGTAGAACATTTTGGCTATCTGGGAAACAAAAAACAACAAACAACTTTTCCTTTTGTTTCATCCAAAACTACAATGTCATATATAATAGAGAACCCTACCTAGTTCCTTGGTTGAATTAACTCAGAAGTGAATTGTTTAGCTACTTCCTAACCACTTGCTTACCCAACTTCCTTTAATTTGATGACTGCTACTCACATCACTCTTATGAAACTGTTCTCTAAAGTAAGTACTAACTTTTTAATTGTTAAACCTAATGGAACATTTCTGTCCTTATCCTTCCTTGCCTTTAAGCAAAATTTGATCCCTTTGATATTCTTATTTTATTCTTTGGATACTGAGTCCTCATTCACCTCTCACCCCTTAACAACCTTAGAATTGGTTTAAACTTCATCCATATGGGTCAGGAGTTGATTGTCTTCATCAAAGAAAATCTCTTAGCCCACTCACATATTTAGCTCTTCTTTTTCCATTTGCCAGGTGGTACAACAGATGGAACAAAAGAAATTACAACAAGGAATACCTCCAGCAGGACCAGGTGGAGAATTAAAATTCCAGCCACGTAAGTCATTGCATTTTTTTCTTGAAGAAATACAGCAAGCTAGTTATAGTACTAAATGAAATTTATTTAAATGGAGTGTTAACAAATGAAATGTATTTTTTTTAAAAGTTATTTAGGGGCAGCTAGGTGGCACAGTGGATAAAGCACCGGCCCTGGAGTCAGGAGTACTTGAGTTCAAATCTGGTCTCAGACAATAATTACCTAGCTGTGTGGCCTTGGGCAGGCCACTTAACCCCTTTTGCCTTGCAAAAAAAAAACAAACCAAAAACATAAAAGTTATTTAATGCCTGATACATGCAAAAGCAAGTTTCAACATTTACTTCCAAAACTTTGAGTTCCAAATTCTCTACCTTCCTCCCACCCTACTCCCCCCCATTGAAAAAGCAAGTTATTTGGTGTTGGTTAAAAATGTGTAGCCATGAAAAACATTACAATAATAGTTGTAAAAGTAAACATAACCTCCCCCCAAAGAAAGAGAAACCTCAAGAAAAATAATGAGAGGGAAAAAAAAAAGTACGCTTTAGTCTTTATTTATTTTTAGTTTTTGTAAGGCAATGGGATTAAGTGACTTGCCCAAGATCACATAACTAGGTAATTATTAAGTATCTGAGGTCAAATTTGAACTCAGGTCCTCCTGAATCCAGGGTTAGTTCTCTATCCACTGCACCGTCTTTGTAGTCTGTATTCGGACACTATCATCTCTGTTTTTGGGATGGATATCACTCTTTATTGTAAGTCTCAGAGGAATTGCTTCAATATTTTTTCCCATAGTTGCTGTTGCTAGCTGTTATTACCTTCCATCCTATTCCTATCCCCCCATTTATTTTATTCTCATTCTCTTTTCCCTCTGACTCTCCCCAAAGTGTGTTGCATCTGACTACCCTTTCCCATGATCTCCCTTCTCTTCTATCACCTACACCCCTTTCTTCCATCCATTTTCTTTCCTATTTCCCTTTTGGGATAAGAAAGATTTTTATACCCTATTGAGTGTGTATGTTCCCTTTCTGAGCCCCTTCCAATGAAAATAAGATTCATTCCCTCTCATCTTCCCCTCTTCCATTCCACTGCAAAACCTTTTTCTTGCTTGTTTAATGTGAAATAACTTACCCCACTGTAATTTTCCTTTCCCTTTCTCTCAGTACATTCCTTTCTCCCCATTAGCTCCATTTTAAAAAATATATTATACCTTCAAATTCAGCTCCCTCTTGTGCCTTGTCTATATATTCTCCTTCTAAATGCCCTAATAAATGAGGTTTATATAAGTTATCAGTATCATCTTCCCATGCAGGAATACAAGCAGTTTAACATTCTCATAATTTGCCCTTCTTGTCCACCCTCTCTCTGCTTCACCTGAGTCCTGTACTTGAAGATTAAACTTTCTATTAAGTTCTTGTTATTTCATCAGGAAAGTTTGAACTGTCAATCAACATTGAATGTCAATCTTTTCCCCTGAAAAAGGATGTTCAGTTTTGTTGGGAAATTGATTCTCATTTGTAATCCAAGTTCTTTTGCCTTCTGGAATATCATATTTCTAGCCCTATGAGTCTTTAATGTAGAAGCTGCTAAATCTTGTGTTATCTTGACTATAGCTCCACAATATTTGAATTGTTTGGGTTTGACTGCTTGTAATGTTTTCTCCTTGACTTGGGAGTTCTGAAATATGGCTATAATATTCCTGTCAGTTTTCATTTTGGGATCTGTTTCAGGAGATGATCAGTGGATTTTTTTTTTTATTTCTGTTTTACTCTCTGCTTATAGGATATCAAGGCAGTTTTCTGGAGAATTTCTTGAAAAATGAAGTCTAGGCTCTTTTGGTCATGATTTTCCTAATTTTAAATTATCTCTCCTGGATCTGTTTTCCAGGTCAGTTGTTTTTCCACATTTTCTTCTAGTTTTTCATTCTTTTGTTTTATTGTTTCTTGATTTTTCATCAGCTTTCTTTTGCTCCATTTTGTATTTTAAAGAATTATTTTCTTCAGAGAGCTTCTGTATCTCCTTTTCCATCTGGAGAATTCTGATTTTTAAGGCATTCTTCTCCTCATAGGCCTTATTTTCTTCAGTCTTTTTTCTATCTCCTTCACCAAGCAGTTGATTTGGTTTTTATGATTTTTCTGCATCACTCTCATTTCTCTTCCTAAATTTTCCTCTACCTCCCTTACATGATTTTCAAAATATTTTTTGAGCTCTTCCATAGCCTGAGACCAATTCATATTTTTTCTTAGAGGCTTTGGATACTCAGTCTTTGATCTTGTTATATTCTAAGTATTTTGATCCTCCATAGGATCAAAGTAATTATCTATAGTTGGATTTTTTTTCTTCTGTTGTTTGTTCATTTCTCCAGCCTATGACTTGATGTTAACTCTTTGTTAAGGTGGGGCTCTGCTTCCTGGGTGGAGGGTGCGTTGTTCCAGACTTTTGAGATTTTTGCAACGGTTTTCAGGGATCCCTCCTCCCAGGACCTACAAATTCTCAATTCCTCCAAGATCTTATGAGTGACTTTGCTCTGGTCCATGGATGACCACAAACATTCCCCTCTACCATGAATTCACAAGGAGGTTCTTACTGTGCTGCAGGCAATAAGGTTTGTTGTGCTTTTGCTCCTCCTCCTGAGATTGGGACCAGGATCTGAGTATGGGCAAAGCCATAGTATTGCCTCGGGAATAACAAAGAAAGCTCCACAATCTCTCTCAAGCCCCTCACCATCTGTGAGCACCTTCATAACATCTCCTGTGGGCACCTGGGTATCAGTTGCCTGAGGTAATAACTGCTGTGAGAGACCAAGTCCTGGCCCCTAAGGGATGAAGTTTGGAGACCTTACACAGTGTTAGGAGGGAGAGAGTAGGGAGGATAAAAGGAAGTGCAGTTGTAAGAGTTGGCTGGCAGGAGGGCAGCTGAAGTACAGAGCCTGGCCCAGAGCAGCCACTTACTAAATGTTCAGCTAACCTATTGTGGCTGTTGAAAGAGGTAAGGACTGAGGAAAGAAAAGTTCCAGCTGAGCCCATCAGTGTAGTAATCATTGCCCGGCAGATTGGGACCAGGCCTCTTCCTGGTCTTAGGGTAGGACTCCAAATATAGAAGGGGATAGAATTTTTTTTAATTTAGTATTTTATTTTTCCCCATTTACTTGCAAATTTTTAACATGTATTATTGAAACTTTGAATTCCAAATTCTCTTCCTCCCTCCCAACTCCTACCTCCAAATGAGAAGGCAGTCAATGACTAGATGTATAGTCATGTAAAACATTTTCTTAATAGTCATTTTGCGAAAGTATAGACCAAAAAAAAACCTTAAGAAAAAAAGTAAAGAAACATACTTCAGTCTGTATTTAAATACCATCAATTCTTTCCCTGAAGGCAGATGGCATCATCAAGTCCCTCAGTTGTCTTGGATCATTGCATTACTGAAAATAGTTTAAGTCAGTCACTTTGCAAAAGCTCGTGTAAGTTTTTCCAGGTTATTTTCATCATTTCTTATAGCACAGTAGTGTTCCACCATAATCACATACCACAATTGATGGGTATCCCCTCAATTTCCAGTTCTTTACCACCAGAAAAGAGCTACTACAAATATTTTTCTATATATAGGCCCCCTTTCCTTTTTGTTTTTCCTGTCTTTTGGGATACATACCTACATATCTGCTAGGTGAAAGGGTAGTCATGGTATGCATCTTTGGGTAGAGTTCCAGATTGTTCTACAGAATAGTTGAATCAGTTCACAACTCTACCAACAATACATTCATTAATATATAATTTTTCCCACATCCCCTTCAACATTTGCCTTTTCCTTTTCTGTCCTATTAACCAGTCTAGTAGGTATAAGGTAGTACCTCAGAGTTGTTTTAATTTGCATTTCTCTAGTCAATAGTTAGAGCATTTTTTTCGTATGGCTCTAGGTAGCTTTGATTACTTCATCTGAAAACTGTTAGTAACTTTTAATCATTTATTAATTAGGGAATGACTTATTTTTATAATTTGACTCAGTTTTCTATAGATTTGAGAATTGAAGACTATCAGGAAAAACTTCAATTTTTTTATGGTTCTAATTTTATTTTTTGAATATAGCAAACTTTATTTATTTCATTAAATATTTCCCAATTACATGTAAGAACTTTGACATTCATTTTTAAAAATTTTAATTTCCAAATTCTCTTCCTCCTCCCCTCCTTAAGAAGGAAAGCAATTGATAAATATATGGGCAACTAGATAGTACAGGGGATAGAATGGTGGACCTGGAATCAGGAAGACTTTATTTTCATGAGTTCAAATCTATTCTCAAATACTTTCCAGTTGTAGTCACTTAACTCTATCTGTCTCCATTTCTTTATCTGTAAAATGAGTTGAAGGGTTCATTAAATCATTCTAGGATCCCAAAGGGGTTCACAGAGTCTGACACAACTGAACGATAATAACAATATACTTTTTTTAAAAAAAAAACAAAGTAGATTTATTCTTTTTTTTCCCCTAGTGAAGTTCTATGTTTGTTTTTATAAGATTTTTTTTTGATCCTTCTTGATTTGGTCAGAACGGGAGAAGGGCCCAAGCTCTTAAGAAGTCTGAAGGAGGAGAGAGATCATATCTAGGCAACCAGCAAACCCAATGTGGTAGAGGTTCGAGAAGTTGCGTTTTTTTTTTTTTGGAGGACTCAGAGACTGAACAGAAAAAGGGTCCAAGGGTCTCAGACTGCATACTACTGAGGACCCTGGAGGTGGGGAGGGGATTGAGACTGTGGGAGAAGGCTTGGTTTAGCCCCTGGGATAGACATCAGCTGCATGTAGTGGATTTCCTCTGTGTCAGGACAGAGTACAGACCAAGATGTGTCAGAGTGGGTGGATCAGAGAGGTTCCAAGGTAGTTTCAGTGAATGATCACTTCCGGCTGAAGAGGGATCCCAACAGGACTACACCAGCCACTGTCATGCCAGTCAGCAGCCATCGGTTGAAGCGTTCCTGGCCCTTCCAGCTCTCTGCAGCTACATCACTCCCATAGAGCTCCACGAAGGTGTCCCAACCGCCATTTTCTTGGATCCAAGGATCTAGGTGTTCATCCAAGTAAGTGGCCATCCAGGAGGTGACGCGTCCTACCAAGACTTCCATCTCCTTATCCACGCTTTCCACACACAACGCCCCTCCGAAGGAGAAGAATGCCACAATTCGGCCTCAGTTCACCCCATCCCAGAAGAGTTCATTCACTACTTGCTCAAAGCTCTGATAAGCAGTCCCTGGAGTGATGTGAAGCTGGGACATCAGGTCACTGAATGCCCGCCGGTATCAGAGTTCAAATTCATCTCCTGCCTCCCTCAAAGCTTGCTTGACAGCAGCGACGGGTATCGTCTCATGGGCATCCAGGCTGCTGCTGTGTCCTGTGGCCCCACTCATCGCACGGCTGTCAGTGGGGTGCCAAGAGGTGCTGCCATTCACAGTAGTAGGTATCTCTGTCCCTTCTGAGGCCTCAGTCCTGTTTTCATCTTCAAACTGACTCCAATTGTATCCTTTCTGTGAAAGCTTGTAAGAAAGAAAGTCAACCACCAGCTCCCGGTTGCTGTGAGACATTTTTACATCAGGAATGGGCTGATCCAGTTCATTGTCCAAAGCTCCTGCTCTCTGGGTCTCCGATCTGCTTGACAACCCTCTTCTGAGATTCTGGGCAAAAATGCTGGTTCTGAACAGACGGAGAGAGACACAGGAGAGAGAGAGAGAGAGAGAGAGAGAGAGAGAGAGAGAGAGAGAGAGAGAGAGAGAGAGAGAGAGAGAGAGAGAGAGAGAGAGAGAGAGAGAGAGAGAACGAACACAAGAACTTAAAGGGCACCTTTTTCACCCTCTTCACCCTCCCAGAGTTCTGGGCTTTCTCTCACATCTTGGTAATTTTCCACCTCTTTCCAGAAGCCCGGACTCAGAAAAGCTTAAAATCCCCACCGCGGGCCCTGGGCCTGGGCTACCTGCAGGTTCTCCAACAATATACGTTTTACTTCAACTTTTTTTTTTTTTAAGTTTTTGCAAGGCAATGGGATTAAGTGGCTTGCCCAAGACCACACAGCTAGGTCATTGTTAAGTGTCTGAGGCCGGATTTGAACTCGGGTACTCCTGACTCCAGGCTGGTGCTCTATTCACCTAGTCACCCCCACTTCAGTTGTTTTTTTTTACAATTACTATGGCAAAATACATTTTCCTCTATTCTGTTCCCTCCCACCCTCCTCTTTATTCTATTCCATTTGTCTTTTTACCCTGTCCCTCAATTGAACTATTCTTATCCCCTTCTCCTCCTACTTTCTTGTAGGATAAGATAGATTTCTATACTCAATTGAAATTTTTCTTGTAGGTTTTGGATGTAGGAATTTTGGATTTATCTTCTTCTGAGTGTGTACTCTGATCTTGTCACCTTGATAACTTTTCATTTTTTCCTATTGTTTTCTCATTTTTCTCAACCTTTAACTTCACTTTTAATTCTTTTCTAAAGTGGAGCTCTCTTTCCTGGGGGGGAGACTGCACTGTTCCAAGCTTCTGGGGATTTGTACAATTGTTTTCAAAGATTCTTCTGGGATGTTTAAGTTTTCAGTTCTTCCAAGATGGTATGATCTAAGGAGACCTGTTTTACTATTCTGTGCTCTGACTGTGAGCAACCACTCTTTACTATTCTGGATGACACTCCACTGTGGCTGCAACTCTGGTGTCCTAGTGTTTCTCCTCCACCTGGGACTGCCACCCAAGCTTGCCAACCAGTATCCAATTATGGTCAAAGCAACAGAGTACTGCCCCAATGCTAGTAAACTCATCCCTGTAATCTCCTTTTGACCAGTTGTATGGCCCCCTTATCATCTACTGGAAGCAGTTACAGATTCAGTGACTCCTAAGTCATTTACTTGATCTGGGTCTGCATTAATTTGGCCAGCACTGGACTTTGCACCTCTCTGACCCTGGTGTAGCAGTCCCTTCCTGCCAAAGTTCTAAATTGTCTTGGACTGGAAAATATTTTCACTTCCTCTTTTTGTCAGTTCTGCCCTATAGAATTGGTTTAGAGTCATTATTTAAAGGTATTTGGAAGGGTGTGGGGGAGAGCTCATATGAGTCCCTGTCTTTTTTCTTTCATCTGGGGTCAGATATAATCCAACATATACTTTTATACATTAAAAACAATTAAATAAGACCAATTAAATAAAAGGAAACGGTAGGTAATCTGATTTCTGGTTTGAGGAAAGATTAGAGACTTTCCAAGTTTCCAAGTTTCAGCAGTTCTCAGAAATCAGAAAAAAGGCTGTCTCACTGCTCCCAAGTGTCAGCAGATAATCAGAGAAATATGGAAACAATAACTGATTAATCAGTAAATGGGTCTAATTTTCAGATAGGACATATGAATCACTTGGGATGTAGAATTATGAGAAAATCTCTTGTACCATTGAATTTCACTGAGTTTCTAGTCAGCATAACCTTGGTTAAAGAAGTCCTTGGTTAAGGGAGGGTCTCTAAGCAGTAGGTAGAGGTGGTCCAATTTCCCAGCCATGCAGGGTTAGGTAAAACAAGGACAATCAGGTTTTCTCTCAGTTTCCACAACTGAACAAACTTTTTTCACAGGACAGAAAACAGTCTAGACCCATAATTGAATAGGAAGGGAACTGAATTAGCTCCAGAATTGAGTCACAAGAGGGAGTCATTGTGGTTCAATTCATTCCCACAATTGACCTCTTGCTGTCATGATCCCCTCCATTTTGCTCACTATTCCAAATGAAATCATATGAGCAGCATTTATTAAGCTCTTATGTGTCAGGCCCTGAGAAATGCTGACCATGAAAAGGAAGGCAAAAGCAGTTCTTACCCTCAAGGAACTTGCATTCTAATGGGAGGGAAAACAGTTAAATAACCCTGTGTATAAACAAGATGAATAAAGAGATGATGATCTGATAGAGGTGTGGCTAAGTTTTCTAGAGAGGAGAGAATATCTCTGGGAGTGTCAAAGTCTGCTGAGAGGTAGATAAGGATGAAGATTGAATAAATGAACTCTTTAACCTCTTTTATTTCAACAACCTTCACTATCTGGAAATTCTTGCTTTAGAGTGAATGTCTTTTTCTATAATATTTACTCTTTTCCTCTTAGTCTGATCTTTTTGGGCAGGACAGTTCTATTGTGTAGAACTTCCTTATTTGCTAAATATCTATTGATGATGATGATGATAACCCTTCAAAATATTAAATTGCCCTGAGTTTTGATGGTTCCATAAGGTTGAACAATTCCTTATAGGTCTTAGGCCTTTCTCCTCCCCACCTGAACTTTGACTCACTTTCTCAATTTCCCCGAAATTGTGAACCCCACTAGAAAGAGAACTCTGTGAAGTATGTGATGTTAACTTCAGTGGGAGGATCACAGACCTGTGTCATTTTTTCAAATTCAAGCAATATTCCTATGCCTCCTGCTGTTTGAATTCTGACTGTTCCATTGTGAACTTCTCTGTGAAAGACAACCATGATTTGCCTTGAAAAGTGCAATAGTCAGTTTAGTTCAGGCCTGGAAGATAATAAGCGGAGATTAAACCAGGGTGAAGATAGAGCTGAGTATTATTTCCCCATAGATCCAGGAACACAATACACTTTCCTTGGTCAGAGATATTTCCTAGGATTGTTTTGTTTGCACTTACAAATATACATAGTCATATTTGAGACAGACTTTTCACAATTGCTAGTAAAGTATTAATAAATCAGATTTTTCAAGGGAGAATTAATAGTTGAATTGATTTATGGATTTCAGGAATTCTTATCTTTAGAAATTCTTTCCCCTTGGGCAAAAAATTATTTTCTTATCCCCCCCCACTTAATATTATTTTATTTTTTCCAATTATTTGCAAAGATAGTTTTCACTATTCATCTTTTTTGTAAGCTTGAGTTCCACATTTTTCTGTCTCCTTCCCTTCATTCCCATCTCCCCATGAGTGAGTAATCATAGGTTACATGTGTAATCATGTTTAACATATTTCCATATTAATCATGTTGTGAAAGAAGAATGAGAACAAAAGGGAAAAATCACGAGAAAAACCAAAACAGATAAAAGTGAAAATAGTATGCTTTAATCTGCCTTCAGACTCCATAGTTCTTTCTCTGGATGTGGATAGCATTTCTAACATGGGTCTTTTGGAATTGTCTTCAGTCCTTTTTTTGTTGAGAAGAGCTAAGTCTATCAAAGTTGATCATCTCACAATGTTGTTACTGTGTACAAAGTTCTCATTGTGCTACCCTCACAGCCTCAATTCATATTTTTTTCAGCATCAGTTCCAAGTTTTTCTGAAATCCACCTGCTCATCATTTCTTACAGTACAATAGTATTCCATTACATCCATATACCACAATTTGTTTAGCCATTCCCCAATTTGTAAGCCTTCCCTCAATTTCCAGTTCTTAATCACCACAAAGATAGCTGCTGTAAATGTTTTTGTATATGTGGGTCCTTTTTCCCTTTATATGATTTCTTTGGGATATAGTTCTAGTAGTGATATTGCTGGATCAAAGGGTATGCACAGTCTTATAACCCTTTGGGCATAGTTCCAAATAGAGTATATTCTTTTTTTTTTTTTTAATTTTTATTTAAGGCAAAAGGGTTAAGTGACTTGCCCAGAGTTACACAGCTAGGCAATTATTAAGTGTCTGAGGCTGCATTTGAACTCAGGTCCTCCAGACTCCAAGACCAGTTCTTTATACTACCTAACTACTTCTTAGAGTGTATTATTTTCAAGAGATTGTTGGGGCAGCTAGGTGGCACAGTGGAGGGAGTGCTGGTCCAGGAGTTGGGAGGACCTGAGTTCAAGTCTGCCCTCAGATACTTAATAATTACCTTGCTGTGTGACCTTGGACAGGTCACTCAACCCCATTCCCTTGCAAAAAGAAAACAAAAAGAAAGATTGTTATTGACAATTAGAAAATTTCTGATGTCACTCAGATTTAACAATGTACCAATCTGATGGACTAATCCAACCCTACTAGAAGATTCTGATTTTTTTTTAATGTATGTTTTTGTGTTTTCCACACTATGTCTTATGAATGGTCTAAAGCTTTTCTGAATTTTAATCCTTTAGGAAAGTTTAACAATATTAGAGTTATGACTTTTTTTATAAAAATTAATATTTTCTGGTTTATTTAAAAGTATTAGACTTATTTAAAAATGTATTGCAGAAATAAACAGGGAAATCTTTGAACCGGAGATTTGTATTTTGATTTCCAACTGATTTTCTCATAGAGAATTATTATTATGCTAATTGGATGGTTCTTATTTTTTAAAAATATCTACTTTTTTCACATAGAGGCAAATGGTTTTTAAAAATTTCTCATATTAGTGCCAGCTTGAAACTTAGACAGTATCACCCTTAAGAGGAAACATAAGATGTAATTTCTCAAAGAGAAAAGTCTTTTGGGGCCTTTTCTGTCACTATTTGCATTGATGTGTTAATCTTTCTGTTTTACAGCTGGGCAACACCAAGAAGAGAAGTCAGAAAAGCATTCTCTAGGCAGTGACCACCTTCAGCCTTTGCCACCACAGCATGTTTCTCCTCTTCAGGAAGGAGCAGCCATGGCTGAACATGTCCAGATTCACCCTTAACCACCTGGTGCCTCAACTTTATACTTTTCTTGTTCATTTTCTCATTTGTTTAAAAAGAGAGACTAAAGTGAATTAAGTAATTAATTTAAGATGTCTTGCTCCTACCTGTAGCATCAACAATAAGATAATTGTAATTTTGTTTTTACAGTAAAATTTTGCTTCAATACCTCCTTAAAAATGTGAGGGGAGAAGTTACTAAAAATCTAGTTCCCTTTTTTGACTTCCATATCGATAGGCAAATCTTTATGCCTGGGGGATATGATCCCATTAAGAAATTAAAACAAAATAAGAAAAAATGGTAGTTAGTTGTGAATAAATAATTTATTCTCAGGAGAACTCCCAGAAGTAACATAGAACTCCTATGAAGAATCTGAAACCAAGGATCAAGTTTTTGCATTTCTGGCACTGCCAACCTGCTTGTTGTTTCTGAGACCAAAAAAAAGTACCCCTCAAAGCAAAACTTTGGAACTTTAGCTTTTATTTTTTAGAAAAATTGCCTGGAAGAATTATGCAGAACAGTAATGATCATTCATGTTTACAGCTCCCTCAGATTCACACTATAATTGGGGGGGAAATCATTATGGGAAGGGGATGTGTTTGGTTGTCTGAAATAAGTCTGGAAGGAATAAGTTTACTTCTTATTTTCAATTTGATTTCATATTTTTTATAAAAAGATTGTTATTGCTTTTTCTTTTCAGTCAATGAAACCAATGCTGCTTAATACACATTCATTATAATTCTCTTGTATTAAAACCTTTAGTGATAGTTCATCAATTTCATTTGAAAATTAGGGGTTTGATTAAAGATCTTTTAGATTGTATTCTGTGTCATCAATTTTGAAGGGATTCACAAGATTGTGCATCTTAGTTGTTACTTTAAAATGCAGACCTGCATATGAATTTTTAAAGATGGAAAGACAGCTATAATTGGCCTCTAAAATGGACTGACATGATGTGGACACCACTATACATTGGTACAGTGGTATAAATATTTTTACTAAACTTTCATTGTAATGAAGGTAAATGTATTATACCAGCTCTGTTGAGGGCCAACAATTTACAATAGTGTTCTTCACACATAATAGCCTTTCTTCCTAAGAGTCCTTGAAACTCTGCATGCTGTCCAAATGATGATCATTTTTATTGAAAAAAGATATCACAAAAAATAACATTGGAGTTTGCTGTGCACATTTGCCCACCTTCTTTCATTTCTACATTCATGGTATATTTCCTTAAATCTTCTATATTAAAGATTATACCTTTTAGATTAAATGTAGATAGTTGATGGACTTCTTTTCTTTATTTAATTGCTATAATTTGACTTCACTAGATAGTTTTTTTGCTTTGATAGAAACAATTCATTTCTCTCATACTTTACCACAAGTTAATGACTTATCTGTGTACTTGACAAGTAGGAAAAGAAAGATAATTCATCCTGGTACTGTGAAACAGTTTTCATAAATCAGCTTGTCCAAATTCTGTTGTTTTTTTCTTGGTCTTCAAATTTTAACCATCTCTTTTATATTTTATATTTTCTTGAATTTCTCAAACAACTCCTCTCATCCCCCCTTTTAATGTTAGGGCAATAAATTACAGACCTAGTAGAATACTACTTTTCCTTGATTATTATCCTGTGATTATCATGTCTTTTTATATGAATACCTGCCATTCTGCTTCATGTGTTGAGAATCATGGTAGAGTTGTTTTGGTTCCTTTTTATTAAACACAAATTTTATAACTATTTAAATTTACTTAAAGTTATAGGAAAACATAACTCCTTTCTCTGTCTTTAATTTTTCCTAGATGAATTATATTTTTGTTTCCTCTTTGCATTTCTTTCCTCTCTTAGTATGACTGACTTGTTTTCATTGACATTTGCATTGTTTGATAGGTGAAGTTGGATTTGGAGGAATAAAAAGAAGGCCCTTTGGAGCAATCATGTTACTCTTGCCAAGCTAAATCATTAACCAGGATCCTTTCCTCTAGGGTGACCTTTTGGGTTTCTGCACCTTGACATATGGAAGACACATTTCTCCCATAGAGAAATCTCTAACTTGACACATAGGATTATCAATAGATGTCTCTTGTCCAGTTCCTTGATGGTTTTTACTCCATCAAAATAATGATGGTTATCGAAAATAAGCCAGAACCTGTCCCACTTTTGGCATATGATAGTATTTTTCACCTCTTTAATCAGTAATAAGAAACTACAAGTTTTTTTTTTTTAATATAGAACTACACCCATATTTTGGTGAGGTAAATCTAATTCACTCTTCTCTGTTGTCATCATTCTTGCTGTTTTAAAAAGACTTGAGCCCTTTTCCTGATTCATTGCTTCTACTCCATAGGCAAAATAATAAAGTTATTTCCTCCCTGTGGCTCCTTTCTGTTTTCCTACAGTTCATTTTGCTTTCCTTTCCTTGGTTTTTAGACAGAATTTGTAGACATCCTACCATTCTCTAGGGAATATCTTGAGGAAAGCAGAAAAATAACTCCTTGATTTTAGTTGTTTGATTCAACTTGCCTGAAATGTCACAACCAACAACCTCAAAACCAAGTTCTAGGCCTTCTCATTTCATATGTTCTTGCCTTCACAATTCTAAGGCTGATCTTTTCCTGGGAGTTCATCCTACAGCGATTCTAATTAGGACTAAAAAACTTGTTAAAATAGGCTTCTGTTCCAAGAGATTCATGGAATAGATAAAAATCCATGCTAAATCTTTTACTTTGATTACTATATCATTTGTATATGATAACCTAGGTTACCTTTGCATGAAAGTTGAAAGTTCTTCATTTCCAGGTTTTTTCTCTTTCATTACTTCGTATGACTCTATTCTTTCTGCCTTTTCCATCTCTCAGTTTGGTGTTGAAGAAGCTTTGCAGGCTGAATTGCCTTTCATGCTGCTTGGGTACATCCTTGCATGCCAGAATGGGCAAAGGGGTGCCATCAAAAATTGTGACTTTTGCTCTTCAGACATTTCCTTTTTTTAAGGCTTTCTGGCACCTTTCACATACATTGAATTCGGAAACCATTGGAACTTTTAAAAGTGATCATGAGTGCTGATTCATCAGTTTTATCTATGGGCACATCAAGAACCTATGATTGGGGGAAAGATCATTATGGGAAGGGAGTGTGTGTCTGGCTGTCTGAAATAAGTCTGGAAGGAATAAGTTTACTTCCTATTTTCAATTTAATTTCATATTTTTTTATAAAAAGATTGTTATTGCTTTTTCTTTTCAGTCAATGAAACCAATGCTGCTTAATACACATTCATTATAATTCTCTTGTATTAAAATCTTTTGTGATAGTTCATCACAAAATCTATTTGAAAATTAAGGGGTTATGATCAAAGATTCTTTAGATTGTATTCTATGTCATCAATTTTGAAGGAATTCTCAAGATTGTGCATCTTAGTTGTTGCTTTAAAATGCAGTCCTGCATATGAATTTTTAAAGCTGGAAAGACAGCTATAATTGGCTTTTAAAATGGACTGATATGATCTGGGTGCCACTGTACTTAGATTAATTAGTACTTTGTTTGGGTCACTTAAAAATGAATAATTGCTTTGTAATTTTGATAACTAAGTCAAGAAGATACAGATTCAAGCATAAACTTTTCAATTTGTGTTTGGATTTTTTTTCTCTTTTTTGGATATATGTTGTAATAAGTCATATTCTCCAGTGCAATATTTGTTGGAAAATGTTGTTCCAGTCATTCTTTGTATGGATTTGTTTTAAATTTGATTAAACAGAAAATCAGAAAATATGTGAATTTTGGTGTAACTTTCTGTGGAACTCACATTTGATGATGACAGTTCTTTGCTGTACGCCAATATTCTAATGTACATTGGAGAGGTCTCTTGTCTAACCTCAGAATTCTTTTTTACAATATTCTTGTCAAGCTGATATCCTGATTCTACTGGAGCAGTTTGACAGATGGGAAGCTCAGGACTTCATAAATCTATCTTTTGTTGGATAGTGTCAGTCACAAGGAAATGATTTATTGCCGGGTTTTTATTCACAACGCCGGCTTCTTTATGCTAGTCCGTCCTCTTACTCACCAGTCCAACGCGTGATGAGTCTTCGGGGTACCTCCGGCCCCCACTCTTTGATGGGGGAAGAACCAGACAGAGCGCCTGAGGTGGGTAATGAGTCTTTATTCTTCTGTGATCACATTGATTATGTTTCCCCCTCTAAGCGACCGCCAAGCCTCTTCCCCCCGCCCCCAACAATTTATCATGTTGAAGCTGAACTTAAACTTCCATCTTTGCTCAGCTATTTAAAAATGCAAAGGACTATACCAGGAGGATCCTTGGAATAAATCTCCTGAGGGTTGGAAAGGTACTTAAAACTCATGCCCAATTCATAACTGAATAGCAACCTTCTTTACACTATTTCCCCCTCCTCTCCCTGCCCTCCCAACACCAGGTGGTCTTCATCGTGTCCTGAAAGACCTGCCCTGACTGCTCAGCAAGGTAGTTCATGAGTCTTGAACAATAGCTTTTGTTAGGTTTCTCCCCCTCCCTCTCATATTGAGCTATCGATCCTTGGCTTTTCATAAATACCCCAAGCAAAAAAATTCAAAGAATTGCAAGTAATGAGACATCTTGGTTTAGAAATGGATTAGAAGTTTGTTGGTGGCCCAGATAAGGGTACTGCTCACTTGTTGGGGCCCTGGGCAGATGGGAGAAGGATCAGAAAGATGGCCAGAAGGGAAGCAGCTTAGCTTAGAAATAGCTGGCAAATTGCATCATCCGGGCCAGATACCTGATGGTCCTGTTAGCCTCTCTCTCTAGAAGAGTGCTTGGCTCCAAGTTTTTCTTTCCAACCCAATTCTTGTCCTCATCCTTGGGGACTGCAGTAGGGATGACCATAAGTCCTCAAACACCTA
The DNA here is from genome assembly GCF_037893015.1 of Macrotis lagotis. Lineage (NCBI taxonomy): Eukaryota > Metazoa > Chordata > Mammalia > Peramelemorphia > Peramelidae > Macrotis > Macrotis lagotis. The sequence goes on along the minus strand of NC_133660.1, from coordinate 233,929,775 downwards.
TGGAGAGATGGATGACAGAGGAATCAATGATAGAAATTGAGAGAAAGAAGAGAGCCAGAGAAAGGTAAATCTCTTTACGGAGGAGTCCTACTTAGCCTGTGAGCCTGCCGGGCCAGACCAATCCGCCGACCGTTGAGGGCAATGACTATCACCTGGGCAGGGGAGAACTGTCAGCTTGTGGAGCCGAGCCTGCGGGCAAGGTGAGGTCGGTAACTTGGAGGGCTGGGTGGTCCCCCTCCCCCCTCCCATTCCTTGCAACGTGGGAGAAGAGGGAAGCTCCCCACCCCATTCGCAGAGGGGTAAGAGATTATGAAACTGAAATGGGGGGAGAGTGGGGCATTCAGTGGCCCCCCAACTTTAAGGATGCTACCAGCCAAATCAAGGCAATCCTCCCCTGCCTACCTCGAGCAAAGCCGAAACCACTCGGTCATGTTATTGTTTCCCTACTATTTAAATCACCCCAAAACTAAGGAGAGGGAAATGTGGGCACTAATTTGAGAACGTCTCTAGGAAGAAAAAAACTGCAAAGTGATGACTTGGGGTAGTGCTCTGAGATGGGAAAGGTGCCTTTGGGTTGTCACCTGTGGGTGGGGTACCTAGAGATCAAGGCTCAGGTCTGGCCATGTAGCCTTAGGAAATAAGTGAAGGAGGCACTTAGGTGGCACCGTTTGGAGGTCCTGCCTTCAAATAAGACCTCAGACACTGGATACTAGCTTTGTGACCTTAGGCTTGTCACTTAACCCCATTATCTTGCAAAAACCAAACCAAACATTGAACTCATTTCATTTGTCAGGCAGATGCTTTAGAATCAAATGTGACAGGATATTTTGTAAAATTTGGTTGATGAAGCAGCACATGTAAGAAGCCACAGTTCCTATTTGCAGTAAAATTCTTACTTGTACTGAGGAAACATCTTTTGAACAATGTTTTTCCTTTGGAGGCAGATAGAAAATTTCCCCTTATTGGAGGTTTTAATGATTAAACTAGCTTAATAAATGGTTATGATTTGGGTGTGGAGCACATAGTTTGAGATTCCTCCTATTTGACTCTTTTGGAATTTACTTGATTTTAAAATCCCAGATGGATTCTTTTAAACTGCGGTAGTGCCTGGATGTCTTGAAGTAGCAAAACCTGAATTCAAATGCAGCTTCAGATTATTAGCTATATGATCTTGGGCAAGTCAGTTAACTTCTGTTTCAGTTCCCTTAGCTGTGAAATGAGAATAATAGCATTTAGCTCCCAGAGTTGCTGTGAGAATCAAATGAAATTATAGTTATAAAAACTTCTGACACACAGGGAATATATAAGTGAGTATTCCCTTCCTTTCTCCATGTCCCAGAAACTAATCTAACTTGAACTCATCTAAAGATTTCATATTGAGTATTGAGTCTTGTTTTATGACTATGTAAACACAAAACACATGTTATATATTCATTAAGTGCTTGCTAATGGACTCTTCTAGGTATTGGAATTTTTTCTTTTTGGTTATAGCATTTGATGATGATGTTTGTTCATTCTGGAAGAAGACCATGAGATCAGGAGAGATGATGCCATGACAAGTTCAGGAATTGGGTTTGAATGAGGGGGGCACTGTGTTAAGTCACTAGCCTCACTTTCTCCCTTAGAGCCATCTGGTTCCAGTGGTCAGATATAAATCAGGATGAATGTTCTGTCAAGTATCTGAGGCTAGATTTGAACTCCTATTCTCCTGACTTCAAGGTCAGTGCTTTATCCACTGTGCTACCTAGAGCACTGGCCTTGGAGTCAAGGGGATAGGAGCTCAAATATGGCCTCAGACAATGGACACTGTGTGTCCTTGGGCAAGTCACTTAACCCTGATTGCCTCTCCTCCAGGGCATCTCCAGTCATCCTGCTTCATATCTGGTCATTGGATCCAGATGGCTCTGGAGGAGAAAGTGAGACTGGTGACTTAGCACCAGCACCTTTCACTGAAATTCTGACCTTTGATTTCATAGTGTAGGAACTCTTTTGTGAGAAAACTCTCCACCAATGTAGATCAGCAACTATTAGACAATTCTTCTTAGAGAGTTCCTTTGGGCACTGAAAGGTTAAGTGACTTGATGTCTGAATTCATTGGCCAGAGTGTCCGAGAGGGATCTTGAACCTAGATCATGCCTTGCACAAGTTTAGTTCATCTGTACTTTATATCCACTACCTCTCTGCACTAGAGTTCATTAACTTTGCTTTTCTCCCTCCATCTTTCTTTTCCTTTACCTCTGTCTCTCCTTTCTACTTCCCTAACTCTCTCTTCTCTTCTCATCTCTATCTTCACCTCTCTTCCCCTCTTTCTCTTCTTTTTTTCTTTTTCCCTCACTCTTTCTCTCTTCTGGTCTCATAGAGTTTATATTTGGGGAGGGGAACAAGAAAGTCTCCAGATAAGCAAATACAAAATATATAGACAGTAAATGTAGAGGGAGAAAGCACTAACATCTGGTGAATCAAGAAAGGTTTCTTGTTGTACCTGACAAGAGCTAATTCTGAGAGTGAACAAGGGGTTCTGAGAGGAACAATCTAAATGAAGATTGAAATAAAGAAGGGACAAAATTATAGCCAAACCAACAGTTAACACTTTGATTTTTGAATATTTCTTTGATATAGTCATCATTCTCTCTAATGATAGGATTAATATACTCTCAACTTATTCAGGTGGTTTTTAAAGCCCTCAGAAATCTGGCCCTACCCATGGTTAATTCCCCTAATGTTCAACAAAAACCATCTGGTCAAATCAAACCATTCTCTAGATTTTGTTTATTTCTGCCTCTGCCTTTTTCTAAATGTTTTCCTTACCTGGGAAGGTTACACCTCCTTTCCTAACTTTCAAGATTCAGATCTCTTCTTAGCTTCTCCATAATTTCATGCTTGACTCTTCTAGTCCAAGCTCTTCTCTCATTGGTCTGATTTCCTATGGGTAACATTTACTGTCACTCATTTGGCATTTAATTTTTTCCATTGTGTATGTTGTCTTATCAGAGATGTGACAAACAGGAACCGAGTCTTAAGACTTCTTTTGTATTCCTAGGTTTGTGTATATAAGAGAAGCACAGTAATTCCTGTTGAAAAGAAATTTTATATTTTATATTTAAAGTTTCTTTCAATATATAGTTAACTCTTTATTAACTGCATAAATGATAACTTGGAAAATTAAAGGAGTGTGTTTGGGTGTATGTGGGTCTAGAGTCTATCATTGTAGTCATCCCTATAGATTTACTTTCATAATTGTTTTATTTACTACTAAAACCAATTTAGAGTGCATAATTTGGTAATGGGAGACTGGGTAGCAGAGCAAATTAAGATTGGGATTTTAAATTTTTTGTAGAAAATCCTCAAATTGGAAAATTTTTAGTCTATATTAATGTGCTTGGAATGACATAATGAAGACCTGAGGCAAGTTTGTTAGCTGTGACCTGAAACAGTTTTTGAGAAACTGAATTTTTTTAATGTTTTATTAATTTTGAACTAACATGTCAATATTCAGAATAGACACAGAACAGAAAAAGAGGATTGTATGAAACTGCAAATCTCCAATGACAGCTTATTTCCTTTTAAGTATGTGTATATATATATATATATATTTGTGGATATAATTCAATATGTTAGTTGGAAGTTATCTTGCTAATATGTCTCCTTCTGAATCTCCTTTTCTTTTTTGTGTCTTTTAAAAAATACTTCACGAATGCTCTTATTCATTTTCCATTTTTTCACCATCACTGTCACTGCTTCCCCCTAACCTCAATTCACTTCCCCTTCATTAAAAACAAACTCCTTCCCCCACAAACCTTCCGTATAACAAATTAGCATAGTCAAACAAAACAGATTCACAATAGGAAATTTGCCAAAATGTACATTTCTTTAAAATTTAAAATTTTTTAAAATTTAATTTTGAATTTTACAATCTCCCCCCCAATCTCACTTATCCCCCCCCACCCCCACAGAAGGCAGTCAGTTAGTCTTAACAGTGTTTCCATGCTATGCATGGATCTAAATTGAATATGTTGAGAGTGAAATCATATCCTTAAGGAAAAAAAAATAAAATATAAAGAAAAATTACATAAGATAGCATTTGTTTTTCTTAATTAAAAGTAATAGTCTTTGGTTTTTGTTCAAACTTCATAATTCTTTTGCTGGATACAGATGGTATTCTCTCCATCACAGATACCCCCAAATTGTCCCTGATTGTTACACTGATGGAATGAGAAAGTCCATTAAGATAGATCATCATCCCCATATTGTTATAGTGTACAATGTTCTTCTGGTTCTGCTCTTCACACTCGGCATCAGTTCATGCAAATCCCTCCAGGCTTCTTTGAATTTCCATCCCTTCTGGTTTTTAATAGAACAATAGTGTTCCATAACATACATATAACACAATTTGTTCAGCCATTCCCCAGTTGATGGACACTCACTCAATTTCCAATTCTTTGCCACCACAAACAGAGCTGCTATGAATATTTTGTACAAGTGATGTTTTTATTCTTTTTCATGATCTCTTCAGGATATAGACCCAGTAGTGGTATTGCTGGATCAAAGGGTATGCACATTTTTATTATCCTTTGGGCATAATTCCAAATTGCTTCCAGAAAGATTGGATGAGTTCACAGTTCCACCAACAATGTATTAGTGTCCCAGATTTCCCACATCCCTTCCAACATTGATCATTGTCCTTTCTGGTCATATTGGCCAGTCTGAGAGGCGTGAGGTGGTACCTCAGAGATGCTTTAATTTGAATTTCTCTAATAAGTAATGATTTAGAGCAATTTTTCATATGACTATGAATCTCTTTGATTTCCTCATCTGTAAATTGCCTTTGCATATCCTTTGACCATTTGTCAATTGGGGAATGGCTTTTTTTTTTTTATAAATTTGACTCAGTTCTCTGTATATTTTAGAAATGAGTCCTTTGTCAGAAATATTAGTTGTAAAAATTGTTTCCCAATTTACTACATTTCTTTTGATCTTGGTTACAATGGTTTTTGTCTGTGCAAAAGCTTTTTAATTTAATGTAATCAAAATTATCTAATTTTTTTAATGACATTCTCCATCTCTTCCTTGGTCATATACTGCTTCTCTTTCCATAGATCTGACAGGTAGACTGTTCCTTGATCTCCTAGTTTGCTTATAATATTGACTTTTTAAAGTATAAATCCTGTACCCATTTTGATCTTATTTTGATTTAGGGTATGAGGTGTTGGTCTAATCCAAGTTTCTGCCATATAATCTTCCAATTTCCCCAGCAGTTTTTATTAAAGAGAGAATTTTTATCCCACAAGCTGGACTCTTTGGGTTTATCAAACAGCAGATTACTATAATTCTTTCCTGCTATCTCTTTTGCACCTAGTCTATTCCACTGATTCATCATTATATTTCTTAGCCAATACCAGACAGTTTTGATGACTGATGCTTTATAATATAATTTCAGATCTGGCAGGGCTAAAACACTTTCTTTTGCACTTTTTCCCCATTAAATCCCTGGAAATTCTTGACTTTTTATTTCTCCACATGAATTTACTTTTTTATAACTCATTAAACTAATTTTTTTGGAATTTTGATTGGTAGGGCACTAAACAGGTAGTTTGGTTTAGGTAGAATTGTCATTTTTATTACATTAGCTCAGCCTATCCATAAGCAGTTGATATTTACCCACTTATTTAAATCTGACTTTGTTTGTGTGAGAAGTGTTTTGCAGTTGTTTTCATAGGATTTCTGAGTCTGCCTTGGCAAATAGACTGCCAAGTATTTTATATTGTCTGAGGTTACTTTGAATGGGATTTATCTTTCTAGCTCTTTATGCTGTATTTTGCTAGTCACATATAGAAAAGGTGAGAATTTATGAGGGTTTATTTTATATCCTCGACTTTGCTAAAGTTGATAACTGTTTCTAGTAGTTTTTAAGATTTTTGGGGGGATTCTCTAGGTATACCATCATGTCATCTACAAATAGTGAGAATTTTGTCTCTCCCCAATTCCAATTCCTGAATTTCTTTTTCTTCTCTTATTGCTTCTTTCTTTTTTTTTTCTTTTTAGGTTTTTGCAAGGCAATGGGGTTAAGTGGCTTGTCCAATGCCACACAGCTAGGTAGTTATTAAGTGTTTGAGGCTGGATTTGAACTCAGGCATACCTGACTCCAGGGCTGGTACTCTATCCACTGCACCACCTAGCCTCCCAGAAATTAACATTTCTAATACAATATTGAATAGTAGTGGTGATAATGGGCATCCTTGTTTCATCCTGATCCTATTGGAACTGCCTCTAGCTTATCCCCATTGTATATAATACTTGTTGATGGTTTCAGATAAATACTGCCTATTATTCTAAGGAACAATCCATTTATTTCTGTGTTCTCTAGTGTTTTTAGTAGGAATGGGTGCTGTATTTTGTCAAAAGCTTTTTCAGAATCTATTGATATGATCATATAATTTCTGATAGGTTTGTTATTGATATAATTAATTATACCAACAGTTTTCCTAATATCGAACCAACCCTGCATTCCTGGGATAAATCCTACTTGACCATAATGTATTATCCTAGTGATAACTTGCTGTAATTGTTTTGCTAAGATTTTATTTAATATTTTTGCATCTTTATTCATCAGGGAGATAGGTCTATACTTTTCTTTCTCTGTTTTGACTCTTCCTGGTTTAAGTATCAGCACCATATTAGTGTCATAGAAAGTGTTGGGCAGAGTTCTGTCTTCACCTATTTTTCCAAAGAGTTTATATAGAAATGATACCAATTGTTCCTTAGATGTTTGATAGAATTCACCTATGAATCCATCTGGCCCTTGAGATTTTTTCTTAGGGAGTTCAATAATGGCTTGTTGAATTTCTTTTTTTTTTTTTTGAGATAAGGTTATTCAGGTATTTAATTTCTTCATTTAACCTGAGCAACTTATATTTTTGTAAATATTCATCCATTTCACTTAGATTATCAAATTTATTGGCATACAGTTGGGCAAAATAATTCTGAATTATTACTTTAATTTCCTCCTCATTGGTGGTGAGTTCAACTTTATTATTTATGATACTAGCAATTTGGTTTTCTTCTTTCTTCTTTATATTCAAATTGACCAGAGGTTTATCAATTTTATTGTTTTTTTTTCATAAAAGCAACTCTTGGTTTTATTTATTAGTTCAATAGTTTTCTTGCTTTCCATTTTATTAATTCCTCCTTTAATTTTTAAAATTTCTAATTTGATATTTAATTGGGGGGTTTTAATTTGTTCTTTCTCTAATTTTTTTAGTTGAATGTTTAGTTCATTGATTTCCTCTTTTTCTAATTTATTCATGTAAGCATTTAAAGATATAATATATCCCCTGACAATTGCCTTGGTTGTATCACAAAAGTCTTGGTATGTTGTTTTGTTATTGTCATTATCTATCCTTTAAAATGAGGTTATTTAGTTCCCAATTAGTTTTAGATCTATTTCTCCCTGGCCCATTATTGCATGTGATTTTTATTGTATTATATAGGAGAAGGATGTATTCACTATTTCTGCCTTTCTGCATTTGATTATTAAGTTTTTATGCCCTAGTACATGGTCAGTTTTTGTATAAGTGCTATGTACTACAGAAAAAAAAGTATATTCCTTTCTTTCCCCATTCAGTTTTCTCCAAATGTCTATCATGCCTAGGTTTTCTAAAAATCTATTTACCTCTTTAACTTCCTTCTTGTTTATTTTATGGTTAGATTTATCTAAATCTGAGAGTGAGAGGTTGAAGTCTCCCACCAGTGGAGTTTTACTGTCTGTGTTTTACTATAACTCATTCAACTTCTCCTCTAAGAATTTGGATGCTATACCACTTGGTGCATCAAGATGTACATTTTTCAAAAAAAGGAAACAGTTTTCTTTGAAGATCTTTCAGAAGAACAAACCCATCACCTATTGAAGTAGACTATTCTACTTTAGGACAGTTCTAATAATTAGGAAGTCTTTCTTTAAATCAATAGTAAATTTACTTCTTTGTAACTCCCCTTTATTGTTGCTGATTCTGCCCTTCATGGTCAAACCAAACAAGTCTAATCCTTAAACACTCCAGTCTTCAGTTAGTTCAAGACAGCTATCAGATTCCCATTGAATCTTCTCCAAAGAAAATTTTAATAACTTGTAAAGAAGTTCAGAGGATGGGGTGGCTAGGTGGTGTAGTGGATAAAGCACCGGCCCTGGAGTCAGGAGTACCTGGGTTCAAATCTGGTCTCAGACACTTAATAATGACCTAGCTGTGTGGCCTTGGGCAAGCCACTTAACCCCATTTGCCTTGCAAAAATCTAAAAAAAGAGAAGTTCAGGGGACTGGACATGGATAATTAATTGAGCAGCAGTAGAGACTAACCTATAGGTTCTTTGACTTCTGCATTACTTGTTCTCTTTTGGGCTTGGAGGAGGAGTTAAAGACAAGGGTTTACCTAAACAAGTAGAAAGAAGGATTGTTGGTCTCTAAGACTTTGACTAGCCCATACCTTGTCCAAGTAAAGTAAGTATTCTTTTTATTTTTTGCAAGGTAATGGGGTTAAGTAGCTTGCCCAAGGCCACACAACTAGGTCATTATTAAATGGCTGAGGCCGGATTTGAACCCAGGTACTCCTGACTCCAGGGCTGGTGCTCTATCCACTGTGTCACCTAGCCACCCTTAAAGTAAGTATTCTTTGAAGAGGTTTTTTTTTTTGGTTTAATTTTTAATGACCCCCCAAATCCCTAATTTGAATTTTGAACATAGGATGGAAATCAATAAACTGTGGCAATGTATCACCTTTTAAAATTTTTTAATTTTCTTATATTTAAATTGAAAATTTCTCTTAGATAACTGACTCTTATACAAAAACCAAGTTTACTGACCCTTTTGTTAAATGATTTTTTTTAATGAAATAGGCTGGTATAGGGGCAGCTAGGTAGCACGGCAGACAGAGCTCTGGCCCTGGAGTCAGGAGTACCTGAGTTCAAATCTGGCCTCAGACACTTAATAATTACCTAGCCCTGTGGCCTTGGGCAAGCCACTTAACCCCATTGCCGTAAATAAATAATTTTTTTTTAAAAAAGGAAATAGACTAGTACAGTGGAAAGGACATTGAACTAGAAACCAGGAGGATAAAGATTGTAGTTTCACCTCTGCTAAGGCAATTTTCTGACTTGGGCAAGTCACTTAAACTCTCTTCATCTCAGTTTTCTCATCTAAGAACCTTTCCAGCTCTGAAAATCAGATTATCTTTTATTTTCTCTCTAATTTCATTCACTCTGTCCCTCTTCTAAAATGTCCTGTAAGGTAGCTGAGTGGCCCAGTGGAATGATCACCAGCCCTGGGGCCAAGAGGCCTTGAGCCCACATACCATTCCTGAGACCCAGCAACCACCTGGCCCCGTGGTCCTGGAAAGGCCACCCAATCTCAGCTCCTTGCAAGAAGTAAAAAAGAAAATGTGTCATATCTGATCACTCTCACCCACGATCCACCCTCTCTTCCATCACCCATACCCCCCTTTCCCCTTTCCCCCTTCTTTCCTTTTTACTCTAGATGTCTATATCCCATTGTGTGTATATGCTGTTTCCTCTATGAGCCACCTCTGATGAGAGTGAAGGTTCTCTCATTCCCTCTTGCTGTCCCCCCTTCCATATCATTGCAATAGCTCATTGCAATAAAAAAATCTTTTATATGAAATATCTTAGCGTATTCCACCTCTCCTTTCTCTTACTTCCAGTAACTTTCCCTTTTAGCCATTGACTCCATTTTTACAATATATTATATCTTCAAATTCAGCTCTCTCCTGTGCTTCATCTATATAAGCTCCTTCTACCTGCTCTATTAAATGAGAGGTTTCATATGAGTATTATCAGTATCATTTTTCTATGCAGAAATACATGCAGTTCATCATCATTAAGTCCCTCATATTTTACCCTTCTCCTCTGCTCTCTATGCTTCACCTGAGTCCTATATTTGAAGGTCAAACTTTCTGTTCAGCTCTGGTTGTTTTCAACAGGAACAACTGAAATTCCCCAGGTTCATTGAAAGTCCATCTTTTCCCCTGGAAGAGGATATTCAATTTTCCTGGGTAGTTGATTCTCGGTTGCGTTCCAAGCTCTTTTGCCTTCCGGAATATTATCTTCCAAGCCCTATGAGCCCTTAATGTAGTTGCTGCTAAGTCCTGTGTGATCCTAATTGTAGCTCCACGGTATTTGAATTGTGTTGTTCTGGCTGCTTGTAATATTTTCTCTTTGACTTGGGAGTTCTGGAACTTGACTATCATATTCCTGGGGGTTGTTTTTTTTGGATCTCTTTCTGGAAGAGATCGGTGGATTCTCTCAATTTCTATTTTGCCCTCTGCTTCTACAATATCTGGGCAATTTTTCTGTAGGAATTCCTTATAAATGAGGTCAAGGCTCTTTTCCTGATCATGACTTACAGGTGTTCCAATAATTTTTAAATTATCTTTCCTGAATCTGTTTTCAGATCAGTTGTTTTTTAAGTGAAATGTTTCACATTTTCTTCTAACTTTTCATTCTTTTGGTATTGAGTCATCAGCTTCCTTTAGCTCCATTCTACATCTGAGGGGTTTGGTTTCCTCAGAGAGCTTTCTTATCTCCTTTCCCATCTGGCCAATTCTGCTTTTTAAAGCATTCTTCTCCTCAATAACTTTTTGAACTGTTTTATTCATTTGACCCATGCTGATTTTTAGCATGTTCTTTTCTTTTTCTTTTTTTAGGTTTTTAGGCAAATGGGGTTAAGTGGCTTGCCCAAGGCCACACAGCTAGGTAATTAAGTGTCTGAGGCCAGATTTGAACTCAGGTACTCTGGACTCCAGGGCTGGTGCTCTGTCCACTGCGCCCCCATAACATGTTATTTTCTTCAGCATTTTTTGGGATCTCCTTGACTAAGCTGCTGACTTCTTTTTCATGTTTTTCCTACATCCCTCTCATTTCTTTTCCCAATTTTTTTTTAGTTTTTTTGCAAGGCAAATGGGGTTAAGTGGCTTGCCCAAGGCCACACAGCTAAGTAATTATTAAGTGTATGAGACCAGATTTGAACCCAGGTACTCCTGACTCCAGGGCTGGTGCTTTATCCACTGTACCAGCTAGCCACCCCTCTTTTCCCATTTTTTCTTCTATCTCCCTTACTTGATTTTCAAAATCATTTTTGAGCTCTGTCATAGCCTGAGCCCAAGTTCCATTTTTCTTGGAGTCTTTAGATGCAGGAACTTGCACTTCCTCATCTTCAGATTGAGTATTTTTATCCTTCTTGGGATCATAGACAATGTATTTCTCAATAGTGTTCCTATTTTTTCTCTGTTTACCCATTTCTCCAGCCTGTGCCTGGTTTTGGGGTGCTTCCTGAGTTTTTGAGTATTATTGGGACACCCTCCACAAGGATCTCAGTGTGTGAAGCTCTTGCCCTTCTCCAATCTTATGTAACTTTCCAGTTTTCTGTGAACTTACTTAGAATATCGACTGGTTCATAATTACATCTGTTGGTGTTTTCAGGATATGAGAATACTCATCATCTGCATTAGATATTTTGAATTCATCAAGGATAGTTTGGTATACCCTTATATTCTCCTATCTTATCTTAAGCATCAATTCCCTGTAATCCAAGTAACTTTTTTTTAATCCATTATCATTCTTTCTATTTCAAGCAAAAGCTCCTTTTCTCTCTTAAGACTCTCTTTTCAGGTTTCAGTGTCAGCAGCTGAGGAAGATACAGAGAAAGGAGGTAAATTTTTTAAAAATATTACCTGTCTACAAGAAAAGCAGTTTTTTAGATTTCAAGCTGATTCTGTGTGCAAAGCCTTGAACAGACTACTAGGACAGTCTATCTTCCCACGAGAGAGTATCCATTAGAACAGATAAGACATTCTTTTAGGTTACCTTCATCAGTAATGGACAAAAAGAATACTGCAAAGAGAGATCAGGCACCAGCAGAACTAAAAGTGAGAGACTAGCACCCTTCCCAAAAATTGCCAGGACAAACAGCCAGGACACAAATGACACATTTGTTTTCCCTTGAAAACTTGTCTACAGGCACTTCCTGTCTTGTTTCATCACAGTAAGTCCTTTCCCTTCACACTATGAAACCCAAACCACTTCTGACTTCATATGAGTCAATGTATTTATTTCAGTAATTTTTATTTATGTTGTAAAATGTATGGAGTGATGGTTAAAAGCAAGTCATTGGATGGTGTAGTGTAACATTGGAAGATGCTTTTAAAAAAAGTACATGGTCACTATCTGGGGAAAGGTGGGAGTCGAACTCAGTCTTTTATATCTGACTCCTGTAGGACTAGGCATTGCCTAGTTCCAGGGTCTGGTAGTGGGGGTTTGGTGACAGTGAGACCTGAGCCTTCTAAATCTTACTGACAAACTTCTCCTGGGACTTCTTGGAGCTCACAATGTTTCAGTTCCATGGCAGGGAACTTAGGAGGTCAGTAGGTTTGTCTGCAGCTCAGCATCCTCAGCCTCAAAAACTCTTGGGCTCCTCCCAGATGGAGTTGGCCATTTGAGAAAGCTCATTTTGGGCTTCCCGTAGGCCTCCTGGTCACTTGGCTTTTCTGGGTAGATAGAGCTAGCCACAGATGTTTGTATAGAGGCTACTTAATTAAAGTTCCACATCTACATCAGGTCTCTGTGCCAGACTTGTAATCTGTTTTACAAATTCTCCACTAGCCCCTTTTACTCTATAGATGACCTATAAATCTGTCACAGTCTCTTAAAATCATTTTGTTTTTCCTCTTTTGACATTCATCTAAATGCTCTTAGTTCCACTCTCTGATTCCTGGATTTCTTCACATTAGTATAGTCTTTTTTTATTAATTACTTTTTTTTTATTAAAGATTTTATTTATTTTTGAGTTTTACAATTTTTTCCTCTAATCTTACTTCCCTCCCCCCATCCCCACAGAAAGCAATTTGTCAGTCTTTATATTGTTTCCATGTTGTACATTGATCCAAATTGAATGTGATTAGAGAGAAATCATATCCTTAAGGAAGAAACATCAAGTATAAGAGATAGCAGGATCAGACAATAACATATCTGGTTTTTTTCTAAATTAAAGGAAATAGTCTTTGGACTTTGTTCAAACTCCACAATTCTCTCTCTGGATACAGATGGTATACTTCATTACAGCCAGCCCCAAATTGTCCCTGATTGTTGCACTGATGGAATGAATGAGTCCATCAAGGTTGATCATTGCCCCCATGTTGCTGTTAGGGTGTACAGTGTTTTTCTGGTTCTGCTTATCTGGCGCAGCATCAGTTCAGGCAACTCTCTCCAGGCTTCCCTAAATTCCCATCCCTCCTGGTTTCTAAAAGAACAATAGTGTTCCATGACATACATTTATCACAGTTTGCTAAGCCTTCCCCAATTGAAGGACGTTTACTTGATTTCCAATTCTTTGCCACCACAAAGAGGGCTGCTATGAATTTTAGTATAGTTTTTAAAATATATAATATTACCCTAGCCCTCTTATGTTGAGTTAAACAGTGTCTATGCTAAGTTTCAGGGCCATAGATATAAACAGAAAGATAGTCTTTGACCTTGAGGATCTTACAGGGAGTTGACCTAAAAGGGAGTTGAGGGGGCATGAGTGCAGCCCAAAGAAGAATGAAGATGTGGCTGGTCTGGGCACTTTGCTGAAATGGAGGTGTTGGCCATAACAGCAAGATGGGGTTGATGATCAGTCTTAATTGACTTGCTCATTCCATCAGTGCAACTATCAGGGTATCTGCAATGGGGAATACCTTCTATATCCAGAGAAAGAATTGTGGAGTTTGAACAAAGAACCTTTAATTTAAAAAAAAATCCTGTAATCTTATTATGTAATTTTGCTATCTCTTATATTTTATTTATTTTTTCTTAAGGATATGATTTCTCTCTCAACACATTCAACTTAGATCAATGTATAGCATGGAAACCATGTAAAGCCTCAATGGACTGCCTTCTGTGGGGGATTGGGGAGGGAAGCGAGATTAGGGGAGAATTGTAAAATTCAAAAACAAATAAATAAACAAACAAACAAACAAACAAATAAATAAATAAGATGGAGGTTGGGAGGAACCAACTAAGCAGAGGAACCAGTGAAGCTTAGAGGTTGAGACTTCTGTCACTGTAAGAAGGTGAGGCTCAGAGTGGTCAAAAGGTTACTATGGCCTGGTAGAAAATATTTGGAGGGAAAGAAGTAGAGTTGGGAGAAAAATTAAGACTGGAAATAATAACAGGAAATAGGAAAATGCTTTGGAGGAACAGTTACTACATATACATTAACAAATTTCAAATCCATGCATTTTCCTAATTTGTCTTAAAGTCACATAGTATCATAAATTATGACTTATCTTAAACATCTAATTAGGAGAGACACATTTCTCTTAAAATGTAACCAAAATGAATTCAATTACACTTGGATCTGTGTTCCAAATGGTATTATATAAAATCCCAATTTATGATTTTTTTTTGCAAGGCAATGGGGTTAAGTGGCTTGCTCAAGGTCACACAGCTAGGTAATTATTAAGTGTCTGATGCCAAATTTGAATTCATACTCCTGACTCTAGAGCCAGTACTCTATCCACTGCACCACCCAGCTGCCCCCAATTTATGATTTTTATACTGCAGTATGATATTTTACAGAAATGCTATTTATTCCACACATTTCATATTTATGGGTCTACAATTTCCAGCTAGTGACCTTCTAGAGATTGTGCAAGTGACAATGTGCTGTTAGGATTTAGTTTATTCAATTTAGAGCATGTTTTAATTTCATTCCCATCTGGGTTTCACAATCTCAGATGGACTCTGTAACTTATTGATTGATTCATAGCTGTCTCTAATTTTTATTTTCTTACATTGAATTTCAAATCAATCTGCAACATGTTCATACTTAGCCTTTGTGTTTAAAGTCAAACTTGCAATTCCCTCTTAACCTGCTTAAATTACCTTCCATTTTTATATACCTCTCTTATGGTTCAAACCTTCTTATACCTTTCATTTTTTTCCCATCAAGCCTTTATAATTTCTCTTTTCAGATCTATCAAACTGATTATTCAGATTAAACAACTTTCTTTTTCCTGTTCAAGCCAATTTCAGACTATATTCATTCCTTTGAATATTTCCTTTTATAATTTTAGCACATAAATTAATCTAACAATTTATTAAAATCCTTATTTTCCCAGTAGTTTAATTGATTTAAACTCAAGTCACCTTTTTTCCTAAAAAGCTAATTTGCCTATCACTACATAATTCTTTCCCTTGATTAATCACAATTCAAGTATTCCCTAAATGAAAGAGGCACCAAAAATTCTTTTTAAATACTTATAACAGCTAATTTATAGTCAAGTTTTGTATATTATTCACAAAAGTAGTAACAAAACACTTTCAAGTTACTTTCTTACATAAGCTCATCTTCTATGATAAGGAGTGAGACATTTCTCAAGATTCAAATAGAGAAATCTATGATAAAATGAATAGGACTCATATAATTTTTAAAAAGATTTCTAATTTCATGGAATATATTCCAAATCAAAAAGGGGACTCCACAATTGCATGCCAGATTTGTAATTTATATGCCATATCTATGATAACTTTAAATTTTACATTTTAGTTATCTTTGGGTCTGCTATTAGGTCAATTTTGAAAATATTATTTTTATTTAATGGTATTCAATAAGTATTTGTTGGATGTATGCTATGAGCATGACATTGTCCTAGCTAATGTAAAGCAGCATAAGGTAAAGTTTTTGCTTTCCAGGAATTCCCAGTCTATCTGGGGATCCTGGATAGCAAATTAAAAAAAAAAAAAAATATATATATATATATATATATATATATATATTTTGCCTTTGGGTGTTTCAAATACTATTACCAAATGAAGTTTTTACAATCATATGTAAAGCATTAAATTGTCCTACCTGCCCTCCTTATGGCAGTGAAATGAAGTACTTTTATTAATAATTAAGCTCTAGGGGTGGCTAGATGGTGCAGTGCATAAAGTACCGGCCCTGGAGTCAGGAGTACCTGGGTTCAAATCCGGTCTCAGACACTTAATAATTACCTAGCTGTGTGGCCTTGGGCAAGCCACTTAACCCCATTTGCTTTGCAAAAACCTAAAAAAAAGTTAAGCTCTAGACAAAATTGGCTTTCGTATACTCTTGATTATTGTATCAAGTCCAAACTCAACTTCATTATTTGGCCTCCACCATTAACTGAATCAAGCCTCTAAAATGTTTGAACCTCATCTTTACTTGAGGAGGTCTCCTGCCTTTGAATCAAATTAATTTCTCACTTATGTTGTATAGATTTTTGTCCATGTACCTTTTCACATATAGTATACTTCATCAGATATTCATCTTCTCTCTATCAGTTCAGTAATCTTTTTTTTTAAGGTTTTTGCAAGGCAAATGGGGTTAAGTGGCTTGCCCAAGGTCACACAGCTAGGTAATTATTAAGTGTCTGAGGCCGGATTTGAATTTAGGTACTCCTGACTCCAGGACCGGTGCTGTATCTACTGCGCCACCTAGCCGTCCTCAAGGCTTACTTTAAAATTTATCTGTGTTGGGAAATCTTACAATATCAATTCCAACTCACCCTTTTATCTTGTATCAAGATCCTACATTGTTTGACTATGAAGTCCATGACTCCTGATTCAGTTTTCTACCTTGCCCCTCCCCCCATAGTTAATAGGCAGACAGTTTGGCCTTTCCTTGAAGAATTTTTTAAAATTAATGTTTTTCCCTGATAAGCATTAAAGTGGGGTTAAATGTTAGGGGAAAAATTAGAAAGCTTTTAATTTGAGCTGATCAAATTCTTTAATAACTAAGTTTTTGAGATCAAATAAAGTGGCAGCAAAGAGGCAAAACTGAAAAAGGATATAGAAAAATGTATCTTCTTATTAGAGGTGTAAATCAATCTTTTCCTTTATATTTAATGAACATTTATTAAAGGTGTTTCTGATCACCAAATGAAATGTTGACATAATTTCCTCATTGTTTGCAAACTACATCAAGGGCCTTCTGACCTGACTGTTGAATTTTTTTCCCCTTGAAGACAATTGATAATTAAGCATGAACAAGAGAGAGAAAACATGACTAGCACTCTCTAAAAAGATTATGGGGAGGGGCAGCTAAGTGGCGCAGTGGATAGAGTACTGGCCTTGGAGTCAGGAGTACCTCAGTTCAAATCTGGCCTCAGACATTTAATAATTACCTAGCCGTGTGGCCTTGGGCAAGCCACTTAACCCCATTGCCTTGCAAAAAATAAAAAAATAAAATAAAATAAAGATTATGGAGCACATGTCTTATAGATTTAAGAAATAAAAACCCTCAAAAAGCCAAAAATAAATATTTATTTGAAATTTGAAAGACTTCAAGGGACTAATACTTCAAGGAGCCAAGGCATATCCTTGTCTCTCCTTTCTATCTTAATTTTTGCCTATTTTGAATTTCATAGTTTGTAATCTGATTTGATTTGATTTGATTTTTTAAATTAAATTAATATAATCTGAAGATAATGCTTCCTGGTGTTATCAGTGTTAAGGATATTAAAGTTTGTAAGAATTACTTATATGAATAGTTTGATATGATGATTTCTTACTTGATCTGTGATTACTACTGTTTAATTTTTTTATTTGGTTGACAGAGTGGGAAACTAAGCAAAGAATTTGATTTAATAAGTCATCATGTCCAGACAAGACTTGATGAACTAAAGAGACAGGAAGTTGTAAGATTAAGAATATTAAGTAGGGGGCAGCTAGGTGGTGTAGTGGTTAAAGCACTGGCCTTGGAGTCAGGAGCCCCTGGGTTCAAATCCAGTCTCAGACACTTACTAATGACCTAGCTGTGTGGTCTTGGGCAAGCCATTTAACCCCATTTGCCTTGCAACCCCCCCCCCCAAAAAAAAACCTAAAAAAAAATATTAAGTAAAACTAACCTGAATTCTATTCCAGGTAAGTACCCAAGAAGTAGTCAAGAAAAATTATCATTTGATTGATAAAATATCCAATCATAAATTTTCATTTCTAGGACTATATTTATTAGAATCCTCAGTACTATTGCAGACTTGATTTAGTTTAAGCATTGGTTTGATTCACAAAATCAGAGAATTCTCATAGTGAAAGAACCTCTGAAGTGTGGTCTAATCATTGATATTTCACTATGTCCCCATGCCTCTTAATTGTTGGAGAATTAAGAATAATTTTATTAGTGAAAACTTAATTTTTCACTAGATTATTTTTATGTACACATTAAATTAATAATTGAAATGAATAAGTATTTCATCTATTTCAGTATTTCTCCACATTGTTGGTTGGAATCCCATTTTATTCTCTAAATAGCAATCTTTTTTATCATCAAGAATTACTTGAGTCTTATTTTTGATTATTCTGTTAAAGGTAAGAAATTTACTGCTTTATGTTTTACACCCAGTTTATATTTTTATTTAATTTTAACAAGACACTTTTTGAATTTCACCTTGTTATTACAGTATATATTTTTCCTATAGTTGATTTATTTTATTTTTCTAATTACATGTTATTAAAGTTTTTCAGTATTCATCCAAATGCATATGCATATTTTTAAGTTACATGATTTCCTTCCACCTTCCCTTCCCACCCCATTTCCTCAATGGCAAACAGTCTGGTGAACATTATACATACACTTTATGTTTAACATGTTTACAGAATATTCATTTTCAGAATGAAGAGTTAGGATTAAGGAAAAAGGAAGAAATCCATGAGATAGGAAACAAATACAAAAGAGAAATTTTTTAAAAGTGAGTGTTCATGCAGATTGTGTGAGGTTGTTTTGTTTTGTTTTGTTTTTCTTCCTCTAGATGGGGATATCATTGTCTCCTAGGGTTGTCCTAGCTCTCTGAACTGCTGAGAAGAGCTGCATCCATCAAGGTTGATCAACTCATAATGTTGTTGTTAATGTGTACAGGGTTCTCTTGGTTTTGCTCCCTTTGTTCAGCATCAGTTCCTGTAATTCATTCCATGCTTCTCTACAGTCTGATCATTCGTGATTCTTATGGAACAATAGTATTTCATAATATTTCTATACCACAACTTGTCCAGCCATTCCCCAATAGATTGGCATCCCCTCAATTTCCAATTTTTTGCCACTACAAAAGAGCTATATATCATACATTAAAAAGAAATTCCATTCAGTTAAATACATTAGTATTCTAAGCAGGTCAAATGATGCATTATGTTACATAGTAGATTTAATTATTAAAGGTAATTAGCTATAATAAATCTCTAGTCATGTTCTAATTGGACACTTCATTATGATGAAGAAACTTGAGGTTCTAAGGTCAAGTTGAATCAGTATAGAAATTTGGATTAGATTTCCAAATGGCCATCTATCTTTATATCCTTTAAATCTTCCTTAACAAAGATTTCAAGACTAGGGGCAGTTAGGTGGTGCAGTGAATAGAGCACCGGCCCTGGAGTCAGGAGTACCTGAGTTCAAATCCAGCCTCAGACACTAAATAATTATCTAACTGTGTGGCCTTGGGCAAGCCACTTGACCCCATTTGCCTTGCAAAAAAAAAAAACAACTGAAAAAAAAGATTCAAGACTATCTTGATGTAGGCATTCCCATCACAGAGAATGCAACCCTAGCTGGCTTTAGTTTTTTGCTTTCTTGAGTTGTTGGGGTTCAAAGAGTTCTAACACCTAGTTCTAACACTTGGTGACTATATCCTCTGGTGATGACTCTTTCTGTTCTGATTCAACTTGACCTTGAACCACAGAAGTAATGGTTCTGTCCCTGGGTATCCAGTTGAACCTATTTTTCAATTGATAAGATCTGTAGTATCTGGGAGAACCTTGGGCTATTCTTCACCATGATGAAGTGTACAACTTTAGTAGTGATTAGTTTTAACTAAGTATCCTTAAAGTATTATATCTACAATGTAATATAATGCATCTTGTAACTATTTTGAATATATCATCAATGTAACCATTTAATCCCATGTTGTGAAATATCAACTCTAATATTTTAAAATGTAATAAATCATAGCATACAAAATATTCTCATTGATCATGCTGGTACACCTTTATAGTACTGGTATACTTCTGTGATATTCTCATTTATCATTCCTTTTTTGTTTTTTTTTCATTTTTGTAAGGCAATGTGGTTAAGTGACTTGCCCAAGGTCACACATCTAGGTAATTATTAAGTGTCTGAGTCCGGATTTGAACTCAGGTCCTCCTGATTCCAGGGCTGCTGCTCTATTCAGTTATCATTCCTGACAGTAAATTCTGTAGTTGGTTACTGGAGGAAAAAGTCAAATTAGGCTATTTTTATTTATTTATTTTTGCTAGGCAATGGGGTCAAGTGGCTTGCCCAAGGCCACACAGCTAGGTAATTATTAAGTGTCTGAGGTTGGATTTGAACTCAGGTATTCCTGACTCCAGGGCTGGTGCTCTATCCACTGTGCCACTTAGCTGCCCCTAAATTAGGCTATTTTAAAACAAGAATAAAATCCTTGTGTTTAAAAGGGAAGTAAAGATATAAACAATTGAAGGTGAAATACTTAAGTGCAAATATAGCTCATAGAACAATGTACTGTGATTATAATAATGTGAAAGAAAGCAATCCTATAAAGGCAGACAAACTCAAATTGCTGTTAGTGAGTAATTTGAAAAACATATTGTGAAACCATGGAAAGAGGTGGTCAGCTGTGATTACAGAAGGCTGAAGACATGATATGTTATCTAATGCAATTTTGTGGAGGTAATTTGGTGATTTTCATTAAAAGGGAGTATATATATATATATTTAGTTTTTGTAAGGCAAATGGGGTTAAGTAGCTTGCCCAAGGCCACACAGCTAGGTAATTATTAAGTGTCTGAGGTCGGATTTGAACTCAGGTACTCCTGACTCTAGGGACTGTGCTCTATCCACTTTGCCACCTAGCCGTCCCTAAAAGGGAGTATATTAATCAGAAAATGACAATGTTATGAAAGAATTAAAATTTACCTTTAAAAAACTCACTGCATACATATTTGAATTAGCTAGAGTGAAAAGTTAAAATCTTAATTAAAATACTTTTATTCAATAAAATTTAAATAAAGGAGCAAAATTTTAATTGCCAATTTAAATTATGATCTTATGGGTAAAGATGTTTGAAATGCTTTGGCAATGATGTTTAACAAGTGAAGATTAAGAAAACAGATATCAGAATATCTGGTTTAGCCTGGGAATTGAAGATTATTCTGCTTTTTAAGTGGTGAACAAACTATTTGATAACCAGATCTCTTTCTTTTTGTTTTTGTTTTTGCAAGGCAATGGGGTTAAGTGATTTGCCCAATATTACACAGCTAGGTAATGAACTCAGGTCCTCCTGATTCCAGGGCCAGTGCTCTATAACTACCCTCATCATTTCTTATAGAACAAAAATATTCTGTAACATTCATATACCACAATTTGTTTAGCCCTTCCCCAACTGATGGGTGTCCCCTCAATTTTCAACTCTTTGCTACCATAAAAAGAGCTGTTATGAATATTTTTGTACTTGTGGGACTTTTCCTTCTTTTAATGATTTTTTTTGGGGGGGGGATATAGACTTAGTTGTGATATTGCTAGATCAAAGGGTATACACAGTTTTATAGCCCTTTGGGCATAATTCCAAATTGCTCCCCAGAATGGTTGGGTCAGTACAACTCTACTAACAGTTCATTAGTGTTCCAGTTTTCCCATATGACCTCCGACATTTATCATTTCATTTTTCTGTCATGTTAATCAATAAGATAGGTATGAGGTAGTACCTCAGAGTTGTTTTAAATTGCATTTCTCTAATCAATAGTGATTTATAGCACTTAAATGATTTTTAATACTGTAAATCTCTTATGTCACCAATATGGTTAAGACTGATACCTGATTTTCATCAATTTAAAAAAAAGTTGATTTTGTAGGGAAGCAAAGACCAGCTAAAAAAGAGGCATGGGAGGAGATAATTGGACTGGATCCTAATGACTTTGACCCAAAAACATTTTTCAAATTGCATGGTAACAAATTTAATATCAGTATTATATTATAATATATTTAAATATCAATATATAATCTGAACTAAATTCTAAAATAATTAGTATTTGACCAAATAGATAAAAATACAATAAAAGATCAAAATGAAGCATTATAGTTTAAACGGAGCCAATATGAGTTCCTATATATGGCTTAGAGGCCCATTTTTATTTGAATTTGAATCACCATTGCTCAATATATATTTCACCCAGAGTTTTTTATTGTCTTGTTTTCACATTGAAGTTGTTACTTTTTCCCTTATATTAAAATGAATAATGGTCTTTATTGTTGAACCTTGCTATAGAATATTGGAAGTCAGTAATTTCTGGTTTTATAACCTGGTGCTAAATCATAATGTGACTTAACTCAGGCTATTTCCTTCTCTATAAACTAAGAATAATTTTATGGATTTACGTGTTTATAATTATTTGAAAAACAATGAACACTAAATATTGTTTCTGCAGAGCTTAGAAAGAAAAATCTGCCCATGTGCCCAGTTTAAAAACTTTTTTGAGAGGTGAGTTATTCAGAATTATTTTTATAATTATTATATTTAATTATGAGGAGACATTGTGGTATCTGACTCAGACTTATCTGGCATTCTCATTCTTTGTCAAAGTAAGAAATGTGGTTCAGTTGAAAATGAAAAAGCTATCCTATGTGGACTGAATGTGAGAAGCTGCCTTTTCAAAACCATCATAATATGACTATATCTTTAATGATTTATTTTATAATTTATTAAAAACTATTTTTCATTGGTTACCACATTTCCCCATGTATTTTTGAAAAATTTGGGGTTTAAAAACTGGGAGTGTCTTATACAGTGGTTGGAGATTTTTTTACTTACATTTCCTGCTTTTTTGAGCTTGTTTTTGTGCTCATTGTTGTAGATTTTTTTTACTTTCATTTCCCACTTTTTCATATTGGTTGTCTTTGTACTTATTATTTTGCATTTGGTACTGGTATATTAAGTTATGTTTTGCCATGTTCTGTCCAGAAATGGCTCAGAAAAGGTTTTCATACAGGGCTGAATTCAAGTTCAAAGTGATCCAATTTGCAAAAGTGAATGGAAATTGTGCTGCTGAACCTCAGTTTGGTCTTCCTCCACTTGAGAAAACAATCCGACATTGGTTTAAGGAAACTCTACTGTAAACGCCCTGGCAGAAGAAGACCATGAGTGACAAGTCAACAAAATGACTTGAGTTAAAGAGGGAATTAAAGAGATGGATTGAAGAGCAAAGGGCAAGTATCATTCCTGTATCCACAAAGATGGTTCAGCAGGAAGCAAGAATTACAGATGAAAAAGAAGTTACTGATTTAAAAAAAGGACAAAATTGGTGCTTCAGGGTCCTGAAATAGAATGTACTAAGCATGTGTCCATGCACCAGACATGTCCAGGTAGGGCTTGTGGTCAACCACAGACCAGAGCACAGGCAGGATAGCAGTCAGAGCCTCTCCTAAGACAGTGATTTGTCATCAAACACAGATGAGGACAAGTTAATGGATGGGTGTTTTATAGTGATGAGTTGTATGAATTTTTTTTAGGTTTTTGCAAGGCAAACGGGGTTAAGTGGCTTGCCCAAGGCCACACAGCTAGGTAATTATTAAGTATCTGAGGTCGGATTTGAACCCAGGTACTCCTGACTCCAGGGCTGGTGCTCTATCCACTGCGCCACCTAGCCGCCCCTGTATGAATTTTTTGATGAATAAAACTTGAGTTCAATAACTTCATGTAATACTTTTTGCCCCCATATTTCAGGCCCCCAAATTAAGATGTGTCTTTTACATGGGGAAATATGGTACTTCAAAATTTAGATGTCAATAGTGATGGCTTCTTGGATGAGCAAAAATTACAAGCCCTGTTTACCAAAGAGGTAAAAATGGAACCTATTGAGTTTATTTATTATTCTTTGTTTTCCCTTCTTCCTTCTACTCTTCTATTTTTATGGAACTTCTCTTTTTGAAAATATATGTTTTAGGGGTGGCTAGGTGACACAGTGGATAGAGCACCAGCCCTGGAGTCAGGAGGACCTGGGTTCAAATCCGACCTCAGACACTTAATAATTACCTAACTGTGTGATCTTGGGCAAGTCCCTTAACCCCACTGCCTTGCATATATGTATATATATATATATATATATATATATATATATATATATATATATATGTATATATGTTTTATTAATACCTTTTGTCTTTACAGTAGTCATTTCCTAACTCTCCTGTATGACAAAACAAAACAATGAAGAGAAAACATTCAGCACTATATTCTCTTCTGGTAATTTTCTACCTCTTTGCCATGAGAGAAGTATGTTTTCTTTTTTCTTCCAATTTTTGTTTCTTTCCCTGTTTTTCTCTTCCTATTAATTCAATCGGTTTACTTTTAGCGGTACTTTCATTTTCATCACTGTACTTATTATTTTTTCTTCTTTTTTTGTTATTGCAAGGCAATGGGATTAAATGGCTTGCCCAAGGTCACACAGCTAGGTAATTATTAAGTGTCTGAGGTCGGATTTGAACTCTGGTCCTCCTGACTCCAGGGCTGGTTCTCTATCCACTGTGTCACCTAGCCACTCCTCATTGTACTTATTATTTATATTGTTCTTTTTTTCTGCTTATTTCACTTTGCTACTAGTTTCACACTGATATTTTTATCTTCTTTTTATTTAGGAAAAGTATATGTTCTTAAAAATGAAGAGGATGACATGG
This sequence comes from Macrotis lagotis, assembly GCF_037893015.1. Taxonomy (NCBI): domain Eukaryota; kingdom Metazoa; phylum Chordata; class Mammalia; order Peramelemorphia; family Peramelidae; genus Macrotis; species Macrotis lagotis. The sequence continues at coordinate 233,905,061 of NC_133660.1, read as the reverse complement.
TAGAAATGGAAGGAGAAAGGCTTAGGACAAAAAACATGTTATGAAAGAGGTATGATTCAAAAGATCACTTCTATATTGTATTGGGTACAAATATTGAATGAAAATATTCTAGTGATAGCAAATTTCTAAGTTCTTTGTATTTGAAACAAAGTCTATTATGATATAGAATAATTAATTGATATGAAACAAATTCTGTCTAGAATTTTTGATTTTATAAAAATCAACACTGCATGAACACAAAAGCAGTGCATGGTCTAATAATAGTTGTGTTAGAAATGCTTAGAATGAAGTAAAGTAAAGTTGAAGAAGCAAGCTAAGGATAATAAAAATGTTGTCTCTAAAAAATAACCATATGACTACAAATGTATAACCTATTTCAAATTGCTTGCTTTCTTAATGAGGAAGGATGGGAAGAGAAGAACAGAATTTTGAACTCAAAATTTGAAAAAAAAGAATGTTAAAATTGTTTTCACATTTAATTCGGCAAAATAAAATATTAAATAAGATTATTAGAAAAATTCTAGAATATGTAATTAAACACATAGTGAACACTTAGAAAATAAAAGGCTGTGATCATTAAAGATCTTGATGAATTCATCAAGAAAAGGCCATGCCATGCCAGTTGTCTTTTCTTTTTGACAAGGCTGTTAAGAGTTGTAGTTCAGGAAAAGCTGTAGAAATAAAAGAGAGATATAGTTTGTAATTAGATGATAGTATATCATCTTAGTTCAGTTCAGAACTGGTTGAATGACTAGGCCTAAAGAATAGGCATTAATAAATTGATGTTATCTTGCAAAAATGAATGTTGCCTTTAACATTAAAGTATTTCACTTAAACCTTACTTTTAATAATTAATAGAAATCAACACATTTGTTAAATTCTTATATCTGCAAGGTGTCCACTGAAATCCTGCTGTAATGCTTCATCATTGTATAAAGAGTAATTTTGAGTTCCTGTTAGATCTGTCAAAAGAACACAACTTCTGGAATCTCTTAGCAACTAAGTAAAGAATTAAGAGGGGGAACAAAGTGGCCAGGTGTGTATATGTCTATTTTTTGGAGACTAACCTGAAGATATATAGAAAGATGCTTTTGTCATCAGAGACTGGCCATAAAATGATGAATTTTTAAACTGTAACTCATTTAAATAGTCTACTTAAGGCATGCTGTCTCTGTTGGTGAAAGGAGTGTTCATAAGGATGAATTTACTGATATATAATTTAAAGCTTTCTGATGATATAGACCAAAACTCTTGCTTTTTTTTGCAAGTGCACTTTAATTTATTATTACTATTATTACAATAATTTTGTTATAAGAGTAAACATACCCCCCACCCCCCTGAGGAAGATGTGAAACCTCAAGAATAGTGAGAGAGAGGAAAAAATGTACTTCAGTCTGTGTTCAGATTCCAGTGGCTCTGTCTCTGGGGTGAGCTGCTTTCTTTATCATAAATCAACCAGAGAAGTTGCTAAACTATTTTTTCCCACAGTTTCTATCACTAGCTGTACTTCCACTCTATTCCTTCCCACTTATTTATTTTATTTTCTCTCTCCTTTCATCCTGGCCCTGTCAAAAAGTGTGTTGCATCTGAGTACCTACTCCCTCAATCTTCCCTCTCTTCTATCACCTATTCCCCCTTCCCTCCCCCCATTCCCCCTTATCCCATCCCTTTCTTCTTATTTTTCTCTAGGGTAAGATAGATTTCCTCGCCCTATTAAGTGTGTATGTTATTTCCTCTCCGAGCCATTTCTGATAAGAATGAAGGCTCACTCATTACCCCTTGCCTTCCCTCTTTCCACTCCATTGAAAAAGTTTTTTCTTGACGCTTATGTGAAACTTCTTAGCTTCTTCTTTATCTCCTTTCCTTTCCTCCCAGTACTTCCATTTATCATCCATTGACTCCATCTTTTTACTATATTATACCATTATATTCCTCTCTTTCCTATGTCCTGTCTGTATATATGCTCCTTCTAACAGCTCTTATAAATGAGAAAGTTCATATGAGTTATCAATATCTTCTTCCCATACAGGAATACAAACAGTTCAATATCGTCAAGTTCCTCATAGTTAGTTCCTCTCTTCCACTCCCTCTATGGTTCACCAGAGTCCTGTACTTGGAGATCAAACTTTTTGTTCAGCTCTGGTTGTCTCGATAGGAAAGTTTGAAAGTCCCCTGTTTCATTGAAAGTCCATCTTTTCCCCTGAAAGAGGATGTTCAGTTTTGCTGGGTAGTTGATTCTTGACTGTAAATCAAGATCTTTTGCCTTCTGGAATATCATATTCCAATCTCTACGAGCCCTTAATTTAGATGCTGCCAGTTCCTGTATAATCCTGACTGTGGAGCTGCAGTAGTTGAATTGTTTGTTTCTTGCAGTTTTTAGAATTTTCTCTTTGATCTGGGACTTTCAAAATTTGGCTATAATATTCCTGGAAGTTTTTCTTTTGGGATCTCTTTCAGGAGGTGACTGGTGGATTCCCTCAATTTCTATTTTACCCTCTGCTTTTAGGATCTCAGGGCAATTTTGCTATATTATTTCTTGAAAAATGAAGTCTAGGCTCTTTTCCTGATTGTGACTTTTAGATAGCCCAATAATTTTTAAATTATTTTTTCTGGATCTGTTTTTGAGGTCAGTTGTTTTTTCAATGAGATATTTCACCTTTTCTTCTAATTTTTGGCTTTTTTGGAAGAGTTTTATTTCTTCCTGATTTCTTGCAAAGTCATCAGGTTCCTTTAGTTCCATTCTGCATTTGAAGGAGTTATTTTCTTCAGAGAGATTTTTCATCTCCTTTTCCAGCTGGTCAATTCTGCTTTTTAAGAATTCTTCTCATTTGCCTTTTGTTTTGCTTTTTCCATTAGCCCTAAACTGGTTTTTAACATATTATTTTCCTCATTTTTTTTGTATTTCTTTCACCAAGCTATTGATTTGGTTTTCATGATTTTTCTGCATCACTCCATTTTTCCTCTACCTTCCCTAATTTCTTTTCAAAGCCTTTTTTGAGCTCATCCATAGTCTGAGTCCATTTTCTATTTCTCTTGGAGGTTTTGGATACAGAAGCTTTGATTTTGTCATCATCTGAGTATGTGTTTTGATCTTCCATGGGACTGAAGTAATTCTCTATGGTCAGATTCTTCTTTTTCTGTTGTTTACTCATTTCCTTAGCCCAAGACTAATTTACAGCACTTCCAAGGCTTTGGGTTTTTTTTTGGGGGGGGGGACACCCAACTGGGACCATTATTCCTCCAAGATCTTATGCTCTCTTGCCTGTGCTTTGATATGTAGATGACCACCTCACTTCCCTCTGCCCTGGAGTTACAAGGAGGAGTCCTGCTTGACTGTCTTAGTATGGAGGCCCAAACTGCAGCCTGGATCTGAGTGTAGGCAAGCAGCAGAGTCCTACCCCAAGGGAGGACAGAGAAATTTCTGCAGTCTTCCCTGACCTGCTTAGTGTCTGTGGGCTTTGCTCTGGGGTGCAGGCTGCTTTCTCCGGATTCTCACTGCAGGTTCTGCGTCTTGTGCTTCCTCACTCCACACTTACTCTGGTGTAGCAGAATTCTCTCCCAGGTCCCTTCAAGCTGTTCCCTGGCTGTGCTGTGACTGGGGCTTTTTCCAGCTCGCGGTCCTGGTGAAATACACTTTTCCCAAAACTTCTCAGTTATCTTGGACCAGGAAAATGTATCACTCAGTCTTTCTGTGGGTTCTGCCCCTCTAAATTTTGGCTACAGTCATAATTTGACAGCTTTTGGAGTTTTTTGGGGAAGAAGTTCCCAGGAAATGCTGCCTTCACACAGCCATCTTGGCTCCGCCCCCCTAAACCTCTTGCTTATTAAAGGAGAAAACTGAAGCTTCAAGAACTTTCATACCAGTAATAAATAGTAGAACTATGATGTGAATGTAGGTCTTCTGATGCTAAATGCTGCAATTTTTTCCATTATACCACTAAAATCTCAAAATAAGTACCCTCAAGGAACTTAAAGTTAATAGAATAAAATGACCTATCTACCTATAACTTAATATGGTAGATTGAGTTAAGTCCTTGCTCTGAGCCAGGCACTGTCCTAGGACCTGGAGACCAAAGAATGAAGTACTTCTTACAAACCCATATTCCCTGGAGGTGTAAACACTGTTATATACATAACTGCATATGAAGCATTAGCAGTCACCATCCTACTCAAGCATCAATACAGACTAAATGCTAGGTATCAAAAGTAGTGAATATAGGGTCATATATTCCCATCATTAATACAGATAATCAAAAGTTGAAGGAGTCTGGAATTATTTGCAATAAAAAGTCTAAATTTCAGACCAGAAAAAGTACTCAGTTTAAATTTGTATTGGTAGGGGCAGCTAGGTGGTGCAGTGGATAGAGCACCGGCCCTGGAGTCAGGAGTATCTGAGTTCAAATCCGGACTCAGACACTTAATAATTACCTAGCTGTGTGGCTTTGGGCAAGCCACTTAACCCCATTGCCTTGCAAAAACTAAAAAAAAATAAAAAAAATTTGTATTGGTTAGGACCTTTAAAGAAACCTTCAAGCTCAAATAAAATCAACAACATTCTAAGGTACACAATGAAGAAGTGAAAGATGTCCTACTGCTGATATAAAGGGGATTAGTTATGTTTTGTGTGTGTGTGTGTGTTTTGCAATCTGTATTACTTTCACCCTGATGTCAAATAGTATTCTAGTATTTCTTTCCAGAAGAGAATGTCTAATGTCTCAGTGGTGGAAGGAAAAATTATTATTTATTTCTGTTTTCCTCTAATGAGATTGATATTAACAAGGACCAATTAGTGACCAAAGAGTTTTTAATCTCATTTTAACTCTGTTTACTCTCTGTACTGACTCTTTTTTGTTTGCTTTTTGCAAGGCAATGGGGTTAAATGACTTGTCCAAGGTCACACAGCTAGGTAATTATTAAGTGTCCGAGGCCGGATTTGAACTCAGGTCCTCCTGATTCCAGGGTCAATGTTCTATCTACTGTACAATCTAGCTGCCCCCTTGGATTAGTTTTTAAAAGCAATTGAGAGCCAGATAGCTGAGAGGTAAGAATGAATTTAGCAAACAAAATATTTCTATATATAAATTACAGAAAATAGGATTGAATCAAAACCCTGCCTTTGTCTATGTACAATTTTATAAAGTGTATATTAAGTGTAATATAGTAATATAGCAGTTTAACAAATCTGTCCTGCTTATCTTTGTTTCCAATAGAATTTTTTTTCTCTCATAGGTATTTCTTAATATTTCATTAAGGCTCCTTCTTTCCCCCTTTGTTTCCCCCTTCCTCTTTAAAAGCCTTCTTTTATCTCTTCTTTCCCCTTCTTTTCCTTTCCCTCCCCTACTTTATGTCCTTTTCTTTTCTCCTTCCTTTTGTACTTCTTTCTTCCCAAGTGGAATTTCTCTCTTGTAACCAGGAATAGTCAAGCCTGGAAATAGGTCTGGATATAGGTCTTACTTGTCTGGCAAGAAACAGGCAGTAGTCCTAGATTTGCGAAGTCCTGTGTGCTCAATGCATGAAAGCTTCCTTCAGAGATAGTGATCACCATGTGAGGAGCATGGAGTTGGCTCTCTGCTTCATGTTGCTGCCCTTCTTTTTATTTTTACTTTTTTATTTTAGATTTTTACAAGGCAAAGGGGTTAAGTGGCTTTCTGAAGGCCACACAGTTAGGTCATTATTAAGTGTCTGAGGCCGGATTTGTACTCAGGTACTCCTGACTCCAGGGCTGGCGTTCTATCCACTGTGCCACCTAGCAGCCCTGCCCTTCTTTTTATAAGAGAAATCAGATCTTTCCTTATCCTGTTTGTTTTTTCCCTTCTTAGACACTGGATCAGCAGCAGCTTTTCATAGAAGAAGAAGAACTGAAAGAATTAGACAATCACATCCATGAACAAGAATATCAGTTCAAAGCAGAAGCAAAAGATCTCCCAAAGCAAAGTAACAACACCAGTCAGCAAGACCAGTTCCACGTCCAGAAACACAAATATGAGCAGATCAGTTCTTGGAATTCATCTCTTGCTGGTGTTCAACTGCTTTATTTTCAACCTTAGAATGGGTCTAATCTTCATCCAAATGGGGCAGGAGTTGAACGTCTTCACCAATGAAACCCTCTCTTAGCCCACTTCCATGTTTAACTTTTTCTTTTTTTCATTTGCCAGGTGATACAACAGAGGGAGCAAAGAAAACTCCAACAAGGAGTACCTCCAAGAGAACTAAAATAGAGAATTAAAATTCTAGTCACATAAGTAATTGCATTTTTTTCTTGAACATTAACAAATGAAAAGTAATTTCAAAGGTTAAGATATTTGCTTTTTTTCTACTCATCTACAAAACTGTAAAACCTTTACTGGATCCCAAGAAAAAAAAATACAAGATTTCTAAAAGAAACTGTATTCCCTAAAGAACAATTCACAAATTTTCTTTAAAAGACATGCCAATTAGGAATGACATACTTAATTAAAAATCTTGCTTTAGTCAGATATACATTTATTAAACACCTATATGTGCATTGAAGTGTGGTTACTAATCTAAAAATGAAACAGCTTCTTCTCTATAGGAGCTTACATTCTCCTGGAGAGAGCAATGTTCTATGATTAAAATAAAATTTGAAGAAAGGAGGAAGCTGCAATAACAAGGGATATCAGGAAAGTCTTCACAGAAAAGGTATAATCTCAGATAAGCTTTGAAGGAATATTGGGATTCAGAGAGAAAGTAGTGAAGGAAGACTTTGTAGGTATTTTAATTTCTAGTTATTACTTTTTTCTAGTTACTGCCTCCTCAGTGGTTTCACCCCACTCCCCAAGATATAGAAATAGTCATCTTTGGCACCTGATTAGATAAGGGAGAACAGATAAGGAGATTAAGGGTCAAAAGTGACACCAAGGTTATAGACTTGATAATCTCTATAGTAATAACATAAGGATAATAGCAGTCCAGGTTCAGAGGTAAAATAACATAATGAGATTGCATTGGTCTGTCTTCTAAACACTAGCAAATCAGATTTCAGATTTGAGGAAAGATTAGAAACTTTCCAAGTTTGGAGGTGGGACAGTGAACAGGTGTAATTTGTCTGCCAACAAACATCAAGACTGGTTTGATGAAAATAATGGGTGTGTGGGGCATTTAAACCCTAACCCCAAATGACTACTCTGAGAACTCTCCAAGTGGCAGCAAAGAGTTAAGATTTAATACGGTTCTTTCAAGATGCTGAGTAGTTCCTAACTATGAGAGAGAGAGAGAGAGAGAGAGAGAGAGAGAGAGAGAGAGAGAGAGAGAGCAGGAAAAGGCAAATTACAGAAGCTGAAGCAGGGTTAAAAAAACCACAAAAACCACAACCCATTCCCCCGCCTCTTTTCTGCCGACCCTTACGGCAATTGGTCAAACTTGATGGTCTAAAGAGAAGGGGAGTATACTTGAGCGTTCCCAGAAAAGTTAGTCTTTGTTTACATTTTATAAGGTTAGGGTGACATGATTTTTCTACCTGGAGATCCGGGTTCCCATGCTCATCTGATTCTTGAGAAATAGAAACTGAGGCCTATGGCTTAGACTAATTTAGTTTCTGTTTCTGAAAAGTCAGCACTTTGCCCCTCACATGGGGAAATAACAGACATTCCACATTTTCTAATAAAGTATGTAATAAGCCAGATTATTCAAGGGTGAATTAATAATTGAATTGATTTATGGACCTAAGGAATTCTTATCTTAAGAAACTGTCTTCTCTCAGGCAAAAGGAGTTGTACCCTTTAGCAATATATAGTAATGCTACTGTTAGGACTTTTAAAAGAATTAATATTTGCTGGCTTATTCAAAAGAATGTGACTTATTTTAAAATGTGTCGCAGTAGTAGGTGGGGAAATCTTTATTCAAATTTCCTACAGATTTGCTCATAAAGAACTATTATTATGATGATGATGTTCATTGAATAGCTCTAATTTAAAAAAAAACCCTACTTTTTTTGCATAGAGAGGAAAATAGTTTTTCAGAACTTTTCATATAAATGTCAGCTTGAAACTTTCTCTAACAATATAGTCTCCAAAAGGAAACAATAAAGATGTAATTTCTTTTTTCAATTGATATTTTATTTTATTTTTCCAATAGCATGTTATGAAAGTTTTTCAACATTCATCCACATGCATATGCATATTTTTAAATTATATAATTTCCTTCCTCCTCCCCTCAGTGGTGACCAGTCAGGTGAATATTGTACATACACACTTGTGTTTAATATGTTTACAGATTAGTCATTTTCAGGATGAGCAATTAGAATTAAAGGAAAAGAAAGAAAATTATGAGATAGGAAAGAAATACACAAGAGAAATTTTTAAAAAGTGAATGTAGTGTTCATTCAGATTCTGTAGGGGTTTTTTGGTTTTGTTTTGCTTTATTTTGTTGTTGTTAATGTGTACAATGTTCTCTTGGTTCTGCTTCCTTCCTTATCCTGTAATTCATTCCATGCTTCTCCAGAGTCCAACCATTCATAGTTTATTATAGAACAATAGTATTCCATAATATTCATACACTATGACTTGTTCAGTCATTCTCCAATTGATAGAAATTCTCTCAATTTTCAATTCTTTGCTACTACAAAAAGAGTTGCTATGACTATTTTGGAAAATGTAGGACTTTTCCCATGTTTTATGATTTCTTCTGGATATAAGCCTAGTATTAGAATTGCTGGCTCAAAGGGAATGATCAGTTTTATTGCTCTTTGGGTATAGTTCCATATTGCTCTCTAGAATGATTGGATCAGTTCACAACTCCACCAGCAAAGCATTAATGTCCCAATACTCCCACAACCTCTCCAACATTGATCATTTTTCCTTTCTGTCATCTTAGCCAATCTGATGGGTATGAGGTGGAACCTCATAGTTATTTTAATTTGCATTCCTTAAAGATGTTATTTCAAGGGAAGCCAGGTGGCACAGGGAATAGAGCACTGGAGGATCTGAGTTAAAATTTGGCCTCAGACATGTAATAATTGCCTAGCTTTGTGACCCTGGGCAAGTCACTTTTTCTTTTTTTGCAAGGCAAGTGGGGTTAAGTGGCTTGCCCAAGGCCACACAGCTAGGTAATTATTAAGTGTCTGAGACTGGATTTGAACCCAGGTACTCCTGACTCCAAGGCCAGTGCTTTATCCACTGCGCCACCTAGCCACCCCTGGGCAAGTCACTCTTAACCCCATTGCCTTAAACAGAATTAAAAAAACTTTTTTTAAAAAAAGATGTTATTTCTGAGAGAGAAGTCTGTTGGATCCCCATTCTGCCACCAGTTGCAGTGATGTATTGATCTTTCTGTTTTCCAACTGGGTAGCACCAAGAGAAAAAGTCAAAAAAGCTTCTTTAGATAGTGATCACCTTCAGCCTTTGCCACCACAGCATGTTTCTCCTCTTCAGAATTGAGCAGCCATGATTGAACGGGTCCAGATGCATCCTGTGAGGAATGTAGGGCATTGTTGGTCTTCACAGGGTGTGTGTGGGGGGAGTCCCTAGGGAATCTATTATAAAGGGGGAATGGCCCCAGCCAATCATAAAACTGGGAGAGCTTTCCTAATCCCATTCCAAAGATGACAAACCCAAGATTAGAAGAAACTAGTCCTTAACTGGTCAAGAGTAACTTAGGGACTTGACCTTCTCCTTTGCACATGCTCAAGGAGATCTATCTGTTCTTGCTCATTAGTATAATGAGCAAGGTGGGGAAATGTATAGGAACCAGTGCATCAATTAGATTTGTGACCCCAGCCTATAGTTGGCATGAAAGGGCAGGAACAAAGCCTTTCAAACTGAATAAAAGAGCTTGTATTTTGGGGTTTCCCCGCCCCTCTCTCCCACCATGAGAGAGGTGTGCCATTTTGTTAAGATATCTTAATAAAAACTATTTTAATCACTTTGGACTAAGTATTCTCCAGCTATTTATAATCCTTAATCACCTGGTGCTTCAACTTTCTATTTTTCTTGTTCATTTTTTATTTGCTTAAAAAGAGAATAAAGTAAATCAAGAAGTTAAATTTGAAATGACTTATTTCTTACCCCTACCTATAACAATTGTAATTTTGTTTTTAGCAATGTGCTAAGGCAATCTTTCTTAACATTAACTTTAAAAATGTGTAGGGAGAGAAGGATACTAAAAAATTTGTTCCCTTTTTAGACTCCCTTTTCTAAAGGAAAATCTTTATGCCTGGGGGATACAATTCCATTAAAAACAAAACAAAATAAAACAAAACAATAGTTAGCTGTGAATAACTTAATCTCAGAAGAATTACCGTAAGTAACATATGTGTATAGCTCCAACAAAAGATGATTAAGTACCTATAGATCTAGGTACTTAAAGGTCAAATCTTCCATTTTTACACTGCCAACCACTTGTTTCTGAGACTAAAATCTACCCCTCAAAGCAAACCTTTGGATCTTTAATTTTTTTTTTAAATTGCCTGGAACAATTATGCAGGACAGTAATGATCATTCATGTTTACAGATCCTTCAGATTCTCATTATGTAAAGCCTTTGCCATAAATATTTTTACTAACTTTGATTATAATGAATGTAAATACATTTTATCAGCTCTGTTGTGGGCCAACAATTTATAATATTGTTCTTCATGCATAATAGCCTTTCTTCTGGAGTCCTTAAAACTGCTTGTTAATCAAATGACGATCGTTTTTATTGAAAAAAGAATTACTATGCATATTTCATACTTCCTTTCATTTCTACACTCATGGTACATTTCCCTAATTTTCTGTATTAAAAATTACATATTTTAGGTTAATAGTAGGTAGTTAGTGGACTTCTTTATTTAATTGGTATAATCTGACTCTTCACTGAATGAGTTTTTGAGTTGATAGAAAAAATTCATTCACCTCATACTTCACCACAAGTTAATAGCTTATCTGACCTTAGATACTTAATAGTTACCTAGCTGTGTGGCCTTGGGCAAGCCACTTAACCCCATTGCCTTGCAAAAACCTAAAAAAAAAAAGTCTCGTCCTGCAGTCTCAGTCATGGTCGACTTTCTTACACGTGGTGATGATCTTGTTCTTGCTCCTGCAACTATGGATGCCCCAAGGTAGAAAGGGGTGATGGGGGGAGCAATCACACTCCCTGAACCATCCAAATCAGACATGGGAACGTGACCTCTTCCCCCATATGCTGAACCATCTCCTTTCTACCTTGGGGTTAGGGTTGGGCATTCTCATATTATTACCTCTTTAAGTCTCTTTGACAGTGTTTCTTTCCAGTTTATTTTTTTTTTAGGTTTTTGCACGGCAAATGGAGTTAAGTGGCTTGCTCAAGGCCACACCGCTAGGTAATTATTAAGTGTCTGAGACCAGATTTGAACCCAGGTACTCCTGACTCCAGGGCTGGTGCTTTATCCACTGTGCCACCTAGCCACCCCCATTTTTACTTTTAAAAGTATTGTTTCTTCAATTTTTTCTTCCTCTCTTCTTTGGTTATTAAAATCCTTTTTGATCTTTTCTAAGAGGTATTTTTGGTTTTTAGACCAATTCTAAAACTTGAGTCTTCATACATAGGCATTTTGTCAGTTTTCCTCTTCTGAGATGGCATTTTTATCATCTCTCAGAATAGTAACTTTTTATAAGTTCGAGCTTATTTATTTATTTTTTCTCATTTGGATAGTTGAGCTCTGCCTGGGACAAAGGGGGCATAGTCCCAAGCTTTTTGTGCTGGGGTCAGGGGTTTGGTCTCTTGCTTGCTGCTTGCTTATGGTGCTTCAGATGCTAGTGGTATTCCCTGTGTTAGGGTAGCCCAACTCAGTACCACCTGTTGCCCCAGCAGTGTTCGGGCTTGAAATTTGTCCTCCAAGCTGGACTTGGGACCTTCACTGCTAGCCTGCTGCACCACTGGCTTGCTCAATCTGGACCTAAGCTGCACGGTGGCTAATAGCCTCCAGTTGGCTTTCCAGCTCTCCAGTCTATGCTGGGCTAAACTTCCCTTTTATCCACATGAGACAAAACTGTACTGAAGTTCTTCTAAGATATCTTGAGTTGATAACATGCAGGTTTTTTTGTGGATTCTTCATATTAGGGTATGTTTTAGAGCTGTTTCAGGAAAAGCTCTGGGAGTTTCCTAGCTTCACACTGCCATCTTGGTTCCTCCTCAAGTTCCCAAAATGATTCTTAACACATAAAGTAGAATGGTAGATATTCATATGCAAAGAAATAATAATCACAGGATAATAATTGTGAATAAGCTACTACTCTAATAGTTTAATAATTTATTATCCTAATACCAAAAAGAGAATCTGGGGTAAGGGGGGGAGGGAATTTAAGTAAGATAAGAAATTATAAAATGATACATAAAACTCTGGCATCACCTTTCCAAAAAAAGATGTTTAAAATCAAAGACTAAGAAAAACAATTGAATTTGAACAAGCTGATTTATGAAGAATGTTTCACAAAATGAACTACATTTCCTCTTCCACTTGTTAAGTACACAGCTAATGTGTGACTTTTAGTAGAACTCACTTTTAATAATGACAATAGTGGTCTTTGCTGTCAGCTAGCCGTATACTTTGGAGTGCAAAGAGGCCTCTTATCTAACCTCAGGATTCCATATCATGATATTCTTTTGTCCATTCATTTAATTATTTATTATTTTATTTTCCTCATTACATGTAAAAAATTTTGACATTAGTTTTTAGAAACTGAGTTCCAAAGTAGTTCAATTCCTCCTCTCCTCCTCCCCCCCCCAATAAAGAAAGCAAGCAATTTGATATGGCTTTTTATTTTTCCAATTGCATATTTTGAAAGTTTTTCAACATTCATCCACATGCATAAGCATATTTGTGAGTTACATAATTTCCTACCTTCCCACCTCCCTCCACTCAGCATCGGGTGAATATTGTCCATACTATGGAGCCTTTTCTTTTTTTAGGTCTTTGCAAGGCAAATGGGGTTAAGTGGCTTGCCCATGGCCACACAGCTAGGTAATTATTAAGTGTCTGAGACTGGACTTGAACCCAGCTACTCCTGACTACAGGGCCAGTGCTTTATCCACTGCACCACCTAGCCATCCCCCTATGGAGCCTTTTAACAATATTCTGGATAGGCAGATAATCTGATTCTGCTGGTACAGTTTTTTTTTTTTGTTTGTTTATTTTTGGGGTTTTTGCAAGGCAAATAGGGTTAAGTAACTTGCCCAAGGCCACACAGCTAGGTAATTATTATTAAGTGTCTGAGGTCAGATTTGAACCCAGGTACTCCTGACTCCAGGGCCAGTGCTCTATCCACTGCACCACCTAGCCACCTCATGGCACAGTTTTAAACTCAGGACTTCACAAATCCATTTCATTGTTGGTCAGGTATCAGTCATACGGAAATGATTTTTCATGTTAAATTGAAACCTACTTTTTCTAACTCCCATCTCTGCTCAGCCCTTTGGAAAAAATGCAAAAGACTTTATTCTCCTTGCCACAGGAAGACCCTTAGGATAAGTCTCCTGAGGGATAGGTCTCCTGAGGGTTTACAATATCCTCCTCCCTCCCTCCCTCCCTCCCTCCCTCCCCACCAGGTGAGCTTCAGTTTCTCCTGAAGCAAGGCAGTCCCTTCATTGTTAGAATTTCCCCTCTCCTCCTATGTTGACTTTTCAACATCCAGGGATCACCCAGGCCCTTCCATTCCTCTGCAGAAAAGATGACTTTTTAATGACCTTTTCCTCCTTATGGAGCAGGCGACACAGGAAGAAATCAGCACGACTTAGCTGAATGAATTTCACTTTCGCAGGAAGTGGTCCAGTGACCAAAGTTCTTAGTGTATTTGGTAGATTGAGGTAGATGCCTCCTGCTCTCGGTCTGTGGTGGGTCTGCTCTTGCGGATGCTCGAATTTCTGATGACTGCTGTTCCGCAGAGGATGCCTTTCCTCCAGATCTGTAACTGCGCAGCCGGCTTTTATTAATGTTTTTTTAGAAGAGGGGGTGGTGATAAAGAAGAGGCTCCAACACGTCCCAGCTGGCATCACGGAGATGGCGAATCGTGCCTACTGCCTGGTACTTCCCGTGATATTGGGGGGGTTGCTCCTGAAGCTGTGGGAGCCCCAGGCCGTGTCAGGTAGGGAAGGAGAGGGGTCCAGGGGACCTGGGGAGGGAGCCGCGCTTCCAGGTCGGCCCCGGGGCTATGGAAGCATATTGGGCCGGCAGATTGGCTGGACTGATCTCTCCACAGGCACCCTGGGATGGACAGCCTGCCATCCTTTTGCTATGAGAGATCCGTCCCCTCAACTGATCTCTCCCCCAGTTCCTTGAATACACGTGGTCAGAGCCGCTAGCCCTTAAGAATCATTTATGCTAATCCTCCTCCTCCCCTTCCTTCCTCTTTTTTTTTTGTTATTTTATTTTACTTGTTCCCAATTTTTGTAAGTTTATGAGTGCCACCCTTTTCTGCCTCCCTCTCTCCCTCCCTCTTCCCCAAAGGCAGCAATCACATTTTGATTCTTATTAGTGCAATCATGTTTAACATATTTCCATTTTAGTCTTACTGTGAAAGAAGAGTTAGAAACAAGGGGGGCGGCTAGGTGACGCAGTGGATCGAGCCCCGGCCATGGAGTCAGGAGGACCCGAGTTCAAATGTGACCTCAGACACTTGATAATTACCTAGCTGTGGGACCTCGGGCAAGTCACTTAACCCCACTGTTTTATAAAAACAAGAGGGGAAAAACAGAAAGAAAGAAAAAAAATGTAAAAGGAGTTTGAAATGCTCTGCATTCAGATTGCATAGGTTTTTCTCTGGTTACAGATAGTATTTTCCTTCACGTGTCTCTTAGAATTATCCTTGATCATTGAATTGCTGAGAAGAGCGGTGTCCATAGTTGATCATCTCACAGTGCTGTTGTTAATGTGCATGGTTTCCCAGCTTTTCTAAAGTCTACTCACTTAGGATTTCTCCTCCCCTCAACCCTCTCCCCCTCAGTCTAGGAATCAGAGTTAGGAGGAGGTCATGGACATTAATACTATCCTGCCACCAGTCTTTTTTTTTTTTAACTTTTATGACTAATTTATTCTTTATCTACTTCTAAGTATTTGCTATTGATAACAACCCCCTAAAGCAAGATTCACTGGTATTGCCACATCATATGGGGCCTTTGCTGTATATTAATAATACTGTGATATTTTCTTTAATGAAAGCTGAAATGATTGCTTTATTTTTTTACATATTTTTATTTTTATTTATTTTTTTATTCTCATTTTGTACAAATGTTTTTTTACATTAATAAAATATTCTTGTTTAAGAGTAAACAAAATACCCCTCCCCCCATGAATATAGACTTGCTTGGGCGATAAAGTAAAGGGGAGAGAAAAAAATTAAAATTAAAAAAAGATAATAGTAATAATTGTAGGTATGGCCAGGTGGCGCAATGGATGAAGCACCAGCCCTGGAGCCATGAGCACCCGAGCCCACATCCAGCCCCATAGAACCAACAATCACCCAGCCGTGTGACATGCAAGCCACCCGATCCCCACTGCCCTGCAGAAACCAAAAAGAAGAAAAAAAAAGACCCAAAATAAAATAAAATAGTAATAATAGTAGGGGTGGCTGGGTGGCAAACAGAGCATTGGCCCTTGAGCCAGGAGCACCTGGGTCCAAATCCGGCCCCAGACACCCAAAGATCACCCTGCTATGTGGCCCCAGGCAGGCCACCCAGCCCCATTTGCCCTGCACCCCTCCCCCCAAATAATAATAACAAAAATGTGCTTCAGTCTTTGTTCCAACACCAACAACTCTGTCATGGGTGGATCGCATTCTTTATGGTAAGTCCATTGCAAAAGTTACTTCTATATTTTTCCAACGTTGCCATTGCTGATCACAACTCCCTCCTTTCTTATTTCTCCACTACCATGTACTATATTTTCTCTCTCCTTTCACTCTGACTCTGCTGTAGGGTCGCTGAGTGGCACAGCAGACAGATCCCTGGTCCTGGGGCCAAGAGGCCCTGAGCTCCTATACCACCCCTTAGGCCCAGCATCCACCTGGCCCTATGGTCCTGGACAGGCCT
The DNA here is from genome assembly GCF_037893015.1 of Macrotis lagotis. Taxonomy (NCBI): domain Eukaryota; kingdom Metazoa; phylum Chordata; class Mammalia; order Peramelemorphia; family Peramelidae; genus Macrotis; species Macrotis lagotis. The sequence goes on along the minus strand of NC_133660.1, from coordinate 233,889,063 downwards.
TCCAATCCCAGCCCCTTGCAAGAAGTAAAAAAGAAAATGTGTCATATCTGACCACTCTCCCCCCATGGTCCATCCTCTCCTCCTTTATTCACATCCCCACCCCTTCCCCCTGCTCCCCCCTCCTTCTTACTCCAGATGCCTATACCCCATTGGGTATATATGCTGTTTCCTCTTCTAGTCACCTCTGATGAGAGGAAAGGTTCCCTCATTCCCCCTTGCCTCCCCACTTCCATATCATTGCAATGGCTCATTGTAATAAAAAAATCTTATTGTATGAAATAGCTTGGCCTATTCCCCCTCTCCTTTTTCTTTCTCCTATTACATTTCCCTCTTTTTCTTTCTATTGACTCCATTTTTTATACCATATTTTATCTTTAAATTCAGCTTTCTCCTGTGCTTCAACTATAAAAGCTTCCTCTACCTGCTCTATTAACTGAGAAGGTTCATATGAGTATTATCAGTGTCATTTTTCTATGCAGGAATACATGCAGTTCATCAAGTCCCTCATATTTGCCCCTTCTCCTCCAATCTCCATGCTTCACCTGAGTCCTGTATCTGAAGATCAAACCTTCTGTTCAGCTCTGGCCATTCCAAAAGGAACATTTGAAATCCCCCTGGTTCATTGAAAGTCCATCTTTTTCCCTGGAAGAGGACATTCAGCCTTGCTGGGTAGTTCATTCTTGGCTGCATTCTAAGCTCTTTTGCCTTCCGGTATATTATATTCCAAGCCCTATGAGCTTCCAATGTAGTTGCTGCTAAGTCCTGTGTGATCCTGACTGCAGCTCCACAATATTTGAATTGTGTCCTTCTGGCTGCTTGTAATATTTTCTCTTTGACTTGGGAGTTCTGGAACTTGGCTATAATATTCCTAGGGGTTGGTTTTTTGGGATCTCTTTCTCGGGGGGATCGGTGGATTCTCTCCATTTCGATTTTGCCCTCTGCTTCTAGAATATCAGGGCAATTTTCCTGTTGTAATTCTTTGAAAATTATGTCAAGGCTCTTTTCCTGATCATGACTTTCATGTATTCCAATAATTTTTAAATTATCTTTGCTAAGTCTGTTTTCCATATCAGTTGTTTTTTCAATGAGATATTTCACATTTTCTTCTAATTTTTCATTTTTTTTTGTTTTGAAGTATTGATTCCTGATTTCTGGTAAATTCATGAATCTCCCTGAATTCTATTCTTTGTCTGAAGGATTTGTTCTCCTCAGAGAGTTTTCTTATCTCTTTTTCCATTTGGCCAATTTTCCTTTTTTAAGGCATTCTTCTCCTCAATAACTTTTTGAACTGTTTTATCCATTTGACCTAAGCTGGTTTTTAGCATTGCTATTTTCTTCAGCATTTTTTTGGATTTCCTTGACTAGGCTGCTGACTTCATTTTCATGTTTTTCCTGCATCTCTCTCTCTCCTTTCTTTCCCCAGTTTTTCTTCCAACTCCTTCATTTGATTTTCAAAGTCTTTTTTGAGCTCTGTCATAGCCTGAGCCCAATTTCTGTTTGTTTTGGAGTCTTTAGATGCAGGAGCTTGTGCTTCCTCATCTTCAGACTGAGTATTTTGACCCTTCTTGGGCTCATTTGCAAAATATTTCTCAATGGTCTTCCTTTTGTTTCTCTGCTTGCTCATTTTCCCAGCCTGGGCCTGGTTTTGGGGTGCTTCCTGAGCTTTTGGGACACTCCCACAAGGGTCTCAGTGTGTGAGGCTCTGTCCTCCCTCCTGGTCTGTGAATGACCATAAGCGCCCCCCTCTGCCATGGGGCCGAGGTGGGGGGGGCTGTTGTTCTATGGGGGGCCTAGACTGGGATCAGGATCTGAATGTGGTCAGAACTCCAGAGTCCTGTTCCAGGGGCACAGGACAGAGCTCTGCAGTCTCTCTTCACTCCCCTCCCTCAGCTCAATGGGCTCATGCCCTGAAGGCTCCTGCTTACGGGCTCCTGCTTCTGTTTCTGGATCTGGGCTGCTGAAAGACCAAGCTGCTAGCTGTGTGCCCTGAGCACTGGGCTCCACGTGCCAGCTCTGGCAGAGGTCCCCTGCTGTTCCCCCACTCTGTGCCCAGTGCCCGGGGTGCAGCTCAGGAGACTCACTGGTTGCTGTGAGCCGTGGCTCCCAGCACCCTGGGGCTGCCTCCAGGAGGCTGAAGTTCTTTCGCTGGCCGCCCCTCTGACCCCAGGGAGCAGAGCCTTTCTGCTCTTTTCCAGGTTACCTTGAGTAGGAGAACTGCCTCACTGGGTCCCTTTGTGGGTTCTGTCTCTTGAAAATTTAGTTAGAATCCTTAGTTTCAAGTTTTATCAGAGAGTGCCTAAGACTCGATCCCTTCTTGTTGCCATCTTGGCTCTGCCTCCTCCCTGCCACCGGTCTTAAGAGAATCTTGGGCTCTCTCACCTGTAAATCAGGGCTTTAGATGAACTCGAAATCTGACTGTTTCTTCATTTTCAAAAGAGAAAAATAATTGTAGTCCAGAGAGGTTTCACAGTACATAGGAAATGACAGAGGAAGGATGGGAAATGAGTAGTACATCAGGTGATTTCCATTGTTAGAAGCTTTTGACTAGAATCCTAGCACTTCTACTTCCTATTGGACTACAGGGGAAAGACAATTACTTTCTGTGATTTTCAGTTTCTTCTGCAAAATGAGGTGGTGAGGGTAAAAGGAAAGCATGTTTATTGGATGACTCTAGAATATTCCTTTAGAAGTCTGAAGTCTAGAAGAAACATAGTGCAGGTTTTCTGTTCTTGTGCTAACTGGGGCCTCAGACCACAACGAACTGCAAAAATACCAAGGCCACATTTTACCTCTCATAACTTTTGTGTCTCCATTCCATGTCTTTTGGAGATTAAACTACTGAACTGGTGATCCTTGTGAGTTCTGTGTTTGTAGATCCTGATCTCTTCCCTGAACTCCCTCCCCTCCCAGGTCCTTGTTTGCAGATGTAAACCTGGAACCCATAAATGAATTTCAGAGTGGGGAAGGTCTATGAATTTGGATAGGGGAAAACACATACATCTTTGTTTCAATATGCTTGGTTTCCTTTATAACCCTGTAATTATATGCATTTAAAAAAACTTTTGGGAAATGGTCCATAGATTACATAAGACAGTTAAAGGGTTCATGGCAATAAATGGCTGAAGTATCCTTGTTTCAGAGGCAACACTTGAATCAAAGCAGTCCTCTGATTCTAGTACCTGGAAGTTAGAAGCCTCAACCAATAGGTAGCCTTGGCTAGCAAATTACTATCTTCTGTTCCTATAATCTCAACAGTTCAAAAATCATATTTCCTGGGGATAGTTATTTCCCTTTCCTCTCTTCCTTGTACTTTCCCTCATTGTCCCTTTCAGTACTACCACTGCCCAGAACTTCCTCTATTTCTGACTCTTTCCAATGTACTGTCTGGAATCCGCATTCAATTGTTTTGAATCTGCCCTCCAACTTCAACCCCCTATTTTTTTTTCCATTTTCTGCTCCCCCAAACCTGGCTTTTTCCAGAATACTCTCTCTAATACTGATTGTTTCTTCTCAAGTCCTCCCTCATACCAAGCCACTGGTATATGTTTTTCCACTTCTAGCTCCAATACTTGGCTGCTGCCTCTTTTGAGATTTACCAAATATATACATGAATGAGAAAACATAGTTATATGCTTAATATAGCATTATTTATAATTTTATCTATCACATATGGTGCAGGACATATAAATACAACTAAGCAAGGTAGTGCCTACTTTAAATCACTTACATTCTAAAAGAAGATGGCAACATAGAGTTTCAAGGAATGAGGTACCTTAATCTGGAAATAGCTTGGAAGTATATGGTGGCCTAGATTCTGGCCAGGATAAGGGCAAGGCTCACTTGTTGGGGTCTCAAGGCAGATAGGAGGAGAATGAGAGGGATGACCAGAATGGAGGCAGTTATAGCTTAGAAATAGTTGAAGAAGTGCCACCATCCAGGCAGATCCTTGATGCTCTCATCAACTAATCTCCAAGTCATTTTTCTTCTTTCTCTAGAAGAGTTCATGACTCCAGGTTTTTCTTTCCAACCCAACACTTGTCCTCTTTCCTTGGGAACTGCAATATAGATGACCATGTTTCCTCTAATAGAGATGAATTCTAGAAAGCTGGATAGAGAGGAATGGATGTTAGAAATGGAGTAGAGAGAGATAGATGAATAAGGATTTTGACAAAGAGATAGCCAATAGATTTGAAGATGCCTCTTGCAACTTAAAAGTATTAATTAAATTAGATAGCTCTCTTGTTAAGACATCTCTTGAATCCAAACCCTTCTCCATGTTCACATATCTCATAACCCTGGTTTAGGCAGGTTTTTTTGGTTTTGGTTTTTTTAACCTGTACTTTTCCCCTTCTTACTTGGACTACCATAAAAGCCTTCTAATCACTTTTTCTCATCATGTTCCTTTCCCCTTCTAGTTCATCTGCTACCTGGCTGCCAAAAGTTCTGGTATGACAACTGACTGCCACTTCTTTTCTCAAAACGCCTCCATAGTTCACTATTACTTTTAGGGTAAATACTTTTAATTTGGAGGGTTTTTTTTTAAATAATTCCCTTCCTTCTAGCCCTATTTCCTGTAGCTCCCCTGCATAAACTCTGTTTTAATGAAAGTAACAAATAATTCTTCTATTAATTCAATACTCTATTTCTCGCCTCAAAGCATTAGTACAAATTCTACCCCAAGCTTGGAATCTTCTCCCTCTCCTCTGCCTCAAATTCTTTGCCTTTCTTCACGACTCATTTCAGTTGTTACTATCTCCTTGAAGCTTTTACTGAACCCCCCAATTCTTAGAGTTCATTTCTGTCTTCATTTTTTTTGTACTATGGTTATTCATAGCATCCAGGTTGAGCACAGTAAAAGCTAGTAAAAGGGCAAGCATACCTTGGAAATATTTCAGGTTCCATTCCTGACCACCCCAATAAAACCAATATTGTAATAAAATGAGTCACATGAATTTACTGATATTCCAATGCATATACTATACTGTTTATACAATACTATAAATAATTAGTGTGCAATAATAGTATTATGTCTAAAATATGAACTAACCTTAATGAAAATAATATTTATTGCTAAAAAATTCTAACTCATTTTTTTTAGGTTTTTGCAAGGCAAATGGGGTTAAGTGGCTTGCCCAAGGCCACACAGCTAGGTAATTATTAAGTGTCTGAGACCGGATTTGAACCCAGGTACTCCTGACTCCAAGGCCGGTACTTTATCCACTATGCCACCTAGCCACCCCCCAATCATTTGAAACTGAAGAAAGTTGCTTTCTTTTTTGCTAGTGGAGAGTCTTGCCTTGATATTGATGGTCACTGACTGATGAGGTTGTCATTACTAAAGACTGGGGTGGTTCTGGCAATTTCTTAAATTAGATAGCAATGAAGTTTGTTACATTTGTTGACTCTTCCTTTCACTGGAACACTTAGAAGTCATTGTAGGGTTTTTAATTGACCTGATTTCAGTATTGTTGTGACTAAAGGAATAGGGAAGCTTTAGGAGAGAGAGAGAGAGAGAGAGAGAGAGAGAGAGAGAGAGAGGAGTGACTAGTTGATGGGGTAGTCAAAACACACACATTTATTGATTTAGTTCAAAGTCTCATATGGGTTTGATTCTTGGCTTATCATAATAATGATAAAGTTTGAATAATGTGAGAATTACCAAAGTGTGACACAGAGACACAATAGGAGTACATACTGTTGGGAAAATGGCACCAAAAGACTTGTCCAAAACTTGTTTGTTGCCACAAACCTTCAATTTGTAAAAAAAAAACAAAAAAAAAAAACAAACCAAAAACCCATAATATCTGTGAAGCATAATAAAGTGAAGTGCAATAAAATCAGGTATGTCTGTAGTTTATTTTGATACAAATTGTATCCTGTTTTTATATTTATCTCTAATAGGTAGCCCAATGCATTGTACTTAATGGAGGCTTAATAAATGCTTTCTGAATTAAATCTGCCCCATCCTGTGACTCTACTGTCCAGCTCTCTATGTTCCACATTATAGAACTGATGCATTTTGTCTTTCCTCATTCTTGTAGATTCCCTGAAAGTGAGAATGAACGAGAAGACTCAGATCGTATCCTTCAATGCGAATGTCATCATCAACTGTGAATTGTATGACTTTCACTTGCTACCCCTGGAAATCAATGGCATTGAGGTCAGGTGGTTCCACAGAAGGACAAACTCTGCCAATGAGGTCAAAGTCTTTGAATACTATGGAGGAAAACAGACTTCTTTCAGATCAGGAGCAAGCATCTCAATATCAGGACTGAGAATGGGAGATGCCTCTCTCTTCCTGCCTTTGATCCAACTTCAGGAAGGGGGAGAGTACAGGTGTGAGGTGATAATCTCACCAAACAGAGCCCAGGCAACATCCAGGCTGGAGGTGGAGGGTGAGTGAGAAGGGACCTGGTTTCTAGTGATCCCTGTGTGTTGGATGGCTCACAGTTGGAGATGTCTGTGTGGGCAGAGAATGGGCTGAGGTGGGGACTATATATTAATTGATTAGTCAGTCAAAAATGATAACTTCCATTTTTAGAGTCCTTTGAGTTTGCTCATGACAAATCTATCAAGTATTTGGAATGAGGATTACTATGCCCATTTTATTGAAGAGAAAACTGAGAATCAGAAAAGTGATTTACAGATTTACAGAGAAAATTACCCAAGCTGGGACTTAAACCCAGAGTTTCTAGCCCCCAAAGTTCATTGTTCTTTTAATCTGTACCTCAACCCAGAAATTTAATTCAGATTCTACTAAGTACAGCTCATGCTACTGCCTAGTAAATTGGGCTGCACCTTGGAGTAGTACAATCTTCCTGATTGGAGTCAGTATCTACATGTAGGAGATTCTTAATGCATTGATATATGGACCAGGAAAAAAAGATTCCCAGGCACCCTCCTTAGTATTTATGGCTTTTACTTTGTGTGTCTCTGGGAAGGAAATTTCTACTCTGTGTAATTCAATTTTTTTATCTGTAAAATAATTCAGAAAAATAAATTTTTGTCTTTTGTTGATTCAGCATAGTTAAATCTATGTATGTGTGTGTTTGGAGTGTGAGTGGGTATCCTCTAATGCATGATGGGAGGGTGAGGAGTGAATTTTCTGGGACAGTGCTTACCACAGTTCCCTGCTCATAAATATTTATTGATCAACTGACTGATTTCCAATATGCTGTTAACATGACCTTTAACAATGCATCCTATCTCCTAACAGCTCAACCCTCCTCCATCCTGTTGCCACAAGAAGTTGTAGTGCAGGAAAAGAAAGTGTTTACCCTGGAGTGCATAGTGGCAGGGTTCTATCCTGAGCCAGTTCAAATCATTTGGAAAAAAGTGATTTCAGGAACTCACTCTCTCATTGTGGATAATTCTGAGGCCATCAACATAAGTTCCAACAATGATGGTACCTTCAATGCCACCAGCCACTTAATTCTGCAGCCACTTTTGGAAGACAACGGAACCATCTACCAGTGTGTGGTTGTCCATAAGTCACTACTGACCCCATTACAAAGTAGTACTACCTTGATTGTAACAGGTATACACACCCTTCCTAACTTTACAGATTCTTAAATTCAGTGTAGAAAATTTTATATATTGCTCCTCTTCATTTTTTTAATTATATAAATATTTTGTTTTCCCATTACATACAATGGTAGTTTCTACCAATCATTTTTTTTGAAGTTATGAGTTTTACATTTTTTTCTCCCTCCTTCCCTTCTCTCCCTGCCTTCCCCCAACAGACGGCAGTCTGCTTTAGGCTTTATATTTGCTGACATGATAAGCATAGATTGAAATTGAACTTGTTGTGAGAGAAGAATCAGATCCAAAGGGAGGGAAGAAAGCATTTGAGATAGCAAAATGATATAATATGTTACAACTTTCAAAAATTGAAACTAATATGCTTTGGTCTTTGTTTAAACTCCATAGTTCTTTCTCTGGGTACAGATGGTATTCTCCATCACAAATCCCCTATAATCGTCCCTGTTTTGATAGCATGAGCAAGTCCATCAAGGTTTATCATTACCCCATGTTGTTAGTGTGTATAATGTTCTTCTGGGTCTTCTCATCTTACTCAGCATCAATTCATGCAAGTCTTTCCAGGCTTTTCTAAAATCCTGTCCCTCATGATTTATTTTTTTTTTAAATTTTCCTTTAGATTTTTTTTTTTTTGGCAAGGCAGTAAGGTTAAGTGACTTGCCCAAGGTCACACAAGCTAGGTAGTTATTAAGTATCTGAGGTCACATTTGAACTCAGGTCCTCCTGACTCCAGGGTCAGTGCTCTATCCACTGTGTCATCTAGCTGCACCCCCCATGATTTCTTATAGAACAATAGTGTTCCATCACATACTTATACCACAATTTGTTCAACCATTCCCCAATTCATGGGTAACCCCTCGATTTCCAATTTTTTGCCATATAGAGCTGCTATAAATATTTTTGTACATGTGAGATTTTTACCCTGTATTCCTGTTTATTTAAAAACCTAGGTGGTACAGTGGATAGAGTGCTGGCCCTGGAGTCAGGAGGACCTGAACTCAAATCTGGCCTCAGACACTTAATAATTGCCTAGCTGTGTGGCCTTGGGCAAGTTACTCTAACCCCATTGCCTTAAATAAATAAAATTTAAATTTTGGCTTAATTGTATATTGAATGATGGAATATATTTTATTCATTTCCTTACTTCTGTTCTCCTCTTTCCTTCTTTTTCCTCCTTTCCTATGTTTCTGTTATCTTTTGACTTATCTCCCTCATTTCTTTTATTCCCCTTTTTTGCTTCTATTCCTCTCCTGTTTTCCTCTGCTCTTCTGTTTCCCTCCTTTCCTCTGTTTCCATTATTGACTCTTTTAGTCTCCTTTGCTTCATTGTCTCTTTTTGTCTTCTTCCTCTCCTGTGGTCTTCTCTGTTCCTATCTTTCATTTTGATATTTGGTTACAAAAATCTTAGTTTATGGTATTACATTGCATAGTATGAAGGTGACACTGAAGCCTCCAGCTCTACCACAGACTACATAAAATTCTTAGTAGGTAGGGGATGACAGCATAATCCAATCATGTGGACATATAACCTACCACATATATATGCACACATATGTATGTATATATGCAAATATAGACTATTTGCCCATTTAATATATCAAAAATTTCACCATGACCAATTTCTAAGAAGACTTTAGGTAAAAATTTAAAACAGAGTGCTAAGTAAGATATTTTTAGTTAACAAACAACAGAGGCCCTCTAAAGAAAGAAGAATTAGTTCTTGCCAACCATCTAAGATGAACTATGATAACTGGGGAGCTATGCTGATACAGAGCAGTATCTATGGCAGTATAACTAGAGCTTTTCTGCAGGGTTGATGGGCTCAATAACTTAAAACAGTGATTTTAAAATTTGCTACATTTTTTAAGGAACATGAACTCTGGTAGAATAGAAAAACTGGGCTTAGTATTTAATTAGTGAGGATACTTAGTTAATATAGTAAACTACCAGATGGTGTACTTGTTTTTCTCCACTTCACCATCCATATCCCAGATGAGCTTTTCCTGGACCTGCCCTTAACCTCTTTCCCCAATTACTATGCTGGTAGTCTCCCTCGTAGCAGATTTTTAGAGTCTTGGGGTTGTTCTCTATAGGAGTGGATGCCCTGTGATCCCTGTCTCTCTACCATGAGTTGAAGTCGCAAGGTCTCTCCTCATGGGATCTTGCATGCTGGTATTACACCTCATTACAGTAGGAGGGAGGGATGCCTTGAGTTCTTATTTACAACTCAATTGAATTATTTTTTCTATAATGAACTACAAAGTTGATTTGAACATACCTTTTGTCTTGGTTCTCCTCAACACCCAAGTGGTCGATTCAACTAGGCACTAGTCAGAGCCCTGCCTTCTAAACTGGGTAAATTTGCAGGAAGAATTGTTTGTCATTGTGAAAAAATTAGAAAAATTGGATACTATGTATTTCCTCTGTTGAGAGAATCAAAAGTCCAGGACACATAGGAGGAAAAGAATCAGAAGTTTTGAGAAGGATTATTAGTCCAGGTGTGTCTGCAAAGCACTCAGTTTTGCTGGGGAAGGAATTGGGAGTCAGTCCCTTGGGGGTCCAGACCTAGGGACATTAATACCATAGCATAAATACTAGGTAGTTCTCAGCACGTATCCTCCAAGGGAAGTGAAATTTAGTGGTGATGATCATTGCGGTAACCATCTGAATTTTTCCTCCTTCTTCCATTTGCAGAGCTTGTAAAGTCTACAGATGTGGAGAAGACCATTATGTATGTGCTGCTAATAGTGATGGTCTTAGGTTTCTGTGTTTGGTTTTTCGTTGAACCTTTTGCAAAAGGTAAGAGACTTTCTGGGAAGATAAGAGGGAAAAATATATGGTGTAGGTAATATTAAATAAAAAGTAGCAAAATTTATTTACATTTTTAATAGAGAAGTGATGGTTTGAACAGGGTATTTCTAGCATTTCACAGTCAGCAGTGTGGTCCCTGAGAGGAGTAGGAAGGAGATGGGTGTACTGAATGAAATTCACTGTGTTGGTGGCTGTCCCCATCCCAAATGGAAGTCTTTCCTTTCATCAGCCCCCTGCTCTCAAGAAAATCTACACATTTCATTCTATAACAAACTTGTTACACTAGAGACTTTGATGTTATCACTTTTGGAAATATCATAGTATGAATCCATCCTCATGCTTCAAAATGAGGCAATGTCATGTACTAGGGGAAAAAAGGACTTCCTAAAGCATCACAAGTAGATTAGGAAGATCTCAATTTGAATCCTGTTTGTGATCTTATTTGGACCATTCACTTAAAATCTCTAGACCTCCTGACACTCATTCTGAAGTGAAGATACTGGACTGTATGATCTCTAGAATCCTTTCCAGCTCCAGTAGTCCATGATGCTCTAAGATCCATGACCTCATTGCTGTGGGTTCTCTTTCTGCCAATTTATTTTTATTTTTTATTTTTTATTTATTTTTTTAGTTTTTGCAAGGCAATGGGGTTAAGTGGCTTGCCCAAGGCCACACGGCTAGGTAATTATTAAGTGTATGAGGCCGGATTTGAACTCAGGTAGTCCTGACTCCAGGGCCAGTGCTCTATCCATTGTGTCACCTAGCTGCCCCCACTGTGCCACCTAGCCACCCCCACTGTGCCACCTAGCTGACCCCCCTTTCTGTCAATTTATGTCACTCACAGGCCTTTCACATTTTAGTAAGTGGTGTTAACCATCAACACTTGCCAGGGTAACTTTGGCTTGTTCTTGAATGAATTATTAGTATCTCTTGAGAGCAGGGTACAACTCAATGAAAGAAGTTCCCACTCCCATGTAATAAGCTTCTGGTAGCTAGACCTGTGTTTAGATGAAAGAAATATGTTTCACCCCAGACTTACACTCAGAAGGACCACTGGCACAGACTCTGAAAATCCAGGGGCACTCTTTCCACATTGTGATAAAGTAAGGCCTTGGAAGAGGGACAAATGTTAATAAAGATATATATACATATATATATGTATATATATTTCTCTAATTTTACAAATTGTCCATTTTTTATGACCTTGACAAACATGAACATTTCCATATGCAGAGTACAGAAGAGGATTGGAAATAAAACCTTGAGTTTCCATTACATAAAACTCGTTTTTAAATTACATGTGAAATTTTGGTAGTTTAAGGTAGTGAGTGGAGAGCTAATCTTGTGTGGAGTCCCTATTCTGGACCCTTATGTTGAGTCCCAGTTCTGGACTCCTTCAATCTTCCCCAGGCAAGCATTGGAGGGGTGGGAGAAAGGATTACAAAGGAGACAAGTACTCCATCAAGATCTCCAATTTCAGGTTGGCTAGGTGGCGCAGTGGATAGGCTTTGGAGTCAGTAGTACCTGGGTTCAAATCCAGTCTCAGACACTTAATAATTACCTAGCTGTGTGGCCTTGGGCAAGCCACTTAACCCCATTTGCCTTGCAAAAAAAAAAAATCTAAAAAAAAAGATCTCCAATTTCTCCAAGTGCTCCATTTATTCACCAAAACACCAGTGCCTAAATGCCTTTCCAGTCTTTAATCCACTCCTACTCCCATGGCACTTATTTAGATAAGGCTCTGATGCTCAAAGACGCTAGGTGAAGATAATTCACAATACTCCCATACACAACGGTTCCCAATATATCTCCCTTCTTGTTTTTGAAACAAAATTATTACATAATGAACGTCACATAAATTGTAAACAAAAGTTGAAAAATAGTATAAACAAATGTCAATTAAGCAATAGTAAAAATCAATATTCCGAAATTCCTTGAAATACTTTTTATCTCCAATTTACAAACAGATAAAGATTGCAAAGTTTTTCTTTTGCTAACAAAAAAAAGCATTCAAAGCAACCAAATTCAAAAATCAAACTTAAAGGAGTAACATTTAACTTTACCTAACTATTTCAGAGTTTAGACACTAACACACTCTCAACACAGAAAACAACTTTGTATTTCAAACTTATCGAAGTGAGATTGTTGGATACCCTGGCTGGCACCAAAATCTCAGAATACAGAAACATTTTCCCACCTCTCCAGGCTAGTAGAGAGATATAAAATGTCCTGTAGATGTTCAAATACACACACAAATACACACATAACCAATCAAGATGGATCTTCAGAAATATAAGCCATAGGCACAGAATTCATAAGACAAAATCCAAATTTCCCAATCCTAGGAAAAAAATCTTCTTTCCCTTTTAACTAATTGAACCACAAAGCTTCCTAATCAATAACCTATTGAAAAATATAGTCATTGCCCAGTCCCCCCTCCTCCCCAAACCAGGAAGAAGGCATGGGGGCTCCTTGATTTCCAAAATAAGTTTTTGGAGGGGTCTTGTCCTTGTAGCAAAGCCTGTATTCCATCTGAGACACAAGCTTGAGTTTTGAAGTTCCAAAAAGGAAGATTTCCTTTCTCCCTCCCTCCCTCCCTCTGCAGAGGGTGGGAACGGCAGAGAATTAGAGAAAGCCTTTGAAATCACCTAAGCAGTTAACACCAGTGCCACCTGGAGTTGCCCCACCTTGTGAACAGCAGCCATCACCATAACCAACTGCATGTGACACTCTTGCTCTTAATACAGGAAACACCCAAGTCACAGCCCTCTGCCGCTGGAGCAAGGATTGGTGGCGACAGGGTCTGCGCCAACATCAGGCTTTGCGTCTTCAACAACGACAACTCTCTAGAGTTGTCCGTAGGCTTTTTGGCTCAAACTTAAGGCACAGAGTGCAATGAAGCTGGCATCCAGGGCCAAAAGGAGCAGCAAGCAAGTCCTCTGCATCCAGTTCATGGCGCTGGTATGGACTCCTGCTGATCGAGAAGCTTTATCCCCTGGGGCTCTGGGGCTGACTCCACAGAGTTAAATACTTAATAGTTTTCCCACTTTTGCTGGTTCCTCTTTGTTTAAAATCAGCCCCCTAAACAAATCAACCTGTTACTTTCTCCAGAGTCCTCTTCTCTGGGATGTCACCTGGTTCTCTTGCTTGTATCTGCTATGATCTTATTCTGGACTTTACTCAAGATAATACCTCTTTTATTGTCCCTTTACAGGTACCATATGGTTAGTACCTGTTGGACACCGTATGTAGAGTCCCTATTACAGAGTTTAATGTTGAGTCCCAGTTCTGGACTCCTTCAATCTTTCCCAAGCCAGCTTTGGAGGGGCGGGAGATAAGGATCACAACGGAGACAAGTACTCCATCAAGATCTCCAAGTGCTCCAAGTGTTCTGTTTATTCACCAAAACACCAGTGGTTAGATACCTTTCCAGTCTCTAATCCACTCCCAGTCTCATGACACTTAGTAGGATAAGGCTCTGATGTTCAAAGACACTAGGTGAAGATAATTCACAACACTTCTATACACAACGGTTCCCAACAATCTTGGAACCATGAAGATCTGGGTTCATGTCAGGCTTCTGACTCATATTAGCTGTGTGACCCTGAATAAGACATTTAATTTCTCTAGGTAATGTTCTCAGATGGTAAATTGAAGGGAAGGTGCCTGCCTCTTTGCATTAGAAGAGGGAGGTTTCTTACATCTGAGTTCTCTGTAATAAAGAAGTCACATATTTCTTTCCTCTTCCTATCCCCTTTTATATTTCACACTGTCCTGTGTGTGTGTGTGTGTGTGTGTGTGTGTGCCTGTGTCCACTTCTTTTTTTTTAAATTAATTTAAGGCAATGGGGTTAAGTGGCTTGCCCAAGGTCACACAGCTAGACAATTATTAAGTGTCTGAGGCTGGATTTGAGCTAAGGTATTCCTGACTCCTTGTACCACCACCTAGCTGCCCTGCCACCTGGTTGCCCTGCCACCTAGCTTCCCCTGTGCCCACTTCTATACTTCCTTCTCCTCTTTTTTATATTTTAAAGAACATTTTCATGCATAATTTCTCCCTAATTTGTCCCTCATCAGAGGTCTGTGAGGTAAATAGCAAATATACTTGATCCTATTTCCTAGATGTGGAGACTGAGACTTATAGAGGTTAATCAATCAATCAATATTTATTAATGTTTCAGGCACTGAGTTAAGGTTAAATTAAACATTCACATAGAAAAAATTATGAGAGAGATTCACAACTAGAACTCCGGTTTCTTGACTCTGTCAACCCTGGTGGCTTTCTCTGCTATATTCAAGAGGAAAGAAACAGATTGGGAAAGGCAAGCACCTGGGTGATTCACCAGTCTCTGATATCATGCATTCAGATCCAAAGCATGGAATTCTTGGACTAATATTTCAGAGACCTAGTGCTTCTGTGACTTACCAGGTGTCCTTGGATAAGTCACTGCTCCTCTCTAGACCTCAGCTTTCCAATCTCTAAAACTGGGATAATGAGCAGGTGAATTTGCTCAGAATTGCTGTGACTCCTCTGACAGAAGCAGGTTATACATATCTATAAAGATCCTGCTTCTTTCTCTTTTGGAGATGTAGAGAGCCTTATTCATCTTCTTTCTACAGGCACTAACCTTGCCTCAAAACCAAATGGACACATCCTAAGGTGGCATGAATTCTTTTTTAAAATTTAAAATTTTATTTTTAATTCACAGAATAAAATCATTTCTATAATAGAGTACAACTGTGGATTATATATGTGATGGAACACTATTGCTCTTTTAGAAACCAGGAGGGATGGGAATTCAGGGAAGCCTGGAGGGATTTGCATAAACTGATGCTGACTGAGATGAGCAGAACCAGAACAACATTGTCCGCCCTAACAGCAACATGGGAGTGACGAGTAACCTTAATGGAATTGCTCACTCCAGCAGGGCAACAATCAGGTACAATTTTGGGGTATCTGCGATGGAGAATGCCACCTGTATCCTGAGAGGGAATTGTGGAGTTTGAACAAAGACCAAAGAATATTACTTTTAATTTTTTAAAAATGTTATTTTATTATATAATTTTGCTATATCTTATACTTTATGTTTCTTCCTTAAGGATATGATCTCTCTCTCTCACATTACATTTAACTTAGATCAGTGCATACCATGGAAGCAATGTAAAGACTAACAGAATGCCTTCTGTGGGGGGTGGGGGAGGGAAGCAAGATTAGGGGAAAATTGTAAAATTGAAAATAAATAAAATCTTTCTAAGACTTAAAAAAGATAACTGTATATGAAACTGCAAACCTACTATACACATCTTGCTATTCCATTCAAATATAGAACAAAATTATGCTGTAATTGTCTTTTTTCTTTTTTGTCATCCCTTCTCAAATCCCCCCCCCCCCCAATGAATCATCATTGTAAGGGACCTTTATCTCATTTAAGACCTTCACTTTACAGTTGTTGAAATAGAGGTCCAGAGAGGAAGAAATACTTAAAAACTCACAGCCAAGCAAGCACACAACCCTTGCCCTAAATGCACAGCATGATGCTTCTGAAAATTAGAATGTTGAACTTACTTTTCTGTCATGATGTCCAGTTCATAACGCCTTTTTTCTCATAACAGGGAAATAGTGTCAACATTATTACCTTCATTTTGTAGGTGAAGAATCTGAGAGTCAGAGAGTTTATGATCAAGTTCACAAATTCAGACAATGGCAGAGGTCTAGGTCTTTGGTTTTTTTTTGTTTTTTTTTTTTAGTTTTTTTACAAGGCAAATGGGGTTGGTTAAGTGGCTTGCCCAAGGCCACACAGCTAGGTAATTATTAAGTGTCTGAGACCAGATTTGAACGCAGGTACTCCTGATTCCAGGGCTGGTGCTTTATCCATTATGCCACCTAGCCACCCCTCTAGGTCTTTGTTTTCTGAGGCTAGATCTTTCTACGGCATAGCTTTGGGGCTCCACTCTGGGTTTCCGAGTGAGAGGTTTTTCTCTGCATTAGCCTCTGTCCTTGGTCCTGATAGACTGGGATTTGGGTTGAGTGGGGAGTCTGGTACAGTTGCTTGATTTGTTTTTAGCCTACGCAGGACCATAAATCTTTCTCCTCAGTGGCACCTTGCTAAGTACACTCCCTAAAACAGAGCATCTCAAGCACCAGAAGTGGAGAACTTTCTATTTTGTGATTTGGGGATAAAAGCCCAAGCCTCTTAAACTGAAGCTTTTCCTAATGACCTATCCCCTGAGGGAGAATAAGGAAGAACTCCTTTTTTTTTCTGGAAGACTAAGTATTTGGAAAAGAATAAAAAGCTAGAATCTATTCAGTTGAGGGAGAAATAACCAGGATTCACTTTGAGTCCTGTGGTCCATGTCCAGAAAGATAATCTCTCTTTAGAATATCAGGCCCTCTCAGCATGGTGTCTGACCTGGCTAGGTTTACAGAAACAGATCTCCAGGTAGAACACTCAGCCCTTGAGACTCCTCTCAGAAGGAAGATCCATCTGAAGGTCATAGGTAAGTTGAGGGTGGAAGGTGACCTTTATCTACTTTCTAAGATTATTCCCATTTTCTGTGGTTTTAGAGTGTCTTGATGAGAAGTTAGCAATGGCCATGTTTGTGGAAAGGTGAAGAGTCCTTCATTCTATTCTATTCTACTCTAGCCCAATCCTTTCCATTCAAGTCAAGTCCATAACTGTTTAGAATTATAGACTGTCAGGCTGGAAAAGACCTCCAATTTACCTTTCCCCATCCTTTACCTGAGTAAGAATCCATTCACTAATGATTTAATAAAACTTATCATTTGTTTCCACTCTAAGATTTATAAAAGATTTTCATTAAATAACCTTGTCTTAATAATAATAAGTAGCATTAATTTAACATTTTAGGTTTCTAAAATATTTTATAAATATGATATCATTTTTCTCCTCATAGCTCAGGGAGATAGTAGCTCTTATCATCTCCATTTTACAGATGGGGACCCTAGACAGACAGAGATTAAATGACTTGCTTGAGGTCATACAGCTAGTAAGTATCTGAGACAAGTTATGAATTCAGATCATCCTGACTTCAGGTATAACATTCCATCCACTGTACCATCTAGGAAATGTTTCACTAACCTTCCTTTATAGATGAGGAGACAGAGAAGTCAAGCAACTTGATTATAATCACACAGCACATATAGAAAGCATTTGAAGTCACATTCTTAACATGTGATCATTTAATCTCCACTGAAAGGTCTTTAATAATGGAGAATTTTTTACTCACCTAGAGAGCTCAGTCTTATTTTTTTAAATAAGACTTCTTATTTTTCTTCTTTTAAAATTATTTTCTTATCAATTTATATTTTTAAATAATAGAATTATTATTACAATTAATTTTTTATTCTTATTTTTCTTAATCTCATTTGTATTTTTTAGAAATTATTTTATTATTATCTTTCATTTGCAAGTTTTTATTTTCTCTCCCTTCCGTCTCTATTCCTATTGCAACCCTCATAACAAACATGTACAGTTAAGCAAAGCAAATTCCCCTATTGGCCATGCCCAAATATGCATATCTTAGTTTGCATTTTGATCCATCAGGATGTCAGAAAGTGGGTAGTGCCCTTTGTCATCAATCTTCTGGATCTCAATTGTTCATTACATTAATCAGAGTTTGCAAGTATCATTTTTCTTTATAATGGTGTTATTGCACAAATTGTTCTCTTGTTTCTGCTTGCTTCCCCCTGCATCGATTCATACACATCTTTCCAGTTTTCTCTAAAATTGTTCAGGTTGTCATTTCTTCTGGCTCAATAATTCTCTCATCAGGTTCACTTTCTAATAATTCTTATGGTTAGAAGTTGTTTTTCCACTTATACCTCACTGAAGTTTACCTATGCTAATTCTACTTAGTTTTGACCTGTAAGGTCAACTGAAGTAAGGATAACCACTTTTTTTTAAAGGCTATCCCTTCAAATAATTAAAGATAGCTGTCATATCTCCCCTAAGTCTTTTCTTGTCCAGGCTAGACATCTTCAGTTGTACTGACTGATTGATGACTGGCCTGGTTGCCTCTCTACCTCTGTATTCTTCCTTTGCACATGGCCTGGTTGGTCAATGTATGACATTTCCAAAATGTGACAGCCAGAACTGATCACAATACTTCAATTATGACCAACTCAAATAGAAATGGTGACCACTTTATGTATATATAAAGATTGAATTAGAAAACTACTTGGCAATGTTATCCATATTCTATTGTTTTTATTTATTTTATCAACATGTTTACTAATATTTTGTTAAAATATTAATATTTGTTTAAAAATTACTTCACAATTTCATTTTTAGTTTGGTTTGGGCCATATCTGAAAGTTTTGCTAGCTGTATTGTGGCTTCTGGGTCATGTTAGAACAGGTTGACACCTTTTTTTAAGCAGGGAACACATTAGATATGGTGCAGGGAGAGGGTGGCATTGGGGGGATAAGCCTAGCTAGTCCTATTTTCAGGGGTGTTTAGTGTAATAATAATAGCAACAATAATAATACTAGTAAAAGCAACAGGAATCTTATAGTGTAGTAATAATAATAATAATAATGGCTACCATTTCCTTAGTACTTTTCAGGTGTACAGAATGTTTTCTTTACAACCACACAGGGAGGTTATAAATAGTTAAAATGTGAACTCCCTGAGGGCAGGAATTTTCTTTTGCTTATTTTTGTATCCCAGTGCTTTCAGCAGTACCAAGTATATATTAGGCCCAAAATAAATGTTTGTTGATTGAGTGATTGACTCATGATGAAGAAATAATATTTCAGAGAGGTGAAATGACTTACACTTAGACACCTAGTAAATGCTCAGATTTCAATTCTATGTTCATCTATCTTCAACTTCTGTGGGGTTTTTTCTGACCTGGTGCTGCCTCCCTAAGTCTCCAGAAGAAAATAGGGTGGAGTTTTACTTGGTGATCTTATCTGCTCCCATGCATTTACTCTTAGCCAGTCAGGACCTAAAGAATGGCAGGCTGGGGTCAGAAGGCTGCAATGATCTCTGTCAACACAAAGTACATTTTCCTGTGTCCTGACTCTCACCCTGAACCTCTTTTTCTCTCTAGTTCAACCCAAGCTGAAAAAAGATCTGGTGTTCCTCAGACCATCTCCAGCTTGGGGAAAGTGTGACCTTGACATGTGTGAGATCCTCTCTTTTTTCCCAGAACTGTCATGGTGTTTTGGTATAGAGAGGACAGGCTGATGCAGGAAGGTACCAAGACATTAGAGGCTGAGGAGGATGGGCAGCTTTGCTCCTGCACCAGCAAGCTGCAGTTCTCTCCTCAGTTGAAGGATTTGGGGAAGAAATTCATATGTAAGGCTGTGGTGGAAGGAGGGAGCCTGTGGAGAGGCATTGGGTCCTGTGGGCAATAGGTAAGTCCCCACCAAAGGATCTTATATGAGTAGAAGGTGATTCTGAAGGCACACTCAACACTAATGAAAAGAAAGCAAATATTGCTATAGTGTAGGATATCATGAGCTGGTTGATTTACAAAAATATGGAAAGACTTTCTAAGAAAAATGCTATTCACCTCCAGAGAAACAGATGACAAATGGAAATCCATATAATACAGTCTTACATATGTGTGTATAAGTTTGCTTCCATAATATGTTAATGTTTATAGATTTGTTCTGTATATTTATCTTCCCTTAAATGTAGCCTTCTTTTTTTTTAATGGTTTAATGGGTAATTGGGGAAAAAACAAAATATATTAAATCCATATGTGTGTGTGTGTGTGTTTTGCTGTCCATTTTAGAAGTAGCCATAAATCTTTTAACTCAATTCTACAGAAATTTTTTCGATTCTATATTTTCTGCTTTGTTCATTTTTTAAATATTTAATATTTATTCTCATTTTGTACAATTTTTTATACATTAATAAAATATTCTTGTTTAAGAGTAAACAAAATACCCCCTCCCCCCAAAAATAGACTCACTTGAGCAATAAAGTAAAGGCGAGAGAAAAAAATTAAAATAAAAAATAATAGTAATAATTGTAGGTATGGCCAGGTGGTGCAATGGATGGAGCACCAGCCCTGGAGCCAGGAGCACCTGAGCCCATATCTGGCCCCATACACCCAACAATCACCCAGCCGTTTGACATGCAAGCCACCCCAACCCCATTGCCCTGCAAAAAACCAAAAAAAGGAAAAAAAATGCCCCAAATTAAATAAAATAGTAATAATAGTAGGGGTGGCTGGGTGGCAGACAGAGCATTGGCCCTTGAGCCAGGAGCACCCGGGTCCAAATCCGGCCTCAGACACCCAACAATCACCCTGCTATGCGACACCAGGCAGGCCACCCAGCCCCATTTGCCCTGCAACCCCCCCCCCCCCCGAAATAATAATAATAAAAAATGTGCTTCAGTCTTTGTTCCAAAACCAACAACTCTGTCATGGGTGGATCGCATTCTTTATGGTAAGTCCATTGCAAAAGTTGCTTCCATATTTTTCCACCGTTGCCATTGCTGATCACAACTCCCTCCTTTCGTATTTCTCTACTACCATGTACTATATTTTCTTTCTCCTTTCATTCTGACTCTGATATAGGGTAGCTGAGTGGCGCAGCAGACAGATCCCTGGTCCTGGGGCCAAGAGGCCCCGAGCCCCCCCCCCCCCTTAGGCCCAACATTCACCTGGCCCTATGGTCCCGGACAGGCCATACAATCTCAGCCCCTTGCAAGAAGTAAAAAAGAAAATGTGTTATATCTGACCATTCTTCCCCCATGGTCCATCCTCTCCTCCATCATTCACATCCCCCCTCTTCCACCTGTCCCCCCCCTCTCCTTCTTACTCCAGATGTCTATACCCCATTGAGTATATATGCTGTTTCCTCTCCTAGCCATCTCTGATGAGAGTGAAGATTCCATCATTCCCCCTTGTCTTCCTCCCTTCCATAATCATTGCAATAGCTCATTGTAATAAAGAAAAATCTTACTTGAAATATCTTGGCCTATTCCCCCTCTCCTTTTTCTTTCTCCCATTACATTTCCTTTTTTTCTATTGACTCCATTTTTACACTATATTTTATCTTCAAATTCAGCCTTCTCCTGTGCTTCATCTACAAAAGCTCCTTCTACCTGCTCTATTAACTGAGAAAGTTCATATGAGTATTATCAGTGTCATTTTTCCATGCAGGAATACATGCAGTTCATCATCATTAAATCCCTCATATTTTCCCCTTCTCCTCCAGTCTTTATGCTTCACCTGAGTCCTGTATTTGAAGATCAAACCTTCTGTTCAGCTCTGGCCATTCCAACAGGAACATTTGAAATTCCCCTGGTTCATTGAAAGTCCATCTTTTTCCCTGGACGAAGACATTCATTTTTGCTGAGTAGTTGGTTCTTGGCTGCATTCTAAGCTCTTTTGCCTTCTGGTATATTATATTCCAAGCCTTATGAGCTTTTAATGTAGTTGCTGCTAAGTCCTGTGTGATCCTGACTGCAGCTCCACAATATTTGAATTGTGTCCTTCTGGCTGCTTGTAATATTTTCTCTTTGACTTGGGAGTTCTGGAACTTGGCTATAATATTCCTAGGGGTTGGTTTTTTGGGATCTCTTTCTTGGGGGGATCGGTGGATTCTCTCCATTTCTATTTTGCCCTCTGCTCCTAGGATATCAGGGCAATTTTCCTATAGTAATTCTTTGAAAATGATGTCAAGGCTCTTTTCCTGATGGTGACTTTCAGGTATTCCAATAATTTTTAAATTATCTTTCCTAAATCTGTTTTCCATATCAGTTGTTTTTTCAATGAGATGTTTCACATTTTCTTCTAATTTTTCATTTTTTTTGTTTTGAAGTAATGAGTCCTGATTTCTCGTAAATTCATCAATCTCCCTGAGTTCTATTCTTTGTCTGAAGGATTTGTTTTCCTCAGAGAGTTTTCTTATCTCTTTTTCCATCTGGCCAATTTTTCTTTTTTAAAGCATTCTTCTCCTCAATAACTTTTTGAACTGTTTTATCCATTTGACCTAAACTGGTTTTTAGCATTGCTATTTTCTTCAGCATTTTTTTTTGTATTACTTTGACTAGGCTGCTGACTTCATTTTCATGTTTTTCCTGCATCTCTCTCATTTCTTTTCCCAGTTTTTCTTCTAACTCCCTCATTTGATTTTTTTTTAGGTTTTTGCAAGGCAAACAGGGTTAAGTGGCTTGCCCAAGGCCACATAGCTAGGTAATTATTAGGTGTCTGAGACTGGATTTGAACCCAGGTACTCCTGACTCCAAGGCTGGTGCTTTATCCACTATGCCACCTAGCTGCCCCCCTCATTTGATTTTCAAAGTCTTTTTTGAGTTCTGTCATAGCCTGAGCCCAATTTCTGTTTTTCTTGGAGTCTTTAGTTGCAGGAGCTTGTGCTTCCTCATCTTCAGACTGAATATATTGATCCTTCTTGGGATCATAGATAATGTATTTCTCAATGGTGTTCCTCTTTTCCTCTGCTTGCTCATTTTCCCAGCCTAAGCCTGTTTTGGGGGTGCTTCCTGAGTTTTTGGGACATTCTCACAAGGGTCTCAGTGTGTGAGGCTCTGTTCTCCCTCCTGGTCTGTGAATGACCATATGTGCCCCCCTCTGCTATGGGGCTGAGGTGGAGGGGGCCCCTGCTGTTCTATGGGGGGGCCTAGACTGTGATCAGGATCTGAATGTGTTCAGAGCCCCAGAGTCCTGTTCCAGGGACAGAGCTCAGCAGTCTCTCTTCACTCCCCTCCCTAGGTTCAATGGGCTCATGCCCTGGGGGCTCCTGCTTACTGGCTCTGCCTGCTTTTGTTCCTGGATCAGAAATGTAGTGGCCAAGCTGCACTGCTAGCTGTGTGCCCTGAGGGCTGGGCTTCACGTGCTCCCTCTGGCAGAAGTCCCCTGCTGTTCCCCCAATTTGTGCTTGGTGCTTCCCAGGGTGTAGCTCAGGAAACTCCCCCGCTGCTTTGAGCCTTGGCTCCCAGTGCCCTGGGGCTGTCTCCCAGAGTCTGAAGTTCTTTCGCTCTGACAGCCACCCCTCTGGCGGGCCACCCCTCTCAGCCTTTCTGTTCTTTACCAGGTTACCTTGAGTAGAACTGCCTCACTGGGTCCCTCCGTGTGTTCTGTCTCTCAAAAATTTAGTTAAAGTCCTTAGTTTCAAAGATTTATGAGAGAGCACCTAAGACAAGATCCACTCTGGTCACCATCTTGGCTCTGCCAATTGTAGCCTTCTTATGGGTGTTGGAGGAGGCAGGAAAAAGAAAGCAAAAAGTACAGAACAGAGAAAAAACTGCAAGGAAGCAAAGAAAACTTGGGTAGCAATTTTATAATATTGATTTTTAATTGTTTTGTCATAGTTGTTCTTTCTGTTTGCTTTATTTTAGTTAATGTGTTTGTGGGTTCCATGACTTTGTTGTTAGTGATTTTCATTTTTATAAAGGACAGAACCATCCATCTCTGGTTATTTATCCTTCTTTTCAAGCACAGCTAGCTCTGATATACCTAACTTGGTCCAGTGTTGCCAACTGGTAATATAAAGTGAAAACGTAATCTCTAGAGTACAGTAATAAAATTGATTCTAATGTAATAAGTGACATCTTTCACTATGTAGAATTTATTCATTTATGCCAAAAAGGTTTATACTCAAATTCTGGGATAAAAAGGGGGACTCTTGATCCCTTGGGTTTATGTTTCCAACCAAAGACTCATGGTGTCATAGTGATGAATGGAGACCAGGTTTGATAAGCCTTCCTGGATGGGATGTCAGGATTTTTTGTGGTAACCCAGCAGTGTCCCTGTCCTTGAGACAAAGGTTTATTGCCTTGGGTTGCCTGACTGGAAATGCCATCTAATCCTTGTCTGAGCTATTGACTATGGAGATTCCTGAAGTGCTCCGAACCTGTAAGAGTCTGTATTCAGACTCCCCTATCCAAGGATAACAGCACCATTACTTGCAGTGGATTGAGTGAAGGGAGAGGCTGGGAGCGGGAAAGGGTTCATCCTTCATCTGCAGGACTAAAGAGATTGAGAGATTAGCCTATAAAAGTATAGGATCAGTACACACACTTTAGTTTGGTTTGGGAATTCTTTTATTTCATGTTAAATATTTTATTTTTTCCCAATTATATGCAAAACAATTTGAATATTCTTTTTTTTTCAAATTTTAGCTTCCAAACTCTCTCTCCCTCTTCTCACATTGAAAAGGCAAAAAGTTCAATATAGATTATACATGTGTATTCATGTAAACACTTTTCCATGCAAACCATTCTGTGAAAGGAATCACAGACAAAAAAATGCAAGAAAATAAAGAAAATAAAGACAAAATATCTTTAATCTGCATTCGAGCTTTTACCAATTCTTTCACTGGAGATGAATATCACTTTTAATCATAAGTCTTTAGAACTCTATAGCTGAGAAAAGCTGTTAGTAATAGTAACACATTTTACAATATTAGTTGGTTGGTTGGTTCTTGTTCTTCATTATTGAAGTAAACTAAAATGACATCAATTTGTTAAAGATGAGTTGCATGTGACTGATCAGACCCAATACGGACTTGGAAGACCCTACCACAGGTTAGGCACAAATAGTCTGTATGAATACTTGGAGTGGGTTCTTTAAACTTCAACATTTGACATTTCCTTTGAGCTGCTTCAATTCTGCCTTGCTCATAAAGCACAGGACCCTCTCTGATGAGAGTGTACCATGCTTGATGGTCCTGTGCCATCAATATTACAATGTTCTCCTGGTTCTCATCAATTCACTTTGTAAATCTTTCCATGTTTTTCAGATGAGCAGGATCTCATCATTTATTAAAGCACAATAGTAGCATTCCATCACAATTATATACAACATCTTGTTCAGTCATTCCCTAATTGATGGACATCTCCTCAATTTCCATTTCTTTGCCACTACTAAAAGAGTTGCTATAAACATTTTTGTACACAAAAGTCCTTTCTTTTTTTTTTATTAATTTATTTGGGGTACAGACCTATTAGTACTATGGCTAGGTCAAAGGGAATGCCTAGTTTTATAGCCCTTTGAACAGTTTCAAATTAGTCTACAGAATGCAATGTTGCTGTGTTGTGGTAAGACAATTCAAGTTTGGCTGTTGCTTATATAAGGATGCAGCACATGAGAGCTACATTTTCTTCATGGAAATGTTCCCTGCAAGCAACTACAACTACCAACAAACAGTGCATTATTAGTGTCTCAATTTTTTCAAATCCCCTTCAACTTTTGTCATTTTCTTTTTCTGTCATATTAGCCAATCTGTCAAGTGTGAGGTAGTAGCTCAGAGATATTTTTTCTTTGAAGTTCAGCTTTATTGACAAATATTATTCCAACTGTTTTTTTCCAAAATAATACAGAAGGAAACAGTTTAAAATTGTATCTTTTCAACAGACTGTGCTACCTGCCCTAGGGGTGACTGACCAGGTAAAGTTGTATCTGTAATGGAGATCTGTGAGTTCCTTCACGCTTCACTGTCCTAATCTGTTGTTGTTGTTTGCAAGGTAATGGGGTTAAATGACTTGTCCAAGGTCACACAGCTAGGTAATTATTAAGTGTCTGAGGTCAAATTTGAACTCAGGCCTCCCTGATTCCAGGAATGGGCTCAATCTATTGCACCATCTAACTGCCTCCCCTAATGTTCTTTTTTTTTTTTTAGGTTTTTGCAAGGAAAATGGGGTTAAGTGGCTTGCCCAAAGCCACACAGCTAGGTAATTATTAAGTGTCTGAGGTCGGATTTGAACTCAGGGACTCCTGACTCCAGGACCAGTGCTTTATGCACTGTGCCACCTAGCGGCTCCTTCCCTAACGTTTTTGACAATCTGCTGTACCATAAGAACTTTTGTTGTCACATGTGCCCTCCATGGTGCATACTATGGTAGCAAGTGAATCAGTTAAGCAACAACTGACAATACTTCTTGACATGTTTTCTGACTTGCAGATTCTAAAACATCAGTCTTAGTAATAAAGGTAGAGAGCCAATACAGGATCCCTATAACACATCCCTCTCTCTCTCTCTCTCTCTCTCTCTCTCTCTCTTTTTTTAGGTTTTTGCAAGGCAAATGGAGTTAAGTGGCTTGCCCAAAGCCACACAGCTAGGTAATTATTAAGTGTCTGAGACTGGATTTGAACCCAGGTACTCCTGACTCCAAGGCTGGTGCTTTATCCACTATGCCATCTAGCCGCCCCATCCCTCTTTCTCTTATGTGCTGCATCCACTTTTTTTCTCAAGTGCTGAGGAAGTAGATTGTAAAGCAAGATGCCAGAAATTTATATGATGTCTTATATAATTTATATAATGTCTCAATAAACAACCTTGGTCCAGGAGATTACCGACACCACATAAAATAAATCCTCCTAGGGCTCATAGACAATCCAGCTGCATGCTTATTGATGAGCATCTAGGTGGTGAACTAGATAGAGCACTGGCTTTGGGGTCAGGAGAATGGAAATTTGAATCTAGCCTCACACACTTGCCACTTACTAGCTGTGTGACCTTGGGCAAGTAGCTTGTCCCTAATTGCCTCACATCCAGGGTCATTTCCAGTTGTTCTGATTAATATCTGGCCCCTGGACCCAGATGATTCTGGAGGAGAAAGTGAGGCTGGTGAGAGCATAGGACTCCCTCACCCAAATCCAATTCATGTGCTTCACCTCACTGATGATGTAGTCTTTGAAAATGAGGGACAAACATTATTATTATTATTATTATGCTTACTGATAACACTTTACAGAACATTCAAACACAGACTTTGAACAGAATTAATGGATAAATTGTGACCCACCACACCTTTACATCCCAGTGATGCAAAAACTAATCCAAGACAGGCAGAGGAGTACTGGTAAGAGCTGTGTTTGACTGATAGGGAGATTTCCTTGGATGCTTTGAAGTCATGACATCTCCTTTGCTGGAAATTCTGTAAGGGTTGAAAATAAGAAACTGAAATAGTCCAATACATTCATTGTAGTTGCTTGCAGGGAACATTTCCATGAAGAAAATGCAGCTCTCATGTGCTGCATCCTCATATAGGCAGCAGCCAAACTTAAATTGTCTTATCACAATACAGCAAAGATTTAATCTGCAGATAGACAAGGCAGAAAATATATCAAATGTTGAGATGCTGTGATTCTTGTGGGTTATAAATCTAAAAAGCAGTACCTTGAAAACTATTTAGTAATTCTTTATCTTCCTTTTGAGATTAAGGCCTGGATCAGAAGGGACTTTTTACAGTCAAGTTGAGCAAGCTGCAAGGGCAAGCTAGCCAGCCAATGAGATAATACTTCATTTGACTTTTGATTTTATGAGGGCCCATTTCTTCTTTCTGATAAATGCTTCTAAAAAAGTTCAAAAATGAAGAATGCTCAGAAATAATGAGATTTTTCTGTCAATAAAGAGTAGAAACCACCCTGATTAATATCTCTTTTGCCTTTCTATTTGACCATATTTGCATTTAATTTCCACCTCGCCACAAGTCATCTGTTAACTAACTTGTAGCCATATTCACACTTCTCAATAACAAATTTCCTAATCATTTCTATCCAAAGTCTTTCTGTCACGTTAAGATACTTGCCAGGGACAACATTAAATCACACAAAATTGGGGCGGCTAGGTGGTGCAGTGAATAGAGCACCGGCCTTGGAGTCAGGAGTACTTGGGTTCAAATCCAACCTCAGACACTTAATAATTACCTAGCCGTGTGGCCTTGGGCAAGCCACTTAACCCCATTGCCTTGAAAAATCTAAAAAAAAAAAAATCACACAAAATTAAATTTAATAAAAGATGATCTATGTTATTTAATGGAACTTGATGGTTTTATTTGATTCTTTCCTTTTATGTTACATTATTTCTTGTAGATATAAGGAAAATTACTCATGAAATCAAGAAAGTGATTCTTTCAAAACCAGATCTCCATTTTATGTTTGCTTGCTTAGAGAGTTGCTGGGAAACTCCTATGTTCCTATAGTCATATAGAATGTAGTTTCCTTGAATGCTGAAGTTCTTTTGATTTTTGTCTTTATAGTCTTGTTCCTCATGATTTTCCTACAGCTAGGACTCACTGAGTTAATCCCCCCACAGACCAGTGATGGTTGTTGAATTAGATGTTGCTGAGATCCTCTCTGAAGCCCCACCAGTTTCCTATTAAAAATGAAATCAAGATCCCCAGGTTTCTAGTTCCCAGATCAGCAGCCTTGGGCAAAAGCAGCTGTTCCTTGACCTGGCAGCTAGGAGAGGAGATGGGTAGAGTGGGTGAGTAAGAGAGGCCAGGAGAGGGCAGAAGAAGAGAGGACAGGGGAGAGCAAGGGAGGAAAGGAGAGAGGACTGAAGGGGAGGAAGGGAAGGGAAGAAAAGAGAGGTGAGGATTGGGGAGGGGAATAGAAGTATTATGAGGTTGGGAGGGTTGACTGGGCTTTAGGTGTAGCCCTTTTGGGGAATCTTAAGAAGCTTGGAAGTGTGCAGAATTGCTTCATTCTACCCCAGTGCCCTCCTAGGTTTGCTTTCTCCTCTCTGGCCCTTCATCTCTAGGGCATCTATGGGATAAGGCCTTGCGGTCAAGGAGTTGGGACTCAATACAGACAATCTTCCTCAGAGTGAAAAAAGCTAGTTACTGAATGGGTGGGTGACTTCCTTCTGCCTTCTCCCTGACTGCTCCCAGGTCTCAGACATGGACTCTTAAAGACCTAAGAAATGGAGAGACCAAATGTCTTGCCTTGTCATTTGGTATTGGAAGAAACTGAGCCCCAGAGAAGGGTTGAAATTCTTAATTCGCATAGGCAGCAGAACTACTGGAGCTGAGGCCCTGGAAGTGAGTCAGGGGAGAAGTCTGGGAGTGACTATTAGGACTCTGGAGTGAGTCTCATGAGGCCACTGGGCTTCAGAAGTTCCCTTGTATTACTTATTCTCCCTCCCTCCCCCACGCCCAAACCCTATACCTGATTGGCACTGTACTCTAGAAGACCAGACAACCCTCAACTGCCCACATTCTTTCATTCTCCCATACCCACAAGCATAGCTTCCTCTCTATGCTATGACTTACAGTAAGTGCTATGTGACTTACAAGACTTTCTAGTACTGAGAAGGCTTTATTTAGTTATTTATTTGACTCTCACTGACATTACTCCTATGGATGTTCACAAGTTCTCAGGCATCAAAATCTTCTTGCCTCCTTCTTATCTCAGTGAGATCCAAACTCTCCTTAAATCTCTCTCTCTTTTAGGTTTTTGCAAGGTAAATGAGTTAAGTGGCTTGCCCAAGGCCACACAACTTGGTAATTATTATTAAGTGTCTGAGGCTGGATTTGAACTCAGGTACTCCTGACTCCAGGGCTGATGCCCTATCCACTGCACCACCTAGCCACCCCCTAGACCTCTCTTTCAATTTTAAACATTGAATACTTCACTTACCTCCACTACTTCTTCCTTGGGAAAGCTTTTTAGACTGTCTAATGTCTTAAAATAGAGAGTTACTGAATTTAGAGTCAGAAGATGGAAGCTCAAAGTCCCAGATCAGTTATTTAATAACCCTGTGACATCTGACCAAGGGATGTGTCCTCCCAGAAACATACTTGAAAAATCAAGGAATGAGATTAGATGAACTCCAAAGTCCTTTCCAGTTCTAAGTCAATGATTTGATGCTTCCTCATTTTCCAGATGAAGATTTTGTGAGCCAGAATAGCTGCAAATCATGTCTGGGACCACCATGACTAGTCTACCATACATAACTGGAGGTCTTAGGACTGAAAGTTCAGAATCTTTTCTGTACATCTCAAAAAAAGGGCCTATTTCCACACCAAATACACATGTATAGTCAGAGCATTACTAAACCCTTAGGACTGGTCCAGAGAGGTGACCTCAAAGCCAGGAAGACCTGGGTTCAAGTCTTTCCAGGAATACATACTGATAGTGTGACCCTGGACAATTAATTCACCTAGCCCCTCAGTAGTCTAGACAATATTGAAGACTATATATTGCAGAGAAGGTGCAGGAGGGGTAGAAGGTAGCATGGAGCAGAGAGGAGAGGGGCAGTGAAGGGTATTCATGCTATAAGAGTCACAGCTTCTGAATAAGGGCTCTCTCCTGTGTGGGATACTCCAGAGAAGGTACCTATTCCTTGCAGGAACATACCAGTGTGATACCAGGTAGAATCCCATGCCAGGACTTAGCATGGAGGTAAAGTGAATATTTTGTCAAGACTTTAAAAGGAAGCAGTTCAGGGAAGTGGGGAGAACACTGGACTTGAATTGGAAAGACTTGGATTTCAGTCCTGCCTCTGCGGATTAGGAATTGTTTGCCTTTGGGCAAATACTCAACTTCTCTGACCTCAATTTCCTCAATCTGTGCAATAAAGGGATTGAACTGTGTGGGCTCTTTAAGGATCTTTAAAGGTCTAATTCTGTGATTCCTGAAAAATTCTATGATTTCATCCATTTCCACTCATACAGGTCTTTTCCTCATAGGCAGACAGTCTTTCAGACTTTTTTTTTTTGCAAGGCAATGGAGTTAAGTGACTTAAGTGCCCAAGGTCATTCATCTAGGTAATTATTAGTGTCTGAGACTGGATTTGAACTCAGGTCCTCTTGACTCTAGGGCTAGTGCCCTACCCACTGCACCAACTAGCTGCCCCCAGAGACTTTTCTGTTTTTGTTTTGTTTTTAGGATTTTTGCAAGGCATATAGGGTTAAGTGGCTTGCCCAAGGCCACACAGCTAGGTAATTATTAAGTGTCTCAGACTGGATTTGAACCCAGGTACTCCTGATTCCAAGGCTGGTGCTTTATCCACTACACCACCTAGCCGCCCCTCCCAGAGACTTTTCTGTAGCTGGATGTGATTCTCCTCTGCCTTCCAGTTCTCTGGGGATGAATTTGTCTGCATTTAGCCATACTGGTACTTAAAGAAGAGGACAATAGCCCCTTTTAGCCCTTGTTCAGACTTCAAGTTTGAACTCTTTGAGAGCCCATCATCATCATCATCATCATCATCATTTCCATGCTGCAATTGGACAATTCCACAGGCTATAGAAGAGAAATATTAATAGACCTAATTCTAGCCTGCATTTTACTTGGAAGAGCACTTTCATCCATATAAGCTGCCTTCTGTGATCTGCATGACTGGACCCATGAGATAGCAGGAAAATGTCTGTCAAAAGCCCATTTGTCAGAAATAGAAACTGAGAATCAGAGAAATTAAGGAACTTTCCCAAGGTTACACAGTGAGTTCACAAAGGAGCTAGCACTAGAAGTACTAACTTTTTCTACCATGCCAGGCTGCCTCTGCTGTGTACTGAGGAAGAAATAAGGCAATGAATGTGACAGGCTGGGAGACACAGTGGTCACTGATGCTCTAAAATCAGCTCCAATGAAGGTAGTATTGGTACAATGGGAGCCAGCTACTGCTCCTCTGACTCACTTGATGGCCCTAGTCAAGTCACTGACACTCTAAAGCCTCGAATTTCCAGTCTATAATATGGGAGGGATGTGAGATCTGCTCTTTTGTAGCTTTAGGGGAATGAATAGGACTATTTATGCTCCACACACTTAGGTGCCCCTTTGAAGGAAGTAGGCTAAATAGAGTGCATTCAATATTTAAAAATATCCTATAACAGGCCATCCTGGTGATTTTTTTTTCTTCCATTCCCTTGTTTGGATCAAGTCATTAAGCACCCAGAAGTTAGGGAATTGTGACATTTTAAAAAATTACACATCAAAAACTAACATTTTATTTGATGATACAAAATTTACTACAACCTTATTATAAACTATAAGAATGCATTTAGTTTGTAGGACATGATTTTTAAGGAATGACATAATATAAAGGGATGTATGTAAAAAAATTAACTCTGTAAATACCTTCAGTAACATTCAAGTCTTTGTTGTCAACATATTGCATGTAAAAATAATAACTTTGTAATTACCTTCAATGTTAACATTGTAACCCTTTGTAACCAACAGTGCATGAATGAAAGAATTCCAGACTACCTCATCAGATCCATTATCCTTCTTCTCTTTATAATTTAATCAATACTTACCTCTTACTTTTAAAAAAATGTTGCAGAAGTAAATGGGGAAATATTTTGAACCATGGGTCTGCATTTTATTTATTTATTTTTATTTATTTATTTTTTCAAGGCAATGGGGTTAAGTGGTTTGCCCAAGGCCACACAACTAGGTAATTATTAAGTGTCTGAGGCTGTATTTGAACTCAGGTCCTCCTGACTCCAGGGCCGATGCAGGGCCGATGCTCTATCCACTACGCCACCTAGCCTCCCGATGGGTCTGCATTTTAATTTCCCACAAATTTGTTCACTCATAATTGAATTGTTCTTTTTTTTAAAAAAACAAATCTACTTTTTTTTCACATATAGAGGAAAATGGTTTTTTAGAAACTTCTCATAAATTGTGTCAGGTTGAAACTTTCTCTTAACAGTATAGTCTTCAAAAGGAAAGAGTAAAGATTTAATTTCTGAGAGAGAAAAGTCTTTTGAGTCCCACTCTGCCACTGGTTGCAATGATGTATTATCTTCTCTGTTGAGTCAGAAAAACATTCTCTAGACAGTAACCACCTTCAGCCTTAGCTGAACCACAACCTGTTTTTTCTCTTTAGGAAGAAGCAGTCATGCTGAACATGTCCAGATTCAACCTTAACCACCCAGTGCTTCAAACATTATACTTTTCTTGTTCATTTTATTGTTTGTTTACAAGGAGAGACTACATTGAATCAAGAAATTAAATTTAAAATGTCCTTTTTTTCTTGTCTTACTTGTAGCATCATGGAAGGAATACTTGTAATTTTTATTTCTAGCAGCATTTTAAGGCAATCTTTAATTACCTCTTGCAAAATGTGAGGAGATAAAAATCTAATTTCCTTTTTTACTCCCTTTTCTATGGACAAATCTTAGAGCTT
The DNA here is from genome assembly GCF_037893015.1 of Macrotis lagotis. NCBI lineage: Eukaryota > Metazoa > Chordata > Mammalia > Peramelemorphia > Peramelidae > Macrotis > Macrotis lagotis. The sequence goes on along the minus strand of NC_133660.1, from coordinate 233,855,851 downwards.
GGGGGGAAGATACCCTGAAATAAGGTGAATGAAAGACTATAGGCTATTAAATGGGCAATAGGATTATGTATTTTTTTTTTGAAAAACCCTTATATTTAGTATTGCTAAAAAATGCCATCCATCATCTGAGCCTTCAGTGTTTCATAATCTCTTTTGCTGGTAGAGCATCTTGCCTTACTGTTCACAGATTCAAACAACTAACTTCTGATGCCTGTGGGTTTCTTTTCTTTTTTTGGATATACATAGTTAAAAAATCATATTCTCTGTACATGTACAATGTTTGCCAAACTGCTGCCATGTGGAGGGGGGGAGGGAGGTAGAAAAATGGAGAACTCATACATTTGCAAATGGATGAATGTTAAAATCTACCATTGCATGTAATTTGAAATATAAAATAAAATTTCAATTAAAAATAATATTCGCCAGTGCAATATTTGTTAAAGATGAAATAATGCTATTCCAGGCATCCTTTGTATAGATTTGTTTGAAGTTTGATTAATCAGAAAATCAGATGTGGTGATTTGGTGTAACTTTCTGTGAAACTCACATTTTATGGTGATAACCAAGATTATACTTAGGAATTTTGTCTATCCTCAAGATTCCTTTTAACAATATTCTTAAAATGTGTTCGGTGTAACTTTCTGTGGAATTCACATTTTATGGTGATAACCAACATTATCCTTAGAAGTTCAGAGAGGACTTTTGTCTATCCTCCAGATTCCTTTTAAGGATATTTTTAAAGGGCTGATTTTCTGACTCTGCTGGAACACTTTCCGGGATGGGAAGTTCCTTTTCATTGTTGGAAATTGTCAGTCATAAGACTTTTCATGTTAAACTGAAACTTGTTTTCCTTACTCAGTCCTTTGGAAAAATGTAAAACGACTCTATTTCCCCTGCCACTGGACAAACCTTAGTCTCCTTGGGATTCGAAGGGAATTCAAAGGTCTTGTAGTCCAACCCATAATAGTAGCAACCCACTTTTCAATACTCCCCACCTTCCCCCAGTGGTCTTCAGCTTCTTCTAAAGTCCTGCCCTCACTATTCAGCAAGGCAGTTCATTTGTCTTTTGGACCATAGCTTTGTTAGGATTTCTCCCCTGTATTAGTACATAAATATCTATTTATTATATTTTGTATTATATGCACATATATTTAAACACTCAACCCTACCATATTAAGCTTTTTTTTTTTTTGACTCCTTGGCTTTTCATCATCCAGGAATCATCCCCCCAAGGTCTCAGATTGCTCTAGGAATAAGAAAACTTTGTAATGGCTCTTACCTACTCAGCAACTTCCAGAACAACCGACACAGGAAGAGTTCCATAAAGCTGGGGTGACTACATGAAGGAAGTGGCGCAGAGCTAGAGTTCGCTTCTAGGTGAAGGCAACCACAGATGCCCCCTGCCCTCCTTCTGCTGTGGGTCTACTCTTCCTCCCGGGGCTGGTTCTGGTTGTTATTCCTAAGCGAAGAGCTTGCTTTGCCTCCGAAACGGAGCCCGCGCAGCCGCCCCGCTTTTTAAAAGCCGGCTGATAAAGAAGAGGCTTCGAACCGTCCTAGGCTGAAATCCCGACGATGGCGAACGGGGGGGGGCCCTTCCTGGCAGCGGCCGTGATATTCTTGGGACTCCTCCTGTCACTGTGGGGGCCCCGGGACGCCTCAGGTAGGCAAGGAAGCAGGTTTAGAGGAGCCGGGGAGGGATCCGCGCTCCCAAATCGGCCCGGGGCTCCTTAAGTGTGTGTGGCGGCGGGTGGTCACTGGGCTGACCGATTGGCTGGACTGAACTCTCTCGCTCCAGATGTATCCCGGCGGGATGGGGATCTGCCATTTTCCTGCTAAAAGAGATGGGCTGCATCCGACCTCATCCCGTCTCCCAATTCCTTTGTTGGTTTATTGATCTAAGTCTTTTATTTGTTTTCCAATTCTACACTATAGTAGTTTCTACCTATCATTTTTTGGGTAAGGTTTTGAATTTTTACATATCCCCCCCCTTTCCCTCCCCTCCCCTCCCCCATAGAAGCAGTCTTAGTCTTTCCATTCTTTCCATGCTACATGGATCAAACTTGAATGTGTTGAGAGAGAAATCCTATCCTTAAGGGAAAAACAAAGTCCTGGAGATAGCACAGTTATGCAGTCCGCAGGATAAGTTATTTTTAAAAAAGTGAAGGTAATAGTCTTGCCCATTCCTCTAATGCACAGCTGCCAGAGCCGCTCAGCATCATTTGGGCTAGCCCCGCCCCCAAGCCCACCCCTTTTTAATAGCGAAGGGAAGCAATCCAGAAGAGGAACAGGTGACAGTGAGAGCAAGTAGCAGAACGGAAAACTGGAAGCCAGATCTCCCTCCCTTTCCTCAACTCTGCCCCCAGCCTAGGAGCCAGGGCTAGAAAGTGATCACGTCCCAACGATGAACGGGTTTCCTTCGTTCTCGAAGAAGACCACGACATCAGGAAGGGATGCCGTGACAAGCACCCGAACTGGATTGGGGGGGGGGGTGTTAAGTCACCAACTTCATTTCCTCCTCCGGAGCCATCGGGCGCCAGAGGCCAGACCTGGATCAGGACGACTGGAGGTGGCCCTGGACGAGGCAATCATCCTGGGTGCCCTCACCTTTAAAATGAAAGATTTAGACTAGATGAATCCGAAATCTGTGACCAGGGGGAGAAAAATGCTTCGGGTCCAGAGAGGTTTCACAGTACCTAGCTGGCAGAGGAAGGATGTGAAGGGTTTTTTGTCACAAATCTTCAGGTAGAGCAGGCAGAAGCTGAATTCTGGGGTTGTGTTGTGTAGGGGAGTCAAGAACTGGGGCCTGGGCTCTGACCCAAGGGAGTTTACAAGCTAGAAAGGCTAGCAGGTCCGGGAATAGAACGACCATCTCCTTCATTTTGGAAAGGAATTCAAAGCTCTTTTAGCCACCCCCTTGGCCATATCCCTCAGAGGTAACCTGCCCTCTACTCAAAGAAGTCTAAGGAATGCTCATCAGGGAATTTCTTTCTGCTTTTGGAAGGTAGCATTAATTCTCATAATAAGTGGTCTTGTCACTCTGACTCTTCTTCACTCGGTGGGCACCCCCTGCACCTTCAACTCCTCTGTGAATGAGGTGATTCTCTTTAAAGGCACTTGCCTACCCAACAAGAGAGCAGTTGACTTGGTAGAATAATGAATTCATGTTTCTGGGAGGGGCACTAAGTGCTTTCTGTATTTGCTATACTGACCAGACAGATTTCACCTCCCTCTCCTTGGTCCATTGCTCTTCCCCTCCTGGTAGTCAGGTTTCTTCTGCTTGGACTCCAAACTGAGCCGGCCACTTTTCTATCAGCCTGACCAAGGGAGGCTCAGAAAGTTGCTCGGCCTGCAGACAAGGTCATGGTTATGACTTGTCACTTCTAGATAGAGTGAAGGCAAACACAGATTTCCCCCCAGTCCCCTGTCAGCAATACTACTGCCCTTCCTGGTAGTTGGGTGTCCAACTCCTTTGACCCCAAACTGCTCAGCCACTTTTCTATCAGCCTGACCAAGGGAGGCTCAGAAAGTTGCTCAGCCTGCAGACAAGGTCATGGCCATTGCTTGTTACTTCCAGGGAGGTTGAGGGAAAACATAGATTCCCTCCCTCTCTCCCTACCCCAGGCCCCATCTGCAGTACCCCTCCTGGTAGTCAGGTTTCCACTCCTTGGACCCCAAACTGAGTAGTCACTTTTCTATCAGCCTGACCAAGAAAGTCTCAGACTGCCTCCATGGTTATGGTAATGGCTTGTCACTTCTAGATAATTTGAAAGCAAATACAGATTTATCCCTCCCTTCCCCATGCGCCTGCCCCTTCTGACCATTCCTTTGCAGTGCTTGGAGGAGGAGTTAGGCAACTGCTTTCCCTCCAGATTGGAAACTGAGAAGCTATTTTACTGCCAGTCTCAGAGAGACTCCTAATGTCCCAGACTGGAGTCATAGTTATACCCTGGTCACTCTTGGGTCACTCTCCCTAAGCAGGAGAACACCATCTTGCTTTTGAATCCCATAAATCTTGCATTGTTTTACAGATTTCCCTTCTCATTTCTCTTCTCTCCATTTCTCTCACCCAGATCCCTGCAGACTGCCTAACTGGTCTCCTTGCTCCCTCTAAGCATACTCTACACACTGCCCACTAGAGGCTATCCCTCAGGGTGCTTCTCCCTTCTAGGTCCTTAGAGTAGTACACCTTTTCTCCTCCTCTAGAATGGAGCTTCCTTGAAGGCAGACTCTTTTGATTTTTGTCTTTGTAGCCCAGATGCCTTGTCATTTTCCTACAGCAAGGTTTTACTGAGTCAATCCCCCCTCAGCAAACCCCCAAGAAGGGCAGTTAGGTGACCCAAGAGAGAGAACATTGGACTTGAAGTCAGAAGGACCCGAGTTCCAATCTGACCCCAGATCCTTGACACTTACTTACTGTGTGACTTTGAATAAATCATTTAGACCTGATTGCCTCACATCCAGGGCCATTTCCAGTCTTCCTGGATTCCTATCTGGCCACTGAACTTAGACGGCTCTGGAGGAGAAAGTGAGGCTGGTGACTTAGCACAGCCCCCCTCCCACCCCCCACTCCAATACAATTCCTATGCTCGTCATGGCATCACCTGCCCTGATGTCCTGCTCTTCTTTGAGAACAAAGAGCAAACAACGATAATAAACTCCAGAGGCCAGCGTTTGCTATTTAGTTTATTACTTAGGTGGAATGGGCTGCCCCAGAAGGGAATGTGTTTCAAATTATTACATGATAATGTTTGTCCTTAGGTGGACAGTTAGGTGGTACAGTGGACAGAGCAATGGCCTTGGAGTCAGGAGGATGAGAGTTTGAATCTGGCCTCAGATACTTGATACTTGCTAGCTGTGTGACCTTGAGCAAGTCACTCAATCCTGCTTGCCTCGTATCTGGGGCCATCTCCATTTATCCTGATTCATATTTGACCATTCAACTCAAATGGCTCTGGAGGAAACAGTGAGGCTGGTGACTTAGCATAGCATCTCCTCACTCAAAATCAATCACCTTCCTGATGTCATGGTTTTCTTTGATAATGAAGGAAGAATATCAATTGCTTAGGTGATCAAACACCCATTTCTTTTTTCCCCTGGGCTTCCGGAGAATATCAGAGGAAGAAGAGAGGAGAGGAAGAGAAGGGGAGAAGGGAGGGACAGACACATGGAGTTGAAGGATGAGTTTGTAGGGCTTTAATTGCAGTCCCTATTGGGGGTCTGGAGAGACTTGAAAGTCTGCAGAACCATATCTTTTACCTCCTTTGCCCTGTCCTTCTACCTCCCTGGCTCTGTTCTGTCCTTCACTTTTGGGGCATCTATGGGATAGGTCCTTGGGATCAGGATGTTAGAACCTAATACAGAAGGATGATGGTGCTAGTTGCTGGGCTCTTTCTTCTTTCTCTCCCTACCTAGTCCATGGTCTCATAGATGGTCTCTTAAAGCCTGGAGAGGCCTAAGGGCTCTCTCTGCCCAGTCTTTTTATATGTCATTGAAAGAAATTGAGACCCAGAGAGGGGACATGATTGTTAAAATAATTCACACAGGTGAAGCAGGAATAGAAATTAGGTCCCTCCCCTTCGTTTTCTAGACTGAGACCCTGGGAGTGAGTCAGGAAGAGGGCTATCAGGGAACGCTATCAGGGACTCTCTGGAGAAAATCTCCAGAAGGTGCTGGATACTTGACTTTCCTTTGTAAGACTTCCCAGAGACCCTCCCTGCCCTCTCCACACCCACAGCTTCCTCTTCCTGCTGTACATTTCTGCTCCAACTCGTGTGGCTTACAAGACTGTCAGTTCTGGGAAGTTCTAAAAGATATTTCTTCTTTGAATGTTCACAAGTTGGCAGGCATCAAAATCATCTCACATTCTTCTTACCTCAATGAGATCCAAACCATCCTCAAACCTCTCTTTCAATACTCAGAATCCAATACTTTACTTACCTTAACTTTTTCTCAGTGGGCAGTATTTAACTTGATGCCAGAAGATAGAGGTCAAAATCACAGATTAGCTATTTAAGAATGCTGTGACCTCTGGCCAAAGCATGCATCCTCCTAGAGACGTATCTGAAAAATCAGGGAATGAGATTAGATAGAATCTAAAGCCCTCTCCAGCTCTAAACCAATGATTTGATGCATCTTCATTTTTCCAGAGTTGCAAGTGGGTGAGACATCCTGGTTTGGAAATGGCTTGGAAGTGTGTGGTGGCCCAAGTTCTGACCCCCATTTGTTGGGGCCTTGAGGTCCCAGGGCAGATGAGAGGAAGATGAGAGGGATGGCCAGAATGGAGGCAGCATAGTTTAGAAATAACTACCACCCAGTCCAGATCCTTGTTGCTTTAATATGCTAACTTTCAAATAACTCTTCCTTCTTTCTCTAAAAAAGTACATGACCTCAAGTTTTTTCTTACTAACCCAACTCTTGTTCAAATCCTTGGGAACTGCAATATACATGGCCATCCTCAAATATCTATGGAGAGATGAATGATAGAGAGAATTTATGGTAGAAATGGATCAAGAGAGAGACTGATAGAGTTAGACAGAGATAGATGACAGCTTGGTAAATAGAGGATTTATTAATTGCTTTCTATGGGACCCATACTATGCTAAGTGTTCAGGATACAAAAACCAAAAAAAATAAGGCAGGCTGCACTCTAGAGGAGCTATCATTCTAATAAGGCAGACAAAACTTAACAGGGACCTAGAAGGGGGGAGGTTGAGAAAGAAAAATATCCCTGAGGGGGATGGAGCAGGCCAAAGGATGAATTAGAAATGAAGAGACATCATGTGCCTGCAACAACTTTGATCTAATCTAGCTCCTCTTTTTTTATGCCCTTCACTTTATTCTACCTAAGCCACTGGCTGGGATGGTCACCCCTTAGATCTCACCCACATCCACAACTGTGCCAGCTCCTGCCATGATTCTAAACTCAGAAGTGACCTTTTCATATCAAAGTCTAGTGTTTTTCCTTCCTCTCTTAGTCTCCTTCCACCTTAACCTAGTCTTCACCCTCACAATAACCTCTAGTCTTTCTATTCATCCTGTACTCCCAGCCTACATCTGTTCTAGACTCACATTCCTCTCTTCACAGTCTTGACTTGGAATCAAAGTCCAAAACTTAAACAATCCTTGCTCTCAAGCAATACAATTTATTTTCTTTTAATCCAATCTCGCCTAAGCCCTTGCTGCTAAAACATTTACTCCTCCTTGATTTTTGTTCCTCTCCTCTCCTCAGTGGCTTCTCTTTCTATCCCAAAGCCCCAGTGCTTCCTGAGCTCTCTCTCTCTTCTTTTAGCACATGTCCATTGTGTTTTGAAAGATTATGAATGACTAGGCTCTTCTCAGCAATACAGTGATCCAAGACAAACAAAAGAAGATCCATGATGGAAAATACTCTCCACATCCAGATAAAGAACTGAGGGATTCGGAATACAGATTAATGCATATTTTTTCACTTACTTCTTTTTTTCTGTTTCTCCCCCTTTTGATCTCTTTCTTCTTTCACAACTTGAATAATATGGAAATATTTTACATGTATAACTATATCAAAATATCAACTTTTTGGGAAAAAGGAAGGTAGGCAGAACTTAAAATCTTGTAAAAATGAATGTTAAAAATTGTTTTGATATGTAATTGGCAAAATAAAATGAATTACTCTTTAAAGTGTTAAAAAAAGAATCAAAAACTGAAAAGTTCCTTATTCCCCATTCCCTACCTCAAGAATACTAACATTTTACTCATTCTTTACTCCTTTATTTTTATTTTTTGGTAGCTAGGTGGAGGCAGTGGGTGGTACACTAAGCTAGGAATCAGGAGGATCTAAGTTGAAATCTGGCCTCAGAACCTTACTAGTTTTGTGACCCTGGGCAATTGGGATCATAATACCATTTACCTCCCAAGGTTGGTGTCAGGGACAAATGAGATCCTACTTGTCAGATTTCTTAACAAAGTGACTGACATATAATGAATTAATAACCACTTCTTCCCTTCACTTCTCTGCCTTCCCTTTTCCTCCTCTTTGCAGAGACTTCTACATGTGTCCCCAACCCACAGTGTCTCATCTTCAGGGGCTTGTTTAGATTTGGGATGGGCTTCTCTAGGAAGTGACGGGAGATGAATTTGAAGGAAGCTGGGGATTTTACCAGTGAAAGGAGAGAAGGGAGGGAGGGAATCCCAGATATGAAGGACAGTTTGGATGAAGGCATGGAAGCTAGAGATAGACTGGCCCCCTTTTTCATTCCAATGCTTTCCAATTAGGTGACCTGAGCTCAAATTCCACCTGAAATAGCCGTGTGAACCATGGCCAGTCATTTAACCTATGATTGCCTCAGTTTCCTCATCTGTAAAGTGAGAAACATATTAGCATCTATTTTCCAGCATTGTTTTGAAGATCAAGAGAAAGAATATCTGTAAAGCACTTTGTTTTGTGTTATATAAATGAGATTGCCATCTCATTTGACATATAAAAAGACTGGGCAGGGAGAGCCCTTAGGCCTCTCCAGGCTTTAAGAGACCATCTATTGCCATTCATAACATTTCTTGAATCCAAACCCTTTTCTTTATTCACATAGGCCTTACCCTGGTTCAGACATTCTTCACTTTTAACTTGGTTTACTCTAAAAGCTACCTAAATCAATTGTCTGCTCATGCTCTCTCCCTCTCCAGACCTTCTGCTACCCAATTGCCAAAGTTCTAGTTTGACTATCACTTTCTCAATCAAACATGCTCAGTAGCTCACTATTATCTGTAGAAATAATACAGACTCTAATCTGTCATTTGGAGTTCTCTTCTATTAGCCTTATTTTCTAGAGCTCTCTCACATGAACACTATGTTCTAACCATACCAACAAATAGTTCTACTCCAAACTCAATATTTCATTTTTCTATCTCAAAGCATTTGCCTAAATCCTTCCCCAGATCTGGAATCTTCTATTTCCTTTCCCTCTCTTCTACCTCAGATTCTTTGCCTTCCTTTTCAAGGATCATTTCAGGAGTCACTTTCTTTTTTTTTTATTAAATATTTTATTTATTTTGAGTTTTACAATTTTTCCCCTAATCTAACTTCCCTCCCCCACCCCTCACAGAAAGCAATTTGTCAGTCTTTACATTGTTTCCATGTTGTACACTGATCCAAATTGAGTGTGATGAGAGAGAAATCATATCCTTAAGGAAGAAACATAAAGTGTAAGAGATAACAAGCTCAGACAATAAGATATCAGTTTTTTTCTAAATTAAAGGGAATAGTCCTTGAACTTTGTTCAAATTCCTGGTTCTTTATCTGAATACAGATGGTATTCTCCATTGCAGACAGCCCAAAATTGTCCCTGATTATTGCACTGATGGAATGAGCAAGTCCATCTAGGTTGATCATTGCCCTTATGTTGCTGTTAGGGTGTACAGTGTTTTACTGGTTCTGCTCTTCTCGCTTAGCATCAGCTCATGCAAATCCCTCCAGGCTTCCCTGAATTCCCATCCCTCCTGGTTTCTAATAGAACAATAGTGTTCTATGATATACATATACCACAGGTTTGCTAAGCCATTCCCCAATTGAAAGACATTTACTTGATTTCCAATTCTTTGCCACCACAAACAGGGCTGCTATAGATATTTTTGTACAAGTGATGTTTTTACCCTTTTTCATCATCTCTTCAGGGTATAGACCCAGTAGTGGTATTTCTGGACCAAAGGGTATGCACATTTTTGTTGCCCTTTGGGTGTAGTTCCAAATTTCTCTCCAGAAAGGTTGGATGAGTTCCCAGCTCCACCAACTATGTAATAGTCTCCCAGATTCAGGAGTCACTTTCTTCATGAAGCTTTTACAAATACCAATTCTTAGAGCTCCTTTCTGCTTTCATTTTCCTTATATAATATTTATGCAATATTATCTAGGTGGTATACAGAATAAGCTAGTAGAAGGCTAGGAATTTAGACTAGCATACCTTGGGGACATTGCAGATTTACTCCAATAAAGCCAATATTGTAATAAAGTGAGTCATGTGAATTTTCTGATGTTCCATTGCATATAAAATTATATTCATACCATACTGTATTCTATTAAGTGTGCAATAATAGTACTATGCTTAAAAATGTACATACTTCAATGAACAAAGACTTTGTAGCTATAGATTGTCAAAGCCTTAAGCAAGTTGTTTTCTTTTTTCTGATGGAGGGTCTTGCCTGGATGCTGATGGCTGCTGACTGATGGGAGTGGTGGTTGCTGAAACCTGGGGTGGCTCTGGACATTTCCTATTAGATAACAATGAAGTTTGCCACATTGTTTGACTTCCTTTCACTTTTGGCCTCCGTAGGGTAATTAACGGGCCTAATTTTAATATTATTGTGTCTCAGGGAAAAGGGTAATCTGAGGAGGGAGAGAGAGATGAGGAAATGGTCAGTGGGTAGAGAGTCAGAACAAACACATTTATTGTTTAAGGTCAAAATCTTATATGGGCATGATTCTTGGCACCCCAAAATAATTACAATATCACATCGAAGATCACTGATTACAGATCTCCTTTAAAGATAGAATATTAAAAATAATGTAAAAGTTTGAAATATTGTGAGAATTATCAAAGTGTGACACAGACACGATGTGAGCAATGGTGCCAATTGATTTACTCAATGTTTGTTGTCATGAAGTTTCAATTTGTAAAAAACAATCTGAGAAACATAATCAAGTGAAATGCAATAAAAACAGACATGCCTGTGTTCTATTTTGTTATAAACTGTATCCTGTTTTTATTTTTATCTCCAGTAGGTAGCCCAATGCCTTGCACCTAATAGAGGCTCAATAAATGCTTTCTGAATTAAATCTCCCCCATCCTGTGACTCTACTGTCCACACAGGGGACTGATGAGTTGGTGTCAGCTCACACTCTGTCCTCTCTCATCATTGTAGATTCAATGGAAATTAGGATGGATAAGAAGACTCAGATGGTAGCCCTCCATGTGAATGTCACTATCTACTGTGCATTGTCTGGCTATAGTTCTCTACCCCTGGACCTCAATGGCATTGGGGTCAGGTGGTTTCAGAGAAGGGCCAACTCTGCTGATGAGGTCAAAGTCTTTGAGTACAATGGAGGTGAAAAAACTACATTCAGACCCGGAGTGAATGTCCCACTGTCAGGGCTGAGGTGGGGGGATGCCTCTCTCTTCCTGCCTTCGATCCAACTTCAGGAAAGAGGAGAGAGTACAGGTGTGAGATGATTATCCCACCTAACCGAGCTGAGGCAACATCCAGGCTGGAGGTAGTGGGTGAGTGAATTCTCTGCTGTTCTCTTTTGTTAGATGTTCACAGTTGGAGATGACTGTCTGGGCAGAGGTGGGCTGAGGTGGGGCCTATCTGTTAACTGATCAATCAGTAATGATTACTTTCATTTCTTGAGCCCTTAGAGATTTCCTCTTGAGAAACCTATGAGGAATTGGTAGTAAAGATTACTATGCCCATTTTATTGAGGAGGACACTGGAAATCAGAAAAGTGATTTACCAACATTTACAGGGAAAGTTATCCAATCTGGGACTTAAACCCAGAGCTTCTAGCCCCTAAAGTTCATTGATCTTTAACTTGTACCTCAATTCAGAGTATTTACTGAGATCTTCCTGAATATAATTCATGCCACTGTCTTGTCTTCCTGAGTGGGGCAAGTAGTAACATGTAGGAAATTCGGAATGCATTGAAATATGGACCAGGGAGAGAGTTTTCCAGTGACTCTCTTTAGTGCTTATAGCTTTTACTCTGTGTTTCTGGGAAGGAAATTTCTACACTGTGCCTCTATTTCTTTATCTGTAAAATAATCCGGAAGAATAAAATTTTCTTGTCTCATACTGAGTCAGCACAGGTGAAGACCACCTCTCTGTATATGTATATCTGTGTCTTGGGGTGTGAGAGTGTATATACTTTAATGCATGTTGGGATGATGAGGACTGAATCTTCTGGGACAGTGCTTACCACAGTTCCATGCTCACAGTAGTTGTTTAATAAATATATATTGATTGACCGAACAGCTTCCAATATGCTGTTAATGTGACTTTTAACAATGAATTCTATGTCCTTACAGTTCAACCTTTAATTCTGTTGCCACCAGAAACTGTAGTGCAGGAAAAGAAAGTGTACACCCTGGAGTGCATAGTGGCACGGTTCTATCCTGAGCCAGTTCAAATCATTTGGAAGAAAGTGATTCCAGGGACTCACTCTGTCAATGTGGACAATTCTGAGGTCTTCAACATGAGTTCCAACAATGATGGTACCTTCAATGCCACCAGTCACTTAATTCTGCAGCCACTTTTGGAAGACAATGGAACCATCTACCAGTGTGTGGTTGCCCATAAGTCACTACTGATCCCATTACAAAGGAGTACTACCTTGATTGTTAAAGGTATCTATCCTCCCTAGCTTTATGGATTTTTAAATTTGACATAGAAAATTTTATTTATTATTATTATTTTCATTTTTAAAAAGCCAAACTTAATTGTATGTTAAATGATTGAGTATACTTTATTCATCTCTTCTCTCTTCCTGTTCTCTTTCTCTTTGCCTCTTCTTCTCTCCTATGTTTCTGGCATCTTTCAGTTCATCCTCTCTCCCCTTCTCATTTCCCCTCTTCTCTTGCTTCTGTTTTCTCTCCCTTTCCCCTGCTTTTGTCCTATTCCTCTCCTGTGTTCTTCTCTTTGATTAATCAATCAATCAATCAGGAACTATTGATTAAGCACTTATCTGTGTTAGTTAAGTGTTAAGAGTCAGGGATACAAATAAATGAAATGAAAGAATCCTTATTAGCAGAAACTTGTCTTTAGATAGGGGAGACATCAAATCATGATAATGATACTAATATGGGATCTTTCAAAAGTCATTTTAAACAGAATGTCTCCAAGCCTGAGTTTATTTTCAGGTTTAAAACTTATTACTTTTACTGGCATAAAGTCAATCTAACAATGTAGTTAGGTGGCACAGTGGATAGAGCAAGTGGTCCTGGAGTCAGTAGGAACTGAGTTCAAATCTGCCCTCAGACACTTACTAGCTGTGTGACATGAGGCTAGTCACAACATATACCATGACCAGGTTAGATCTATACCAGGAATGCAGAGTTGGCTTAAAACTGGGAAAACTATAAGCATTCTTGTCCATATCAAGAACAGCATTAATATAAAAACTCACTCTAAGGTTTGTTAAGCATTGTCCCTATGATACATCATTTGCTCTTCATGCAACAATCCTATGAATTGGTATTATCATTTCTAATTTACATAAAAGGAAACTGAGATTTAGAGAAATTAAGTGACTTACACAGGGTAATATAGCTAGTTAGTGTCTAAAGTAGGATTCAAGTCTTCCTAACTTCAGGCCATCTCACTGACTTTTTAAAAAATTCATATACATCTAAATATATGTGCATTTATTACAATATACAGAATAAATAAAAGGGAAATAAATACACATTAGTTAAATAGACAGCAATTTTGGAGAGCAATTGAATACATTAGGAAAGGCTTCATGTGGTTTTTGAGTAGATTCTTTTTTGTTGTTGCCAATTTCTAATGTTATTGTATTTTATTGTTTCAATTACATGCAAAGAGAGGTTTCAACATTTTTTGGGGGATAAACATTTGGGCCCTGCATTTTTTCCCCTTCTTCCTCCTAATGATAGGTAATTTAATATAGCTTATACATGTACAATCATGTTTTACATTATTTCCACATTAGTCAATTTATGAACGAAGAATCAGAACTACAGGGAAATAAAATCATGAGAAAAAGAAAAAAAGAACCCATAAAACAAATTTGGAGAAGTGAAAATAGTATGCTTTGGTCTGCATTCAAAATTCATAGCTTTTTCTCTGGATGTGGATGATATTTCCCATCACAAGACTTTTAGAATTATCCCTGATCATGGAACTGCTGAGAAATGTTGCTGTTATTGTGTACAATGTTCTCTTAGTTCTGCTCAATTCACTCAGCATCAATTATGCAAGTCTTTCCAGGCTTTTCTGAAGTCTTCCCACTGGTGATTTATTATTGAATTATATTTTATAATGAACTCCATTTCATTAATGTACTATAATTTGTTCAGTCATTCCCCAATTGATGGGCATCCCCTCATTTTCCAACTTTTCAATGACAAAAAGAACAGCTATAAATATTTTTGTATATGTGAGTCTTTCCCTTTTTTTTCCTGATCTCTTTGGGGCATGGATCTAGAAGTTGTATTGCTGGATCAAAGCCCTTTGGTCATATTTCTAAATTGCTTTCCAGAATGATTAGATCAGTTCACAACTCCACCAACAGTACACTGGTATTACAGTTTTCCCACATTCCTTCCAGTGTTCCTCTAATATTCATCATTTTCTTTTTGTCATTTTAGTCAATCTGATAAGTGTGAAGTGATATCACAGAGTTGCTTTAATTTGCATTTCTCTAATCAATAATTTTTGAAGCATTTTTTCAAATGACTATCATTTTAATTTCTTCATCTGAAAACCACTTGTTCAAATTCTTTAATATTTTTTAAAAAATTAATTGATTTTTCCAATTACATGCAAAGATAGTTTTCAACGTTCATTTTTTGGTAAGATTTTGACTTCCACATTCTCTCCCTTCCTCTCTTCTATATCCTGTTGCCTTAACAGTCAATAATCTGAAATAGGTTATACATATGACTCTGTTTCCATATTAGTCATATTTTGAAATAAGAATAACAAAAGGAGAAAAAAACCATGAGTGGTGGCAAAAAAAAAAGCATAAAACAAGTTTTAAAAATTGAAAATAGTATGCTTTTGTCTTCATTCAGACCCCACAGTTCTTTCTCTGAATGCAGATGGCATTTTATATCACAAGTCTTTTAGAATTGTTTTTCATCATTATACTGTGGAAGAGACCTAAGTCTGTCATAGTTGATCATCATATGATGTTGCTTTCATGTATACAATGTTCTACTGGTTCTGCTTACTTCTCTCAGAATTAGTTCATATAAGTTTTTCCAGGCTTTTCTGAAGTCTGCCTAGTCATGATTTCTTATAGAAAAATAGTACTATATCACATTTAAATACTACAATGCTTTTTAGTCATTCCCCAATTAATGGACATCTCAATTTCCAATTCTTTGCCACCAAAAAAAAGTTGCTATAAATATTTTTTTGTACATATGAGTCTTTCACTTCTTTACTTTTTAGATTTTTTGCAAGGCAATGGGGTTAAGTGACTTGTCTGAGATCACACAGCTAGACAATTATTAAGTGTCTGAGGCTGGATTTGAACTCAGGTCCCCCTGCCTCTAGGGTTGGTGCTCTATACACTGTGCCACCTAGCTGCCCCTTCTTTCTACTTTTTAAAATGATTTCTTTGGTGTATAGTCCTAGTAGTATTGCCAGATCAAAGTGTATGTACAATTTTATTGCCATTTGGGCATAGTTCCAAATTATTCTCTAGAATAGTTAGATTGGTTTGCAACTCCACCAACAAGGCATTGGTGTCCCAATTTTCCCACATCCCCTCCAACATAGACCATTTTCCATTTCTGCATATTGGCCAAGCTGATGGGTGTGAGGTGGAATTGTTTCTTATTCAGAATTGTTTTAATTTGTATTTCTCAAATTAATAAGCATTTTATATTGATAGATTTAATTTTTTTCATCTGAAAACTGCATGTTCATATCCTTTGACCATTTATTAATTGGAGATTGACTTGTATTCTTATAAATTTGATTCAGCTCTCTCTATAGTTTAGAAATGAGTTTATTAGCAGAAACCCTAGCTGCAAAAATTGTTTCCCAGCTTTCTGCATTCCTTCAAATTTTGGTTGCATTGGTTTTATTTGTACAAAACCATTTTAATTTAATGTAATAAAAATTATAGTTTGCATTTTATAATGTTCTCTATCTCTTGTTTGTTCATAAACTTCTCCCCTCGCTTTAAAGCTGATAAACTATTGCTTGTTCTCCTAATTAACTTCTCGTATTACCCTTCATGTCTAAATTCTGTATACATTTCAACCTTATCTTTTTATAGGGTATGAAATGTTGATCTATACCTAGTTTCTGCTATATAATCTTTCGATTTCAGAAGTTTTTATCAAACAGTGAGTTCTTATCCCAGAAACTGGAGTCTTTGGGTTCATCAACCAATTGATTACACTAGCCATTTACTACTATTTCTTTTGTACCCAATCTAGTCTACTGCTCTTCTTTTTTTTTTTTTTAGATTTTTCAAGGCAATTGGGTTAAGTGACTTGCCCAAGGCCACACGGCTAGGTAATTATTAAGTGTCTGAGGTCGGATTTGAACCCAAGTACTCCTGACTCCAGGGCCGGCGCTCTGTCCACTGTGCTACCTAGCTGCCCCACCACTCTTATTTCTTAATCACTATCAGACAATTTTGATAAGTGCTGCTTTATAATGCAGTTTTAGATCTCATATAGATAGACCACCTTCCTTTTTTGGATTTATGCCAGGAATGAAGGAATGGTTCAATATAAGGAAAACAATCAGTTTTATTGACCATATCAAAACCAAAACTAACTGAAATAACCTCAATAAATCTTGAAAATATTTTTGACAAAATACAGCACTCATTCATATTAAATATTAGAGAACAAAAGAATTTACATTGATGTTCTTGATCTTTTGGCACTGAAAAACAATTTGATTTAGGTAGAGTTGTCATTTTTATTATATTAGCTTGTCTGAACCCATGAACAATTGATATTTTTCCAATGTAGATTTGACCTTTATTTGTGTGAAAAGTATTTTGTAATTGCATTCATATGGATGTCTGAATTTGTCTGGTAGGTAGACTTCCAATTATTTTATGTGGTCTTCAGCTACTTAATGGAATTTCTCTTTCTATCTCTTTTGTTGGGCTTTGTTAATAATATATAGAAATGCTGATGATTTATGTAGGTTTATTTTATATCCTATAGCTTTGCTAAAATTGTTAATTGTTTCAAGTAGTTTTTTAGAATTCTCTAAGTATACCATCATATCATTTGCAAAGACTGAGTTTTGTTCCTTATTGCCTACTCTAATTCCTTTTTTCTTCTTTTATGTCAAAACTAACATATCTAATACAATATTGAAAAATATTGGTGATAATAGGCATCCTTGTTCCACCTGATCCTTTTGGGAATGCTTCTAGCGTATCCCTATTACATATAATGCTTACTGATAATTTTAGATAGATACTATTTATCATTTTAAGGAAAATTCCATTTATTCCTATGCTCTCTACTGTTTTGTAATAGGAATAGATGCGTATTTTGTCAAAGCTTTTTTCATCATCTATTAAGATAATTATATAATTTCTGTAAATTTTGTAACTGATAGATTTTTGTTATGAAAGTTTTCCTGATGTTGCACCATCCTTGCATTCCTGGTATAAATTCTACCTGATCATAGTATATTATCCTAGTGACAACTTGCTGTAATCTCTTTGGTAGTAACTCATTTACAATTTTTGGATCAATATTCAATATGGAAATTGGTCTATAGTTTTCTACATTTTGACTATTCTTGTTTTAGGTATCAGTGTCATATTGGTGTCATAGGAAGATTTGGTAGAATTCTTTCTTTGCCTGTTTTTTTCAAATAGCTTATATAGAATTGGAATGAATTGTTCTTTAAATATTTGATAGAATTAACTTGTGAATATTTGAACCTGAAGATTTTTCCTTAGAGAATTCACTGATGGCTTATTGAATTTCTTTTTCTGAAATGGAGTTATTTAAATATTTTATTTCCTTTTCTGTTAATCTAAGGAATATAGATGAACATCTACAAAAATTAAATTGTCCAGATTGTCAGATTTATTGGCACACAATTGAGCAAAATCGCACTGAATTATTTTAATTTCCTCCTCATTGGCAGTGAATTTTTCCATAGTCCTTTAATTATAGGTAATTTTTATTGCATCATAATCTGAAAAGAATACATTTAATATTTCTGCCTTTCTGCAATTGATTGTGAGGGGTTTTTTTTAGGTTTTTTTGCAAGGCAAATGGGGTTAAGTGGCTTGCCCAAGGCCACACAGCTAGGTAATTATTACGTGTCTGAGACCAGATTTGAACTCCTGACTCCAGGGCTGGTGCTCTATACACTGCGTCACCTAGCCACCCCCAATGGTGAGGTTTTTATTCCCCTAATACATGACCAATTTTTGTGTAGGTGCCTGTACCACTGAGAAAAAGATTCCTTTCTATCCCCATTCAATTTTCTCTAGAAGTCTATCATATCTAACTTGTCTAAAATTCTATTCCCTTCCTTAACTTTCTTATTTATTTTGTGGTTAGATTTATCTAATTCTGAGAGAAGGAGGTTGAAGTCCCCCCACTAATATAGTTTTGCTGTCTATATGTTCTTCTCTAAGAATTTGGATGCTATACCAGTTGGCCTATATATATTTAGCATTGATATTATATCATTGCCTATGGTATGTTTTAGGAAGTTGTAGTCTCCTTTCTTATCCCCTTTTAATGAGATCAATTTTTGCTTTTGCTTTGTCTAGAAAAGGATTGTTTCCCTGGTTTTCTTTTTACTTCCACTGAAGCATAATATATTCTGCTCCACCTTTTTTACATTTACTCTTTAACTTTCTGTTTCAAGTGTGTTTCTTGTAAACAACATATTGGAGGGTTGTTTTTTTTTTTTAGGTTTTTGTAAGGCAATGGGGTTAAGTGGCTTGCCCAAGGTCACACAGCTAGGTAATTATTAAGTGTCTGAGGTTGGATTTGAACTCAGGTACTCCTGACTCTGGGGCCAGTGCTCTATTCACTGCACCACCTAGCCGCCCTGAGGATTCTGTTTTTTTATTCCTCTCTGCTATCTACTTCCATTTTATGGGAGAGTTCATCCCATTCACATTCAGAGTTATGATTAATAACTCTGTGTTACCCTCTATCTTATCTTTTCCCCATTGTACTTTTCTTTTTCTTTTTACCCTATCCCTCTTCACCAGTGTTTTGCTTCTGTCCATTGACTTCCTCAATCTATTCTCTCTTCTACCAGGACCCCTGCCTCCCTTTTCTTTCCCCCTTTCCTTCTTGGTTCCATGTAGGATAAGATAAATTTCTAAACTATCTGAGTCTATTCCCTCTTTGAGTCAAATCTGATGAGATTAAGATTCAAGCAACTCTCACCCCCTCCCTTCTTTCTTTCTACTGTAACACTTTATGTGTTGTTATTTACCCAATTCTGCTTTTCCCTCTCCCCTTTTCCTAATATGATTTTTTATTGTCTTAATTTTCATATCATCCCTTCATAATGAACTTTTCCCCATACCCGATAATTACACTGCTTCTAATAAAGATATCCAAGAGTAACAAGTATTGTCATCATCATCCTGTGAAGGGATGCAACCAGTTTATTCTTATTGAATAACATTTTTCCCCCGTTTACCTTTTTTATGTATCTCTTGAATCTCATATTTGGAGATCAATTTTTTTTGTTCAGTTCTAGTCTTTTCATTAGAAAAATTCAAATGTCACCTATTTTGTTAAATGCTTATCTTTTCCCTTGAAAAAGTATGCTCAATTTTTCTGGATCATTGATTCTTGATTATAAGCTAAGTTTCTTTGCCCTCTGGAATATCATATTCCAGGTCCTTAGATCCTTTGATGTTGATGCTGCCAAGGCCTGCATAATTCTGACTGTAGCTACTTGATATTTGAATTGTTTCTTCCTGGCTGCCTATAATATTTTCTCCTAAACCTGATAATTCTGGAATTTGACTACAATATTCCTTGGAGTTTTCATTTTGGGATCTCTTTCAAGAGTTGATAAGTGGATTCTTTCAATGATTATTTTACCATGTAGTTCTATAATATCAGGGCTGTTTTCATTATTGTTTTCTTGATAAATGTTGTCTAGACTCTTTTCTTGATCATGGCTTTCAAATAGTCTATTAATTGTTAAATTATCTCTCAGTTGTTTTTCCAATGAAATATTTTCCATTTTCTTTTATTTTTTCATTTTTAAAAAATTTTGCTTGACTGATTCTTGATGTCTCATAAATCATTTATGGCTAAGTCCACTTGCCCAAATCTAGTTTTTAAGGGATTTTTTTTTTCAGTTAGGTTTTGTTTTTCCTTTTTAATTTGACCAATTGTATGCTTAAAGAAGTTGTTTTCTTCATTCAATTTTTGTGATTCTTTTCCAAGCTGTTGAATTTCACTTGCTTTTCTTTCCCCAATTTTTCTACTTGATTTTTATTTCATGTTCTTCCAAGAATTCTTTCTGGGCTTCAGACCAATTCACATTCTCTTCTGGGGTAGTACTCTTTCCGCCATCCTCTTCTGAGATGGTGTTTTACTCTTACTTATTGCCAGAGTAGCTTTCTATGGTCAGGACTTTTCTCTGACTTTTCTTATTCATTTTGAATTCTGCTTCTGGACCATAGGGTCACTGTTCCAAGTTTCTTGTTTGGGAAGGGGACTGCTTACAGACTTTTCATGTTGGCAGCTTGCTCACTGTCCTGAGGTGGCTGAGTCAAGTCCTTCTGGTTGCATAGGAGTTCTGGGGCTTTCAATATGCTATCTGCACTGGTATTGGAGCCCTTGTAGCTGGCCTGCTGTACCATTGGTCTGTTGAGCCTGGATCCAGGGGTCTCATTTGCTGATCTTTGTTCTGATTGAAAGCCTCTGACTTCTCTGCACTGAGCTTGTTGCTGATCTCTGTTCCCTGAACTGGGTCATGCTCCAGTAGGCAAACGTTAATGCAGTACTAAGGTTCTGGTGAGACCCAGAAGGTGAATATGTCAATGAATGAGTCATCATTATGGAGATGACAATTATTTCATTTGTTTAATTATTGCTGATTTAAAAATGGAACCTTAAAAAAATGAAATCAAGAACCCCAGGATTCTATTTTTCCTAATCTGTAGTAACAGTGAGAGACAATGGTAATATGTGTACAAAATTAACTTCTTCATTCCATGACCCCTTCCTTTCCTCTCTGCCTCCTCACTAGCCCCTCACCTCTGGGGCATCTATGGGATTAAAGCATTGGTATTAGGGATTTAGGAGGATTCCATACAGACAATCTCCAAGGAAAGGTAAAGCTGGTTGCTGAATGGGGGGTTATTCCGCCATCTTTCCTGGTTTAGTCCCAGACCTCATATATAAACTCAGAGCTTGGAGAGATCTATGGGATTGCTTTGTCCTGCTTTTTTATTTGATGTTGGAGGAAACTGAGACCCAGAAAGGAAAAGAGATTGTTAAAATAATTTACACAGGCAGCAGAATTAGAAATGGAATCTGGGGGCTTCTTTTTTCTTTCCCAGACCAGGGGCCCGGTGTGTGAGTCAACAAGGCAGTCTCTAGAGTTGAAGATGTTGGGTCCAGTAGTTCTGCTATAAGGTCTTCTCTCTCTTACCCCACCCCCTTCCCCCTACCTCTTTGAGTATACCTTCACAGACCTCCAGCCCACCCAAATACTGTCCCCCCATACTCTCTTTTACCCCCACACATAACTTCTATTTGTTGTATTTTTCTGTCTCAAACTAAGAGGCTCACAAGACCATTGATGCTGGGAAGGTTTGATTTATTTATTTATTTGTTTGTTTATTTATTTATTTTTTAATAGGCATATCTTCTATGAATATTCACAAGTTTACAGACATTGATAACATCTCACATCCTTCTTATCTCAATGAAATCCAAACCCTTCTCAAACCTCTCTTTCTTTTTTTTTGTAAGTCAATGAGGTTAAATGACTTGCCCAAGACCACACAGCTAGGTAATTATTAACTGTCTGAGGCCGGATTTGAACTCAGGTACTCCTGACTCCAGTGCCAGTGCTCTATCCGCTGCACCACCTAACCACTCCCCCAAACCTCTCTTTCGATATTCAGAATTGAACACAACTTCCAAAGTGGAAAGGCTTTCAA
Organism: Macrotis lagotis; assembly: GCF_037893015.1. NCBI lineage: Eukaryota > Metazoa > Chordata > Mammalia > Peramelemorphia > Peramelidae > Macrotis > Macrotis lagotis. The sequence goes on along the minus strand of NC_133660.1, from coordinate 233,833,989 downwards.
GGCTATCTAATGTTTCATAATAGAAGTATTGAATTTCACATCAATGGATGTAAGCTCAGAGTCCCAGAACTGTGATTTAAAGTGCCCTCTGACCAAGAGACATACCTGAAAAATCAGGGAATGAGATTAGATAAAACTCTAAATCCCTTTCCATCTCTAAGTCAATGATCTGATGCTTCCTCATTTTCCAGATAAAGATTTTGTGAGCCAGAGTGTCCCCCAAACAAGTCACAGACCATCATTACTGATCTACTATGCTTAACTGAAGACCTTAAAACCTTAGGGCTTCAGGTTCAGGACTTTTTCTGTATGTCACAAAATGAAGGGCCAATATTTCACACCAAATACACATTTACTATCTGTTACTACAATCTTCAATAAACCTCTAGGCCTGATCCAGAGAGGTGACTTCAAAGCCAGGAAAAGCCGAGTTCAAATCTTTCCAGTGATACATACTGACTGTGTGATCCTGGACAATTAAATCACTTGACCGCTTAGTAGTTTTGACAATTTTTAAGACTATAAATACAGAGAAGAAGTTACCCTGCATTGGTTTAGGGAATTTTGCCAGAAATTTCTATGACATTTATAATTCCCATCTGTTTTCATTCTGATTGGTCTAGTATGGATGTGTAATAATTTAGAAGATTCAAGGTACATAGTTTCTGAGTAATTTAACCATTTTGTTAATAAGACTGGTCGGTTATTAATAAAAGGATGATCATTTAACTGTCTCCCTTAGATCAAAGACAGTCATGGAAGGGAGGGCTCACAGTTTATATAGTAGGTATTCAGTGAGGGGCTGAGGATGATACTAGTCATTCTTGGACTGAGAAATTATCTCTGTATTGCAGACCCACTCACAACTTTGGGTTATTTAGACAAAAGGATCTGTCTCCAACCAAGCTAGAATAGGACACAATAATTAAATTCCTTGCAAAGTTGGATGGGGTCTTTCTGATTGAGAAGAGTTCATTCAGTCTCATTTCCAGTAATGTTCTTCAAGAGATTAACTTTTTAAAATTATGAATTTGCAAGAAGAGAGAACTTATTAATCTCCCCAAGATATTGTTAGCAATAATAATTTCTCTAGGGTGAGAGGTCAGAGAAGGGGAAAATACTGCTCTTGTTGAAAGTTAGAGATACACAGACTGGCCAATATGACCAGAAAGGATAATTATCATTGTTGGAAGGGTTGTGGGAAATCTGGTACACTATTACATTGTTGGTGGAGCTGTGAACTCATTCAACCTTTCTGGAGAGAAATTTGGAACTACGTCCAAAGGGCAACAAAAATGTGCATACCGTTTGATCCAGAAATAGCACTACTGGGTCTATACCCTGAAGAGATGATGAAAAAGGGTAAAAACATCACTTGTACAAAAATATTCATAGAAGCCCTGTTTGTGGTGGCAAAAACTGGAAATCAAGTAAATGTCCTTCAATTGGGGAATGGCTTAGCTAACTGTGGTATATGTATGTCATGGAACACTATTGTTCTATTAGAAATCTGGAGGGATGGGATTTCAGGGAAGCCTGGAGGGATTTGCATGAACTGATGCTGAGTGAGATGAACAGAACCAGAAAAACACTGTACGCCCTAACAGCAACATGGGGATGATGATCAACCTTGATGGACTGGCTCATTCCATCAGTGCAACAATCAGGGACAATTTGGGGCTGTCTGTGGTGGAGAATACCATCTGTATCCAGAGAAAGAACTGTGGAGTTTGAACAAAATTCAAGGGCTATTTCCTTTAATTTAGGGGAAAAAAAACTGAAAAAAAAAGAAAGTTAGAGATACATATGTTGTTATCCTTTGCAAAGAAAATTTTGCCAGTCTCTCCAGTTGTGAGTTTGACTTTGCTCATATCCCATTGTATACGATGTTGATGATGCTGATGACTGTCCTTCATTCTTGAAGACCATAATATCATATAAATGACAGCATGACTAGGACATTGGGTTGATTATAGTAAGCAAAGACATTCTTTTCACTGCCTCTTCCAGAACCATCTTCACTAATAGGAAGCAGGGACTTCTGGTAATGATCTAAATACAGTGGGAGACCCTGGCCTTTTGGATAGGGTCTTTTTTGGTTCGTTTTTCTACTTACAAATTTTTATTTGTTTTCCAATTACATACAATGGTAGTTTCTGCCAACCATTTTTTTTCAATATTTTGAATTTTACAACTTCTTCCTCCCTCCCTTCTCTTCCCCCTCCCCCCAACAGAAGGCAATCTGAGGCAGTCTTTACATTTGCTTCCGTGATATGCATAGATCAAGATTAAATTGTTGAGATGAAGAAACAGATTGGATGGAGTCTTTACCATATTATTGAAGCACCATGTTTTATCATAATACTGGTCAGAGCATTGGTATGGTAATTTTATGACCACAAACTTGTGACAATATTGTAAAACTAGCCTGTCTCAATGTTAGAAATACAAGAAAAGATTTTGGATTTGAAGTTAGAAGTTGAATGAGACTCTGTCACTTACTTTCTAGATGACCAAGGGCAGATTCTTTCCTTTTCTTTCATTTTTCTTTTTTTTTTTTCATTCATATGCATATGTATATTTTTAAGTTACAAAATTTCCTTCCACCCTCCCTTCCCACCCCACACACCTCAGTGGCAAACAGTCAGATTATCATTGTACATACATATTTTTGATTAATGTGTTTACAGATCAGTCATTTTTGATATAAGGAATTAGAATTAAGGAAAAAAGTCATAAGAAATAATTTTTATAAAGTGTTCATCAGATTCTGAAAGGTTTTTTTGTTTTGTTGTGGTTTTTTTTTTTGGGGGGGGGTTATTTTGTTTTTCTTCCTCTGGATGGGAATAACATTGTCCATAGCCTCTCTGAACTGCCGAGAGGAGCTGCTTCCATTAAGGTTGATCATCTCACAATGTTGCTGTTAATATGTACATTGTTCCCTTGGTTTTATTTCCTTTGTTGAGCATCAGATCCTGTAACTCATTCCATGCTTCTCTAGAGTCAGACCATTTATGGTTTCTTATAGAACAATAATATTCCATAGTATTCATGTACCATAACTTGTTTAGCTACCCAATTGTTGGACATTCCCTCAATTTCCAATTCTTAGCCACTACAAAAAAAGAGCTGCTATGAATATTTTGGAACATGTGGGGGCATTTCCCATTTTTTATGATTTCTTCTGGATATAGTACTAGAATTGGAATTGCTGGGTCAAAGGGAATGGACATTTTATTGCTCTTTGGGCATAGTTCCATATTGCTCTCCAGAATGGTTGGATCCGTTCACAACTCCACCAGCAATACATCAATGTCCCAATCCTCCCATAACCTCTCCAATATTGATCATTTCCCCTTTTTCCTCATCTTGACCAATCTGATAGATGTGAGGTGATATCTCATTATTGTTTTAATTTGCATTTTTCTAATCAATGATTTGGAGTATTTTTTCATATGATTACATATAGCTTTAATTTCTTCATTTGAAAATTGTCTATTCATATCCTTTGACCATTTATGAATTGGGGAATGACTTATAACCTTATAAATTTGATGAATTCTCTATATATTTTAGAAATGAACCTTTATCAGAATTCCTAGCTGTGGATATTGTTTCTCAGCTTTCTGCCTTCCTTCTAATTTTGACAGCATTGGTTTTATTAATGCAAAAACTTTTAAATTTACTATAGTCAAAATAATTCATTTTGCAATTTATAAATGTACTCTAATTCTTATTTGGTCATAAATTTATCCCCTTTCCATAGATCTGATAGAGTATTTCTTGGTTTATTAATTTATCTATGGTGTTGCCCTTCCTTTATTTCTAAATCCTGTACCCATTTTGACCTTATTTTGGTATAGTGTGTTTGATGTGGGTCTATGCCTGGTTTTTACCCTACTATTTTCCAGTTTTCCCAATAATTTTTGTCAAATAATGAGTTCTTCTCCCAGAAGCTGATGTCTGTGGGTTTGTCAAACAGTAGATTGCTGCAGTCATTTATTGTGGTTTCTTTTGAACCTATCCTAATCCACTGATTCACTACTCTATTTCTTAACCAGTACTAGGCAATTTTGATGACTGCCACTTTATGGTATAGTTTTAGATCTGGTAAAGCTAGGCCATCTTCCTTTACATTTTTTTCATCAGTTTCCTTGCTATTCTTGCCCTTTTGTTGCTTCAGATGAATTTTGTTACTATTTTTTTCTAGCTCAGTAAAATCCTTTATTAGGTCTCACTTTTTTCCTCTTTAAAATGAGAAGGGGTGTATCAGATAATCTCTGAGTATAAATTCTAAAGAAATATATAATATAATATATGATATGTGATGTGATATAGTAATATAATATAATGAAAGTATATTGAAAGGAAGTTTAGCTTTCAAATATTAGATCAGTCCAGATAGGCTATATGAGGATTTGGGTCTTGAAGGGTGAATCATCTTTGAATAGGAAGAGGGTAACATCCCACCTGCAAATGTGGTGACAAGTGTGAACCATGTGTGTGAGGGGGAAGAGAGGAGACATCATGGGCAGGGTCACTTTATTTAGGGAGAGTAGATGGGCGTGGAAAAAAAATTTGCTAACTTCTCCAAACATGTGAGTCTGGCCTTGCACATATACCATTTGATGATGATGATGATGATGATGATGATTATGATAACAATGATGATAATGATGTTTGTCCTTTATTCTGCAAGGCAATGGGGTTAAGTGAGTTGCTCAAGGTTAGACTAGGGAATTATTAAGAGTCAGAGGTCAGATTTGAACTTAGGTCCTCCGGACTCCAGGGCCAGTGCTCTATCCACTGTGCCACCTAACTGCCCCACTCACTTTCTCCTCCAGAGTCATCTGGATCTGGTGTCCAGATACGAATCAGGACGACTGTAGATGGCCTTGGATATGAGGCAATCATGGTTAAATGACTTGCCCAAGGTCACACAGTTATTAAGTATTTAATGTCTGAGGCCAGATTTAAACCCAGGAAGATGAGTCTTCTTGATTGTTGTATCACCTTTATCTCATTGTGACACACACATATGGAGTTATATGGCATAGTAAATAGAGTACTGGAGTTGGAGCCTGGAAGAGGAGTCCAAATCTTGCCTCAGATACCTAATAAATCTGTGATTTGAATTTGAACTTGTCTTCTAGGTTCCAAATCTACTCTTCTATTTGCATTTCTCATGATAATCTAATGAGCCTCAGTTTTCTCATCTGTGGAATGTGGATAATAATAGCAGATGTCTCCCAACATATGTGCAACATTTTACAAATATTAATATATTATATAAATGTTAATTGTTACTGTTCTGCTGTTGCTACTGTTGGTCCTGCCACTACTTCTGCAGTTTCTAGCTTCTCTATCCATATAGTTGTATCTTTCTCATCATGTGATTTACCCTTCTGCTCTATGTATAGCACAAAGGCGACTTAGGGGGTTGGTGTCGGCTCATGCACTTTTCTTTCTCATTCTTTCAGATTCCCTCCAAGCAAAGATGGATGGAAAAATCCAAGTAGTTTCTCTGGGTGGAAATGTAATCATCTTCTGTGAGTTTTCCAGCTCTGATATTTTACCCCTGGACATCAGAGATATTGAAATCAGGTGGTTCCTGAGAAGTCTGAACTCTGACAAGGAGATCAAAGTCTTTGAATTGTACAGAGGACACCAGACTGCATTCAGACCTGGAGCCAAAATATCAATGTCAAGGCGGAGGTGGGGAGATGCCTCACTCTACTTGTCCCATATCCAGATTCAAGAAAGAGGAGAGTACAGGTGTGAGGTGATCCAGTTTCCTAGGAGAGCCCAGGGGACAATCATATTGGATGTGGTGGGTGAGTGTGCAGGGACTTGGTTTGAAATTTCCTTAGGTGTTGGATGGCTCATAGTAAGAGGTCTATCTGGAAGCAGGGGAGGACTGGGGGAGAGTTCTCTAGATCAGTTGATGGTCAGTCATTAATGATAACTTCTATTTCTAGAACACATATAAAGCATATTCCCCACAAGAGGTGATGCAAAAGTCATTATACCAATTTTATAGCACAGGAAAACTCAGGAACCCATAAATTTTAGTCACTTGCTGTGGTCATACAGCCAAGAAGTATCCAAGCTGGGACTAGAATCCAAGTCTTCTATTTCTAACCCCAGTGGTCTTTCTAGCTCACCATTAGCTCTTAGCCAAAGGCATTTATTGAGCACCTATTGAGTACAATTCCTCCAACAGTCTGCTATAGTGTGGAAGGGATACAATCTGTCAGGGTGGAGTGATCACCATCATGGGATAATGGATACTTGAGATATCGAAGTTTGAATCAGGGAGGGAGGTTCTTAGTGGATCAGTCTCAGTTCTATCTTTGACTCCAATTTCAACTTGTGTGCCTCAATTTCACTACCCATAAAATAATCCAGAGAATATGTATATATATATATACATGTATATATATATGTATATATACACACACATATACATGTATGAATGTATTGGTTTTGTGGAGATTCCATATAAGTGAAGACCATGTGTGTATATGTATATATGTGCATGCACATGTGTGTGTGTGCCTTTGGAGTTTGGAGGTGTAGATCATTTAATGAATGATAAGATGGTGGAATGTCTGGGTTCCAGTGGGCACTTAGTCATTGGTGAGATCTCCCTTCTTGCAGTTCAACCCTCCATCAAAGGAGATAAAGAGCACCTTCTGGAATGCACCAATATGTAGTCCTATCATCAGTCAATTCATATCACCTTGCAGATAGTGATCCTAAGGACACCATCTTTGAATCAGTTTATTAAGAACAAAGTTGTATGTTCAATGCTACCAATGATTCTGGAAGACAATAGGGACATCTATTAATGTGGCATAGTCTCCGAATTCCTGTCTACCTCACGGTAGCTCAGCGTTCCTATGACCGTGACACATTATTGTTCTTCCTTCCATCCCTGAATCCCTGAGGAATCTTTGACAGGATTGATCCTGTGACCAGACTCTCAAATTCAGAACAGTCAATAACATATAGAATACATGTTTACCATAGGTAGGCGTTATTACATATTTCTTGATTTTTTTTCAAAATGAGGTTTAACTGTCGATTTAGTGAATTCTACTCTAAAATGAACATAGCCTTAAAACATAATTGGACCTGAAAGTAGGGTAGATATTGTTTGTCTAGTAGGTTTCTGTTGTCTACTGGGGTCCCCTTAGCCCAATATTCTTTTGGAAGTAAAGTGATCTCTGTTCAGTTCATGATCAAATGAGATAATATTCATAAAGTGGTTCACATAGTATCTGGCAAATAGTAGACACCAAATAAATGTTTATTCCTTTCTTCTTCTGGACCATGAGAAGATCTTTTCTTTTCTTCTCTTCCTTTCTCTTTCTCTCTTTCTTCCTCTTACTTTCCTTTCCTGTCCTCTTTTCCTTTTCTTCTTCTCTCTCTTTTTCTCTTTCCTTCTTTGCTCTTTTTCTATTTAGACTAATGTAAGGTTCCCCATAATGATATCTGATCATGTTTTCAATTTTTTGTATTTAATTTTTTCCCAATTACATGTAAAAGAGTTTTCAACTTTTGCAATTTTTTAATGCATGGTATGAAGAAGGGAAGAGAAAAGAAACAGCAATTATTATGTACCGACTTTATGCCAACACTTTACAGATATTATCTCATTTAGTTATTTAAAGGTCTTATTGTTTAAAATGACTTCAAATTTCTTGTGTTGCTAAAGATAGAGGGACACCTGGGATGCCTAACAATACTTAGTGGTTTGAGGAGCACAATCTAGGCATATGGGGCTTCTGCATAGGTGTCAGTTTTATTTAGCTATTTGCTAAACCATCTTTATCACCCATTTCCAAGAAGACTTTTGATTGATTTACAAATTAGAATCAGACATTTAAAGGAACAAAAAGATATTTAAAAGTAAAGCAAGTCAAAGATTATTGAAAGCAAAGGTTTTTAACCTAGGGTCTGTGAACTTGGGTTTTTTTTTTTTTAGATTTTTCAAGGCAATGGGGTTAAGTGGCCACATGGCTAGGTATTATTAAGTGTCTGAGGTCGGATTTGAACCCAGGTACTCCTGACTCCAAGGCTGGTGCTCTATCTACTGCACCACCTAGCCACCCCCTGTGAACTTGTTTTTTTTTCTTTCTTTTTTTAATTTATTTTTTTATTCTCATTTTGTACAATTTTTTTTACATTAATAAAATATTCTTGTTTACAAGTAAACAAAATACCCCTCCCCCCATGAATATAGATAGACTTGCTTGGGCGAAAAAAGTAAAGGGGAGAGAGAAAAAAAATTAAAATTAAAAAAAATAATTGTAATAATTGTAGATATGGCCAGGTGGCGCAATGGACGAAGCATCAGCCCTGGAGCCACGAGTACCCGAGCCCACATCCAACCTCGTAAACCCAACAATCACCCAGCTGTGTGACATGCAAGCCACCCCATCTCCACTGCCCTGCAAAAACCAAAAAGAAGGAAAAAAAAGACCCAAAATAAAATAAAATAGTAATAATAGTAGGGGTGGCTGGGTGGCAGACAGAGCATTGGCCCTTGATCCAGGAGCACCTGGGTCCAAATCCAGCCCCAGACACCCAAAGATCACCCTGCTATGTGGCCCCAGGCAGGCCACCCAGCCCCACTTGCCCTGCACCCTCCCCCAAATAATAATAACAAAAAATGTGCTTCAGTCTTTGTTCCAACACCAACAACTCTGTCACGGGTGGATCACATTCTTTATGGTAAGTCCATCACAAAAGTTACTTCCATATTTTTCCAACGTTGCCATTGCTGATTGCAACTCCCTCCACTACCATGTACTCTATTTTCTCTCTCCTTTCACTCTGACTCTGCTGTAGGGTCGCTGAGTGGCTCAGCAGACAGATCCCTGGTCCTGGGGCCAAGAAGCCCTGAGCCCCCATACCACCCCTTAGGCCCAGAATCCACCTGGCCCTATGGTCCTGGACAGGCCTTCCAATCCCAGCCCCTTGCAAGAAGTAAAAAAGAAAATGTGTCATATCTGACGACTCTCCCCCCATGGTCCATCCTCTCCTCCTTTATTCACATCCCCACCCCTTCCCCCTGCTCCCCCATCCTTCTTACTCCAGATGCCTATACCCCATTGAGTATATATGCTGTTTCCTCTCCTAGCCATCTCTGATGAGAGCAAAGGTTCCCTCATTCTCCCTTGTCTCCCCGCTTCCATATCATTGTAATAAAAAAAATCTTATTATGTGAAATATCTTGGACTATTCCCCCTCTCCTTTTTCTTTCTCCCATTCCATTTCCCTTTTTTCTATTGACTCCATTTTTACACCATATTTTATCTTCGAATTCAGCTTTCTCCTGTGCTTCAACTATAAAAGCTCCCTCTACCTGCTCTATTAACTGAGAAGGTTCATATGAATATTATCAGTATCATTTTTCTATACATGCAGTTCATCCTCATTAAGTCCCTCATATTTCCCCCCTCTCCTCCAATCTCCATGCTTCATGTGAATCCTGTATCTGAAGATCAAACCTTCTGTTCAGCTCTGGCCATTCCAAAAGGAACCTTTGAAATTCCCCTGGTTCATTGAAAGTCCATCTTTTTCCCCTGAAAGAGGACATTCAGCCTTGCTGGGTAGTTCATTCTTGGCTGCATTCTAAGCTCTTTTGCCTTCCAGTATATTGTATTCCAAGTCCTACGAGCTTCCAATGTAGTTGCTGCTAAGTCCTGTGTGATCCTGACTGCAGCTCCACGATATTTGAACTGTGTCCTTCTGGCTGCTTGTAATATTTTCTCTTTGACTTGGGAGTTCTGGAACTTGGCTATGATATTTCTAGGGGTTGGTTTTTTGGGATCTCTTTCTCGGGGGAATCGGTGGATTCTCTCCATTTCGATTTTGCCCTCTGCTTCTAGAATATCAGGGCAATTTTCCTGTAGTAATTCTTTGAAAATGATGTCAAAAAAAAAAGAAAAAAGAAAATGATGTCAAGGCTCTTTTCCTAATCATGACTTTCAGGTATTCCAATAATTTTAAAATTATCTTTCCTAAGTCTGTTGTCCATATCAGTTGTTTTTTCAATGAGATATTTCACATTTTCTTCTAATTTTTCATTTTTTTGGTTTTGAAGTATTGATTCCTGATTTCTGGTAAATTCATCAATCTCCCTGAATTCTATTCTTTGTCTGAAGGATTTGTTCTCCTCAGAGAGTTTTCTTATCTCTTTTTCCATCTGGCCAATTTTGCTTTTTAAAGCATTCTTCTCCTCCATAACTTTTTGAACTGTTTTATCCATTTGTCCTAAGCTGGTTTTTAGCACGCTATTTTCTTCAGCATTTTTTTGGATTTCCTTGACTAAGCTGCTGACTTCATTTTCATGTTTTTCCTGCATCTCTCTCCTTTCTTTTCCTAGTTTTTCTTCCAACTCCCTCATTTGATTTTCAAAGTCTTTTTTGAGCTCTGTTATAGCCTGAGCCCAATTTCTGTTTTTCTTGGAGTCTTTAGATGCAGGAGCTTGTGCTTCCTCATCTTCAGACTGAGTATTTTGATCCTTCTTGGGCTCATATGCAAAATATTTCTCAATGGTCTTCCTTTTGTTTCTCTGCTTGCTCATTTTCCCAGCCTGGGCCTGGTTTTGGGGTGCTTCCTGAGCTTTTGGGACACTCCCACAAGGGTCTCAGTGTGTGAGGCTCTGTCCTCCCTCCTGGCCTGTGAATGACCATAAATGCCTCCCTCTGCCACAGGGCTGAGGTGGGGGGGGGCCTGCTGTTCTATGGCGGGGCCTAGACTGCTATCAGGATCTGAAGGTGGTCAGAACCCCAGAGTCCTGTTCCAGAGGCAGAGGACATAGCTCTGCAGTCTCTCTTCACTCCCCTCCCTTAGCTCAATGGGCTCATGCCCTGGAGGCTCCTGCTTACTGGCTCAGCCTGCTTCTGTTTCCTGGATCAGGGCTGGGGAAAGACCAAGCTGCTAGCTGTGTGCCCTGAGGGCTGGACTCCACGTGCTTGCTCTGGCAGAGGTCCCCCGCTGTTCCCCCACTTTGTGCCCAGTGCTCCTCGGGGTGCAGCTCAGGAGACTCCCCCACTGCTGTGAGCTGTGGCTCCCAGTGCCCTGGGGCTGCCTCCAGGAGGCTGAAGTTCTTTCACTCTGGAGGGCTGCCCCTCTGTCAGGCTAGCCCTCCGACCCTGGGGAGCAGAGCCTTTCTGCTCTTTTCCAGGTTACCTTGAGTAGGAGAACTGCCTCTCTGGGTCCCTTTGTGGGTTCTGTCTCTCGAAAGTTTAGTTAGAGTCCTTAGCTTATGAGTTTTATCAGAGAGCTCCTAAAACTCGATCCCTTCTTGTTGCCATCTTCTGTGAACTTGTTTTAAAAGATATTTGGGGGGCGGCTAGGTGGCGCAGTGGATAAAGCACCGGCCTTGGAGTCAGGAGTACCTGGGTTCAAATCTGGCATCAGACACTTAATAATTACCTAGCTGTGTGGCCTTGGGCAAGCCACTTCACCCCATTGCCTTGCAAAAAAAAAAACCCTAAAAAAAAAAAAGAAACCTAAAAGATATTTGGATAACTGTATTTGAACAAAATTTGTCTCCTATGGAATCCTACGTATTTTATGCACTTAAAATATGACACTGAGAAGGGATCCATGGGCTTCTTCAGAGTTTATGCTAAAAGAGTTTATGATGTACAGGAAAATGATTGAGAATGCTCATGATCTAAGCAGAAGCAGTTAATGTAGCTAGGCACTTGAATTACTGACAGTGGGCAAAGCCTCACCTTCTAAACTGGATCAGATGACCAGTGGGATTTTGAGTCTGGGTGTACTGAGGGAGATGAGATTAGATTCTTCCTCTATTGGGAGATCAAGAGGAAGAGCCCAGAGAAGGACATCCAGAGGGTAATGGAGGTGTCTGGCTTATTGCTATTATGTAGAGGAAAGGCCAGTATACTCAGAAGAGGAGTCAGGGCCTCAATGACTGGGGCAGGTGCCATAACAGAACCCCGAGGCCAGTGGCTTCCCAACAAACACTTTCCAAGAACGGGGAGTCTTGTCAATGGTACTGTAAACATTTTCTCTTTCCTTATTTTGTAGAACATGGGAATTATGCCATTTTCTCTGGGCTGATCATCACAGTGATTCTATTTGTCTTGGTTGGGGTCATTTGGTTTCTACATTTCAGGAAAGGTAAGAAAGAGGTTAATTTTGGTCCAGACACTCCAGGGTTAAGATGAGCATGGAGTAGAGTGGAGAGAGCCACTGAAGGGCATCTACACTGTGAGGGCTGTGGCCTCTGAATAAGGGCTCTGTCCTGTATGGGATGCTCCAGAGAAGGTTCCCATTCCTTGAAGGAACAGAACTGTTTGATACCAGGTAGGATCCTGTGTCAGCACTTGGCATGGAAGCAAAGTGAATATTTTGTCAGGACTTTAAAACAAAGCAATTCAGGGGAAAACACTGGACTTGGATTAGAAAGACTTAGGTTTCAATCCTATCTCAACAAATTAGGAACTGTTTGACTTTGGGCAAATCATCCAACTTTTCTGGCCTCAGTTTCCTCATCTGTACAATAAAGGAGTTGGACTGGGTGGGCTCTTCAAGGATCATAAAAGGTCTCATTCTGTGGTTTCTGAAAGCTCTGATTTCATCCATCTCCACCTATGGAGGTCCTTTCTCCTTTGGTAGAAAGCCATTCAGAGACTTTCTGTAGCTGAAGGCAATCCTTTCCAGATTTCCAGTTCTCTTGGGATGAGCTTATCTGCATTTATCTAGGCTGGTCCTTAGAGGAGAGAACAATAGCCCTTCCTAGGCCCAAGGTCAAAGATTTTAAGTTTATCCCCATGCTGCAATTGGACAATTTCAAAGGATTTAGAAGAGGAATGTTAATAAAGATTGCCTGCATTTTATTTGGAAGAGTACTTTTATCCATACAATTGTCTTATGGGATCTGCATGACAGGCCTGTGAGGCATTAGGCAAATGTTCTCATAAGCCCATTTGTCAGAAATGGAAGTTGAGGATCAGAGAAGTCGAAGGACTTTCCCAAGGTTACACAGTGAGTTCATGAGGGAGCCAGCACTAGAAGTCAGCCTTTCTAACTTTTTCTGCCATGCCAGGCTGCCTTTGCTATGTACTGAGAAAGAAATAGGGAAATGAATGTGAGTATGGGAGACACTGATATCAGAAAACCAGCTCCAATGCAGGGGGTATTGGGACAAAGGGAGCCAATTGCTCCTTTGACTCAGCTGATGGCCCTAGCCAAGTCACTGGCCCTCTAAAGGTCTCAGTTTTGCAGTCTATAATATAAGAGGGATATGAGATCTGCTCTTTTGTAGCTTAAAGAGAATGAATGGAACTATTTATGCTCAATACATTTAGGTATACTTTTAAAGGAAGTAGGCTGAATAATCCTGCTTACCTCTGGCTAGGAGGCAGCCTTGGAGTCGGGAGGACAGGAATTCAAATCTGACCTCAGACACTTGACTCTGTGTGAATTTGGACAACTCACTTTAACCGTGATCACCTCACATCCAGGGCCATCTCCGGTCATTCTGGTTCATATGTGGCCACTGGACCTAGATAATTCTGGAAGAATCTATGTTACTTAGCCCAGCACCCCCTCACTCTCACATCCAATTCATATGCTTACCATGGCACACCCCCCCTGATGTTATGGTTTTCTTCAATAATGAAGGACAAACATCTCAGAGCTAGAATAATTAGGAGTCATGTCCACTGTCCTCTACCAGGAATCAAAATCAACCTAAAATTGAAAGAACATATCCTGAAGTTTCCCTCAGTCACTGACATGAACCTTTCCTTAGAATCCTAGAATCTTGGCCCTGTAATGAACCTAGAAATAACCCAAACTTCTTGTTTTACAATTAAAGAAATTAATTTTTTCCCAATTATCTGTAAAAACATTTTTTTAGCATTTATTTTTATAAGATTTTGGTCTCAGATAATTTAAATTTAAGTTGAATCACTGAACACCTAATCCAGAGTTTTTTCTTTGGTGTTGTCTCCTTACCTTAGGTCTGTGAATGAGAACATCTTCTAACTAGTTAACTAACTGACTGACTAGCTAACTAACTATCTAGAATGCTGAGGAGCCTTCCTGACAAGGGTGGAAAAAGCTCCTATTCAAAGGCCAAGGACTCTTGTAGAACCAGATCATCACCATAAGTCCTGTTTCTTATGAAATCAGGCAATGGGGTGAGATGGTTCTGGTAAGGGCAAGTGACAAAGATGTCTGTGCAGAATTCCCTCTCATTGTAATAAACATAACTGTGCAATTGTACAATATTACAAAATGTGCAATCATGGTATATGATGATGTAATCATATGAGATATTCAGATGACAGCATCAATCATCTACTAACTAACTAACTAATTGACTAACTGTATGAAACTTGGGGTCTCTAAGAGTGATCAGGTTTAGTTTATGAGATTTCTTCCCTCTCCTCTCCTCACTTATCTCTCTCTCTCCCCCCAGTGAAACCAATGCTATTTCTGTCTTTGGAACCTGAGTACCTGATACATAAGGAACTAAAAGAATTCTCTTTTGCTATTTCTGGATTCTGACCCAAACCATTGACCCTAAAGGTTTACATGATCCAGCCTCCTGAAAGAACAGAGAATCCAGAAGAACCTCTCTTTAGCTGGAATTCTCAGGACAGTAAGTATGTGCAGGGTTTAGAAATCTCCAGGTTGCTAGAAATCAGTGACTTTGGCATCTTCAACACATTCTTTAAATTTTCCATTGCTCCTGACTTGACCACATTCACAGAAGCCAGACTTCTCTTCCACGTGGAATACTCTGCTCTCAAAGCCCCCCTTGGGAGTTATATACCTCTGAAAGTCATTGGGAAGTGACCCTGGAATGTCAAGTAACTGTCATCTGTCTTCTCAATTTATTCCTATAAATTCAATGACTCTGTGTGTCCAGTGCTGAGTTTAATAAGAAGGTATCCATGAGAGGGAGCCAGGACTCCATTCCACTCCATAAATATTTTCCAAAATTTGAGATTCTCAGAGCCAGAAAGGACTTCAGAGGTCATCTTGTCCAATTTAGACTTCTACAAAAAGGCAACAGCTATTCACACTTCTGTGGGGCATTCAGCTTCATAAAGCATCTTTCATAGGGAGTCCTGTGGATAAGTACGGTTGACCCCGTTTATGGTGTCTGAGACTCAGATGGATTGTGACTTTCAAGTAATTATACAAAGAGTAATAATCATCAGAAGACCTTTAGTCAATTGTTGCCTCTACTTCTTTTCCTCTCATTGTTTTCTCAAGTCTCTGTCATCTTTCTTCTGACCTTGTCATTTAACTGAAATTGCTCTTTCCAAAGTTACCAATCAGTTTTGAGCACCAAATCTAATGAACTTTTTATATATACCCTTTTTCATGTCTTTTCAGATTCTGACACTGTTGCTCACTCTCTTCTCTTGCTGCTTTTTTCTCCCTAGGTTTTCCTGACACTTCTCTCATGGTTTCTCCTCTTACATGTCTGACTTCTTCTCTGTCTCCTTTGCTGGAATCTTCAATTAGGTCATCATGTTCACTAATTTTGGGTTCTCTTGGGTTCTCTTGGGTTCTCTTCTCTCTAGATACTACAATGCTTTATAGTTTTATTAGTTCTCATGGATTCAATGATCATTTCAATGCATATGACTCACTGATCAATTTATCTAGTTCTAACCTTTCTCCTGGGGCAGCTAGGTGAAGCAGTGAATTCTGCACTGGGTCAGGAATCAGAAACCCTGTTTACCTCAGTTTCCTCATCTGTAAAATGATTTAAAGAAAGAAATGGCAAATCACTCTACTATCTTTGCCAAGAAAACCTCAAATGGGGTCACAAAGAATCAAACATGACTGAAATGACTGAACAGTAAAAACCTTTCTCCTGACCTCAAGACTTACATCTCCAATTGATTTTGAATAACTTGAATGGGATGTCTCATAGATATCTTAAAATCAGTGTATGGAAGACTGAACTCATTTTCTCCCAAACCTTCTTCTCTTTCTAACTCTCCTTTTACTTTTCATAAAAAATATTTTGTTTTAATCAGTCAAGATTTACCTTCTCCCTTTTTTATCTTAAACTTCCCTTACCCCACTGAAAACATGAGAAAAACCAAAGCTAATGCAAAAATTTCCACACTGACTATGTACAAAAAAGTCTTATTCTTTCACTTTTTTTGCAAGGCAATGGGGTTAAGTGGCTTGCCCAAGGCTACACAGCTAGGTAATTATTAAATGTCTGAGGCCAGATTTGAACTCAGGTCCTCCTGACTCCAGGACCAGTGCTCTATCCACTGCACCACCTAGCTGCCCCTCCTTCACTTTTGTATCAGAAAGTAGGTAGCATGTTTCTTCGTTTGTCCTATGAAATCCTTATTGGGCATAACACTTTGATATATACTGTGATATACTATGATACAATAGTATTCCCACATCTAAATATCATCATTTGTTTATTCATTGCCCAATTTATGGGTACTGCCTCAGATTCTTATCCTTTGCCATCTCAAAGAGTTATAAATGCTTTTGTACAACCTTACAGCCTGTTGGCTTAGGACTAATCCTTCCCTTATTCTACTCTCCTGCTAATATTCCTTTTTCCCATTCTCTCCCTTCTAACCCATTTTCCTGTTGAGTGAAATATATTTCTGTATCTTCAGCATCTCTCCCCGAGACTATTGCAATAGCCTCTTAAGTGGTCTTGTGCTCCAGTATTTTTTTTTTTCAATTCACCCTCTATCCCCCTCCAAACTGATATTTTTGAGGGACCATTTTGATCATATTGCTCCCCTGCTCGATATATTTCAGTTGTTACAATTTTGCCTCTTGGATAAAAGATAAATTTGGGTTTTTTTGCAGTAAAGGCTTTCACAATTTGGCACCTGTTGTGTGACCTTGAGCAAGTCACTTAGCCTCTGTCTGCCTTAGTTTTCTCAGTTCTAAAATGAGCTGCTTTATTCATAAAGTTCTTTCCAGCTACGTTGAGATGATGGTACCTTCCCAAGCCAATTGCATATCAGTTGCTTTCCTATGGATAATGTACCAGACCATAAGCCTGTGGTTCTCCATACATGGTTTCCCATATATAGCACTGCAGTTTCCTCCTATTTACCCAGACTCTAACCCATGCTTGGAGTGACTTGCTTTTTCATCTTTTTGCAATCACTGGTTCTCTTCAAGACTCAGCTTATTTTCTGATTAGTACCTTCTTCAGGGCTAGTCTTGGAACCAGGAAGCCAGGGTTTCAGTTCCTTTTCTACTGTATACTGGATGAATGTTTCCCTGAGCAAAGTCACTAATCTCTTATTGTTCTAAGACTATAAATTGCAGAGATGTTGATCTATGTTGTCAGAAGTAGTTCCTTTACTACTATTATTAGTAAATTAGTAATAATAATAAACTAACATTTTAAGGTTTGCAAAAGTGTTTTACAATATTGTATCATTTTATCCTCACAACTCTAATTATTATCCCCATTCTACAGATGAGGAAGTACAAAAATAACAAGTCTAGGCTTTCTTCCTCTGTCCTGAAATATATTTTGTCCTGTGTTTAATGCTTGGGGAAATACGAGGAATTGTTGCTTTAGTTTTTTTTTTTTTAATTTTTATTGCCCAATTTATTACATGCCTCAAAGAATTAACTTTGGTGCACTTCCTCTCTCCAGATTGACCTAAGTTGAGAAAGATCCAGTGTTCCTCAGACAATCCTCAGGTTGGAAGAAGAATGACCTTGACATGCAGGATCCACTCCTTTCCCAGAGCAGTCACAGTGTCTTGGCATAAGGAGGGCAGACTGATGCAGGAGGTTTTGAGATGTCAGAGGTGGAGACCCAGAAGAATGAGCCACTCTATTTTTGTACCAGCAAGTTGACTTTTATTCCTACTAGAGATGATCTTAGAAAGACCTTCACATGCAGAGCAGTTGGAGAAGGAGGGAAACCTGTAGAGGAACACTGGGTCCTACAGGTGCTGTTTGATTCCTCACTACAGTAAGTGTTAGTGGGTCACCAGTTGGGTCTTATTCTCCTTCTGCTGATTTCAGGCTGAGCTGGGTTAGGTCCATTTTAATTCTCACCACTGGCCCTGCTTCTCTGTGCAAGGATTGGTCTTGCTACAAAATTAGTATGGGTCTATGCCATTGCAGATTTGAGAGCACTTTTAAAAAACATTACAAAAACAAAGAGGATGATGGCCGTGCAAACTGTTAACAAATAATATACTCAGTTTAGAAATATGGATCAGTGTGGATCAACCTACAGTGTTGATTTTCCATTTCCATGTAAATTGTCAGTTTTTCTAGTTTTGCTTGGGAGGCTATTAAAATCTAAGATTAGTCCATTTCTTCCCCTCTCTCCACTTCCAGTTGTAGTGAGTTTAATGAAGGAATACTCATTTGATGTTAGCCTGGATTAAACTTGCTAAGGTGGGATAGTCTCTGAAGATACAATTCAGGGTTGCTTTGCAGTAAGAGGGAAGGGGATTTCTCCTCTTGTCGCTTAAGCTAGTTTGAGTTTCCAGGTCAGAACCAGGAGGGACTGGGCCCATGGGAGAACTTTCTTGGTCTTTGAATGATTGCTCCTTTATCTAGCTCACTCCAATTCTTCTTCAGCCTGAGGTTAACTCATTGCATCCCAATTTACAGTCTTAATTTGTAGCAAACTTCTGGGAGGCCTCTTGGTGACAGAAACTCCTGAGTGAAAAAATGGATAAAGCAAAGCCAGTTCTCCTAAAGATATTTCCTTAGGTATGTGATGATAAGATCAAGGAATTGAAAGCTGGAAGAAATATTAGAAATTGTCTACAACAATCTGCTCCTTTTAGAGAGAAGTCTAAGAGTTGGAAAATAATTTTCCCAGAGTCACCAGATACTAAGAAACAGTGAGAATTCCAACCCGCCAAATTTCTCAGATCATAAAACCTCTTTGGCCTGAATCATCCTGATAATTAATATAAATTTATGTGGTGTTTTTTTTGGGGGAAATTATCTCAATTCCTTAGGTCTGTGAACAAAACTATGGCAGGTGGAAGTGAGACTCCAAACTCTCACCCTATATTTCCTTTTCCCTTAGCTAAGCTTAAAGTATCTGAGTCATGACTCGTGACAAGGTCAACAAGCCAGCTACCTTTGAGTTCCAAATTGAAACTTAATCACAGAGACCTGGAAACAAACTTTGGAAGACTTCAGAGTCCTGATCAACACAATTATAAATCAGAAGTACCGCTGAGTAAAGATAAAACACTCATCTCCTCCCAGAGAAGTGATATGACTAAGAGGCAGAATCAGACACAGAGGTTTTTTTTTTTCTTGTTTTTTTAAAGATTTTTCAAGGCAATGGGGTTAAGTGGCTTGCCCAAGGCCACACGGCTAGGTTATTATTAAATGTCTGAGGTCGGATTTGAACCCAGGTAACCCTGACTCTAGGGCCGGTGCTTTATCCACTGTACCACCTAGCCACCCCAGACACAGAGGTTTTAACATGGCCAGTGAAAGAATATGTTTCATGATGCTATGAATATTTTTTTGAAAATTTTATATTTTAAAATTATTTTAAGTTATTCATTGTAGTAAAGAGAAGTTAGAGGGAGAAATAAAAACTTTCTACAAATTAATTAATTTAAAAACAACTCAGGGATCCTGAACAATGGATTTCAAAGAGACAGTCTTTAAGTTCTTCTTTGACTCAGTCTTCTGCTAGTAGGGTATTGTAAGTGTTGGGTATTTATATGATTATTCATGAATGGATTATGAAACCATGTTTGTATGTGCATAGGAAACAGTTTCCTGTCTTCATAATCTTGGTGCTATCCTTGACTTCCCACTCTTTCTAACCCTACATAGCAAAAGAGTTGCTCAATTTTTCCTCTTTCTGTTTAACATCAGGGACTTATGGGATTCTGGGACTTTCCAATCCTTTGTTATGATCATCTGGTACAAAAGGATGGGGAAGTTGTGGTTTGCTGGAACATGGCAGCTTCCAGGATACAAAGGAGCGGGGGATAGTGTAGCAAGCTCTATCACTATACCCAACATAGGTTGCTATTATTATTATTTGTTCTTCATTCTTGAAGAAAGATCAATGATATTAGGAGGTGAACATCTTGATTTGAAAGTGGATTTAGGGGTGGCTAGGTGGTGCAGTGAATAGAGCACTGGCCTTGGAGTCAAGAGTACCTGGGTTCAAATCCGACCTCAGACACTTAATTAACTAGCCGTGTGGCCTTGGTCAAATCACTTAACCCCATTGCCTTGAAAAAAGAAAGAAAGTGAATTTAAGTGAGGCAGAGCTGTGCAAAATCATCAGCCTCAGTCTCTTCTCCAAGATCATCTGAATCTAGTGGCAGGACAGATCAGAAAGAACTGAAAATGACTCCAGATGCAGTAGGAAACTTTGACCTTTTTAATAGAAGGTCTGAATAATACCAATTTGGTGATTTAAAGCTAGGTAAGAAATGAGTAAAAGATAACCTAGGCTATACCTACTCAAAAAAAATTCAATCTGGGAGGAGAAAACCATTAGGGTTTCTGGTCAGAACAGAAGGAATTGCCATATATGCTTATTCTGAGTCATCAAACCCCAAGAATGACCAAATGAGACTTGAACTGGGACCTATTATTAATCAGTCAATGAGAGCCAGAATCATTTGAGTTTAAGCCCTACTGGACTTTATCAAAGGCTGGTTTTTCCAGTGTTTTTTTTTTCAAGAATTTATAAATGAAACTACATGGAACAAAGAGTTAGTTGTCTCAGATTTTTTTTTTTTAATATGACAAAACCTAAGTATGGAAGAGGAAAAAAAATCTCTAACTACAAACCTACACAGTATACATCGATCATCTATTATCATCAATACATCATAGAGTAATGGAGGTGGAACCAAGATGGAGGAGAACTTCCATGAGTTCTCCCAATTCCCCTCCAAATAATTTTAAATAACACGTCAGAACAAATTTTGAAGCATCAGACTCCACAAAATAATGGAGTGAAATAATTTTCCATCCCAATACAACCTAGACAATTGGCAGGAAATATCTATTACAACAAGTGAGAGAGGAGCACATTCTAGCACTGCTCCCCCCTACCCCCCCCAGCAAAACTGATAGTGAGGAGCAGACATTGGGGGACACTGAACCAGCGCAGTCAATAGCTGCTTCTGGGGTTCTCAGCCTATAGATGGTAAAGGGGTCAAACAACTAGTCAGAAGGAGATTCTAGATGATCCAAGACAACTTTGAAGGATTTGAAGATGAAAAATGCCATCTCTCTTCAGAGAAAGAATCAAGAGAGTCTAAATATAAATCAAAGCATATATTTTTTAAAAATTTGATTTTTCTTGGATTTTTTTTGTTTCTCTCACAACATGACCAACATGGAAATATATTTTGTGTGACTGCACACGTATAACCTATTACAAATTTCTTGCCTTCGCAAAATGAAAGAAAAAACAAGTGTTAAAAGTTGTTTTGACATGTAATTAGGGAAAAAATAAATAACTAAATAAATACAGGATGGTATAATTAATCACAACTCTTTTCCTGATAGTATTAACTATTAAAGCTTAACTTGAACTTAATCCTGTTTTACTTAATTCACTAATAATTATATACTCACTAGATGACAATGAACTGAGTAGATAATAGTTTCTCCTTCATTCTTTTTTTTTTTTTTTAGTTTTTTTTCAAGGCCATGGGGTTAAGTGGCTTGCCCAAGGCTACACAGCTAGGTAATTATTAAATGTTTGAGGATAGATTTGAACTCAGGTCCTCCTGAGTCCAGGGCTGGTGCTCTATCTACTGTGTCACCTACCCACCCCTTATCTTTCATTCTTGAAGAAGACCATGACATCAGGGAGGTGATGCTATTTCAAGCACATGAATTGGATTTGAGTGAGGGGTTACTGTGCTAAGTCACACTTTCTCCTCCACAGACATCTGGATCCAGTGGCCAGATATGAATCAGGACAACTGGAGATGGCCCTGTATGTGTGTCAGTCAGGGTTAAGTGACTTGCCCAAGGTCACACAGCTAGTAAATGTCTGGAGCTGAATTCAAACTCTTATCCTCCTGACTCCAAGGCCAATCCACTAGATACTGATCTAATTGAATAAAGATATCAAAATTATTTTCAGATTTGACTCATATCTCCACTCTCCACAAAAGAAGGGAGGAGAATTAAAAGGTAATTCAGGGGGAAGCTAGGTGGCATGGGGTGGCTAGGTGGCATAGTGGATAAAGCACTGGCCCTGGAGTCAGGAGTACCTGGGTTCAAATCCAGTCTCAGACACTTAATAATTACCTAGATGTGTGGCCTTGGGCAAGCCACTTAACCCTGTTTGCCTTGCAAAAACCTTAAAAAAAAGGTAATTCAGGTAAAGCTACAGTGCAAATCATGTATGAGACTGCTATTTTCCTCCCTCCACCAGAGATATCAGACATGTGGTCAGAGGCAACTGGCAATACTACTGAATACAATTTAGAACCAGATAAATTTTCTCTCTGGTATTCTCTTCCTTCCCCTCCTTTTTTCCTTGCTACCATCTGAGTACATTGGACATATTAAGTACTTATAAAATGTTTGTAAGTGCTAATGGTCACAGGTTGTGTTTTTGTCCTTACTACCCAGAGAACAGAGATTTTTAGAAGAGAAAGGATAATTTGGGAAGCAAACAGCTCATGGAAGAAAAAAAAGAATTTTTATTTCTGGACCAGGACTTCTGACAGCCAATTGCTTTTTATCCAGGAATAGGGTTTATTTAATAAAGGCTAAGAAGGGGGCAGCTAAGTGGCACAGTGGATAGAGCACCGGCCCTGGAGTCAGGAAGATCTGAGTTCAAATCCAGTCTCAGACACCTAATACTTTGCTTGGGCAAATCACTTAACCCCATTGCTTTGCAAAAATAAAAAAAAAAAGGACTGGGAAGAATGTATTTGATTGTAGACATATGGTAGAATACAGACTCCATAGGGACAGGGGTATTTGTTTTTTTTTTTTATGCCTAGCATCTAGTACAGTGGCTTACAATATAGTAGATAAAAATTGAATGTTTGGAGTTGATCTGAATTTAATCTAGAGGCTTTTAATGTAGAATTAAAGAAAGGAAGAAAAATGCCTAGGTAAATTTCCTGAACCAGGTGGTTCACAGAAAATTTCTGGTCCTATGTTGGAATAATATAAGGCAACAAACAGTAATTCAGAGAAAATAATTTTTGGAATGTGTAATGATGATGATGATGATGATATTCATGGTCTCAGATATTAACTCACAAATGTCCTGCTTGTGTCAGTTTCCTTGACTTAAAGGATAATAAAAGATGTTGTGAGAATCAAATGAATTAAAATGCAAAGCAATTATCATAATGCCTTATAATAATTCTATTTAACTGACACTAAAAGAACACTTGTTTCCATCTTTTCTTCTCTGTTTTTGTGTATGTCTTTTCCTCCTTTCCACTCAATTATTACTTCATTTCCATTTTCTCTACCATAAAAATGATCTTTGGACAGAGAAGGAAAGAACAAAAATAGCAAAAATTCAATCAAAAACTAAGATAAATAAGGAAATAATAAGGAAGCACTCATTTGTTTTCAATGAGGTCAGGTCATTAAGTATAGATGAGAAACATCCAAGGAGATTGAAGAATCTAGCAGATGGAAGTACTAAGACACTGTCATTAAGTAATAAATGATCATGGAAGACAGGAGAGGCATCACAGGTCTGGAGAAAATCAAATGTTTCAGTTTTCCAGAAAAGGGAAGAGAACAGATCTTGCCAACTATAGCTGATGAGTCCCATTGCTGGCAATGGACAGTTAATTCCCATCTTCTCTTTTTGTTGTCATTGATTTCCCTCACATCTCAGCTCCTTCTGAGCTGTAGTATTCCTAACACTATTTATCTATCTATCATCTATCTATCTATCTATCTATCTATCTATCTATCTATCTATCTATCTATCTATCTATCTATCATCTATCTCTACTTATTTATTTATTTATTCATTCATTCATTTATTCATTTATTTATTTATTCTTATTTTGTACAAATAATTTTTTTACATTACTAAAATAATCTTGTTTAAGAGTAAACATAATTCCCCCTCCCCCAAGAAAATATAGACCCACATAAACGATAAAGTAAAGGGGAGAGAAAAATTAAAATTAAATAATAAATAATAACAATAATAACAATAATAATAATAATAATAATTGTAGGTATGGACAGGTGGCGCAGTGGATGGAGCACCGACCCTAGAGCCAGTAACACTAGTTTTACAGGACTGTGTCACTATTTGTTATTCATCATGTTGCTGCTCTTGCTTTTGCCTTCAGAACATTTCTTTTAAAAAAATAAAAATTGCTTGATGGGGTGGCTAGGTGGCTCAGTGGATAAAGCACCGGCCCTAGAGTCAGGAGGATCTGGGTTCAAATCCGGTCTCAGACACTTAATAATTACCTAGCTGTGTGGCCTTGGGCAAGCCACTTAACTCCATTTGCCTTGCAACCCCCCCCCATTGTTTCATGAATTAGTTCTCTGTCCCTTCAGAAACTCCCTTTTCCCTCTTCATTGAAATATGTTTCTCTAAATATCTTTAGAATTTCATTTATCACTCCTGGATTAACACCCTCAGTAGAATTTTAGGCCATGGGATCCAATCTATTCTTCCTCTGAACCTTTTGAAATATGCATCCCCAAAATATGAGGTAAATCTGAATCTCACCATCTATCTAACTACTTCTGTCTCTGTCTCTGTGTATCTTTGATTTCTGTCTTTGCCTCTCTGTTTCTGTCTCTGTCTGTCTCACTCAATTTGGAGGTAACTCTGCAACTGGAACCCTCAGTCCACAAATTTGAGATCTCCCATCATCTGACTGTCTTACCAGTTGACTTCTTCCACTTATTTAAAATCCTCAGAAGCATGGGGACCATTAGTTTGTTTCATTAGCCAATAAATTATTCCTTCTTGATCTAATTAAAGAGGCTTATATTTCCTAAAGAGATTGTAGGGTACGTACTATTTACATATTGAAAGTTTTATCATGCTTTCATTCAAGTTATATTAATCGAAGGGGGAGAACTTCCTTCATTATACTCCCCCCCCAGTTAAATATTTGCTGTCCCTAATAAGCCAACTCGAATTTTTGTCAAGATCCATAATCCCAAATTCTGAATAGTTCTTTAACGACTTAGGTAGGGAGCTTCAAGCATTTATCCTTTTCTGATATCTTATATTGGAAATTGGGAATTTAACATTTTTATTTGGTATTTCTAAATATAATGATATGACTTCAAACATTTTACACAATTCTGAAGCTTTTCTCTTCTATGGTCAACTTACCTGAGAGCTCTAATGTCATCTGGATCTCCTTATCGACTCATGAGTTTGCTAAGAATTCCCAGTCAGAAAAGCAGTTATTTCATTTTTATGAGTCTCGGTTTCTTTATTTGTACAGAAAGATGTTTTGACTAGATGGCAATCCAAAATTGTTACCGTTTCTCTTTCTACCAGCAGGTGGTGGTAGATGCCCAGTCATGCCACCATTACAATTGTCTCCAGATCTGCAGCGTTTAGGGGAAAAGGCAAAGAACTTTGAATTTGGCGTCAGGAGACTTAGGTTCAAATTCTGATTCTGATTATTACTTTGTGACCCTAGACAAATCACTCAATTTTCCAAGAGGTTGGAGATGAGTTCTTTTTTGTTGGTGACACCACCATCCTCTCAGTTTTCCCCCATTTGCCTTGCAAAAAAACCTAAAAAAAAAAAGATAACCTTGGAGTTATCTTGGAATCTTCCCTTTCCTGCATTTCCTCCCGTAGTCAATAAGTTGAAAAATTCTGTTAAAATTGCCTCCATGATACCTCTCATGATGTCTTAGCTTACACTACCATTATCTGTCCTAGTCTGGGCTCTCGTTCCTTCTCAAAGGTACTTCTCATGTCCCTTCCCTTGCCCATTTTTGTCTTCCTGTGATATCATTGTTTGTTATATGAGTGTTTGAACCATTTCACAAATGTGATTGCTTTAATGTGAAAAGTCACACTTCATAAGAAGTGAACAGAAGATATCCATTGCTTGAAGGGTCTTGTTGCTAAATAGACCACTTTCCTAAAGCTCTTATTACAGTGCTAGCTCTTAGGTGGGTAGGTTTGTATACATAGATAACAATCCATAGACATATGTATATCTACACATGTGTTTACATATGTAAATCGAATCCCTCTCCATCTGTGGGCAAATCCATTTCTGGGATAACAATGAAAAAAATAGCTAGAGTTTATATACGGCTCTAAGATTTTCAAAGTTTGAATAATATTATTGTCATTAGATCCTCACAGCAAACCTGGGAGGTAGGTGCTATTTTTATACCCATTTTACAGATCAGAAAACTGAGGCTGAGAGAGGTTAGATGACAGTTAATAAGTGTCACACAACTATTAAGTATCTCAGCAGAATTTGAAGTCTTCCTGACTTCGTTAATCAATTTATATACACGGTGCCAATTAACTGCAGCATAAGACAAAACTATATGCTAACAAGTAATGCAAATCTTATTGATTAATTTTCATTGCCTTATTCTTTGAAGAAGTCTTTGTTTTTTGTATCTGTGATCTTGGACAAATAAAAAATGGAGAAAATTCTCCCTTTAGGGTTTTTTTGAATCAGAGTACCTGGGTCCAAATCCTATCTTTGATGCTACCTAGATGAGGCTGGACAAATCCCTTCCTTTCCTTCCCCCACCAGCTTCAGTTTCCCCAATTATAAGATGAGGGGCTTGGATCAGATGGTTTCTGAGATTCTTTTCATCTCTGGATTCTATCATTTGCTATGGTAGTGGTTGTTGTTGTCCAGTCTTTTTTTTAGGTTTTTGCAAGGCAAACTGGGTTAAGTGGCTTGCCCAAGGCCACACAGCTAGGTAATTATTAAGTGTCTGAGACTGGATTTGAACCCAGGTACTCCTGACTCCAGAGCCGGTGCTTTATCCACTACGCCACCTAGCCGCCCCTGTTGTCCAGTCTTGTTATTTTATGTGTAGGGAGCTATGGGTGGGTAGCCAGGTGGTACAGAGGATAAAGCACCAGCCTTGGAGTCAGGAGGACCTGAGTTTAAATCCAGACTCAGATGCTTGACACTCATTAACTGTGTGACCTTGGGCAAGTCATTTAACCCTGATTACCTCACATCCAGGGCCATCTTCAGTCATTCTGATCCATATCTGGTCACTTGACCTTGATGACTCTGGAGGAGAAAGTGAAGCTGGTGATCTAGCATAGTGTGCCTCCCCCCCCAATCCAATTCATGTGCTAGTCATGGCATCTGATGCATGGTCTTCTTTGAGAATGAAGGACAATAACGATCGTCTGGGGGAGGAATTTTCCCTTGCCCTAAGTGGTTCTGGTTGACTGGTCTGCAAATTATAGTTATACTGGGTTGCCTTTAGTATTGTGTGGCTAGTAATTTTTCAAGAGTCAGATAATTAGTAGGTGTTGGAGACAGAACTTGAATCCAGGACAGACTTTCTTATCTACTATTCCATGCTGGCTCTTGCTTCTAGTAGTTACTTCTCATTTCCATAGCTGCATATTCTAACTTAAGAGCTGAGAATTTTCCTGTGTGTTGACTCCCCCATTAGAATGTGACCTCCTTCAGAGCTGGGACTGTCTTACTTTCCTCTTTGCATCCCCAACACCTTAAAACAGTGTTTTGCACATAGTAAATACTTAATAAAAACTTCCTTCCTTCCTTCCTTCCTTCCTTCCTTCCTTCCTTCCTTCCTTCCTTCCTTCCTTCCTTCCTTCCTTCCTTCCTTCCTTCCACTTTCCCAACTAGACTCCCTTGTTACACACAGATTTATTAGTGAGGGAGTAAGTATTTTAAAACTCACTTTATTTGTCAAAGCTTCTATCTGTCTCTTCCCACTTTGTGCCCTTCTTTTGGGAAACTCATTTGAAAACACCTACTTAGCAGAGAAAAACTCCTTGATTGCAAGAAGGAAGTAGAGTTTTATAGAATACTTGTTTTTCAAAAATAGAGATTTATATCTATATTAGGTAGAAATGTATATATGTGCAAAGTGAAATATTGTATCCAAAGTAATAGCAATACTGTAGGATGATCAACTGTGAATAACTTAATTTTTCTTAGTAATACACTGACCCAAGAAAACTTTGAAGGATTTATGATTTTAAAAAATGCTATCTATTCCTATAGAAAGAGCTGATGAGGTCTGAATACAGATTGAAGCATACTTTTTAACTTTATTATTTTGAGTTTTTAAGTGGGAGGAGTCTATATTTTCTTTCACAACATGACTACTATGGAAATGCTTTGTATGAATATAGCTTCTTAACCTGCATCAAATTGTTTGCTATCTCAAGGTGGGATGGGAGGAAGGATGAAAATTTGGAACTCAAAGTATTAGAAAGGAATGTTAAAATTGTTTTTACATGTAACCAGGGAAAAACAAAATACTAAAAAAAGAAATTAAAAAAGAAATGTATATACATATATATATGTTAACATTTGTATTTAAAAATGCATATTGTAATAATTTTCTGTAAAAGGTAACAATAGTACCATTATCCCAGCTGAAATATTTAACGTCTTATTGGAAGGGTTTCCATTTTGCCTTCCTGGTACCCTGTTAGGACAAAACAATTCTCTTCTGACCAAAACCTTCTAAATGTGAAATTACTAAAGGAGATGAAAATCTTCTACCAACAAATTTCTGCATGTCTTTAAATGGAATTATTTTAGTAGAGCAGGTAGGTGATACAGTAGATAAGAGTTCTGGGCTGGAACTCCCCTTCATGAGTTCAAATCTAACCTGATACTTACTAGTTGTGTGATCACTAGCAAGTCACTTAACCCTGTTGGTTTAAGTTTCCTCATCTATTACAAAAATGAACTGGAGAAAGAAATGGCAAATCACTCCAGTATCTTTGCCAAAAAACCCCCAAAACCCTCCAATGGGGTCATGACAAGTTGAACACAACTGAAGAGCAGCATCAGCATTTTGATAGAATTGTCTTAAATGACTTTAATCCTTTTTTTCTGTTATAAATTCTAATAATCCCACTGTTTTGACTTCCTAGGGATTCCCAAATCAAAAGTTGGACTGTGACTCTAAAAATTAATAAGGCAAAAGATTTTGAAGCAGGGGGAAACTTATAAGATACAGTGACCTATGTATGAGATGGAACTCAAGAGATGGGTGAAAGCTAAGGAGATCATTTTGCTGCTTTCATTTATAATCTGGGCTCATATATTGTGCTTTATGTTGCCTACTCTCTGTGTGGCCCAATCTTCTGTATAACCAAATGTCTTCCAGTAAATTCCAGTTAGGAGGGATAAATTTTGTATGTAGGCTTTTTCAGTTTTCTGGTCTAGTAGGTGACTTACCATAAAAATCACCCATTTAGAAAGTATATTCTAGTAAATGGTGGGGAAAATATATAAGAATGCCTGATAACTTCATCTGTATACAATAAGACCTCAGACTGCCAAACTAAGACAGACACTTAGTTTAGTATAGTATATTAGCCTCCTATCTGGCATCCATTAAGTCTCACTCCTTTACAGAGGTGTCAGAATAAGCTTTCATAGAAATAGGTCTAAATTTATAACTCCGCTGATCATAACACTTAATGGCTCTCTTTTCCTGTCAGATAAAATGCAAATTCCTTAGCCTGACAGTTAAGGTCTTCTACAAGCTGGATTCACCTTATTTTATATTACTTTTCTTCATATATTCTACATGCCAGTCAAATAGCACTAGGGTGAACTGTATGCTCCCACTCAAGGATTCTTTTAAGTGGTGGTACTTCCAGGATTTTGCAGGGACGAGAGTTTCCTGATAGTTAAATTCACACTTCTCAGAATCCTTGGGATAATGCTGTTGAGGGAAAATATGCTTTCTCTATTCAATCATCCAGCTTTCAAGTCCCTATTTAATTAATATATTGTAAGCAGTTAGTGCAGAGAGTGCTTGGGGTGATGTTAGGGAGATCTGAGTTCAAATCCAGTCTCAAATTCTAGTTGTGTGACACTAGGCAAGATATTTAATCTTTGGTTGCTGCAGTTTCCTCAATAAGGATAATAAAAGGTGCAACAAACTTGTAGGATTGTTATAAGGAACAAATGAAATGATATTTCTAAGGACTTTAGCTTGTATATAAGCTTATAAGATGCTTATTTCCTTCCTCTGTATAGTCATTCACAATAAAAAAATGACAGTTTTAGATCATAAACATAATTATTTATATAGCTAGTATAGCATCATACACATAGAAATCCAGGTCATAATCTCCCACTAATACACTCATAGCAATGGAGAAGGGTTGAAACATACTTATAGGAATCTGTGAGGGAGGAAAAATTATGTTCTTAGGGTAACCCACAGTTCTAGACTGCAGGTTTTATCTATTATAATCATACTTAAAGTTAATTTTAATTAAATTAATTATATTATAATTGGTCCATTCAGGAATGTCTATACAGCATGAAACAGGACTCTTGATCTATTGATTCTTACCATTTTTCAGCTAGGGAGAGAGCTTTCCTACTTGACTATAGTTTTTTTTCATTTTGGTTTGTTTTTTGCCTATGATCTTTATTTATTTTATCTTATTTTTACATTTTCCCCCAGTTACATGCAAAAGCAAGTTTCAACATTTACTTCCAAAACCTTGAGTTCCAAATTCTCTACTTTCCTCCCACCCTACTCCC
Source organism: Macrotis lagotis (assembly GCF_037893015.1). NCBI lineage: Eukaryota > Metazoa > Chordata > Mammalia > Peramelemorphia > Peramelidae > Macrotis > Macrotis lagotis. Next base: position 233,803,261 of record NC_133660.1, on the reverse strand, counting down.
CCACATTGAGAAAGCAAGTTACTTGATAAAGATTAAAAATGTGTAGCCATGAAAAACATTATTTCAAAATAAAGTAAGGAAAAAAAGTATACTTTAGTCTGTATTCAGACATCATCAGTTCTGACTTTGGGATGGATAACATTCTTTATCATAATTGATTATGGGTTTTGAAGCTTCTTCAATTAACCTCTTAAAAGGGTGTTAACTTTTTATGGGAACATAGTTCTTTTTAATCTAGAAAGATTCTAAAGTCATCAAACTGGCTATCTTTGGACTATCCAGCCTAGACTAGATAGTTATTTATTCACCTGGATGCTGTACTGTCCAATCAGAATGGGCAACTCTCTTTAAAGCAGTTCACCAGGAGACTGATAGTCTTTGAAAACCTCTATTTTTCCTTAACCAGAAGTAGCAGCAACCCAGAAAAAGAAGGGACTTTAGAAATTTTGGACTCTCTTACCTCATTTTATAGAGGAAACTGAAGACTAGGAAGGATAAATGACTTACCCATCGTTATATGACTAATAGGTGGGCAGGGTCAGAATTTGAATCCAGTTCCCTCTGATTTTTAGAACATTTTCCATTTCACTTTGTTGCCTGAAGTGCCAACAAGGAGCTATGTGAACCCAGAAAAGGAGGAGATCATAGACAGTTAAGAAGAAGCAGATAAATTTGGAATTGGAAGAAAGTATTCCAGATTTCACTGCTAGGCATATTCCTCAAGGTGGTCAGTGAAAAATCATCTTTGGAAGCAAAGATTTAGAAACAAAGTAGATGCTGATTCATTAGGAAATGACTAAGCAAAAGTATAGTGTAATGGAATATCGTGTTGTAAAAAAAATGGCATGGGAAGATTTATGTGAACTGATTCAAAGAGATGTAGACCCAGGAAAACAATATACACAAAGGTTATAATAACTTAATGGGAAGAACAATAAAAAATGAATTGAAATAGAATCTTATAAAATTTAAATAACCAAGTTTTGTCTCAAAGAAGAGATATGAGACCATTCCCCCACTCCCCCCTTCTTTGCAGGATATGGGACTGGGTGTGGAACGTTGCATATATAGCAATTTTTTTTACATGTTGGTTACTTTTGATGAACTTTTGTTTCTCTTTAAATTTTTTAAAAGGGATTTTTCTCTGGGAAAGGGAGAAAGGATACAAAGAGGAGTGTAGGTGTTGTAAAAACAAAAGTAATCAGTAAAACTTATTTCAATTAAAAAATAAACATGGAAGATCATAGGACTTTAGAGAAGCAATTGATGTTTCCAAAGATGTGGAGGTAGGAAAGTTCAAAGGTTAATAGAAAATAATGAAGAGTCCAGTTTGGTCTGGAAAGGAGATAGGCCCCAAACATTTTAGGACCTGGAAATTAGTTGGAGGTTTGGGCTTCCTCTTGTTGGCAATTAAAGATTTATGAGTAGGAGAATGTATTCAAAGTCAGTTAAAACAATAGAGGCTGTAAGGATGCTGCAGTAGATGAGATGCAATGAGAGTACAGTGGGAACAAAGAGGAGATGGACAGAAGTGAATAAATCTCTACCTTATATAGAGATATTTTTCCTTCTTTTCCCCTTCTCCCCAACTCCAATAATCTCTCTGCTCTTCTTGTTCAGACCCACGAATGACAGGAGCTCCTTTCTTTTCCAGACCTTGTAGTAGTTCTCCTTCCCTTAATCCCTGGGAGGGGGGGGGGGATTGGAACAGAATCCAAGAAAAGAACTGGGATAAACTGATACTCAGAGGAACTTTCATTCCTATGATGTTAGAACTGGAAGGAGCCTTAGAGATTAAGTTCCCACCCCTCGTTTTTCAAATGGATAAATCAAAGCTCAAAGAAGAGAATGAACTTACCCAGGGTCACAAAGGTAGTTGGTGAAAGAGGTGAAACTCGGATCTAAATCTAACTTCTTCATTCTGAAGATGGATGTGGAATTGAGAAACTCAAACAGGAAGGAAAAGTCACTTTTTCAAGGTCAGATTTAGCTAATGGCAAAACCAGGATCAGAACTCAGGTCTCTAGAAAGGCAGGTTATGAAGTTGTGCCCTGGGTCCCAGGTTCAGTGAAAAAAGGGTGAAATTGGCATTCTCTGCTGGGAAGTCTGACATGGACCTAGACCCTAACTTTTTGAAGCTGAGTTTGAGGCTGGAGAACAGGGCCCTGCCCCAGATGACAAAGATGTTCAGGGTTTATTTGGCAATTTGGTATGATTGCTGCTTTAACTTCTCTGCTGAAGTCTAGTGTCCTTGGCTTTCTTTAGTCAGGGGAAGGAGAAAAACATCCCTCCCACCCCCAAACTGGGGATGGTTCCCTGCTTCTTCCCTCTCCCAGAGCCAAGTCCTTTCCCTAACTTGCCATTTCTTGGGTCTCCCTTCTCCAGCTCACCACCCAGCAGTTCTGTAACATCAAAGGTCAACCACTGCCCTAAAATCACATTCTCCACCCTGATGTATCCACCACTGAAGAAAAGAACCACATAGGAGTTAAGGTTGTAGGAAGGGGAGGTTTTATTTACAGATCAGAGATGGCACGGTTCTGGGAAAGCATACCCAGCAGTTTCCAGTTCAGGACATTCTCTGTTCATGGTAAGAATATCCAGATTGGACATTGCTCAGAATCTTTCTTCCCTCTTGCTTCAAGACAGCCATCAAATCCCAAACCAGCATGTACACTCTCTTCTCCTATAGCACCCAGCACTCATTTGCCTGGGGAGACTGCTCCCCTCCCTTCCCATGCTCCCATTCTATCCCACACTTAAGGTCCCTTCTGTAGTATTGTGTCTGATAGTGCAGCAGCAAACTCGTCTTGGCTTCCAAACCCTGGAACCCTCCTCCCAAAGTTAACTTATTGTCCCAGAGTCAAGAACCATTAACAGGTTTTGAGAAAGGGGGTATCAACAGACAAGGTTTTGACTATCTGGCTCTGGACTCTATGGGGAGACTTTCACCCTTCTATTCCTTGCTTGACTCTCCCCCACTCTCTGATGTAGACTCCCATTCTGTGGATGGCTCAACCACAGAGATGGGAAATTGTGGGGACAGGGAAAGAAAAGTTATGCAATCTCATTTGGCCATGGTAATGCTGGGGGAAGAGATAGATATTGAGAGAGACAGAAATGATTGTAATTTGGAATCTGTACCCACCCGCCTTAGGACTGGGCTGATTGCTAGCTCACGGGACAGGGCTATTACTTTGGACTCTGGGCCCCAACTCTCGGCCCTGAGCATTTGTCTCCAGCCTCCCTTCCCCCTATTGGTCTCCTTTGCCTCTGAGGGGACCTGAATCAGTTCTGTGTTGGTGCTGGGAGGAGCAGAGACAAAAATAACTGACTGCAGCTGAGACCCGGTGAGCCCATAAATAGCTTGGTGATAAATACCCTCTAGCACTCCTGAGCAATAGTCAGGAGACACTAAAGCCCTGGAATCACTGCCAGCTCCTAGCAGTTCAGAAAATAAACAGAGGGTCCTGCTGGACCAAAGGCCATCCTTCTCCCCCTCCTTCATGCAGGATTGATTGATCAGGTCTGTCCCATCAGGACACAAATGTGGGAGCACTGGGAGGGAGGCTTAGTGAAGGCAGCCCTCAGGACAAGTCATCCATGGAGATGCTAAACTTGGTCTTGGATTTGGACTTGGCTGCAGCCACACTCCTCTTTCGAAGGGGCCCTTTGAGAGAGGCCAGAGAAAAGGCATCCAGCAGCGTTTTGTCCTCCTCCAGCTGGTGGGCTGTGAAATCTGGGGTGGGCACCTTGACAGTATTTCCAAACTTAGAGTAGTCCACCGAGTAGTGGCCATCCTCCTCGGTCACGATGGGAACAAAGCGCTGGCCCCACAGGATCTCGTCCGCAAGGTAGGAGGTTCGGGCCTGTGTAGTGATGCCTGTGGTCTCCACCACACCTTCCAGTATCACAATCACCTCCAAGTCCTGATGGTGGGTCAGGTCTTGAGGGGCGAGGTCATACAGGGGACTGTTGGCATCGATGACATGGTAGATGATAAGCGGAGCCACCAGGAAGATGCTGTTACCACCCACACCGTTCTCCATAGGGATGTCCACCTGGTGCAAGGGCACGATCTCGCCTTCGGGACTGGTGGTCTTGCGGACCACCTGCATGCGGATGGTGGCACTGATGATCATGCTCTTCCGGAGATCACCCACGCGGAGCATGAAGCAGAGACGGCCCTGACGCAAGGCGATGACCGCGTGCTTGCTGAAGATGAGAGTTTCCGCCCGGCGGTGAGCTTGGGCCGTCTTCATGAAGATACAGCCCAGCATGATGGCGTTGATCATAAGTCCGAGGATGTTCTGCATGATCAGCATCAGGACGGCTATGGGACATTCCTCAGTCACCATGCGCTCCCCAAAGCCGATGGTCACTTGTACCTCGATGGAGAAAAGGAAGGCAGAAGCGAAAGAGTCGATTTTGGTGACGCAGGGTATGAAGTCCCTGTCCTCCGGCTGGGGCCCAGACTGAGTCCTGACACTTTGGTCCAGGTCGCCATGGGCAAAAGCAATGAGCCACCAGACCATGGCAAAGAGGAGCCAGCTGCAGAGGAAGGACATGGTAAAGATGAGCAGCGTGTGGGGCCACTTGAGGTCTACCAGGGTGGTGAAGACGTCCTGGAGGAAGCGGCCTTGCTCGCGAATGTTCTTATGGGCTACATTGCAGTTGCCATTCTTGGACACGAAGCGGACTCTCCTCTCTCGGGTTGGGTATCTGGGCGTCGCTGGCTTCTCTACCAGGCGCGTCAGTACATATTCCTCGGGGATGATTCCCTTGCGGGACAACATGGCTTAGGCCCTCCCTAGGACTCCCCCACGGGAGGCTCCTGTCAGCCTGGCCCTGTAGCCCCCCCCCCCCCCCAGGCTCACCCCTCCTTCCCAGCTCAGCCCCGCAGGCCAGCAGGCAGCTCCCCGCTTCTTGCTCCCAGGGCCCCTGGCCCCCTCTCCCCCTCCCGGTGGCTCCTGCCGCCCCGCTCCATCTCCCAAGGACTCCCCCAGCCCGGCCCTAGCTTCCCGGCGTCCGGCCCCGGCTCACCTCGGTGGCCCCAGCGCGCCCCCCCCCCCCAGCCCGCCCCGGCCCGGGCCCGGCCGCCCGCCCCTTCTCTCTCCCCAGCGGCCCCGGCCCCGGCCCCGGCCCGCGCCTGGCTCCCGCCGCTCCGGGCCTCGGACCTCTCCTCCAACCGCCCCCAGCTCGGCTCCCGCCCCTTCCACCGCAGCCTCCTCCTCTCCCCGCCCCGCGAGCTCAGCACCTGCTGCCGTTCTTCTGCCGCCGCCGCCCGCTCTGGCGTCCCAGCCCGCCTCGGGGTCCAGCTCCGGAGGGAGGGGGGCTGGGCACCCTGCCGAGGGAGAGAAGGGGGGTTGGGCTGAGGCGGGAGGACCCGGGGAGGGGAGGGAGGAGCTGGGGGCCCGGAGGAATGCCGGCAGGGAGGGAGAGCGGGGGGCTGCGGCGGGAGGGGGGCGTGGAGGGGAAGGCAGCGGCCGGAGGGCGAGATCGGGGTGACGGGCAGTGCCCAGCCCCAGCCCTGACTGCAGCCGGGCCCCGGAGGCCGCCAGAGGGAGGCGCTGACCCGGGATGGGCTGCAGCTGCCGGGGGGAGCGGGGAGGAGACAGGAGTGGGGATGGACTGCAAAGATGCGGCTCCGCCTCCTCCCGGGCCAGCCCCTGGAGCCGACCTGGGAAGGAGCGTGTGTGTGTGTGTGTGTGTGTGTGTGTGTGTGTGTGTGTGTGTGTGTGTGTGTGTGTGCCTGTGTGCGCGCGCGCCTGTGTGCCTGTGTGTGTGTGTGTGGGGGGGCTGGGGGTCTCTGTGCACGTGTCTGCGCTCAAGGGAGGGTCAAGATTGTTTATTTGGAGAAGACGCGGGAGGTGGTGGAGGATGCCTCAGAGGCCGACAGCCCCTGACCTTACCTGCGCCTGGCCCGCTTCTCAGCTGCCTAGAGTCATGCCCACGGCTGAGGGAAAGCAGGCAACCGTTATGTCTGTATTTCATAGCTTAGGGCGGGAGGGATTCCTTGCATAGATTCATCCATCTTGAGCTGGAAAGGCCCGTAGAGAACATTTTACCGATTTCACCCACGGAAGGGAAGGCACCAGCTCAAAGTCGGATAATGAGTTTTGGGTGGTATAACCAGGACCCAGGTTTCCTGAAGCCTGCTCACCTGAGCTCTTCCCACTTCCTGAATTCAGGATATTTTTTAAATTTTATTTTATTTTATTTTTGGTTTTTGATAGGCAATGGGGTTAAGTGACTTGCCCAAAGTCACATAGCTAGGTAATTAAGTGTCTGAGGTCAGATTTGAACTCAGGTCCTCTGGACTCCAGGGTTGATGCTCTATTTACTGCGCCACCTGGCTGCCCCAAATTCAGCTTATTCTTAAAGGCATAGGTCTTGCTACTTTTTCCATTAGGATTTCAATTTTACAGGTTTGCCTTTCTTTAAGCTAACCTGGATGCCTGGCCATAAGGATCATAGATTTAGAGAGGGACCTAAAAGATCACATAACCCAGCTTCTCTCATTTCATACTCCAAACCTACAAATCATATAAAAGAAGCATTCTCGGGGCAGCTAGGTGGTGCAGTGGACAGAGCACCGACCTTGGAGTCAGGAGTACCTGGGTTCAAATATGACCTCAGACACTTAATAATTACCTAGCTGTGTGGCCTTGGGCAAGCCACTTAACCCCATTGCCTTGAAAAATCTAACCAAAAAAAAAGAAGCATTCTCTTTATAGAAAGATTTGTTGCTTCAAACAATTCCCAATAGGTTTTCTTTCAAATGCTAAGTTATAGTGAAATTTAATATTAGATTTTATTCATTATTTCAGAAATCTGCAGGCACCTGGAAGAATGAAGACATGACTGAGTCTATGTAAAAATAAATACCTACACTGAGAGAAGAGGTAGTGTCTGGTGGTGCCATGCCAGCCTTGGAGTTGGGAAGACCTGAATTCAAATCTAGTCTCTCTGTGTCTGCCTCTGTCTCTTCTGTAAAATGGGGTTAGTACCTACTTTCCCAAGGTAGTTATGAAGATAAGATAGTGTTATGTAATTGTATTTAGTATCTATAAATTTTTTTTAGCATGGATACTCAAAGTACAATTTATTAGATGGTATTTAAGAGTTGCTCCATGTCCAGATTGATGAGACTGTTACTTGTCTGGTGATGAGCCTGCCTAGGCATTGCTAGTCTGGTACATAGAATCTCTATCAGGCCTGAGTTGAAAGATGTTCCCATCTTAGTGGTCCCTGCCTGAATTTGCCCTCATCTAGCATTGTCTGAAGTCCTAGGACCACCTCCACACCCAGGCTCAAAGGTGTTCTTTTTTCTATATCTTCCTTTGTAAAAAGCACTGCCCTTGGAATCAGAAGAGTAGGATTCACATCCAAGCTTTGCCACCTACCCCATCCTTTAGTTTTATTATCTGTAAAATAAGGGTGATAATCCTTATTTTACAGAGCTGTTGGGACCATGACATGAGAGAAAGGGAATGTGAGCTGTAATCAACTCTGTTCCTCAGTCCAGTCCTAATTTCCTCCACTTGATCACAGGTCATAAGACTAAAGGGTTAAGTGACTTGCCCAAGGTCATACAGCTGAGGTCACATTTGAACTCAGGAGCTCCTGACTCCAGGGCCAGTGCTCTATTCACCTAGCTGCCCAGTGGGACAGTCTTATAGTCTGTGATCAAGCTGCCATCACCTTGACCTCTCTCATGGGACCTTATGAGGATGGACATGGAAGAATGGCCCATTTTGACTTCTTTGATTTTTCCAAGTAGGCAGGCCTGCATTTTCTTTCCCTAAATGAGCACATACAATATACACTCAGGGCCTTAAACTGGGAAACTGTTCATCAGCAGTAGATGATTCAATTAAGTAAACGTCAAAATAGGAGACCATCTTTAGGATGAAAGAAATAGGTTGTGGAGAATGCAAAGGGTGGAAAGTCAGAGTTGATGTTAATATAGAAGCTGCCTTTCCAAGTCTGCCTCAAGAATTAAATAGCATTGTAAAATAACAATGGCTTATGACTTCTTCTGTGTGATTAGTCAAGCTGTGTGGGTAGTCAAACTGGTGATGAACCCCTCTGAACTTAACCCAACTGGTAGGTCCTTGGACAACATCCTCAGAGATAGTCACAGGAACCATTTAACAACATTGTAGAATCTAGAGCTGAAAGAGTCATTAAAGATTAATGAGTCTAACTAGCCAAGCTCTTAATGTTACAAGTAAGGAAACTGAAACCCATAGAGATGAAGTCAGTTTTTCCAGTTTAGTAGGAGAATGTATATTCCTTAATAGAAGGTAGGTAGTTTCATTTTGTCTTTTTGTCTCCAAAACAGAGCCTATATTGCTAATTGATTGCCTTTACCTTTGAGAGTCCACAGTCACCTCCTTAGCATGGAGAGATATCAGAAGAGGTGATATCTCTGGAGGCAAAGTTAGCAGACCAGTGAAAACCTGGGAGTGAATTTAGGAATGCTATTTGGTCCTGTAGATAGAAGCTGGGTGAAGAAGCTACAAGATTGACAGTTGAAATGAAATCAGGCAAAGGGAAGCAAGAATTCAGGTAGAAATTGGGGTTTGATTCCATATTCCACAGATTCAAAATAAAGTATGTGACTTTAAACATTTTGACCAGATCAAGGGCTTTTTATTCTTTTTCATGTCATGGACTCAAATGAGGAAGCATCTGGACCCCATTCTCTTAATATTTTTAAAGTTCATAAAATAAAATATATAGGATAACAAAGGAAACAAATTATATTGAAGTACAGTTATAAAAATATTAAAAACCAAGTTCTGGATCTCAGGTTAAATAAGAACTTCTGGCCTACAAGTATTGCCTCTGTGATTGTAATTTTTCTGTTTTGTTGTGCTTAGGGAGTGGCTCACTTGATTATGATATCACAGACTGGTTAATTTAAAAATGCACACGTTTTAAAAAAAAGAAAACATTTCAGAGATTTTAATTAAACTATTTGCTAATAGCATCTGGAATAGTACATGACAGAGTCTATCCAAGTAGAAAGCTCCACCAATGGGCCCAGTGATGGATGATCCAATGCCCAAAATGCATAGGCTCATCACTAACTTGTCATAAGGCGCTGAAATTTTCGATTACTGTGGGATTGTAAAATGTACTGATGAAGGGAGTACCCACACTGATGAAATTAGAAGTTTTTGAAATATCAGACTTAACTGATGTACTAGTTGTTAGCTTAAGAAGTATTTGTTGATTGAATGCAAATTATAATGCTAACAGTGGACATCCTCTTATCTCTTCCTCACCCGGTTAAGGGACATCCCAGAGAGAATGATGATGTCTTTAAAAAATTCTGTAGAAAAGAAGAGTCAGAAGGCTGGCAGAGCAACTTCTTTTACAACCTAAGTGGGCCATATCTGGTTTTGTGACCAATCTTTTCTGATACGGGTTTGTTGCAACTCTCTTCCCATCCCTTAACCCTGAAGGGATGGGAATGTAGAGACCATCTAGGATTTGCTGTACCATTCCAAATTGACAAATCCTTCATATATCCCACAGGAGTGACCAGGTTTTGTTCAATCATCACCCACACTCCATAGCGTTACATAGTGAATAGAAAACGAATGATTTCAGTGGTATAGAAAACTCCCACAGGAGGAAAATCCCTTTCCCAATGCAGGTTGGTATTTTCCATGCAACTTAAAAACTTGGAGAATTGTCTGGAGGCAATACTGACTTGCTCCAGGGTCACATTGTCATTATGCATGATTAAAGGTTGGATTTGAATCCCGGCTTGGAAGCCAGTTCTCTTATCTATGATTTCATGCTTTTACCCAAGCAAAGTAATATGCTTATTAGGTGAGGTACAGTTGCATTTCTCTAGTAAGAGGCTAGTACTTTGTGCAGGGGAGGATGGATTCTACATCCCTAGGAACTCTACCCACCAAGCTATCAGGATTCTAAATTTGGAAGAGGACTAGGAAGGAGCCCCATAGGAATTCTGGGGGATCTGGTAGGAAATAATTATTCTTTTTATTTACAAATGATTTACACAGCTAGAAAATCCAGGTTGGAGGAGGTGATAAAGAGGAAGAAAATGGCAGGTGGAGCCAATCCATCCCAGGTCACTTGTCAGCTCGGACAAAGGATGCAAAGACACTCTCTGGGCTACGGAGCAGCACCTGAGGCTTATCGTATTCCTGTATGACACCACGCTTCATCACAATCACGAGGTCGGAGTTCAGGATGGTATGCACACGGTGCTGGGGAGAGAAAGCCCAGTTGGGGCCATGATGCTTTGGCAAACTAGGAGAAGTTCTGATGTACATACTAAGGGGAAGAAGAGGCTGAGGGAAGCCTTAGTTGTGAGGTGAAGGGGGAGTGTGGACAGGTATTCAATGTTGAAAAAGAAAGGCATGAATGGGTAGGAGGTATGAGGAAAGTGGTCTAAACTGGGCTCAGGTTGCTTGGGCAGGAAGGAGGACCTGAGATGAACCAACAGAGAGAAGTAACAATCTGTCTACACTAGGAACTGAAAGACAAAACCCATCACTCAAGTCTGTACCCTGATACTCAAGCTTATACCCCAGTGTAGGTCAGGGATTCCTTTTGTTTTAGAGGGGATGTCTCCTTCCCAAAGATTGGAGAGCCAAGCTTGACAAGATGGGAAAATTCTGTGACTGAACCAGAGTCACAAAGCAGGGCAGAGTCTTGTAAATAGTTAACTATGTCTTTTTATTTCTTAATCACAAATTAGATAATTAAATTCCACATCAGACTCGAATGCAGTGCATGCCTGTCTTGCTTCATGTGGGCATTGGACTCCTTACTCACTGAACAGGGAAGTCACTTGAACTTACGGTCTTTCTTTCCTATCCTACTTCGTTATTTCCCGTCTTTCCCATTTTATTTACGTTATTCCTCCCCACCCTCCAAGAATATCTGGGAATGACCAAGATGATTACAAACTAATCACCTCCATCTATTCCCTGCTATAGGGATAATAGTAACTCATGGCAAAGTGAATTGGGCTTTGAACTTGAGCTCCGGAAGACCCAAGTCCAAATCCTGTCTCTAACCCTTTATTAGCTGTGTGATTCTGGGACAAATCACTTAGCCTCTTTGAGCTCCCTTATCTGTAAAATGGAGACAATAAATAGCATGTACCTTATAGAATTGTTGTGGGGTCAAAATGGAATCAATATACTTAAACGTCCTGTGCCAACCTTAAAGTATTTTTTACAAATATTGATTTGTTGTTATCATCCTCACCACCATTATTGTTGTTAGATTTGGTCAATGGGACTAGAGCCCTTTAGAACTCAGAGTCTGGGGTATACTTTATCAGGGTCAACTGAAACATACAGGCAGGGAGGGAGGGACCCTCAAGCCACCTCTCCCTTACCCTGGTCCTAGCCTCCCTGGGGTACCAGAAAGATGAGGAGCCTTGAGAACACAAAGGAGGAAAACCCATGAGAAATGCCAATGAGAATTGGAACACGAGTCAAAACAGTGCAGGCTCCAATCAGAAGTTCCCCCACCTCTCACTAGAAAGACTAGTGAAATAGAGATCAGATTGAGGAGGTTATGCCTGACTCTTCTGCTCCTTGGTATAGGAAACACTCAGATAACCTCTCCCTACCAATAGTTGGGAACCTTCTCAACAAATTATAGTCTAATGGAGTTGCCTAGAGCACTAAGAGGTTAAGTGATTTGCCCAGCGTCATACAAGCAGTATATGTTAGAGGTTGTATTTGAAACTAGATTTCCCTGACTTCAGAGCCAGTCCTCCATCCTTGGTTGTTCTTAAAGGACTCTAAACTGAATCTAATGATATAGTAAGATTGGGGTTTAGGGATAGGGGAGGAGGAAGAGACTGTTCTGTGTATTACTAAAGTTAGAATAAGAGGATGGCTTATATATGTGGCTTCTCTAAAGGCCCCTACCCAACCCCCAAGCTTGGGACTCCCTGGGCTTTCCCTTCCTGAGGTTATTGTGCATCATGCTCCTTACCGCTATGGTGACCACGGTGCGGTCAGCGAAGGCTGTCATCACTACCTTCTGTAAGATGTTCTCCTGTGGGAAAAGGGATGAAAGTTACATTTATTGGTCATTCCCCTGGGAGGGCTGACACTGAGCAGGAAGTGGCCCTGACCTGACTTGAGGGTACTTCAGGGAGACAATCTCTCATCACAACCACTTTCCCCCCTCTGCCCAACTTGCCTCTTATCTGTTACCATTTCTATTATGGAATCATTTCTAAGTCCATAGAGACTGAACTGATTGTGGTCATGTGGAGGGAAGCTGTGACCTCCACCCCAATACTGAACAAAAAATGAAGGTGTTCAAGTATATGGAACCTGACACATGATGAGAAGAGAGAAGAGAAAGGAAGAAGCAAGAAATGGTCCAAAGTTGGATTTCTACAGAAGACCTCATAGGAAGCATATTAGAATAGCCATTGAGCTTCCAATTGGAACTCAAACATTGCTGTACAAGGAAAGCTAAATAATGGGAGGAAAAAGGCAGGTATACTTAGTAAAAAACAAATGGAAACCTGAAATAAATGAAGCCTTATTTAGGCGTTCTGCACCCCTCTCCCTAAACCAGAGCAATTAGCCATGAAAATAATGGGGGAGATTTGGTAAGGAGAATCATAGAGAACTAAAAATAAGGTTCAGCAGGCCTAAAAAAATGAAGGGAATTTTTCCATGAGCTGCAGAGATTGTGCTCTTAATTCACCAGCTTTACTTTCTCCTCCAGACCATCTGGGTCCAGTGGCCAGATATTATTCAGGACAACTGGAGATGATCTTGGATGTGAGACAATCAGGGTTAAGTGACTTACCCAAGGTCACACAGTTAGTTAGACTCAAGTGACTGAGGCCCAATTTGAAGTTCCGACCCCCTGAATCCAAGAGAGGTTAAATATCTGAGGTCGATTCAAACCCAAGATTTAAAGAGTTGTCCAGCATTCTATCTACTGTGCTACCCTAGCCAAAGCAGAAGATAGACTCTTCAGACAATAGACAAAAATGTAAAAGTCAGCCAAAAAAGCAATAATCACCATGTGCCAACTTATTATTTAAACAATTTTCTGAGTTGTCCAGTCAAGTAGTCCTAGGGGGCTGCTTTGGCAAATTCTTTCAATCATGCCATGCTAGTCCTTGGTGATTTAATTGTTTTGGCACTTCCTCCATTGGTAGGGGCACCAGTTTATCCATGCTTCTTTGTTAGTTGTGATTGTTAATTTTCTTCCCCAAATATTTCATAGTGAATCCATGCATCCTTCTTGGAGGCCTCCCTTTTAAGTCCTTGTGGGTAACTTATATGGTATCAGTGGAACATCTTGTTATCCAATCTTTATTTTTTTTCTCTTTCTACATGATGAACTCAACCTTTTCCAATAATCCACTTTCTCAAATTCCCCCTTGTGCATGAACTAATCTTAGACAAATGTTACATCTACTTCTACATTTGAATTGCTTTCAACTTTTTTGGGGGGGGGTGGGGAGCAAGGCAATGGAGTTAAGTAACTTGCCCAAGGTCACACAGCTAAGTGCTAAGTATCTGAGGTCATATTTGAATTCAGGTCCTTCCACCTCCAGGACCAGCACTCTGTCTACTGCTCCACCTAGCTGCACCCCATGTCTTCAAATTTGAGTACTGAGTTTTCCAAGATTTACAAAGATATGCATCATATGGAGAAAACTGAATAAAAAGGATGAAGCTTTGTGTCAATAGATAGCTTATAAATCTTTAAAAGCACTGAACAGTTTCTAAAATACACTTTAGGCTTATTCAATTTTGGGGCTTATTTCATTGCATATTGTACTGATAAGATTAGTCATTAAACAGTACGTCATAACTTGGACAACAGACATTCTTCATTCATAATTTTTTCTTAAATTGATTGCTAATGTAATTTCTTTTGAATAATCATCAAGGGACCTTGTAATGCTCTGGAACTTGATTCAATCAGTATAAAACCATCCTCAAACAAGATATGGTATCTAATATTTAAAGGACTATCTATCTGTCTTGTGAAGGAGGAATTAGATTTGTTTTGTTTGGTTCTAGAGTCCAGAACCAGGGAAAGAGGTAGAAGTTGCAAAGAGGTATATCAAGAGTTGATGTAAGGAAAAACTTCATAACAATTAGAACTGTTAAAAAAAATTGAGGGACCTTCCTTGAGAAATGGTGTATTTCCTGTGTTTGGAACTCTTCAGGTAGAGTCTGGACAACTATTTGCTGCGTATGTTCCAGAGGGAATTTCTTTGGTATATGACTCAGATTAGATGGCTTCTGGGCTCCCTTTGTACTCCCAAATCCTATGTAAAGTCTCTAGAAAACATGGGGATCATCTATAGGGAATTCTTTCCAGTTTAGTTGGCAAATATACAAATGTTTTATGTCTTAGTAGATGCTAATAACTAGAGGATCATTCAACAATGCTACCATCAAAGAATCTTGTGTATCTGGAATCTGATCAGAGGATTCCTAATCAATTGAACCCTCCCCAAATTAAATAAATTAAAAATAAAATTACAAGATTAAGAGGCAGGTAACAGAGGCCTCAAGCCATAAGGGTTCATCCCTTTCAGAATAGGAGTGGTAATCCCTTTCAGATTTTTAATGGATCACTTGCATATGAAAGACTCAGGAACTGAAGCTAATGAGCAACCATAGACTAGGTGGTTTTTATAAAGTAAACTAGTCAGTTCTGGGATTAGATAAACCAGTTATGGAAGAAGACCTCACTCTAGACGTTCTTATGTTTCATGTAGGGGACAGTGAGGTGGGGGAGGGGATTTCTCTCTGCTCTTCCTCCTTCATCTCCAACCACTTCCAAAAGAAGCATATGACATAGGAGATTGTGCCCGGTAGAAGGCAGACCCAAGGTCCGGCTGTGGAACCGAGTCAAGAGAACTGTTGAAAGAGATGAGGTTGAATCCTCAGGAGAAAGCAGGTCCTAGTACTGACACTGCTGCAGACCCTAGGGTTGTAGACTCTGTTTCTTTCTAAATATATGCTGTGATGCTCAAGGTTAGGATGTCAGCTGAAGCTGAAATTAGAAATAGTAGAGATCTTAGCCTAGACTTGGAGTCTTTCCCTCAGTGCCAGAGATGGCTTATGGGTCTTAGTAGTATGACATAAAGAGACTGCTTTCTGAAAGGAGCAGTATGAGGAGTGGTTGGGAGTAGTAGATAGAGTACCAGTCCTAGAGTCAAGAGGACCTGAATTTTGACACTTGACCCTGGGCAAGCCGATTGACCCCAATAGCCTTTCAAGAAAAAAAAAAAGAAAGGGGCAGTTATGATGACATTGCTAGGAGATCTGGGGGTGCTAAAAGACTAGGATGTAAGTTACATTAGACATATGTGTTCCCTATACACATGACTATGAATTTAAAATTATATAATCTTTCTGCTAATGATTTGTGCATTTGTGGAACACATGTTGGGATATACCCTAATATCTCATGATTATCCTCTAGAACCCTGACTCTAGCTCTGGGAGAAAGGGCCAGAGCATTAGTATTTCAACTCAGAAAATGCTTTTGCTTTGACCTAACATTATGTAAGAGAGTTAACACTCTTAAGACAGAAAGGGTCATATTCTTACATATCATAGTCTCTATTACTTGCCTTTTTTGTGCTGTAATTTCAATGTTGATTTTGTAGAGTCAGTTGATCAGGGATTCTCTGGTCAATCCTCTGCTATACTTTTTTTAATCTTAAAGGATACTTGAACCTTGTTGGAGAGCTTTAAGATTGCTCTTTGTCTTACCAATTCAAACTTAAAATGCAAACCAAATGAACAATAAACTGAGAAGGATCTTTCATCTTCTGCATCTTACAGTCATTTGTGGGAAACTTGAGATTGGACATTCTTTCATCAAGAATTGTTTTCAAAAGTTTGACTATTATACTTTCATCAAGGATGCCTTCAATATGAATACAGATTGTAAAGACTGACAAATTGCTTTCTGTGGTGGGTGAGGGGAGGGAAGTAAGATGGAGGAAAAATTGTAAAACTCAATAAATAAAATCCTTAAAAATATGAATATAGATTATTCTCATAAAAGATTCTGCAAAGATGAGAAAGTAAGCATATTAGTTGGTAATGATTGATGTTTTCATTCTTTTTTTGAATGTTAATATAGTCTGCAACTTTTTTCCTTTTCTTTTGAGGTCTTCCCTTCCCTGAGATACTTTATAAAACAACCTCTCAATGGACCTTGACTTGGTCCATCTGTTAAGTGTCATTTCTACTTTGTCATGTAGCATGTCAAGGACTGAGGTGTTAGGTTCCAGATATAGTGGTTCCTGTGTCATTGATGGCAAAAATGAATTGTTAAGGAAATGGTGATAAATATATTATGTTTTCTGCTCTTATTATCTTCTTGCCAGTTTAATATATGTAAGGTGAGGATACTGTGACTCAGTTCAATTTGAACTTTCTGGAGTCAGGGGTTAGAGTGACCTTGGACAAGTTACTGAACTTCCTGGGTCTTAGTTTCATTGCCTATTAAATGAGGTGGTTTAAATAGATAATCTAACTTCTGAGTACACTTCTACCTCTAGATCTCTGAGACTATAATCCTGAGTCTCATCCCAAGTTTTCTGGGAATATATTTTTACTTTGATTTCTTTTCATTTTTTATGAGGGACAGTCCTTGCAGTCTTCCACAATCTTCCTCTGAGTTGTCTTGTAAATGAGTCTGTTTCTCTTGGCTTCCATTTCTTTCTACTTGTCAAGAAGATCAATGTTTATAGTCTTTGTTGGTTTCTTAAGAGTAACAACTGTTTTCTATTAATTAAAGGTAGGAAATGTTTATAATCTCTGCCTTTTCCCATTTTTCCATTATTTTTTCTCTCAGCATTGGTGACTTGTGTGAATAATTCAGGTAAAAATTATTACAATTGTTTGCAATATCTAAAATTTTCTAATTCAATATTGATTTTGACCTTTGATTTAACTAATCGATGATCTGATTGCAAAGGAGAGTTGATTTTGAGAAGACTTCCACATTAAGTAACCAGTTGTTTCATGTTTATTAAAATATCAATTCCTTCCCTCCTTTCCCTTTCTTCCTCTACCACATTCTTCTTCCTTCTTCCTCTTCTTCCTTCTCCTCTTCTTTCTTCTTACCTTCTTTTCTTTCTTCTACTTCTTCCTCTTTCTTCTTCTTCCTTCTTCTCCTTTTCCTCCTCCTCCTCCTCCTCTTCTTTTCCTACTCTTCCTTCTCCTCTTTTTCCTCCTTTTCCTCTTCTCTCTTGATGCTGTTCAGTTCTTGTTAGATTCTCTTCTGGATAAATTAAAACTAAGTATAATTATATGAAAAAAATGCTCCCAATCATTATTGATTAGAGAAATGCAAATTAAAATGCATCTGTCGTATTGGCAAAGATGACAAAAATGGAAAACAATCAATGTTGGAGAAGATGTGAGAAAATTGGGACATTAAACTGTTTGGTGGAGTTGTGAACTGATCCAGCCATTCAGGAAAACTATCTGGAACTATACTCAAAGAGCAATAAAACTGATCATACCCTTTGTTCCAGCTATACCTCTACTAGGCCTATATCCCAAAGAAATCATAAAAAATTGGAAAAGTTTCACATGTTCAAAAAAATATTTATAGCAGCTCTTTTTGTAGTGGCAAAGAATTGAAATCGAGGGGATGTCTATCAATTGGGAATGGTTAAACAAGTTATGGTACATGAATGTCATAGAGCCCTATTGTTCTATAAGAAATCAAGAGTGGTTGGACTTTAGGGAAGCATGGAAATAATTACATGAACTGATGCTGGGTAAAGTGAGCCAGAACCAAGAGAAGATTGTACACATTAACAACATTGTGAGGTGATCAGTCGTGATGAATACTGCTCCTTTCAGCAGTTCAGGACAACCCTGAGAGTTCTACTATGGATAATATCAACCATTTTCAGAGTAAAAAAACAAACCCACAGGATTTGATGTAAATATATTAAAAAGAATTGTACACATTGAAATTTTATCAGATAGTTCACTACCATGGGGAGGTGGGGAGGGAAGGGAGAGTGGTAGAAAAATGTGGAACTCATAAATTTGCAAATGGATGAATGTTGAAAGATTATCATTGCATGTAATTAGAAAAATAATAAAAATAAAATTTCATTAAAAATAAAAGATTCTCTTCTGGAATAAAATACAAAGGCAAGATCAAGAGAACTAAAATACATATTTTACCATAGATAAAAAAGGAACAAGAATGCAGTTGAACCAAATTAATTGCAATAAACAAGAACAGAGGATGAAACATGATTCCTCTTGCTAGTAAAGAAGATATGGGATATTCTATATGTTGTCAATGTAGTTGCCTTATTATTCTTAGTTATTTTTCTTTGTTAAAGAGAATGATTCAATGAGTGGGGAGGGAGGTAGAGAATGGGGAATATTGGGGAATGCTTGTGACATAAAAAAATCAATAAACTGAAAAAAATTAAGAAGGGAAACATAACATAAATATGTAAAGTTTCTAGGTAGCCAAATGTTTCTGGACTTTTTCATTTCTCAAACCTGAGCAAAATTGTCCAAACATACTTTTGTCACCCTCTCTTATGTCCATTTTCATATTTAGGTAACAAAGTATTCCTTGACTTATTTGGAGGATCTTATCAAGTTCTTCACTGACTTTCTCTACCTCTTCATCTTCTGCAATTAATGTTGGTGCATAGATCACAGTTCTTTTTGCTTATGTTTAACACAAATATTACAAGAATATATGTATGAGTTTCACATGAAATGCCATTTATGTTGAAACCATGCTTCACATGTTGAAAGCAAATCTGCTAACTCATTTATTAGTCCTCCAAGAAGAACTTATGAACTGGCCTTCTATTCACCTACAACTTCCCTTTAATGTTTGATGGTATGAGAATATCTATAGTGACATAGTTTAGTTTTTCCGGTGATAACACTAATTTTCTGGTCATTGGGCAAAGATCTCTCATTTATAGCACCCATGGTTAAATTGCATAAAAACTGCAATTCTTAGTATTCACTATTATGCCTTCCATTATTTTACAACCATCACTCTGGAAGTCAAATTCAATATGGAGGGCTGCTAGCTTTCTTTATTTCATCAGCAATCATTCAATAAACCAACTTTATCAAAGGTCTACAGTGTCCCAGACAAGGTTAATAATGACATGGCATGCCTATATCTGTGTGTGTGTATGTATATTTATGTACTTGGAACACTATAGTTCATTTTCTCTTCTCCATCTCATTTCCACAATACATCTGTTTTGTTTTTAAACAGTCACACTATGGGTAGAGTGTCATCTTGTATAACAATGTTCCCTCCTTCTCCTCTTCTCAACTCTCCAACCATCACTATCTAGGACTGATCTTGGACCCCCAGGACTGACCGTGGCCATATCGATGGAGGCTGTGGCCTCATCCATAATGAAGATGCTTGTCTTCCTCACAAAGGCCCTTGCCAAGCAGAAGAGCTGTCTCTGCCCTTGGCTGAAATTCTCTCCACCTTCTATGACAACAGCATCTGCAAAAGATCAATGACTTTGTGTGTATATGTGTGTATGTATCTATTTAGTGTATGACTTTACCTCCATTTTTTAGAATTACCATTTTCCTTTC
The DNA here is from genome assembly GCF_037893015.1 of Macrotis lagotis. Classification (NCBI taxonomy): domain Eukaryota; kingdom Metazoa; phylum Chordata; class Mammalia; order Peramelemorphia; family Peramelidae; genus Macrotis; species Macrotis lagotis. The sequence continues at coordinate 233,783,624 of NC_133660.1, read as the reverse complement.
CTTTAAATTTCAAGTTAAGTACCATTCCCTTATGAGAGTCCCTTTTCACCTGCCCCCCAATTATTAGTCCTCTCCTTATACCACAAGTACTATATTTATTTTATATGACTTGTATGTGCTTATAGATGTATGTGTTGTCTTCTCTGATAGAATATAAGCTTCTTGAAGGCAAGGAATATTGCATCTTCAATGTCTTGTATAGAGCAGGTGCTTAATAAATGCTGCTGAATGAATGAATATTTGCTTTTTATGGGTTGATCATTAGTTACTAGGTGTTTTTTTTATCACTAAGAACTGGACTGACATTGCTTTCAGAGGTCTTGGTTGTGGTGCGATGTGGGAAAGGAGACAGTTGCCTTTTTTTTTTGTGGTGACTCCAGGGCCAGTGCTCCTAGCTGCCTTGAGACACGTCTTAAAGCGTACCTTGGTTAAGCCTTTCCTTTTACCTTGTTGTAATAATTGGGATTAATCTATTGGTTGTTTGAAGACCCTATTGTCCTATGGGTCTTAACTCACTGTCTAGTCTAAGGCATGTACTTTCCATCTCTTGGCATTGCATGTAATATAGGGAGTTTACTTCCCTCTTTCCATTCCCAGGGTTCCAAGGATGAATAGATGAATGATATAGGGTAAGGGTGAGAGATGGTGTAAGAGAAACAATGAATTCAGGAATATTGTGACATTATCAATATGAACAATTCATTCATTACTATCGGGAAATCCAGGTCTCTGATGCACTTGCTGCCCCCAAGCTTTGAAGCAGAATTCTAGGAGTTATTTTAGGGAAGAGTTGGGCTATATATGTATGAGATATCTGTGGGGCAGCAGATAGATTTGAACCCAAAGTTCAGACTGACCCCAGCATAGTCCCTGAGAACAAGGACTCTTCCTTAATTTAGTAGGAACTTAATCCAGGGAGGTAGGGGTGGGAACAATTACCTAATCCCCCTGGTAATGCTTTCACCAGTTGTTTTAGCTGAGCGATTTCCAGGGCTTCCCACAGGGTGTTGTCTGAGCACTTATTTTCTGGGTCCAGGTTAAACCTGAAAAGTAGCACAGAGACCTCAATGAATGGTCAGTGAGTGGCTTTGCCCAGTTCCACCCAACCTAAGGGTATTGCAAAGAGTGGGGTCAGGGCTGGGACTGGGAAGATAATGGATGATCTTGTTCTAAGATTAGGAATCCTCTTCCAATTGATATAAGCAGGGAAAGACTTCTGGGTCTTGTTCGGACCCCATCTGGAGTGCTCAGTTCTGGAAACTATATTTTAGGAAGAGACAGATAAGCTGGGCTCATAGATTTAGAACTGGAAGTAATTTTCAGGTGTCCTATCCTGGGATAACATCTTCTTTTCTCTTCTTGACCCATGACTCCTGTCTATAGTTCAATCCCCTCTTTTACAGATGAAGTGACTGATGCCCCCAAAATTGAAGGAACTTGCCCCATGTTACATAGTACTAGTATTTTATCTCAGAACCTATTGGTCCTTATTCTAAATTCATTGATCTTTTCATGGAACCATGAAAACTGGAGACTTTGTCATTAGGACTGGTTAAAGGATTGGATATGGTAAGCTTGGATAAGCCAAAATTTAGGTGGGAAACACTGAAGAGACTCATTTAGAATAGAGCCTGATAAGAGGGATCAAAAGTAATCTGCTAAATCCCAGAGAGAAGAATTAGGATCCTATGGCAAATGTCACAAAGATGCTGGATTTCAGTTTGACATAACAAAAAACTTGTTCACAGTCAGGATTTGTTCTAAAGTGGAATGGGAGGCCATTGGAAGAATGATTTCTTTTTATAGACTAAAAAAGCAAAGAATCTCAGGGCTGGAAGGGAAGAGACTATCTAGCTCAAGCTCTGAGCTGACCGGAAGAAAGTGTTGGTCTCTGATGGGACACAGTCCCCAGGGGTTTGGAGTCTAGACTTGAGGGCTAGAGAGTATTTTTGTAGGGAGTGGGGGAAGTAGGCAAACACTACTTTCCATTTGAAAAAACAGTAGAATAATACCAGGGAGTGGAAGAAAGCATGAGGCCCATTGAAAGACATAATTTTAGCCAATAGCTAATACTATAGGGTCAACAAGGCAGCACTGAATTTGGAATCAGGAAGACCTAAGTGGGAATTCTGCCTCAGATACTAGCTGTAATTCAGTGCCCTCACGTTATAGAAGTAAGCTCTAGAGAAGGGAGGGAACATTTCCAAGGTTATACAGCTTGACCCTAGAATTAGAAATCTCTTGATTTCCAGACCAGGGTCTATTTTGGAACCCTTTGGACAATATGAGATTCTGGGGCTGGATTGGGGGGGAGAAGCTCTTCCCCTATGGTAGCATTTCTGGTCTTTCCTTGGTTTCTGCTGGGGTGTTACTCACCGAATGGTGCCACTGAAGAGGATGGGGTCCTGGAGGATGATAGAGAGTCGGGATCGTAAGGTTTGCAGGGGTAGTTTTGAAATGTCAATGTCATCGATGATAATTCTCCCTGTTATTAATCAAAGGTCAACTCATCCAGGGGAACTGCATTTAGTACTGGGGAGGGGGGTCACTCTGCCTGGATATCAGGAATGGTTGGGAAGCAGGGGTGGGTCATATGGATGACCTTCTGAATTGAGGCCTTAAGTATCATTGAAACATTTAAATCTAATAAACAACTTGGAGCATCCATTCCTAGTTTGACAGATAGACAAACAGAGATCACTGTGAAAGAGTAACTCTGGGAGGAAGGGGGATAGTAACAATTTGGTCTTTTTCTAAGGAGGGAGCTCTGTGACTACTCAGGGAGTATTGGGAGTGTCAGAAAGGACCTACCTTCAAACATGTCGACCATGCGGAAGAAGGCAAGAGAGAAGGATGACTTTCCACTGCCTGTTCGGCCACAGATCCCAATCTGTAATAGGGAGGAGTAGCTTTTGAGAGGAACTGTGGACCAAGCCTTCCCAGGAAAAGTTTTACCTTCTATCTATGATCATGGTCACTGAAGAGCTTGGCCAAGGACCGACCTTCCTTCCTTCCTTCCTTCCTTCCTTCCTTCCTTCCTTCCTTCCTTCCTTCCTTCCTTCCTTCCTTCCTTCCTTCCTTCCTTCCTTCCTTCCTCCCTTCCTCCCTTCCTCCCTCCCTCCCTCCCTCCCTCCCTTCCTCCCTCCCTTTCTTTCTTCTTTCTTTTTTTTTTGCAAGGCAATGGGGTTAAGTTAAACCTCCAGGATGGGCTCCACACCTGTTTGTTTGTAAGTCTATAACTGTGTATGTCAGTGTATGATTCTGCATGCATGCCTCTGTTTATCTATATGTGTGTGCATGTATGTGAAACATCTTTGTGTATTTATGTATATGCAGTATATAAATCTGAATGTTATGTCCATGTAAAAGCACCTGTATATATTTATAGGTATGTAGAAGGACAATATAGCATAAGAAATAACTAGTCTTGGAGTCTGGAAGACCTGGGTTCAGATCCTACCTCTGACACTGATAGGCCTGTTGGTTCCCTGCTGTTTTATATCAGTGGAGAGAGTTTCTTTAATGGGAATTCATTTCAATAATGAAATCAAAGGACTGGAACAACCAAAAAAGTGCATATGCATCTGTGTGTGTTTGTGCCTATATGCACTTGTCTATATCTGAGTGTTCCCAGGTTTTCAAGTCAGCTGGTCTGGGAGCATATTGGCCTCCCTGTCTTGAGCTCTGTGTTTATGAGAACATATATGATCTGGGACAAAAGGAGCTACCTTACTCTCAGTTTTATCATGGATAAAGTTTAGAGACAGAGAGTGATAGGGAAAGGACAGAGACAGAGACAAGGAGAGAGAGAGAGAGAGAGAGAGAGAGAGACAGAGACAGAGACAGAGACAGAGACAGACAGAGACAGAGGGATAGAAATAGAGAAAGACAGAAACACAGAGAAAGACAGAAAGAGCAAGTGCCACACACACACACACAGATGATGCTAGAAAATATTTCTTTGTTTTTCTCTCACTACAGGGGACACACATATCAAATATCTCAAGTTCCAATAAAAAGAAAGGGGAAAGGGGTCTGCCACACCTGTCTCCTCTGAGGCAACAACAAAACAGACCAGTACTGATGCCAGTGAGTCTGTATATTAGACCAAAGCATTTAAGAGTGTCCTGGGGAGGGAGGTTGTGGGATTCTGGATCAAGACAGCTGAATAATAAATTGAATAATAATAATAATAAATAATAGGACTAGACCTTGGTTGAGGTCATGTGGCTCTGGAACTCATCTCTTCTTTTCCCCTTTCTTCCATGCTTCTCTCCCTCTCCCTCCAACCCATTTCCCCCAGCACTAGGATTCTCTACTGACCTTTTGCCCTGGGTAGATCTGGGCATTGACATGATTCAGGACAGGCTTCAAGGTGCTATCATAGCGAACACTCAGGTTTTGTATCTGAATTTTCCCTTTTGCCGGCCAGTTCTTTGGTATCAGGGATGGAGCTGAGAAGGTGGTGGGAGGGGAGGACAAAAAAGGGAGAGGAGAATCCTCAGAAGTTGTTTAATTACTTTAGGCTTTTGTCTTGTTCCCAGACCACCAGGTATCCTGGCCCCATTCTGGACTGACCACTCTCTTGAAGCCCTCAGAGCTTTCTTTGCTCTTCCCACTCAAACCAGCAGAGCCTCCCATTTTTTTCTTAATGTTTGTTCACTCACCCCCTTCACTCTGTCCCTCCTGCATTCCTTTACCCAGCTGTCCTTCATTATTACCCATATCTCCCCTCACTATTAGTCTCTCTTCTTTCCCCTGTCCTTCCTCACCCAACAGCCCCCCCCTCACTCTGAGTCACCTCATCTAGAAGACCCTGATTTTCTCAGTTCCTTGACCCAGAAGACTATTTATCTTTCATACTGAGTTTCCTTACCTAGAAGCCCCTCATAATTCTCAGTTTCAATTTTCAGCAGCAATTCAATTCTTTTAACAGACCCCATCTGAATCTCCACATCTACCAGGTTCCTCACCATCCAGTTTAGATAATTGGACACCTATGGAGAAAGCCAGGCCACAGGGAAAGGGATCACTATCTTTTATCACAGATGGAACAGAATACAAGTAATCTTGGGGATTGCTGAAAAGTTGGAGGCTATGGCTTTGGGACCCATTAGATTGTAAACTCCTTGAAGGTAGGAACCAATTTTTGCCTCTTTTGCTTAATATTCATCACATAGTAAGTCAACTATCAAATGTTAGTTAATTATTTACTATGTATTTTATATTTATATATCATATAAAATTATAACATTAAATGATAAATTATGTATATATAATTATAAAAATAATAATACAATATTAATGAATTTACTTGGGAGGAGGGGTCATGTTCATCTAGTTCTCTGTTTTTAGAGAAATATAGGGATAATATGGGTGAAATCAGTCCTAAAATTTGGACCTGAAGTCAGGAAGGGCAAGGGATTTGGAATTTCAGGTGTTATAAGAAGGGGAAAGCTAAAAGAATGTGGGGACATTCTAAAATTAGGGAAAGGGGGTTTGGGAGAATAGGTTATAGGAGAGAATTAACTATGGGACCTAAATGGGATGTGGAAGAAATTGGTTATGAATTTGACTATAAACTCTTAATATACATCCTAGGAGCAGGAGGTCTCTTTTCTCAACTCAGCAGTGAGCCCTGACACCTTTGGGTGGGTGGGAAGGCAGGTACAATATGAAGTTTAGTAAACTTTTTTATCTTGTCATGAGTGATTGTGGCCTGAAAGATCTGGGGATCCTGAGAACACTGATCATTTGGTATTGGTGACCCATTATTGCTAGGGTCCCTCATTCTTTCCACTGCAGGGCAGGAGATCCACTTTGCCTTACTCACCATGAGAGCATAGGTGAGGCCCAGTCCCACTAGCCCTGTAGGCAGCTCCTTATTTAAGGACTTGGTGATGGAGGCCACAGCAGCGATGAGGACCACAAAGGCGCCAACGTACTCCTGGGAAAACAAGATTGCTCCCGATAAAGCCTCCCTGCAAAATCTTTTGTACCACACCCTGAACCATACTCTATAGAGGTAAAGGTGTCTCTCTGTCTCTCTCTCTCTGTCTCTCTCTGTCTCTCTCTCTCACACACACACACACACACACACACACACACACACATTAAATAGGATACACACCGTCACACACAGACATATACAACATGCACACACACATATACACACAGACACTCTGTGAGTAGTAGTGATGGCTTCACACACAGTTTTGCTCACTCTCTTTTTTTTTTTTTTGCAAGGCAATGGGCTTAAGTGCCTTGCCCAAGGCCACACAGCTAGGTAATTATTAAGTGTCTGAGACTGGATTTGAACCCAGGTACTCCTGACTCCAAGGCCGGTGCTCTATCCACTGCGCCACCTAGCTGCCCCGCTCACTCTTTATCCATACAAAATGCAGCAGACAATACCATGCATGATACACACCCCTTCACTCATATACATATTCATATACACAATGCAGGGAGCAAGAAGACAGATGAGGAAAAATGAGAAATGGTGGAGTGATTGAGGTCTGACATTCAGGGTCCTGTACACAAGTGTTGGTGGAGGTGTGTGGTTGGTCTTCCCTAATTTGGAGGCATCCTGTCTTGTCAAGGTGTTTGGAAGGGCGGCTACTACTTGTTGTGAGACTTTGGCCGAGTTACCTGCCCTGGGCTCATTCTAGTCAGTTATAACACACATGACTTGCCTTCATATACTTCCCACCCTCATCTCTAACAGCTGCTTTTGGATATATCCTTGACTCTCACCCCCAAAACTTTCTTGAACTCCCCAAGGGATCTGGACTTGCCATTCGGACTTCCAGCCATCGATTGGCTGCTGTGAGGAAGAGTGATGCAATGTTGTTGGAATCAGCATAACTGAGAAGCTTCTGTTGGAACAAGGCCTCATATCTGGAAGAGGAGGAAAAGTAGACCCGTGAGTAAGCAGGGTGGGTCAGTGAGTGAGCATCTGGTTCACTCCTTTCCTGAGATTCTATGGGGTGGGAAAGTGTCATGCTATAATGAGGACAGGGGATGATGAAGAGAGAATCAGACTCATTTTGCCTCTATCCAGATGTGTGTATTTGTATATTTGTGTGTGTGATCAGAAAAATCCCAGAGGGTAACTTACCCTTTTAATTTGACCCTGAGCACCTCACCACCCAGTACCTGGTAAGTAGAACTATAATAAGCAATTTTGACACCCAGGGCAGATAGGATGAAACATACTCTCAATTGAACTCTATAGTTCATGAGATGAAAATAGTACAAAAAGTAGTTCAGACAAATTCAGCTGAGCAGGAGACAGAATGAGATAGACTCTATAATGTTGAAGAAATGCAGGTTAAATATTTATATTCCCTCAATCCCAGTGCCCTGGTATGAAACCCTAGTTGTTCCACCTGGGTTATAGCTTTGTGTAGCATACTAAGATCTCATTCCTACAAGTGGATTATAATTTACTTAAGAACAAAGATTCTTCAAGCTTCCAGTAAACTTTGGTACCTTTACTTTCAGAATTTAGTACAGGGCTTTGCACATAGGAAATGCCTAAAAAAATTTTTTTATTGAATGATTGACTGAATAGTTCATAGGATTTAGAATCAGGAGGGAAGAGATTATTAGACTATGCCCCTAGTTTTACAGAAGAGGAAACTGAGGTCAAGAAAGGGGAAGTTTTTTCTTTTTTTTTTTCAGAGTGAGTAAAATGGTTTTTATTAAGATATCTTAATATGGCACACCTCTCTCATGGTGGGAGAGAGGGGCAAGAAATTCCAGAAATGGAAGATCTTTTATGCAGTTTGAAAGGCTTTGTTCCTGCCCCCTCATGCTAATCATAAGCTGGGGTTACAAATCTAATTGATACATTGGTTCCTATACATTTCAGGTGAAATTTTTCAAAGTGACCAAGATTTATTTGCATTTGTGGCAGTGACTAGAATTTGCCTGTGAGAAAAAGAATTATCTTTTCTAAACTTTGATTTGGCCTATATATAGGGTTAAATTATTCTGATTTTTGAAGTGACAGGAAAAGACCAGACCTGTTGGATATTACTTTTTTTTCTGTTGGTGAGGGTGGTGGGTAATGGGAAGAATAAGAGAGAAAATGGTTATACAGAAATGTGGGCAGAGCAAAGACAGCTTTCTAAATACTCAGAAAATTTCCTGATTGGTTGAGAATACGTCCAGGACTGAAGAATAGACAAATAAAGTCTGACCTGTCTCCAGGTAGGAAAAACATCAGGTTGGTTTGTGAATGTTCTAGACCGAAATAGACTGTTACTGCTGGACCTCTGCCTCCATATGGGAGCTAGATATGGTGGCATGAGGCTTCTAGCCAAGAACAGGATCTGGGCCAACTAAAATAGAAGCAAAGAGTGATTGTCAGAATTAGGGAACTAGCTATGGTGCTGGTGGTGTAGGAGAATGAAAAAAAGAAGAAACTAGGGTGTGGGGCAACAGATTGAACCCGGGGGAGTGAAACAACCTTAGGAAGATGGAGAGGCCTAGTGTAGTGCCTCATGTAGAGTTTTGATGGTCAGTGCTGATTTAGAAGATAATGAGAGGTGAAAGCCTCAGGGTCCAAAATAAAGAACAAGTTCTAAGAAGGAAGGAAGGACTTCAGAGGAAACTCAGAACAGTGTGGTCCATGGATTAGGGCTGGATTCAGGATGAAATCATGAATCTAGAGGCAAACGAATTGGATATGGAACCTAACAATCTGGATTCCTTAGAATAATGTCTTTAAATTTTAAGCATCAAATAAAATACAGAGAATTATAAAAAATGAATTATATTGAAATATCATCAATAAAATATGAAACAAAAAGTAAGTTCATGGACTCCAGATCAAGAAACCTTATCCTACTGTTTCCATGACAGAGGAAGGCCTCCAGTGTTGGAGAAGTCCCTACCATCAGAGACATACCATTTTACATTTAGATATTTCATAACCTTATACAGTTCAAAGGATCTCAGAACTCATCAAGTCATTTTACAGATGAGAAAATGGAAGTCCAAAATGGTTAATTAACTAACACAGGGATTCAAAATAGTATCCCAACCTCAGATCCTTTGCTCCCAGAGATAATTTTTTTCCCTCATATACTATGATTCCTAATTATTTCCAACGATTAGGAAGATTTTACATTATTATTGAACTAATATTTGTTTTTCAGTTTTGTCTTTTGTGGCCCTGTAGAAGTCTGATCCTTTTTCCATGTGATAGCCTTTCTAATATAGTGTCCTTGCATCTCTGTTGACCCCATCATTCCCCATGCTATTTAAATGCCCAGCAGCAGCCATTGTATGGACTATGGCAAAATGATCCCAGGCAGTTACCTCTCTGCCAGTCTTGGGGCCATTACCCAGATGGTGCATGACCTTCTGACTACCCCTCTCCCCATGGTATGATTCTCAGGATGGACCTGTACCTGAATGCTCTGATGGTGATGAGACCTTCCATTGTCTCTGAGAAGTGGGAGAGCAGGGGTAGCTGGGTGCTGTCATCCAACTGCTGCAGGTCCCTGTGAGAAATGGGTAATAATGATGGCCTTAGCTCCTAACTCATGGATGCCCTGCCTTCCACCTAATTGAGTGAGGAGGGGAAAGGAATAAGCCTTTATAAAGCATCAACTATGTATCAGTTGCCATGTTAATAATCCATTTGATTCTCACAACAATTCTGGGAGTTTGTTTCTGTAATCCATATTTTAGTTGAGGAGACTGAGGCAAACTAGGGTTAATTGACTTGCCCAAGGTCACATAACTAGTAAGTGAGGTCAGATCTGAACTATCTTCCTGCCTTCCTGCCAGCACTCTACCCACTGTATCACATAGCTGCTTTGAGTGTACGTACCCCAGACACTCTGGGGTGGCAGGTTTCTTTTCAGATCAGGCTTATAATTTTATTTGTATGGAGAAACCCCTCCACCGATGCAGATCAGAAACTTACATGCTACTTATTATCTTAAGAGAATTGCCTGAGACACTCAGATATTTAGTGATTTGCCCAGAGATTTAGGTTGTGTGTGCTAAAGATGGGATAACTTATGAATTCCTGATTCCAAGGCTGGCTTTTTATGATTCCATGATATCTCTGTAGGAAGACATTATTACTATTATTTTACAAATGTGGAAAGTGAGGCTTGAAAACAGTCAGATAGGTGGCAGAGAGAGGGCTAGTATTTATGTTTGTTAATCCTTAACTACAATGCAATGGGCCAGTGAACTGAGTCTCATGAAATTGTTCAGGCAGGGGAAAGCCCTGTACTAAATGGGGAATAAGTGTCTTGGATCATAAGATCACGGATTTTGAATTAGAGGGGACCTTAGAGGTCACTGAGTGTAATCTCTTCTCTTTGAAAATTAGGAAACTAAGGGAAGCCGAGTGACTTGACAAGGTCACAAGACTAATAAGTGCTCAAGGCAGGATTTGAAACCATATCTTCCTGAATCCTGAATCTGGTACATTATGCCACCTGGAATCCTCAGTCTAAACAGTTTTCTTGATATTTCATCCAAGTTCACCCAGGAATAGCCCTGGAGATCTGAGGTACAAAGGTTAAAAGTCTTGCAAAGGGTTGTCAATGCAACACCAATTTTGTGTCTATGACTGGCAGCATTAAGGGTGAAAAGTTTCCCATAGCAACCTAAGATTACCCATCCTGCACCCTGCACCCTTTGAGAAATACACTGTAGAATCTCAATGACCTTAACATATTTCCTCTGTATCACTGCCACAATCCAGAGTAGATGGGACAGCTGTTCCTATGACTATTGAATGTAAGTCCTCTACATCCAATGGGGAAGGCAGAGGATCAAGGCAGACCCGAGTGGCCCAAGTGAGTTTTGAGGAGCTCTCTATATATAGTATTTAGAGTGATTGCCAATTGCAAACATAGAAATTGTTGAATTTCTTCATTTGAACATCCATTTTACAGAGGTAGAAAAATTATCTGGGCAATCTAGATTATGCCAGCAAATATTTTTCTTTGAAACTGAATACATTTTTCAGGTCAGTGTTTCCTAACCACTGGACTATGGCAGAGTTCAACTGGTTTATAAAGATTTTGCAGACTACCAAAGATTTTCATTTCTTGAAACCTATCATCTTTAACAACTAAGCTCTTTCTCTCTGTATCCTGCTATTCCTTCTCTTCATATCTGGGTTCCCACCTCTAGGTCATTGGAGCTTCCTGTTGGAAATGTCCCCAGGGCCAAAAGCAGATGACTGCATCCGGAGTTTGAAACTGAGTTACTAACACAATGCCTTTCAGAACCAATTTCCCATGAGGGAGAAAAATATTGCTAATGAACAAGGCACCTGGATGCCACTCGAAAGTACTTCTGGATGAAGTAGCACACGATGACTAGAGGTACGATGACAAAGAGAAACACAGGGGTGACATAGGAGATGACAGCTAGTGCGGAGACACAGAGCATCGTCGAGCGACTTAGGCACTCCAAGGTGGAAGGGATGTGCTGAAAGGAGATTGGAAAAGAGAGAGAGGAAGAATTAGCGCTAATGTTCAAATAGGAAGCGTTTATTAATTTCCAAGAATTCATTAACCTACCATGATCTTCTCCTTCCTGGCAACCCATGACATAGCCCAGATATATTACTCAGGTGGGATGACTGGAACTTTGTTTTAGAACACCACCACTGGGAGGATGGTGGAGTGTTTCTTTTGGAGTGGGAGGTTTGTTTATCTCCTCTATCTCATAGGTCTCATGTGGTATCCCCCAGTCCTTCACTTAGGCTTCCACTTCAAGGGTTTCTCCCCAAGAGATCCTCTCTTCCCACCTGCCTTCCCACCAGTGGGGGAGGTAGTGGCAGAGTCTCTAGGCAAAGAAATGCCTCCTCTCCTACAGCAACCGTATCTTTGCTTGTTCATACCACTGCATAACTGTCCTCTCTGCTCCATCAAACTGTCCCTTGTATGCCAACAATTCCCCTCTCCAACTTTGGACTGCCATGATTCCTATACCCTGTACTCTGGGTCAGTGCCAATTGATTTTTTTCTACCCTGAAAAAATTTCTAAATAAAACTTTTCCATCTTTCGTCTGTATCATGCATTTGGCTTCTTTGCTATCTTTAATTACTTTCTAGTCATTTCACTGATGGATGTGTGGTCTCCCTAGACTATGTGGGTAGGCATTGTGTTTTATTAACCTTCTATATCCCTCCAAGTACTCAGCATAACTGTCCATAACAGGTGCTCAGTAAATATTGAATTGCGTTCTCCCTACAAAAAAAGTTATTTATGTTGTTTTGAAACTAGCTATATTATTAGGACTTGTATTGAAGTTATCATAATAAATAGAGGGTATATCCTCAAGTCAGAAAGTCTGGAATTCAAACTGAGCCTCAGATACTTACTCTGTGGCTGTTACAAGTCAAGTCATTTAACCTTTGCCTGCCTCAGTTCCTTATCTATAATACTATCTCTTTCCCAGAGTTTCTAAGAGGACAAAAATGAGGTAATATTTGCAAACCTTAAAGTACTGTAATACACACACACATATTTGTATATACGTGTCATCTATATCACATATTTGATTGACATACACAGTATTTATATATGCATATATATGCAAATATATGTATAAATTGGAGCAGACTTTAATATAGGGTAGGTCTTTAAGACCCTGACCCCAAATATTTAACTCTTCAAGTACTGGTCAGGCTTTGTCACAATGTTGTCCTCTCTAAAGTTTCTCATGTCTTGGAGACAAGGTTCTAGCAAGGATTCAGTATATCATCACAAGCAAGGATTCAAGACTGTAGGAGCAGAAAGGTAGTGGCTTTTTCATTGACCCTAACTAATCTTTCCTACTCAGAGGTTTTCTATAGCTAAAATATAAAAGTAGGGGGATCCAAACTTTGGGGTTGATGTTTTCTAAACTGGTCTTTATTCAAGGGCTATAAAAATGATTATTTTGATAGTAGGGTGAAGAAGATTGCCAGGTGAGATCTTGCCATGATACAACAGTTTAATTTGTGGGAAGCCGTGACCTCAATGGCTCTCTTTTGCATGTGTGTATGTGTGTGTTGGGGCATCCTCAGAAAGGTTTGGTACACTGGGCTATGTTTACAGTTGTCTGAAGTTTATGGACAGGTTACCCTAAAGAGTTTGGTATTGATTATTATCAAAAGGTCACATCACCATCTAAGTCCTTCCCTTCCTCCAAGCGTACCTGTATTAAATGGTTTGGGACCTGGTACAGGTTTAGGCATCAGGGGGAACATATGTTTACTCATTTTCCACCAAAGAATTTTCCCTCTTAACTCACAGGATGACATGATCTAAGAAAAGATTCTGGAGGAAGCTCAGCTTCTCTTTCCCCTTTGAGCACATGGAAAATAATCCCCAGATCTCAATACCTGGTCAATTATGTTACAGTCCGATGAAAATCTGTTCAGGATGCTTCCAAATGGAGTTGTCTCAAAAAACCTAAGAGACAGCAAGAGAAAAGGATAGCCACTCATCCCAGCACCTGTTCATGATGAAAGTGTATTTATTTAGCAATTAATTTCAAGTGTATATCTAGGCTCTGGTTCCCAGAAACTGCCTCTCCCTATTCCCCTCCTACCCCAGGGTAAAGTACAGCCCTTTCCAGCTCCCATCTGTCCAAGCTGCTATGGGAACCATCAGTGCAGGCAGTTGTATGGGCTAGTGCATAGAGATGCAGTTTGAAAGTCAGAAGCTCTGGGTTCAAATTCTGTTGTTGGCATATTCTGGCTGTGTGAACCTGAGCAAATCACTGAAGGGTAGTATATAGGTAGTATAGGTAGTATAATAAGTTACAGAAAGATACCAGTCTGCACCAGACAAGGGATTTCTTATACCATTGAAATCCCTATCCCTACAATCAAGCGTGATAGCAACATAAGTATCTGAGCATCAAAAATAAAAAAACAAATCAGCCATACATTAGAAGGTAGAGTGTTTATCAAATCTCAAGTAAGAATGTCTGATTGTTTTAGTGACTGAATAGTAGCCATGTGGACTATTAGCCAATATGGCCACAAGTTGGGGTTTTTAATGGAAGGAAGAGCCTGAATAAGTGGGTGGGTGGGGGTGGGATGAGGGACAAGGGAGAAGATAACTTTTTAGGAGAGAATGGGAAAGGGAACTCAAATATCTTGGTGGGGGGGGGGAATAAAGGATTCCACTGGGAAGGTGGAATGGTCCTCACTGGAAGGAGGATAAAGGGTAGGGCACTGCCCTGAAGGGAGGATGAGAATTCTTGATAGGGAGAGAAGATAAAGTCATCTCAGTGTGGTGGGAAGGAGACAAGATAGCAGGTCTGTAGTGAAAAGTGGGGAGAATGGGGAAGGAGATACCTCATGGGGGCCAGGACGATCTGGTTCAATAGACTTTGATGAAGTCTCTTAGCTACTTTCAGACCTGTCCACTCCACAGCGATGGATGTCATTAGGCACAGTATGATTCCCAGACTACACAAAATTGAGAATACCGTGGCATAGATCCTGTGGTCGAAGGAGCAATCTTGCTATGGTTGAAAACATAAAAGTTTATCTAAGAGTCTTCCTCCAAAAGGGCTGGTCCATAATCATAAGCTTCATACCCTCCTCTGAATATCAATTTGGTTCCTTTTTTTTTTAAAGAGCAAAATTCCAAATTGCTTTCCAGAGTGCTTGGACCAATTCACAGCTTCACCAGCACCATGTTAGTAAGCCTAGTAGTCTGTAGCCCCACCTACATTTGCTAGTTTTCTGGCATTCCACCACTCTCCCATCCCCAGGGTATACCAAGCCCTCCCTCTTTTCTTGGTCCTTCTAGCCTGTTTGAAGTTACCACACTGGTGGAGCAGTTCTTTGTAGCCGACGTCAAGACCAGAGCACTGTCTGTCCAGTTGGCCAGGCAGTAGTCAATGGCAATCAGCACAATATGCTTGAGCAAATGTGAGAAGAACAGCAGGAGTAAAAGCAGGACACCAGCTGTGGACAGGTATTTGGAACAGGCTTGCCATGGGAAACTGGCTCGCTGATGCAGCAGAGATGACAGGTTGTCTTCATTTTCATGTTCCGATGTATCCTCTGTGAGCGGGAGGGATGACCTTACTGTCACCTCACATGTGTATGGCTTTATACCTCTCAAAGGGTTTTGTCTCTGCTATCTCATTTGTCCAATCTAATTTTTACAAAACTGCTCTGGGAGGTGGGTTAGCCATTTATTTTATAAATGAAGAAACAAAGAGGTTTAGTGACTTGCTTAAAGTCACACAACAAATGGATGATGGAACTGAGTCTGAGACTTAGCTTTCTGGACTTCAAAGTCTAAATTCCCCTTATTCTTAAGTTTCCAGGAATGCCTCAGCCCATGGACCATATCAGCCACTATCTTAGGCATAGGCTGCTCTTGTAAATGTTCATCAAGTCATACAGGGAGGCTGTACCCTTCTCCTCTCCTCCATGCTTCCAATTATAGTCACTTCTTTAGGAATGAGAAAATTCCTGAAAATCAAGGGTCACTGAGCCTACTCCTTAGAATGTTGGGTTAATCTATACTCAGATTCAGCAAAATAGTCTTAGTATGCAATTCCAACTGCCCTCCAAATTGTAAGAACCTGTCTCTTTGGGACCCCAAGACCTCAGACTTTTGCCCCTCAGGGTCCCCAAGTCCTAGGTCTGCTCCCTCTATTGATTGACCTCCCGAGTGATCTCAATTCCCAGGCCAACCCTATTCCAAGGACATCAGGCCTCAGATCATTCCTTCACTAGCTTTCACGAGGTCTATCACCATATTTCTAGTTCAGCTACCTTTCTGAGGCCTGAACTGACCCTGAGAGCTGGAAACCAAGGCTACTTCACCTTCTTCCTCTTCTTCATCCAGCAGGAACTCCTGCCAGGAAGACATGGCACTGGATAGATTGTCTTCTATGTTCTTTCTCTCACTGTCCACAGTCTCCTGAAAGATAGCCAGGGAGACAAAACCACTTATTACCAACTGCTCTTCCCTAGCCAGGAATGAAACCAGGATGGGGAAGCAAGAATGAGACAAATTCATGTTTCTAGACCACCTCCTCCTTGGAGCCTTCCATGTTCTCGGCCTTTAAAGGATTTCTGAACTTTCCCATGACATTTTGGATATGACCTTTGTTCTGATTATATTTTAAATCTGTTGTTATTAGTAGGCATGACTTACCCCAACTGTAGACTTAGCTCCATGAGAGGAGGGGTCATATCTTTTCTAAATTTTCTCTTCAACCTTGAATGTACATATGGATTAAATTCTTTGTACATATGGATTAAATTCTTTATTGTATTGAAATGAATCAGGATTGAATTGAATTGATGGACTTTAATAAGTCAGTTGTTGACTGATTTACTCACTACCTACCTTACTGGGATATTATAAGGGAAATGTTTTATAAACCTTAAATGCTATATAAATGTCAATTATGATTACTTTTTCTTAGGCAAATTCTATTGTAAAGCAAGTTGACAGATATATGGAAAGGCATAGACAATAAAAATTTCCAAATAAAGCCTCTCTATGGGTAAGGTCATTAGATGAAATCACTAATCAATCCCATTTATACTTTAATAATAACAATTATTTCTGGTTACTTAGGAGTTTGAGAGGTAGGCTAGAAGCTAAAGGTCTGGGACCAGGTGGTGAAACTTTATATCCTCTCCTCTTCTTTGTATATGGCATAAGAAAGAGCAATCATCAGACTGGTTTATCTCATTTGCTCCCTCTAGGAAATGGAAAATAAGGTGGATTTCTTTGGGAATGTGGGGACCATTAGAACTTCTAGCCTTTTTATCCTTTCTTCAATTTGAAAGGAGTCGATGGTTTCAAAGTATATGGAAAAAAAGTCCTTCAAGGAGAAAGTATACACTATTAACAACCATAGGAAATATTATGCTAAATGATTAATAATAAGTTAAAATGCAACTCACAGAAACTCTGAAGTTTCACTTCATACTCAGCAAACTGGCAAAAATGTCAAAAGTTAGAAATAGTGTTGGAGGGACTGTGGAAAGCTAGGCATACTAATATATTGTTGGTAGAGCTGTGAATTGATTCAACCCTACTGAAAAAAATTGGAATTTTGCTAAAGAAAAAAGTGCTCAAAATACCCTTTGACCCAGTGATCTAGCATAAAACCTAAAGAGGGCAGTGATAAAAAAAAAAAGAAAGGCTTTCTATACACTGAAATATTCACAGCAGGACTTTTTGTAGATGCAAAGATCTGGAAACAAAGTAGATGCTCATCAGTATTGGAGTGACAATTATGGTATGTGAATTAATGTAATAATTCAATGAAAGAAACAATGAAAATGGAGAATTCAGAGTAGCATGAAATAGTTCAAAGAACTGATACAAAGTGATGAAAGCAAAACCAGGAAAACAATATATATACTATCATGCTACAATGTAAATGGAAAGACTAAACATCTAAAACTGAATAAAAACATAATGCTATGTAGCTATAATGACCAAGAAGCTTGACCCCAGAGAAAAGTTGAGAAAATGCATTTCCTTTCCTTATTTGTAGAGGTTGGGGATGTTGGACATAGAATTCTGGTTGGTTGTGTTGAATTCCCATTCCTCCTCCCCCTCACTTCTTTCTTTAAAAATGTTGGTTACCAGAGATAGCTTGCTGGGTGAAGGAAGAACATGGATATAATTTTAAATGAAGAGAATCTAAAAACAAAAGATATAGAAAAAAAGTGGGAAAAAAGGAGCTGATCATTATCTAGACAATGGATATTAGGACCATAAGGTTATTTTAAAAATAATATTGTCCTTCACTGGGTCAATTATTCAGGCACCTCAAGAATGCCAGATGAGCCCACTTAGAACCCATCTAGCTTCATGTTCTGTCTCTGCTATGGCACTGAAAAGGGAAAGAGAGTCTCTTTATCCTGCTTCAGAGTTCTTGGGTACCACCCACTTTCCAACTGGTTTATAGCTCATTGCTAATTAAAATAAGAGAACATTGACTTCATTTTCTGTGGGCATCCTGGGCCAGGGAGGAAGGGAGCTAGTTCTCATCAAAACAAAGCACACTAGGGAATGGTTGGGTATTGCTCTCTTTGCTGGGTTACAGAGGGAGCTGAAAAGTCCACACGCCAGAAGTTCCTAGGGCTCTACCTTCTTCAGTTCTTGGTCCTGTCGGTTCATGAGTGTCTTCCACTGCTCAAATAGTTGAGACTCAGCCATCTGGATATCCTTGAGTGTCCCTTCTTGCTGAATGGTACCATCTTTCATAGCAATGATCTAGGAAAATGAGAATACAACTTGTCTTCTTGCCATCCTTGGAGAGGAAGAAGGGATACAGGGGAAGAAGTGATGGGAAAGGGAGAGAGTTCTCATAGCAGCAGAATTGACCTGTTGTAGCTCCCAGGGTGTTGCTTTCTCCCTCCCCCTCCTGTTTACCGTTCATGGAAACTGTATTATAGTCTAACCTCATTAAATAAATCTTATTATTCCCATTAGAGTTTATGGAAAATCAGAGTACTGTTATGAACTTTATCTTTGTCTTATCTGTAAGAAATGAAAGACTTATTTAGGAAATGAAAGGTCAAAGTCAGATGGAGGGTAAATATTTGATTTCCTTAAGAAAGTCATATACTGCAAGGGGAATGCTTTTTGGGGCAGGGAGGAGGATGATTTTGGAGATAGAAGGGGCGTGTGGTTTCACATTGCTAATAAAGATGTCTGGCTTCTGGGTGGGACCACTTGAAATACTGGCACAGACAGATCAGAAGGCAAGGGTGAGGACTTGATCCCTCTATCTCTTACAGATAGTCCCATCTTCTCCCCCCATCCCTAACTTCTTGAGTCACCCACAAGGTTTATCCATTAATATTTTCAGGAATGACAACCACTAGCTATCTATTGTCTGAATTATCATTTTTACCTGGAACCAATGTTAAACCTATGGATTGCTTCATACCCACAGTACTTGCTATAATGTTCTGTATAGAGCAGGCAGTGTGTGTGTGTGTGTGTGTGTGTGTGTGTGTGTGTGTGTGTAAATAAAACCAATACACTTTTTTAAAAAAGAAAAGAAGCTATTATTTCAAATAACTTTCAAACATAACCCTTTTCATTTAGAGACATTTAATATATTTTAAAGGATAGACTCATGTCCTCATTGTTGCTGACACTTTCTTTCCTTGTACAGATTGCAGCCTACTCAAGTCTCAAGTGCTGTGATTCTTGCCCAGTCTACATTCCATAAATCCCTTAACCTGGAGATCTTCCCCCAGGTCTTTTGAACATCCCATGGGTACTGAATGCTATGTTGTATAACCAAGAAGTGTAGCCCTTGAGAAAAGTTGAGAAAATGTACCTCCCTCACTTCTTTATAGAGAGGTGTTGGACTAGAGATGTGGAATATTGCATATATTCTCAGTCTCAGTCGATGCACTGATTATTTCTCACACAATGCTATTTTCCTCCTCTTTTTCAGTTCTTTCTTAGGAGGGGTGGTTTAGTGGATAGGGGAGCTGGGGCATATATTTGAAAACAAAAAATGATGTAAAGATAAATGATATCAATAAATGTGAAAAAAAAACCTTTTGAGTTCCTTGGGTCCCAGCATGCTACCCATCTCTTAACCCTTAATCTTGTAATATGACTGGACCACATCGTTTTGTGTTATATTTCCTTAATCAAGTGCCTCACACTACTTCTTACATATAATAAGTCATTGTTGATGTAGTTAGAATAATAATGGATCTAGTTTTAGTTTCCAAACTG
Organism: Macrotis lagotis; assembly: GCF_037893015.1. Taxonomy (NCBI): domain Eukaryota; kingdom Metazoa; phylum Chordata; class Mammalia; order Peramelemorphia; family Peramelidae; genus Macrotis; species Macrotis lagotis. The sequence goes on along the minus strand of NC_133660.1, from coordinate 233,763,887 downwards.
CTTCACACACCGTACTTAACTTGAACTTCCCAACAGCCCCGTGAGACTTGACACTGTAGGTGTTATCTTTTAATAACAAATGAGGAAACTGAGACTCTGAGATTGCCCGTGAGACATAAAATTAGTATCAGAGGCAGGATTAGGAATCAGTTTGTCCTGACTCGGGGCCAAAGTATTCCAGAGCTTCATTTAAATGCTTACTGAGTGATGACAATCAATGTCTTACTCTCCCCTTGTCTTTGGGCTATTTTCAATTTTGCTTGTTATGATTAATATGAAGATATTCTTCCCTAGTCATTAAGCTAAGTCTGGTGGGATCTCTTTTGACATCTGGCACACATTTGCAAGGTCCTGTTTTTAATCATGGTGCCTGTCTGAAAGCCATAATTAACCCATATTTCTTTGAAAATAATCTATAAATGATGCAAAGACTAGCAAACTACCTTCTGTGGGGGGTGGGGGGAGGGAAGCAAGATTGGGGGGGATTGTAAAACTCAAAATAAATAAAACCTTTCTAAAATTAAAAAAATAAAATAATCCATAAAATGGAAGGAAGGGAAGTTTGGAAAAGGGAGTTACAGGCTGGGAGCTGAGAGGCCTGGATTCTAGTATTGAACTTGCCACTCCCCATGGTAAAAATCACATAGCCACTGTAGGATTTTGATACTCCTTCAGCCTAGGTGTTTTCTGAAGTTCCTTCCAATTCTAAAGGTTGCATGATTCTATGACTTCAGTCACTCAGACTTCCAATTAATTGAACTGGGTGAAAGCTGACTATGACTTCATTCGCTCTCTCAAGATGCCACAGGAGGTCTGGCAGCACTATTTGGACCTCAAATCGTTCTGGGTTCCCTCCTGCTGAGTGTTCTAGATAGTTAGAGTTCTGGGGTACGAAAGAGTTGGGTTTCTGATGTGTCTCAGCTTTGGTTCCATCTGCACCATTCTTGGCAATTTTCTTTGACTTTGATCAGTCTTTTTTTGTATAAATGCCACTGGAAAATAGTTGGATACAGAGCCCAGGAGTGATCTGACTTCTAATCCCAGTTCTAACTTACTGGTTATGTGACCTTGGGCAAGTCATTTCACTTTCTGGGCCTCAGTTTACTTCATTTCTAATATAGGGATAATCATGGAAAAATCTGTGAACCTTAAAGTGTTATGGAAATATGAGTGTTATTTATTATTACTGTGCCTTCCATTAAAAGGAGTGATCCTTCATGTGAAGTTGCTTTAGGACTTGGTTGTTGTCTCTGCCTCTCAAATTGGACATTTTCTGATGAAGGGGACTTGTGTTACAATTAGTCTAGTGAAAGAGACAGTGACTCTCTGGACCTGGGACTCTGTCTTATCTTCTGAATTTTTTTCCAGGTCCCAGCACACAGTGGACCTCATTTCAGGACTAGGGAATGTTAGAACTTTAGAGAATAATAGCTGTGCTCAACACTGACTCCCTTCTGAAGACTAATAGCAATTATTTAGTTAGGTGGCTACTGTTGGATCAGACTCATCCCAGCTTGGGAAAACTGGATAAACTGTGTTTGATGGCAAGAATGGCTCAAATCTAGACATCAGAATGAATCTTAGTTGTTTGTTGACTCCCTTCTTTCCTCTCCTTCACCTTCACCTTCTTCTTTTCTTTTCTTTTTTTTTTTTCCACACAGCAATGGGGTTAAGTGGTTTGCCCAAGGCCACACAGCTAGGTAATTATTAAGTGTCTGAGGCCGGATTTGAATTCAGGTACTCCTGACTCCAGCACCAGTGCTCTATCCACTGTGCCACCTAGCCACCCCCACCTTCTTCTTTTCTTTAGCCCTCTAGGCAAATCATCCTTGGTGCCCATCAGGCACGTCCTCACCCAGTCTGCATGAGGCAGGTACTGTAGCTTGTGGGTCACTAGGACCACAGTCCTCTTTTCCTTCCGGAGCAACTCAAGAATACCAGCTTGCATTAAGTGGTCACTCGAGTGTATGTCCAGGGCTGAGAATGGATCATCCTGAGCAGAGGAAGGGGAGATTAGAGACAGGAACTTGTAAAGTGATAATAATGATAATGATAATAATAATAATAGATAATAATAATAATGATAGCAGGAATAACACTAGTTCTAGACCTTACTACTTAGTTATATGACCTTGGAAAAGTTACTTCATCTCTAAGGGACTCAATTTTTTTCATTTGTAAAATGGGTACAAAATTTATACTATGTGTCTCACAAAGCTGCTATGAGGATCAAACAAATTACCTATAAAAGGACTTTATGAACTGCTAATCATCAGAGAAATGTAGGGTTATAGTATGATTAGCATTCTTCTCATTTTAAATGCCATCACGGAATAACCATCTTTTCTTCTCCCATCACATCTTTAAGGGGTGTTCATGGTGAGGAAGGAAGTTGCTTCTTAGGACTTGTTCCCCCTGTCCCCAACCTGTATTGTCTTCCTCCCTCCTTTCCTCCCTCCAGTCTAAATCTTATTCTTGGGAGTCAAAAGACCCACCTTAGAATCCTGGCTTTTTGATGAATTAATGTTATCACCATGGCCCAAATACCACCTCTCTGAGCCTCATCTATAAAATGAAGTTACAATAATATCCCCACCATCTACTTATACTAGTAAAATGTACAGAAATGCAGGGCAGGGGCTGAGTATGTACAGTGTGGTGGCAGCAATGGGGGAAACAACTAGGCAAACTTACCAAGAACACAACTTTGGTGTGTTGGTAGAGGGCCCGGGCCACGCTGATTCGTTGACGCTGACCACCTGACAGGTGGATGCCCTGGTACCAATGTAGAGAAATCGGTCATTGTCATTACCCTCTCCCTGGGCCATGTCATAGGTTTTGAGTTCTGAGTGTGAAGGGAGTTGACTATACCAAGGCAGAGGAAATTTTTAGTTATTATTATCTAAATTTTTCTTGTCTAACTTCATTCCTGATCTTTCTTTTCTAGATATTGCCAGTGACCCCAAATCTTCAGTTGGATTTTGAAACAGGCTTCATCTTAAACTGTCTATATTCATGTCTAACTCATTTCTTTTTTAATATTTATTTTTCCAACTGCATACAATGGTAGTTTTCAACATCTAACTCACTTCTAAATCCTTTGCATTCTGAGAAAGTTTTAAATTATAGGGAATTGGTCAGAATAAAGGAACTGGGATTATTTTATTTGAGAAAGAAAGGTTGGAGGCAGGGCTGGTATGGTCTTTGAGTCTGAACAGCAAAAAGGGACACCACATCTATTTTCCATATGAAAGATAGCATGCAGTGGGAAAAGGCCATTGGATTTGGTTCCAGTTTCAGTTTCAGTCTCAGGTTTTTCTGCATGACCCTGACCAAATCAATGAACCTCTTTTGACTTGACTACATATTTTCTCATCTATAAAAATGGCTTTTAATGATACTTGCACTAACCACCTCACAAAGACGAGGCAAGAGCTTTCAACTGTTGTTGCTAGTACTACTATAAATAATCATGATCCTGAAAGAAACAGAGAAGAGAGATTTAGGTTAGACTCAAGGAAGAATTTTCAGAGAGCAAGGTTGGGCAAAAGAAATTCTTGTATCTAAGATGGGTAAGATGACCACTTCTCTTGCTGGTCTCTAGGCCAGTTGCCTCCTCATAAATTCACCCTAGAAATTCTCTGCATAACCTAGGGCTCCTGGCAATAGTTTTGGACCCCAAAGCAGATAGCTCTTTGACTAATAAATGGATCTCTGAAAATGGGTTGGGTTGAAGTGGGAGTAAGACAGTCAGGGGAAGAACCATTCTGAGAGTGAGTTTGAGAATCTCAATACCCAATACTAACCTGCCTCTCCCCAATCTGAGTCTGGTGTCCTTGGGGTAAGATGTCGATGTCAGGTTGGAGAGAACAGGCATTGATGACAGCCTTATACCTGTGGCAAGACAGAGGTAGACATAGCAAGGCTTGGCCCAATAGTCTCTGCTGGATTTTATAGAAGAAGGATTTGGAGTTGAAGAGACTACCATGGACACAGATGGCTTAATGGGCCTTGGGAGAACAAACACCATCTGATTCAGGAAAGCACGGGGGGGGGGGGGGGGTCAGCACCTTATTCAGACTCATAAGTAGACTAGTTAAATATTTAAGGAGTTAAATTGGATGGGAACATACACAGTGCCCCAGCAATAATAGGTTTCTGTGATCTTTACATGTCAGAGAGGGGAGGGGGAAAAACTCCAACAAAACTCTGTATCCCTCTGGTCTGTCTAGTGTGATAATTGACGGTGCTGACTAGTAAATATTTACTTAACTCCCCTACCCCAGAAGTGTCTCCAATACTGAACTGGAGGACCTATTTAGAGAGAGTAGAAAATAGTCAAGGTCTCCTCTCTCTTGATCTAGACTCAGTATCAGATTGAACAATTCTCCATTTGTCCTGTCCCTTTCCCTCCTCCTCTCTTTCCCAAATAAAAGGCTCTGAATGAGTTGGATCCAGATATCCAAAGTGAATTTGCATGTGAAATCACTTCTAAATAAATCATTCAGAAAATTTTGAAATCTCTATCCAGAAACATAGTTAAGAAGATAAACTGGATGGGAACATACACAGTGAACCAGCAAGTATGGTGACAACAGTATACTCTGAATGTATAGACCATTGTCAATTAAAAATAGGCTGGATGGAGGGCATTAGAAGGCTGAGCTCTTGAGTAGTTCTGGGGAATGGATATAGTGGTTCTGTAGGAAGAAGCAGTAAGGGGAAAATAGACCTGGCTCCTCTGGTCATGATTCCACTAGCCCCTTAACTCCCACCATGAAAGAAAAGCATTACCGTTGTTTGTTGAAGGGGCTTTCAAATATAATGTTCTCCTCCACTGTAGCATTAAACAGCCATGGCTTTTGGGAGGCATAGGCCACTGGACCTCTCCTGAAAAAGAAAGCCAAGGAGGGGCTCTAGTGAGCGTCAATGAGTGTTTCAAATGTGACTCTCTATAAGACAATATAAGATTGACTATATAAGACTTGTCTTATATAGATCTCCCAAGTATCATCTCCACCAATCTATCAAAGCCTAAGATCTACTCCTAGAGGGTCATTCTTTTGTATTTTCCAGAATTTCTTCCTTCCTTCCATTCTCCCTCCCCCTCTCTCCTTTCTTCCTTACCTTCCTTCTTCCCTCCCTCCCTCTCTTTCTCTCTTGAGTTCTTTCTCCCTCTCTTTCTTTCTTTCTTTCTTTCTTTCTTTCTTTCTTTCTTTCTTTCTTTCTTTCTCTCTTTCTTTCTTTCTTTCTTTCCTTCCTTCTCTCTCTTTCTTTCTCTCCCCCTCCTTCCTTCCTTCCTTCTTTCATGGTTTAGCAAAATAACTAATCCATAGTAAGTACTTGAAAAGCACTTGATTAATTGAAATAACTCCAAGAGGTTACAAATACTACCAACCTTTATCAGTCTGTCTCTATATTTTAAGAACAGTTTAAAATCAGCTGAGAATAAGCTTCTAGGAAATGAATCATGGAATAGGTTTGTGGAGAGGAAGGAGGGGGAACCCTAAAAGGGATGAACAAAAATATTCTCACCTACTTCAAAGTTGTGCTGAGGGGAGCCCTGATATAACTTGGCCCTACTTCTCCGAGCCTAGGGAGATGGCAGTGGGGGTGGGAGAAGGAGGGAGAGTTTTGCCAGGGGTTTGCCAGTGGTCTGGATTTTAGAATTCTGAGCACTTTACAGTTAGGGCCATGAGGGACCTTTTTGCTGTGCAATTCATAATAGCTCAAGGATGAAAGCATAAAGGTCTCTTCAGGCACCTACTACCTGCATGGGAATAGACCACTGAGGATAGAATGCTTGTGAGTCCTGCTCCCCACAATATGATTGGGGTCTCATTCTTTAGTTCTTTCTCTCTCAAAAGGGTTCATAAACTTCTCAGATACAAGGCTGAATCCTAGATGATTTCAGGGAACATTTGTTTTCAATCAAAACTCAAAAGAGCACGGAGAGGAGAGGAGAGGAGAGGAGAGGAGAGGAGAGGAGAGGAGAGGAGAGGAGAGGAGACAGAGACAGAGACAGAGAGAGACACAGAGAGAGAAAGAAAAGAGAGAGAGACAGAGACAGAGAGAGAAAAGAGAGAGACAGAGAGAGAAAAGAGAGAGAGACAGAGACAGAGAGAGACAGAGAAAATAGAAATTGTCCAAAGTTGCCTGGGGTTTATATAGCTATGTAACCAGAATGCCTTCTGGGTTCCCCTACTATGAGACACATTCTACCTACCCGTGCTTGTCCTTGAATGCATTGTCTGGGAAGCTAGAACCACAAATTGAAAGCAAAGAGACATTGATTACTTGCCATGAACCAGTTCTCAGACCCTGAGATGAGGAATCTTTTTTTTTTTAATCTTCCCAGTCCCTGATTTCTCCCTTCTATGGTCTCTGAACAGAAAAGGAGGTGAAATAGGTACCTGCAATGGCCAGAATTTTTTCTGAAAGGCTGAGCATGTTAAAGGGGTTTTCTGAAAACCACTTTCAGCAGAAGGACTTAATTTGCATTATGACTGGGACAGGAAGCAATCTGTTTTGTATTGGTTGTCATCTGGCAATTGAGTAGATATGCAAGGTGTCCCAAAAATCTTAGTGCAACTAAATTAATGAGAAAATATTTATAAATGAGAAAACTGAAAGGAGAAAATTTGCTTAGAGTCATATAGTAAGCCAATGGTCAAGGAAGAATAGAAGTCAGGTCTTCTTGCTTTTTTTTTTTTGAGACTTGGTCTATGTCACCTAGGCCAGAAGTTCAGTCACCACTCAAGGGCAGTCTTGCTAACTGATTGGCTTGGAAATCTTAATGTGTTCTAATTTTCCAACCTGGGAGGGTTCAACCCTCTTCAGGAAGCCTGGTGGCCCTCTGCTTCTGGGGACTCACCACATTAAGTATCAGACTTAACAGGGACACTGAGTTAGAACAACCAAGCTCAAGAGATCCACCAGCCTGGCCTCCCTCAGAACTGCAGGAGTAGAGAAACACATCCAACTTGCTCTCAGTTCAAGGTTCTTGACCACCCATAGACATCAGCAGATGACTGTTTTGTTAGGTCTTCCTATGATCTCCTCCAACCTCAAACTTATCCTGCCTATATATACTTTATGTATCAAATGATGAGGGAAGGGATCAAGATGAAATATGGCCAAACAGCCTTGTCTTATCAAGATTAAATGTCTTTAGTAGCGCTGTAGTTAGCAATTCTGGGGAATAAGACAGATTATTTTTTTTCTTTTTTGAGGAAGAGGAACCTTGGAAAGGCAACTTAGACCTTCAGTACAAGGGTAGAGAAACCCCATGGCATATCCCATTATGGTGAGGTGATAGAGATCTTAGGGCACTGGTTCTTGTGGGTAGAGATTGTGGGATACCTCAAGGCTTCCTGCCAGAGGAGAAGAAAAAGACTTAAAATTAAATCAGAGAGAAACTCACTTCGGCTGGGAATGCTAAAGAAGAAATAAATACTCATTCGCTAGCTTCTAGGTTTTTTTTTTAGTCTTACTAATTAGTTCTAAGCTCAATTTCTGCTTGTAGAAGGCCTGAAACTTTCAGTGCTCTGGTCCAAAGGCCTGATTGCCTCACCCTGGCTATGGCTCTGACTTTTGCCAAATTTCCATCCACAGAGTGCTAGTAAAACACACTTTGGTTAGGAAAACTGGTCAAAAACATGTGTCAAATAGACATAGAAAATTGAAGTTCCATTTTGCACTCATCCAATGGTACCAATGATTAGGAAGAAAAGGAAGAGAAAAAACTTTGATGGTTTCAGTCATGGTTAGTCTCTTTGGAGAACCATTCTTCAACCTTTGAATTCCTTCATTCCAGACCAGACCTAAATTTTTCTATCTCTAACCCTGATTGACATAAACTACAGAAATGAGAGGTTAGAAATTTCAGTTCTGTAACAAGAATAGAGATAACTTTATCCTAAAAGACTTTATATTTTGGCCATGTGCAGATAACTACTCCCACTTACAAAATTGAAAATGCTTTCCTTGCAACAGTCCTGTGAAGTAGGTACCATGAATATTATTATCCCCCATTTTACAGAGGAAGAAATAGATTTAGACAAGGGAAGTGATGACCACAGTCATAGAAGGCCTCAGATTAGACCTGGAATTGCTGACTCCACCAAGGTACAGGTAGGACCCCTCTTTTTTCCTCCTCCCTTCCCTTCCCTTCCCTTCCCTTCCCTTCCCTTCCCTTCCCTTCCCTTCCCTTCCCTTCCCTTCCCTTCCCTTCCCTTCCCTTCCCTTCCCTTCCCTTCCCTTCCCTTCCCTTCCCTTCCCTTCCCTTCCTTCCTTCCCTGCCTATTGGGGGTTAAAGGATCATAGCTATTAATTGACAAATGTTTGAGGCTGAGTTTGAATTCAGGTTATCCTGATTCTAGGGCCAGAACTCTATCCACTACACCACCTAGCTGCCCTTCAATATTTTCCATGAAGCTTTTCCTCTAGTCTTTGCCTGCCCTCCATCCCAAGGCACTTTGGAAAAAGCAAACATTTCCTCCTCCAATTTCTTTTTTCTACCTCATTTTTTGTGTTCTTAACTTACTCTTCTTTGTATGACATCTTTTTATGGACACATCTCTTGCTACTAGATTATACATTTCTTAAGAATAAGGTATGTGGATCAGAAGAACATTGTACACCAACAACATGGGGTGATCATCAAAGACAATTCTAAAAGACTTGCAATGAAAAATACAATCCATTTCCAGAGAAGGAACTATGTCATTTAAATGGAAACCAAAACTTACTATCTTCAATTTTTAAAAGTTGTCTTGTAAATAATGTTGCTTCTCCCCCCTCTAATATTTTTTCCTTCTGTTTGGATGTCATTCTTTTTCACAGCAAGATTAATATGAATCTATGTTTAGCATAATTTCTATGTAGAACCTATATTAGGTTGCTTTCTGTCAGGGGGGAGTGGGGAGAAAGAAAAATATAAAACTCAAAACCTTGCAAAAAATGATTGGTGAAAACTATTATAGCATGTTTTTGGAAAAACAAATAAATAAAAATATTTAAAGTAGATCTTTTTAGTGCATTCTCCTTACCAAGGTCCTAGGTAAGAGCAAAAACTTGACCTTTTTTCCTAATTGAATTGAATTGAGTTCTTCTATGATGGGAAAATAGCATATTTACAATAATAATCATAATAGGATACACAGCAATCCTGACCAACAAAGTCAGCATGAATGCATCTGAATTCATAGAATGCAAAACACTAGTTGGGACTTTTGAACAGAGTTCTGGAGCTGGAAGGGACCTTTGAACACAGGTTATTAGATATCCTTCTTTCCTCCCTCCTTCCCTCCCTTTCTTCCTTCCTTCCTTCCTTCCTTCCTTCCTTCCTTCCTTCCTTCCTTCCTTCCTTCCTTCCTTCTTTTTCTTTCTTTCTCTCAATGGTTTAGTAAAATAACTGATCTTTAGCAAGTACTTGAAAAGTATTTGTTTGATTGATTGAAATAACCCCAAGAGGTTACAAATACTAACAGTCTTTATCAGTCTGTCTCTATATTTTAAGAACCCTTGAAAATCAGCTGAGAATAAGCTGCTAGGAAATGAATCATGGAATAGGTTTGTGGAGAGAAAGGAGGGGGAGCCCTAAGAGGGATGGACAAAAATATTCTTACCTTCATCAAAGTCGTGCTGAGGGGAGCCCTGCTTTAACTTGGCTCCTACTTCTCTGAGCCCAGGGAGATGGCAGTGGGGGTGGTTGAAGGAAGGAGGGTTTTGCCAGGGGTTTGTCAGTGTCTGGATTTTAGAATTCTGATCACTTTACAGTTAGGGCCATGAGGGACCCTTTTGCTGTGCAATTCATAATAGCTCAAGGATGAGAGCACAAAGGTCTCTTTAGGCACCTCCTACCTGCATGGGAATAGATCACTGAGGATAGTTTGCTTGTGAGTCCTGCTCCCCACAATATGATTGGGGTCTCTCTCTCTCAAAAGGGTTCACAAACTTCTCAGATACAAGGCTGAATCCTAGATGACTTCAGGGAACATTTGTTTTTAATCAAAGCCCAAACGAGCATTAAGAAGGATGAAGAAGGTGGGAGCACTCACTACCTCCAGAGCCCCAACTTGAGCCAGGCACTAAATCTCATCTCTCAGATACTGTAAGTATATATCAGAGATGTTAGCCTCAAAGTGTTCTATGGGGACACCCCGGGACCACTTGGGAAGGAAGGGAGGAAGATTCCAAGAGGAAAAGTCTTGTATACTTGTTTCTATGAACTGAGAGAACTGAGTACCTGAGGTCCAAGTCACCATTTGCTTCCCTTTCTGGGCTGTGGCAAAGGGAAAGAGAGAGACATCATTTAGTTTTTAGAAAAGTGGTCAAGCTGCTCCAAAAATACTCAGTTCACTCCCCCTCCATTCAGAGCTCAATCTTGAAGTCCATATATGCTACCAACCAACCCCAAGGGAAAGCCCACTTAAATACTTAGGGCCCTTCTGCCCATGGGGTTCACTGAATTAGGGCTGGGAAAACATACTGGTTTTGGGAAATATGTGAGGAAAAGTGCCAGTAGGTTGTAGTGTGTGTGTGTGTGAGAGAGAGAGAGAGAGGGAGAGAGAGAGAGAGAGAGAGAGAGAGAGAGAGAGAGAGACAGAAATAAAGAGAGATAAAAACAGAGAGAAAAAGCTTTAAGGAGAAACATACAGATTGATGCTCTGTGTATGTGTGTGAAAGAGACAAACAGAAAAACACCAAGAAAGGGAGAATGAAGAGGGGGAAAGGGAGAGTGAGAGAGACAGAGACAGACACAGTCAGAAAGATAGAGAAAGACAGAGATTGAAGGAGAGACAGATAGACACTCTGTGTAAGAGAAAGAGAGGCAGAGACAGAGAGACAAAGTCAAAGCCAAAGAGACAGACAGAGAAGGAAAATAGAAATTGTCCAAAGTTGCCTGGGGTTTATATAGCTATGTAACCAGAATGCCTCTGGGTTCCCCTACTATGATACACATTCTCCCTACCTGGAATCCTCATCAGACTCATCATCTAGGAAGCTAGAACCGCAAATTGAAAGCAGAGAGACATTGGTTACTTGCCACGAGTCAGTTCTCAGTCCCTGAGATGAGCAGTCAGTAGCCACTAAGGCACAGTCCCACTGATTGACTTGGAAACCTTAGTGTTAGGGTTATCTCAATTCTTGCTACAGAACTGAAATTTTGAACTTCTCATTTCTGTAGTTTATGTCAAACAGGATTAGAGATAGGAAAGGTTGCGGCTAGTCTGGAATGAAGGAATACAAAGGGTGGAGAATGGTTCTCTTCCTAAGCATTGGTACCATTGGATGAATGCAAAATGGGTTCAATCCTCTTCAGGCAGCCTGGTGGCCCTCTGCTTCTGGGGACCCACCACATTTAGTATCAGACTTAACAGGGACACTGAGTTAGAACAACCAAGCTCAAGAGATCCACCAGCCTGACCTCCCTCAGAACTGCAGGAGTAGAGAAACACATCCAACTTGCTCTCAGTTCAAGGTTCTTGACCACCCATAGACATCAGCAGGTGACTGTATTGGCAGGTCTTCCTATGATCTCCTCCAACCTCAAACTTATTCTGCCTATATATACTTTATGTCCCAAATGATGAGGAAGAGGTCAAGATGAAATGTTGCCAAACAGTCTTGTCTTATCAAGATGAAATGTCTTTAGGAGAGTTGTAGTTAACAATTCTCGGCAATAGGACAAGGTTGTGTTTTTGGTTTTTTTTGAGGGGCAGGAACCCTGAAAAGGCAACTCAGATCTTCAGTACAAGGTCCCTGGGGAGAGAAAACCCCATAGCATGATCCTATTATGGTGAGGTGATAGAGATCTTAAGACACTGGTTCTTGTGGGTAGAGACTGTGGGATACCTCAAGGCCTCCTGCCAGAGGAGAAGAAAAAAGATTTAAAATTAAATCAGAGAGAAATTCACTTGGGATGGGAATACTAGGGAAGAAAACAATACTCATTTTCTAGCTCCTAGGTTTTTTTAGTCTTACTAATTAGTTCTAAGCTCAATTTCTGCTTGTAGAAGGCCTGAAACTTTCAGTGCTCTGGTCCAAAGGCCTGATTGTTTCACTTGGGTTATGGCTCTGACTTTTGCCAAATTTCCATCCACAGAGTGCTAGTAATACACTCTTTAGTTAGGAAAACTGGTCAAAAATATGTGTCAAATAGACATAGAAAAACTGAAGTTCCATTTTGTACTCATCCAATGGTACCAATGATTAGGAAGAAAAGGAAGAGAAAAAACTTTGATGGTTTCAGTCATGGTTAGTCTCTTTGGAGAACCATTCTTCAACCTTTGAATTCCTTCATTCCAGACCAGACCTAAACTTTCCTATCTCTAACCCTGTTTGACATAAACTACAGAAATGAGAGGTTAGAAATTTCAGTATTGTAGCAAGAGTAGTGGTAACCCTATCCCAGAAGCCTTTATAACTACTTCCATTTACAGAGTTGAAAATGCTTTCCTTGCAATAGTCCTGTGAAGTAGGTACCGTGAATACTATTATCTCCATTTTACAGATTTAGACTGGGGAAGCAATGATCACAGTCGTGGAGGACCACAGATTAGGCCTCAAATTGCTGACCCCATATCTAAGACTTTTTGTTAGAGGAAGATGCAAATGGAGCCTATTTCCTTCCTCTCCTTCCCTCCCTCCTTCTCTCCCTCCCTTCCTCCCTTTGTCCCTCCCTTCCTCCTTTCCTTCTAGGCAATCTGGGTTAATTGGATTACCCAGAGTAGCTAAGTATATGAGGTCACATTTGAATTCAGATCTTCCTGACTCCAATCCTCTGAGCCACCTACCTGAATCCCAGTCCTGCTCTATTTTTCAAAATGAAAATAGATGTTTCCTTTATTTGAAGCCTCCAACTCACACGGATCTCCTCCAGTTCCTAACTCCTGCTTAGAGCTGATCAGCTATGAGTTCATTATCTGGACTGAGTAGTTAGCATTCCCTAATTGCATGTTGGATGGAGGCAGTGGAGCACTGTGACAATATGTCAGCTCCAATTTAGGAGTTATTTGACCTTCAACAAATAACTTACCAAACCTCAATTTCTTTATCTATAAAAGTGGGGATTCGATTGAATGTAATTCAACAAGGATTTCTTTGTACAAGACTAGAAAGATCAAATCAAAACAAGCCCTGCCCTCAGGGGACATATTCTGTTTCTATTGTTTGTTGCTCCGCCTTAATTTTTGAAGAGGGTCAATGGCATTATAGATGATGGCTTCACTTGCATGTAAGTTGGATTTAAATAGGGTGGGGTAGTCAGTCTCCTCTATTAGGAAGAGAAAATGTTGCCTATCCATTAGATAGGCCCAGGATTTGAACCTGGACCTGGTAACTCCAATCTTACTAAACAGGGGGATAGACACAGAGGAGAGATTAGTTTCCCATCAGCAAAGAAGGTCCCTTGGGTTTTTGAGCTGAAAAGCAAAGGAATCCCACTTTCTATTGATGACTGGGATTTAAAAATGAGTGTTAGAGGGGTGGCTAGGTGGCACAGTAGATAGAGCACTGGCCCTGGCATCAGGAGTACTTGAGTTCAAATTCAGCTTCAGACACTTAATAATTACCTAGCTGTGTGGTCTTGGGCAAGTCACTTAACCCTAATGCCTTGCAAAAAAACCCCCAAAACTTAAAAAAATGAGTGTTAGGGTTATTTGCTTGGCCCCTCACTGTCCTTTGAGGACCAGTGAATATAGTTAGAAGGTTTAAACTGGGTAGAGGACTTTGGGCTTCCACTTTCTTAGAACAATCTGGAAAGGAGGGAAGCCCAAAGTCCTTTCTACTTGGACAGCTCTTTCTAGCAGACCAGAGAAGAACTTCACAGAATCCCCTTATAGCCCTTGACCTGTCCCTCTGCTTCAAAAGCCAGCAGAGTCCTGTAGTGAAAACAAGCAAGTTGGGCATATCTTTGAGGCTTCTATTTTCTTATATAATAATAACAATAATGTTAATAAATAATAACTAATAGAAATTATAAGGTGATTCATGGTTTGTTAGTTGCTTACTTGTATTATCATCTTTGATTTTCACAACAACCCTATGAAGCAGGTACCATTATTATTCCCATTTTACAGATAAGGACACTGGAGTTCAGAGAGGTAAAATGATTGTCACAGCATCACCAAGCTACTAAATGTCTGGGGAATTATTCTAACTCAGGTCAACCAGATTCTGAGGTCAACATCCTATTCATTTACCTAGGTGCCACAGCAGGTTTGCCACTGCCCTCGCAAGTATCTATATTCATTGGATATCTGGAAATCTTTTTTTTTTTTTTACATTTTTGCAAAGACAAATGGGGTTAAGTGGCTTGCCCAAGCCCACACAGCTAGGTAATTATTAAGTGTCTGAGACCAGATTTGAACCCAGGTGCTCCTGACTCCAGGGCTGGTGCTTTACCCACTGTGCCACCTAGCTGCCCCTGGATATCTGGAAATCTATACTGGCTCCTGGGTCCCATGAAGTCCTCCTTCCCTAGTCCCACAAAGGAGTCCTGAGTCTGCCCAGTGGACAGTCTGGGAAACATTTCTATTTTTATGAACACTAAATGACTGGTTCTTCTGTAGATGAGATGTTTCCAGACACTCATCATTAAAGGCTTATAAAACATTATCCCACAAATATCTTCAACAGGCCAGAATGAGGAAATCAAACAGTGAAAAACAGAAAAGTCCAGGGCTCTGCCAAAATCCAAAAAAACCCAACAACAACCACAATGAAACTAACCAACCCTACATAAGGCTGGGATAGGAAGGACATGGCTAGGTGACAGTTTCTATGAAAAAGCCCTGGATGGGGGATAGTGTGGGAGTCTATCTTCCTAGATTGAAAGCTCCTTAGGGTGACAGTAGCAAAAACAACCTCAACATTCTAAGAAACCAAGGCAATTTTAACCAGCATTACTGACCCTCATGTTCCAAATATGGGATGCAATGGTACTTACACCTTCTGCTCTGGTCAGATGACTGCTAGAATACTCTGCTTAGTTTCCAGAGGTCAGTTTTAAGAAGGACATTGATAAGCTTGAATGCTTCCAGAGAAAGGTATAGAATGCTGAAAGGGCTGGAGGTAATGCAATCTGGGGACCAGTGTAAACAGATGGGAACATTTAGCCTGGAGATGACTTGAGGAGGAGAGAATATTAGAAGAAAGGAAGGAAATATGAATTAAGCATCTACTATGTTTCAAGGAATATGATAAGTACTTCACAAATATTATCTCTTTAGCTCCTCACAATAGCCTTGGAAGGTAGGAGTCTTAAAAATCCTCATTTTACCCTGAGGAAGCTGAGGGACACAGAGGGTAAGTGACTTGCTTGGGTTATATCATAAATGGCTGAGACTAGATTTGAAAGGAGATCCTTCTGATTTCAGGTTCATGGATCTATCCACTACACCACCTAGCTGCCTTTAGATTTTGAAAGGCTACTGGTTGAGTGATTTGACAGTTTTTGCTTGGTGCCAGAGGGCAGATCATAGAACAGTGGGTCAGGGCTGCATAGAGGCAGATGGCAGCAGGGTGAGAAGAGTCGTACCCAAATTAAAACAGATTTCTCAGGGGAATGAATGTTCATCATTAGAGATCTTCAAAGGGAGACTGAAAAACTATTTATGGAAGTTATTCAGGTATTCAGCTAATGTCCTCCTAACTGAGATTTTGCATTCTCATCACAGATGTATGCAGAGATGATAGATGATTATTAAACACATTGCTGATTCTCTTATGAAATACAGAGCTGGGTTCCTGACTCATCCTGGTGAGTGTTTCTGAGCAGAAACTCCAGGGGCATTTTGTCGATAATATTCAGGAAGCGCATCTCATATCCTGGTCAAAGTAGTCTCATCTTCTTACACTATCAGATTGCAAGCTCCCTGAGGGCCAGTCCCTGAGGACTGGCCATTGAATAGCTCCTGCATTTCCAGTCTGAGATGTGGAAAAACAGTCTTAAAAAATAAAATCAAAGACATGTAGAGCTGAAGGGAATCTTAAAAGTCCCAGAGTCCAGTCCCCTTCATTTTTAAAATGAGGAAAATGAGGACATAAGAGGTTAAATGGCTTGCCCCAGGTCACAAAGGTCACAAAATTCGGAGAGCAGACTCCTAATTTCACTCATGGAGGAGTCAAAGAGGAAGTTTCTTAGAGCTTACAAGAGTAAGTGAATTGAGGGAGTTTAGGAACCAGAGAAATGGCTATGTGAGCAGCATATTAGGTCTCCTGACTTCTGAGGCCTGGACATCTGTTAACCTGATGGACCCTACTCAACTCTGCTCTGGGGAGAAATTAAAGCCTTATGTTATTAAAGTCAGTGAAAGAAAATCACTCTTTCCATGAAGTGAATTGATGTTAAATATCATCTGGCAACAAGAACACTGAGAAAAAGAAGAGAAATAGTCGCTGACTTTGTGATGGGATCCTGCTTGTAAAGGCAGTGGTACTGGCCCTGAAGTTCTCAAACAGGGAACTGGGTTCACATCTTTCCTCTTCAGTTCCCTCTTTGTGATCTTGGATAAGTCACTTTCTTTCTCTGGGCCTCAGTTTTCTCATTTGTAAAATGAGGGGATTGAACAAGATGACCTATGATCTAATTTCTAGGTGATTAAGTGGATAGAATGATGAACTTGAAGACAGGTGGACACTTCCTAGATAATAGATTCTGAGAAATTTACTTAACTTCTTTCTGCCTCTGTCTCATCTGTAAAGCGAGGATAATATTGTGAGTGATTGTGAAGATCAAATGAGATAATATTAATTTTTTTTTCGGAGTTCTGGTCATTTGTTCACATGAAACTTTTTTTTTTGAGTTAAATGAAATTGCGGTTTGAAACTAGTTTAGAAACTCTGTAAGCTTTAATAGATTGCTTTTCTTCTCAGATTGCCTTTAAATTCAAATATGTACCTTTTCCTTATGGAAATTATCCCTCTACTCAAGAAGGAACCACATTTCATCTACAAGATTATTAACAGCTGAATCTTGCATCTGTATGATAGAGTATCTAATGGGAAAGTGAACAGTCTTTTAAGTATAGTAATGCTACTGAGACATGTAATACTTAGAATAGTGACTTTGGTAACAGAAATCCATTAAAGTCATATGAGGCATGTCCTTCCCTCTTAAAGCTAACCCCACCTTGTTAGATGGCAGTTTTCTTTGAGAAGTTAGTGGTGCAGTATTGGAGAGCATGGAATAAAGTATTTACTCTTTGTGAGAGAAGCCTGGATTGAAGCCTCCCTTTTGCCACACACAGTCTGTATGACCCTGGAAAGGTCACAACTTCTGAATATCTCAGACAACTTTCTAAGGTTCTTGGGTGTAGATGGATTGTTGATCTGTATTAGGAGAGGGGATCCTCTCATTAGGAGTTTTCTACACAAGCAGAATCATAGGTCTGAGACAAAATCTTTTGTAAACACTAGAGGTGACTCATGTCAGGTTGAATTATTCTATTTCCTAAATGATGGGAAACACTTTAATAGATGTGAGTTCTTTTCTTTTCCTTTATTCTCTTGGTAGAGGAAGGGGATGTTCCTGATTAGCCAATGACCATGGAGAACTGTGGCTAAGATGTTTCTTGGTTGATTAGATGAACCTAGAATTGTAGAAGGGTGAATGAATTTGGGACAGAGTACCCTTGAGATGGGCAATTCCATAGTCATTTGGAGGGGACCAGACATAGATTTTTTTTTTTTTTAGGTTTTTGCAAGGCAGTGGGGTTAAGTGGCTTGCCCAGGGCCACACAGGTAATTATTAAGTGACTGAGGATTTGAACCCAGAGCCTGCTGGTGCTCTATCCACTGTGCTACCTACCTGCCCCCCAGACATTGATTTCTATAGCCACTGGAGAATACATTTTTTGGTCACAGAAACTCATAAATCCCCTCTACTAAAGCAAGAGAAGAATGGGCCTCTGCACTGGTAGGATGATGTCAGGGATCCTTTAAACCATTAAAAAGGATAGAAACATCAATTACCTTCTAGAGAGTTGAGATACAATGTGGAGCAGTGACTAGATTATTCCTTTTTTTTTTGTTTGCAAGGCAATGGGGTTAAGTGGCTTGCCCAAGGCCACACAGCTAGGTAATTATTAAGTGTCTGAGGTCGGATTTGAACTCAGGTACTCCTGACTCCAGGGCTGGTGCTCTATCCATTGTGCCACCTAGCCGCCCCCAGTGACTAGATTATTTGTTTTTGTTTTGTTTTTAAGATTTTTTGCAAGGCAAATGGGGTTAAGTGGCTTGCCCAAGGCCACACAGCTAGGTAATTATTAGGTGTCTGCACCTGATTTGAACCCTTATTTGAACTCCTGACTCCAAGGCGGGTGCTTTATCCACTATGCCACCTAGCTGCCCCTGTCTTTTTTTTTTTTTTTTAAGATTCAGTGACTAGATTATTAAAAGACTTAAGTTCAAAGTCTATATCGGATATTTACTAGTTGAGTAAACTCTGGATAAATAATTTAATCTTTCTGTGCATCTGTAAAATGAAGTTGGACTCCATGGCCTGGAAGAAGCCTTGGAAGGCTTCTTTTGATTCTAGTTCCATAATTCTATCAGAGTTTAAGATGAGAAAAACCATTCAAGCAATTACCTATTTGGTATAGCCTAGCCAAGACAAAAACATACAAGCCCTACTGGTGTCTCTTTCCATCCCAAATTGTCATGGAGAATCAGGAGAGAGTTTGTTCTCTTTTGTGGGTAAGGAAGGAAACTGAGACCTTGCAGGACTAGGTGGCCCTGGCTGCCTTGGTCTCCCTTTGGGATTCTCACTATATCTGTCTACATCCATTTTATATGACATAGGCTCAAAAAAGATGTTCAGAACTTTAAGGACACTGACAAGTGAGGGAGAGGGCAAGGGAGAGGAACCAGGAGAACAAACTTATCCAAAATAGGATTATGAGGAAGATTGGTTGTAGGATGTTTAGTCTGGAGAAGATAAGATTTAGGAGTAAAGTGGTAACATCCTTTAAAAGAACTGAAGTAGGGACAACTAGGTGATGCAGTGGACAAAGTACTGGCCCTGGAATCAGGAGGACCTGAGTTCAAATTTGGCCTCAGACACTTAATAGTTACCTATGTGGCCTTGGGCAAGTCACTTAACCCCATTGCCTTGCAAAAAACAAACAAACAAAAAAACCCTGAAGAGTTTTTATGGAGGAGGAACTAGAATTAGAGGCAATATGATATAGTGGAGTATTGAGTCTGGAATAAGGAAGGGGCTGAGAAGACTTTGGTTCTACTCAGGAACTTATTAGCTGTATGATCTTGGCTAAATCACTTACGTTCTATGTGCCTCAGCTTCTTCATCTGTAAAATGGAAATCATACTCCCTGACATACCTATCTCTTATGATTATTGTGAGAATTAAATGAGACAGCACATGTAAAGCTCTTTGTTTACTGTAAATCTTACAAATATGAAGTTTCTTGTCATTATCATGGAGAACTGGTCTAAGAATCAGAAAGAGCAAATCCTGACCCTGATGTAGATAAGTGCTTCTTTAACCTAGGGTAAGCCATGTAACCTCTCACAGACCCCAGGCAACTCTCAGAGGCTCTAAATTATAGAGAAGATGAAGGGAGTTTCCTTACTGGGAGCTTTCTGTACTGATGCAATCCCAGATCTGCTTTAATAAAACAGCCAATCAATGATGATCTACTTCATTGTGATTATTAGTATGTGAAGTGCTTTGTAATTGCAAAGTGCTCTGTAGAATTCAGCTAAAATCATCATGGTGACCCGCCAGCTAAATAACAGTGGACAACCTGACTTTTAACTGCATCAGGAAAACACCCCAAGAGGAAACATCTTTGCTTCTCAGATACAGCACCCTCCTTGGAAAGGAAGAATAAATTTCTGTAGAAAGAAGGGAAAAAATCCAAAGGGGATCTATAAGAAAAGAAATTGTCTTTTGCAGATTTCAGGTCATCTTGTGTGATAGGCTGAACTCCTCTGATTTGGAGGTGATGGTAACAATGTTCTTCCCCCCTCCCTTTTTTTGTCTTTCCCTTGGGAGGAAAAGGAAGTTTAGATTGCCAGTGATGAGAAGATAGGGAAATGGAATACTACAAATAGTCTCCTTGGGATAAAAGGAAAACATGCTGTTTTCCTTTACTGTCAATAAAACAACAAAAATTACCGTAATTTTTTTTCTAAAGAGAAGGTAGGGAGTTGGGAGAAATATTTTAAAATTTACCCAAATAAGAGACTTCATAATTGGTTGAGAACTTATCTTAAGGCAAGAAAGTTGTGGACCAAACTCAAATGATGAGATCTGGGTTTAAAGGATAACATCAGGAGTCCAGAATGAGTGGAGGAGCTCCAACTTGGGGATTCCCTAATTATATTTATAGCTATATTGGGGGGGAAGAAGAGGAACAAAGAAGGAATGAAAAAGTGCTTGGGGAAATGACAGCAAAACAATGAAGTCTATCCAAATCTTTTGCTTCTTTCAGATTTTTGCTCTGGAAAAGATAAAACAAAGGGGATTGAAATTGCAACCTCAGGACCCTAGGATTTCCTCTCCTTCTGGTCCCATCTTTAGGAGAGAATAAGGTTGGTGACTTTGCACAGCCCTTCCTCACTTAGACCCAATTTTATCACATCACCTTCCTGATGTCACCATCTTCTTCAAAACAAAGGGCAACTAACAAGAACAAAAACAACACGTAAGCCTCAACTCTTCCTCATGACTTTCAAAAGATCTGCAAACACTGAGAAAATTGTCCTCACCCCCAACCCATCTAGGCACCAGTAAGCAAAGCTGTGTCCCTTTCTAAATCATTAGGTTGTAGATTTCAAATGGGAAGGGACCTTAGAGACCACCAAGTCTAACGTGAAACTGAGTTCCTTTGAGGATGAGTGACTTGCCCAATTTGGAACAGAGAACAAAGCTAGGATTTGATGTCAGTTCTCTGACTCCAAATTCAGCAATCATATGTTATGAGGAGGGGCAGGAGGAAAGATTCTCTCTCTTTGGAAAAGTCTCAGATGTTAGAGGATGACCTTAATAGTGTTCACAACATTGAAAGTCATCAGAACTTTTAATTGCAGTGACCAATCTTGATTGAATTGTTAAAGAAGCACCTTCTTGGCAGGTGGTGGATCACGGATGTGGGATGTGCCATACCTTGTGCCATACATGGCCAATATGTCAGTTTGTTCTGCTTAGATGTATATGTTTATACCAGCACAAGGTACCATTAGGAGCAGGAGAGTCACTGGGAAGTGATGAGCAGTCATGTAAAAAGGCATCAGTGGCATTTTTTAAAAAGAAAAATAATCTGAGGTGATTGAGAGAGACCTTCCACCCTGTCTAGCCCATCTCCCAATTGTCTTACCTTTTCCAGACTATTTCCCCTGAAATCTTCTGCATCTCCCCTAGGGTGGCTAGCAGCAGTGAGGACTTCCCAGAGCCCACCTGGCCCACGATCATGGTCAGCTGCCCTACACAAGGAAGGAGTTGGCTAACAGAAATGGCAGTGTCCCACACATACCTATCTCTGGGGCCAAAAATTACTTCTGTTTTCTCAAAGGCATCTCTTGGATCAACTCTCCAATGAATTCTATCTTCCCTTAAGCCTAAGGACATCCCATAAAATGTGATCTCCCTTTGATTATGCATTCATATTTGCCATTATCCTCCTCTCATCCCCCACACCATCACCCTATCACTTTGCTAATTCCTTGGGTTTTTTTTTTTTTAGTTTTTTGCAAGGCAATGGGGTTAAAGTGGCTTGCCTAAGACCACACAGCTAGGTAATTATATATTAAGTGTCTGAGGTTAGATTTGAACTCAGGTCCTCCTGACTCCAGGGCTGGTGCTCTATCCACTGTGCCACCTAGCTGCCCCTGCTAATTCCTTTTTGCAGGTATTTACCCACCTTGCCTTGCTCCATCCTGCCTTCCAGAGCGAGGTTGACCACTAGGGAGGCACTATATTGTAATCTACTGATTAAAAAAAGGGCAGAATCTGATTCTCTTCAAGGAGTGTGAGAGGTTCTTCTAAGTATCAATATGAAAATTTGGACTCTTTTGGCCCATGGGGACAACTAAGGAGGGAGAGCCTTGGAGCTGAGGGTAAGTTGGTACCTTGTGGGATACGGATGGTAATATTGGAGAGTGTGGGGATTCCGTCGGGTGTCCAGGTGAAGAACCCCTCTGTGATCTTCATGATCAGAGAGCCCCAGCACAGAAAGAAAAGAGAACAAAGAATGAAAGACAGGACTTGAAATCCCCCATCTTTTCCTTCCTCCTCCTCTGCTTTCTCATGTACTCTGATTCAGATAAATTATTTTTAAGGAATGGGAAGGAGGGAAAGAGATCATCCTTTCTACATTCGTCTTCCTAAAAGTCAATCCCTCCTAGGAACTGATCCCCTTCTTTTGGAGGAACATTAGGACCTCTGTTGGTTGTAAAAAAAAACCCAAAACTTAAGATATGCTTGTCTTGACATCTGAATAAACTGGTGACCCAGGAGGTGGAAGGGTTGTCATTTGGCTCTGGGTCTTCCTGAATTTGTTACTAGGGTCATGGGACCCTGGTCCCATAAGGACTAGATTTTTCATGGTGCTAAGGTGTAGGGACGTGGAAGGGAGGGGTATAGACTCACCGTTAAGCAACTGTTGTCAGGTTCTTTGTCGGGCTCCAGTTTATGCAGGAGCTCTATTAAGTTACAGTCATCCGTGGCAGGCTGCTTACGGTTCACGACTTTGAGTGTCTGGGCAGGGAAAGAGAAGAAGGTGGAGAGAGTTGGGGGATGGGTGGGTGCTGTATATGGATGAGTTCCTTCCTTATCTCAAGGACAGGTGAAGAGGAGAAACTTCAGAGTGGCCTTGGGTGGATTGTACTAAATATGATAAATATGGAATGGGGGACCCCAACACTCATTCTCTCCCTCATTACACAGGAGGGGAGAGAGGAGGAGGAAGGTCTGGCCATGATCTCCAAAGTCCTGAAAAGGACAGAGAAACTCACCATTCCCTGAGATTTGTAATTCTTGTCCTTATAGGTGGCCTCATGCTGGAGGAACTGACACCTCCCAATCTCCTCACTGGACAAGAACTCACTCAATTTCTGGACACTGTGGAGAAAGCAGAGTTCTCTAAGGTCCTGGGCTTGTATATAGACTGGTAACAAAGGTAGGGAGGGCAATTCCTCTCATTCTGGGGTGGGAGGAGGTGTCTTGTCCCAGAAGAAAATCAGGACTGAGCAGTTTCTCCCACCAAACACTGTGGGTATATTTCTTAAGTTGGGGAGGGGGGAAGGTGGGCAATAATTTTATGAATAAAATCAATGAGTTATTGCTGGGATGAAGACAGGAGGGCTCAAGCAGAGCATTTCTCTTCCTACCTACCCACTCTTTATCCCATGGAATCCCTTCCATTATCATGTGTAAGATGGTCTTGGTGTTGCCTTGGAGTGGAGGAAGTCACTAGAAGGAGCCTAGGAGAAGTGGCTCATAGGAAGTCAAAGAGCTCTTCTTTCCTTTCCTCATTCCTCTCTTGTCCTCTGCCTTTCCCTTTCATTCCCCCTTTTATCAGTGGGCCTGAGTGCAAGTCCCAGGTCTGCTTGTGTGACCCTGAGCACTTAAACTCTAGAGACCTCAGTCCCCTCATCCATAAAATGAAGATGTCCCAGATGACTGGTAAAGTCCCTTTAAGTTTCTAGACCTATGACCCCAGGATCTGCCTCTGGAAGGGAATCAGAAGACATGTAGGAGCCCAGGTGTGTGTTTATCTTTACTTCAGAGTTGGATTTGGAGATGGGCATGCATCAACCTGGGGTCCTCTAACCCATAAAGAAAGATATGTTGGGAGTTGGAGCAGGATGGAGGAACCATGTGGCAGCTGTGTCCTTGTGATTATTGCCAGTTGTCTCTAATTCCCACTCAGCACTGCATTTATAAATCCCCAGGAAGGAAAAGCTGATAGGCCTACGTGAATTCAAGTCTGACCTTCTCCAGCTGCCTATTCCAATGACCTAAGGGAAACTCATTCAAGTCACAATGATTCCAGGAAGAGGTGGAGAGGCTATTCATCTTGGGGGAAGGGAGAGAAGAAGCCCATCCTCCTCCTCCTCAATTTGTTTTCTCTCCAATTGAAAAGGTTTGTGACCTAACTGCCTAGTTACAGATTCTGGTCTCCTGGACACCAAGTGTACCTATGAGGATTTGTATATAGAAACTCTGGATTTATAATCATCTAGCCACACCATTCTGGGCAGGCTAAAAAAGCTACATGTTTATGGCTTTTCCCCAATATAATTTCAACCTGGTCATAGTTAATGATCTTTTAAATTGATTCTGTAGGTGATTTCTAATATTTTATTCAAAATTTTACATCAATATTCATTAGTTATTCTAGCTTTTTTCCTCTCTAAAAGAGAAATTCGATAAATTTTAAATGAATTCCCCAAGAAAAAAAACCCCAGGCCTGTATAAATTTATATGTTGATCCAAATAAAATATTGAAAGACCAAAGAATTTCATTTGTGGTTTTCGTATAGAACCCTTTGGATGATTACACTATGCCCTTATCTGTGTTACCACCCATTTGAAGGCCACACAGGATTGCTTCATTAGGGTAGGGTAACTTAGTCTCTCTGATACCATTCCTGGTAGCCAACTGCTTTGCTGTGGCAGCTATGTCCCCCACCTAGGAGCCCAGGTGGGCAAAGAGTCACATTTCCCCAGGTTGGAAGGACCAGGACTTATGAGGGATTGCTCAGTTTCTCAGGAAAGAGCTGGACATACTTTCTTCCCCATGGAATGACTGAGAGTGGAATGAGCTGGCCTAAAGGACTCAACTATGGGTTTGTAGTTGGAAGAGACTTTCCATGAGGACTCAGAGTCTAGTTTAGATCTACAGACCTCTGGCTTGCTTTTGTTGTTCAGTTGTTTTCAGTTTATGAGTTATAAGGACACAGCTTTCATGGATCCCATTTGGTATTTTCTTGGCAAAGATATTAGGTAGGGAGAAAGAATCCAGAACTCTAAGAGAGGGAAAGATTCCTTTGAGGAAGAAAAATATAATAAGGAAAGATACCACCTTTCCCCAGCAAATTTCAAAATTTTAGCAGGTTTAGCTGGTCCAGGAAGAGGGTAGGTTAAGAAGAATTCCTTTAACTAGGAAATTAAGAAAGCCCTACTCTTGCCTCCCTTCCCTTCCCCATTCCTGGTATCTCATTCACAACTTTGGCTAGCACATAGCCAGCCTGGTCCTTCTGGTCCCCAGGAAGTTCAGGCTGAGTGGTTAATGGGCTGATGCCAGGGATACAGCTGGTGTAGTCCAGAAGAAGAGAGGCTAGTTGCTTTAAGTCAACAGTCAATGAAGCTGCATCCCCCATACAGGTGAGCCCAGGTGTTTTCCACTCAAATCCTCAGGGCAGACTTTTAGAAAAAGGAACCATGCTTTCTCACTACCTGGGGGCCTAGGGAACTGAGGAGGGATGAGGGATGGGTGTTTCCTCTTACCTGACCAAAGCTTTGACTGTAGACCGGACCACACTGGACAGCATGAACAGGGGTGTGACCAGGATGTGGAAGAGGGCGAGTGATGCAAAAGCCACTGCTGGGGAGAAGCTGGCAGTTTTGAAGAAGCTGACATGGCTCACAAATGTCTGGGGGACAGAGAAATGACATCTGGGAAGCAGGATTAGGGTATGGACCCAAAGAGAAGAGAGTTGATAAGAAAGGGTGAGATCTGAGGAGGAATATGAACTTTTAGAGCCTGAGGGATAGTCTTTAGGTGGTGGAGACTTTATCATAGGATCACTCAACCATGGGTTTGTAGTTGGAAGAGACTTTGAGGATCCCCTGGTCCAATTATATTCAACTTAAATAGTATGAGGGCAATTAAACCATGCAGGTAGTGTACTGACTTAGGAAACATATTAATGTTATGTGTCCTCTTATCGTTCAGTCATGTCCAATATTTTGTGACCTTGTGAACCATATCATGCCAATACCCTCCATGAGATTTTCTTGGCAAAGATATCAGAGTGGTTTGCCATTTCTTTCTCCAGATATAAACAGAGGTTAAGTGACATGTCCAAGGTCACACAAATAGTCAGTGTCTGAGACTTGATTTGAACTCTGGTCTACCTGACAATAAACCCAAGACTCAATCCACTGAGTCACTCAGTTGACTCTTAATCTGTATTCTGCTATGATCTTATTTATTTTGTTAAATGTTTTCCAATTAAAGTTTTTTGTTTTTTGTTTTTTTTTGCAACATTGAGTGTTTAAGGGACTTGCCCAAGGTCACAAAGCTAGGTAATTATTATATGTCTGAGGTCAAATTTGAACTCATGTCCTCCTGACTCAAGGATGGATTCTGTATTCACAGGGCTACCTTGCTGCCCCAACTCCCAGCTTCCTCCTAATGTTATTCCCCTGAATAAGAGAGAAGGAAGGAAAGGAGGGAGGGAGGGAAGGAAGGAAGGAAGGAAGGAGAGATACGGGGCATTAATTCTTTTACTCATTAGGGGAACTTTTTTTTATTGGTATATTTTTTTCTTACGTCACCTTGATTCTGGTTCTGGCATCTTTTGGGTGTGTTGTAGTTAACACAGTTGTGTTGGATACTTCTAGTTCATCCTCTCATTTTACAGATGAGGAAACTGAGGCCCAGGGCAGTGAAGAAACTTGATCAAGGTCAAACAGTTTACATTTCAGAGCTGAGATTTGACTCAATTCTCTGATTTAAGGAGAGTCTTGTGCTCTGTTGACTCACTAGTTCTCTATTCCAAGGATTTTTAATCTGAGGTCAATAAACTCTGCAGACATATTTCAAAGATGTTTCTGAACTTGGATGAGGGAAAATACTGTAACTGGTTTCCTTTGAAATCCTATGTATTTTATTTTATGCATTTAAAAATTCAGAGAAGGGGTTTAATCAGACTTTCAATGTTAATGTTTATACCTCTCTTCTTCCTTCCCTCTCTCCCTTCCTCCTTCCTTCTCTCTTGTTCAGGGGAATAACATTAGGAGGAAGCTAATGAATTAGATAACCACTGCTCATTCCTTCAAGCAGTATTTTATGCGCTCTATATGGTCAGATGGGAAATAGGAGCAAGGTGATTATAAAACATCCTCCTTTCCCCTCTAGTCCTTGGTTGCCTTGCTGGGTCTAAAGGCGTCTATTAGCAGAACAAATTGCATTCAGCCTGTGCAAAGCCCAGACAAAGCAGGTCTGTGGAAAGTAAATTCCTGGGCATGATTGATAGGGAGTGAACATGGGAACTGTGCTCTTTAAAAACCATAGCTGGATTGAGCTGCTGGAGGGTACAAGTTCAGGACTGAATAAAGGTGAGGCTCCTTCAGGGCTGGTCCTGAATATTTTTTCAGTATTTGTCTATCCCCTTGTGCCTTTCACCCCCTTCATATAATCAGCAATCCCAATGACACTGGGTTCCTTGCTGTTTTTTGAAAAAGATACACTGTCTATCACCATCTGTGCATTTTTACTGACTGTCTTCCTGGACCTGGAATTCTCTCCTTCCTCATCTCCATCTCCTGGTTCCCTTCAAGACCCAGATCAAATTGTACTTTCTGTTAGAAGTCTTTCTTGAATCCCCCATTATGACTACCCTCCCACTGAGAGTCTCTCCATTTTTTTCTGTCTTGTTTGTACATAGTTTTGCTAGTAGTCTCCCCATTAGACTGTAAGCTACTTGAGGGCAGGGACAGTTTTTTTAAAAAATTTCCTCAGCATTTGTTCTTGGCAAATATTTAATGCATTCTCGTTGACTTGTCTTCTTTCTTCTTCCTACCCCTATTCTTTCAGCAGGTAGGTGGACAGTTACTTGAGATGAGAAAATAAAAGTAACATTCATTTACCCCCCCCCCCCATTTTTGTCAAGGTCACTTTCAGAATCCTTTCCCCAAAAGTCAGCTAAGGTGACCATGGGAAACTCCAAACAATGGGTCTCCTTTCAACTCCACTCCCCTGCCTCCTTTTCTCCCCCTCCCTGCAACCCAGTCTTTCTCTTAGAAGAAAGGGACATACTTACAATCAGGACAGCTGCAATAGGGATTGCTGTATTCATAAAAACTGTGGACAAAGCAAACACAGTTATTTAGAAGAGCTGAATATTTCTACTAAAATCATGATGATAACTCCTGTTTTTAGAGTGCTTTAGGGTTTCATAAAGTGTTATCTTAACAACAACCCTGGTTGTAAGGATAATATCACCATTTTACAAATGCCAAAACTGGGGTTCGAAGAGAGTCATTAATTAGTAAATTATTGAAGCATGCTTTGAACTCAGGACTTCCTGACTTCAAGTTCAACACTTTACTCTTTTTTAAAATGTTTTTTATTTGTTAACATTTTATTTGTTTTCCAATTATATATAATAGTAATATCTACCTATCATTTTTGTAAGGTTTCTAATTTTATAATTTCCCCCTTCCATCCCCCAGAAGGTTGTCTGATAGTCTTTACATTGTTTCCATGATATACATTGATATAAATTGAATGTGTTATAAGAGTAAACATAAACCCCCAAGAAAATGAGAAACTTCAAGAATATATATATATATATATATATATGGAATATATATATGGAATATATGGAGAGAGAGAGAGAGAGAGAGAGAGAGAGAGAGAGAGAGAGAGAGAGAGAGAGAGAGAGAGAGAAAGGTACTTCTTCAGTCTGTGTTCAGATTCTCTGGGGTGAGCTGCTTTCTTTATCATAAGTCTCCCAGAGAAGTTGCTTCAATATTTTCCCCACAGTTGCTATTACTAACTGTACCTCCACTCTATTCCTCCCCACTCTCATTTATTCTGTTCTCTTTCTCCTTTCATCCTGGCCCTGTCCAAAAGTTTAACACTTTACTGAATAATACTTGAAGAAATGATAGTGAACCATTACTTCCATTCCTCAGTTGAAAGGTGTGGGACTAAGGGGACGAATGTTGCATATTTTGTCAAACAATTACTATATTGTTTTGCTCATTGTTTTTTATTGTTACAAGGGAGGATTCTATTCCTAGTAGAGGAAGAGCCATTCAGAAATGATTGTGATGTTAAAGCAAAATGTCTATTTATAAGACCAGCCCATAAGGAAGAGGATTGGTCACTTCCATCTACCCAATACTTAGCCCTTCTCTTTTCCTTCCCTCAGGATAGTGTAGTGGACTCAGTTCTCATTTGGAGTTTAAGATCTGGGTTCAAGTTTTGACTCTACTACAAGTTCATTTGTATGACCTTGGACAAATCATTTAATTTCTTTGCTCCTCTATTCCCTCATCTGTAATATGAGATTGCTTTAGGAGACATCTAAAGTCTCGTCCAACTCTGAATAATCATAATAACTTATGACTAGTTAATTAGTCCTTATTCCCTCATCTGCAAAATGGGGTTGAACTAGAAGAACTCTGATTCCCTTCTAACTCTGAATAAAAGCAATTGTCACATATTTGTATCAATTAGATATAATTATATCAGTAATATATCAATAATAATTACTATTATTCCCTCATCTGTAAAATGGGATTGAACTAGAAAAACTCCAAAGTCCCTTCTAACTCTAAATAAAAGCAATTGTCATTTATTATTATCAATTATATGTAATTATGTCAATAATAATTACTCATTCCCTTATCTGTAAAATGGGGCTGATCTAAAAGAGCTCCAAAGTCCCTTCTAACTCTGAATAAAAGCAAATGCCATTTATTATTATCAATTATATATAATTATTTCAATAATAATATCATTAATAATTACTATTATCCCTCATCTGTAAAACGGAGTTGAACTAAAAGAACTCCAAAGTCCTTTCAAAATCTGAATAACAGCAATTACCATTTATTATTATCAATTGTATAAAATTATATCAATAAAACTATTATTCTTCCTTAAGTCTAAATAATGAGAATCACCATGTAATGAGCATGTGACATGAGTGTTAGAGTCAGAAAGACCCTTCATCAGATGATACTTCTGGCATTTAATCAATGTGTGACCCTGGTCAAGTCATTTAGCTGCCCTGACCCTATTTTCCTATGTCTGTAAAATAGACATCGGATGTCTCTAAGGTCCCTTCTGACTATCTCTAGCTCTATGATTCTGTGAAAGCCTTTCAAGTTTCTTTCTCTGGGGTCAATTGACTCCAAAATGGAGCCTCTGATGAAAACAGAAATAGAAGCTTTCTAACCCTAACCTAAGAGGAAAAAACAGAGACTGTTTAAGATATCTAAATCTCTCCAGTAGGCTAGAAGTACTGCCTTCTTAGTTCAGTTAGGATCATTGCGTCTCAGAAGCCCCTGGGTAGAAAAATCTATTTGTCTGCCTCAAGTCATGAGGAAGGGTAGGATCCTGGTTTTCACCATTCCTCTGTCCTATAAGGAACCCTTTCAAAGCATAAAATAAGTCACGATCCTTTGCCCTAGGGTGGTAGTGGGGTGGTAGTGGGGTGGTAGTGATGATAGTGCAACTAGAGGACATAACGAATAAAACACTAGACTTGGAGTCAGCTTGAATCCTTCCTCAAATACTTACTAGATGTGGGACTCTGAGCAAGTCATTTAATTTCTCTCAGTCTCAGTTTCTTCATCTGTAAAATGGGTATGTTAACAGTATTTATTTCACAAAATTATTGTAAAGTTCATGATATATAATACATGCAAGGAACTTTGTACAGACTTAAAACTACTAAATAAATGTAAGATCTTATTATTAGTTAGCTATTATGCAGCAGAATTCTTCCACTTTTTGGGATCAGGTGCAAAAACTGAAAATATATAACCTCTCAAAGCATCCAATATACCTAAACAGAGGACAAGTTCTCCTGCCTGGGAAATTACATTTCATATTCTCTGGTGTGGAATCTCTCTCCTCCCTATACCACCTGCTCCCTGCAGCGAGTCATGGAGGATTAATTGTAACTCGGGCAAAGCGAAATTTAATAAAAACCTTGTGAGAATAACTGCTTCCTGAGGTTTAGGGCCTCATTAGATGGAAAGCATTACATGAGGGTGGGCCATCAATTATTCAAGTCACTAATTATGTCTCTTCCTTTTACTTTTCCTACATGTTTGTGGTTAAGAGGTTGGAATCTCTTCCTCATTCGGAAAATAAGGTTCCAGTATCATCAGGAGTGGTGATTTTCTTATTTTATAATCATCTGAAACTAACTGGCTATAGGAAAGTAGAGGAAAGGACAAAGGATTCAGATTAAAAAAGAAAAAAAAGCAACTAGGCAGAATCAACATCTTTTCTTAGATTACTTCTTTTGCCTCAGATAATCAGTGATTGGTTTCAAAACAAAACAAAATACCAACTCAGGGCCTTTCACAGAGTGAAATATATTTGTTAATGAATGAATGAATGAATGAATCCACATGTGTAGATTGTTCTCCAAGACTTGGAGTTTTGTAAGATGAATAGCCTTGTGCTGATACTTTCCATTTCTAATAGGAAGCTTTACCCAGAGACTGTTTAAACTGGGAGGACCCTTAGAGATCATTGAATGAAAATTTTATAGCTCTAGCTCTGGAAGGATCCTTGGGGGATAGCCAAGGGGCTTGATCCCTTAATTTTACACATGAGGTTCAGAGAAGGGAAGAGAATGCCTAAGGTCTAAAGAGCAGTGAACAATATAGAGACGTCTTCCTGTTCCAAATTCAGTGATCTTTCCCTTATACCACAAGTTCAACACCTTTGATTTATAAAAGAGGAAACGGAGGGACTTGTTCCGCCACAAATTAGTGATTTGCATCCATGTCTCAACTCCTCATTCAGTGATATTTCTAGTAAACCAAATAATCAGAGGAGGATTTCTTTAAAAATGGGAATGTATTATTAGCATTAAACAAAGTCTATTTCTTTTTTGGGACAGGAGTTCTTAACCTGCAGTCTAGGAACTTTTAAAAAAAATAACTATTGTAATATAATTGGTTTCTTTTGTAATCTTACATATTTTGTTTCATGTGCTTAAAAAAATATGATTCAGAGGGGGGACCGGAGGCGTTACCAGACTGCTCAAGGTATCCATGACCCCCAAAGGGTAAAGATTGCATTCCTGCTGCAGGATTAAAGGGTCCAAGCCCCTGCATCAGTAATGGTCATGTTGGACTATAGGAGGGAAGGAGGGAGAGCAGGTTCCTAGAATACAAAGTGGAACTGCTGACCAGCCTGATCCATAGTAGCTGGGGGAGAGGGAGGGGAGGAAGGATTGCAGCTCAGACTAGGCAAGAAGTAAATCTCTCCCAGACCCAGGGGAAAAATAGCCATAAGGCTGTGTCTGGGGGTGGGGTGAGGTGGGGCGGCTGCTCTTGCTGCAGTGCCATCTTTTAAATCAAAACACCAGCAGAATGTTGAGGGAAGAACAGGGTAGGGAGACCTCAGAAGTTTCCCTTTGGAATGATTATGTTGACCCAAAAGAAAAATAAGAATGGAGATTAGGGCTTTTTTAAATCCTCAGGATAATGCAGTCCAATAAACCCTCCCAACATTTCAGACACTGTGATAGGTGCTGAAGATGTTTCCTTGTTCAAAGAATTTATATACAGGAAAGGCAAAACAAAATAACATAACTGTAACCTATGATCCATCAATCTCTAGAATCACACAAACGGGGATGATCTTTGGGAGGAAGGGTGTGGATAGTGTTTATAGTTTATAGCCATGTTTATTATAGTCTTCCTTTGGTTTATGCTGCCTATATCCAGAATTTACCCTGAGGTATCAGCACACAGGTCATGTCTAGGCTTCCCCAGACATCAAGAACAAGGTCCCCAACTCCATAGAAACTTTCAATGTAACAGATGCAAATTGAGTATGAGATAGTCTTTATTTCACTCCATAGAAAAGGTAGGCATTGCCAAGGACTCAAGTGACCCATCAATGAAAGTAAAAAATATATCAAGCCCATATTAGTCTATAAACACTATATTCTAACCTTTAAATGGATAATAAAAAAATTCAACAATTAGAGGACTTGATAATTGTAGAAAATGCACAAACCACTGTTAGCTCATATACATTACACAATAACCTTTAAATTTTTTTTAAAAAATTATTTATGGCAATGGGGTTAAGTGACTTGCCCAAGGTACTAGGCAATTATTATGTGTCTGAGGCTTGATTTGAACTCAGGTCTTCCTGACTCCAGGGCTAGTGCTTTATTCACTGCACACCACCTAGCTGTTTCTACACTATAACCTTTAAATGAATAATAAAAATAGAAAAATTCTCAAGAATTAGAGGATTTGATAATTGATGACTCCCCCTCTATAATATAATGCCATCTTCTAAGGAGCTTTACATTATTATCTCATTTGACTGTCACAAAAATCTTGGGAGCTAGGTTATTATCCTCATTTTACAGTTGGGAGAAATGGAACTCAGGTCTTCCTGACTGTACGCCTGACCCTCTATTAATCACACCAATTAACTGCTCCCAAACTATGACATTCATTTCCCAGATTATGAAAAACAGTTGAACTGTTAGTCTGTTTGGTTAGTTCACCTCTATGTGTGTGGGTAGGTGCATACACAAACAAATAAATAAATAAATGAACAAATGTGGGTAGGTGTATACACAAACAAATGAATAAATAAATATGTATAAATACATTATATATATATATATATGTATATATATTGAAAGTACTATAGCTGGATAGAATGAGGCAAGTAGAAGAATGGACTGCACCATGCTTCACTTTCAAACTCTCCAACTGTTCCCTTATGCAAACCTGCTCTTTTTGCCACTACTATTCTTCCGGTGATGCTCTATGAATCATGGAACACCATGATCTAAGAATAATTAAACTTGACTATAACCTAAAGTTCAGTGGAAAGATTCATGGTGGGCACCAAATGGGAAATAGTATATTACTTATGGTAACTTGAATGAGAAATGTGGTGGTAGAAACACATAGGATCACAGGATTAGGAAGTAGAAGAGACCCTGGAGGACCACTGAATCCAACCTTCTAATTTTGTAGCTGAGGGAGTGGCTTTATCACTTAGAACAAAGTCATTCATGTAGGAAGCAGAGCTGGTCTTATGGCTCCACATCACTACAGACTCTTTACCCTATTTATTTTTACATATAGTAAATACATAAGAATCTTCATGCTCTTCTCTCCCTACACCCCAACATGAAATATTGAATATTGGAGACAGAAAGACATGAGTTTAAATCTTGTCTCAGACATTACACAGACCCTGCCCATCAACTAACTCCTCTGCATCTCAATTTTCACTCTTTAAAATGGGTATAATAATGGCATCAGCCTCCCAGGGTTATTGTGAGTATCCAATGAGATAATATATGTAAAGCATTTTGCAAACATTAAAGTGCTATATAAGTATTGTTATTTCCAAACTTCCATCAAGGTATTATTTATGTTATCATAATAGACAACTAAAAAAGTAGATAGATCTATTGTATATCAAAAATGACAGATAATAGATGCTTAACAGTTTTATTTGTAGCCTAAATATAGCAATGAGCTACGGAAAGGGCCCTCCAGGGGATAGGTGATTGTTCTAGGGAGGATTTAAGGAAAGACACAGATTTGAACTTTATAGAATGAAAAGGCACCAAAGAATTGTAATCTGTGGGGATGGCAGAAAAACCTCAGTGAGAGCACAGATATATGGCATTATCCTAGCATGAAGATAAATATTTAAAGCAATGGTACCCTAGACAACAACCTATCCATTACAGACCTGGCTCCCTGATCACCAGGAAGGTATTGGGTACATGGATGCTTGTGGGACAAAGGGAATCAAAAAGCTGCTGCTCCAGTGACTGAGTGTAGGTCACCCCAAATTCACTGCATCTTTGCTTTCCCCATTCCCTGATAGTATAGCCCACCTCTTAGGAAATAGTGCTATTTCAAGACCAATCTAACCCACTCAAGACCAAGCTACTCCCATATACATTTTTAAAAAGAAGAGACTGGACTTCTCTAGAGAAAAATGCAGCCCATGATAATAATAACTTAGCTTGGTATTATGGATTAAGCATTGGATTTACAGGAATGCCTGGGTTCAAATTTTGCCTTTGACCCTTACTAGTTATTTGACAGGGACAAACTACTTAAGCCCTCTGAATCCCAATTTCTTCATTTGCAAAATGGAAATAATATCTGCAAAACTTGCCCCAGAAGGTAGTTATGAGATACAACTGGGGCAATGGATATAAAATACTTTTCTAATTTTAAAGTGCCAGCTCTATCATTATTATTATTATTATTATTAAGAAAATTAATGTTTATTAAGTCTTTTCCTTACAACAGCCATATAATAGAGGTAGTAGAATTTGATTTCATTTTCCAGACAAGGGAAAGGGGAATCGGAGATTGTAAGTGACTTTTCCAAGGTCACATGGCTACAAAATGTTGAATCCAAGTCACAGTATCAAAGAGTTAGAGGTGAGAGGAATTTTAGTGATCATCACATCCAACCCCCTCACTTTAGAGACGGTGGAACTGAAATCCAGAGAAATGATCACACAACCAATAAGTTCAGACCTCTTCCCCCTGTATATCCTGGTTATTATGTCTTTATGCTTGGACATTCCTTTCTTCCCTTCTCTTTCTACATTCTCCAATATATTTATCTGTATGTCCTTTAGCAGGTGGAGGTGGTTTAGGCTGGGGCTATTACAGACTCACAGAAAGTCTCTGATAAAAGACCTTCCATGGAAGCTCCCATATTTTCCTGGTTTCCTGGAGAGGGCCATTTGGCTCTCAGGTGTTGCTTACCTTTGGCTGGAAGATTCCATTTTCATTGGCAAGGTGATTGACAATTCCATAAATGCACAGTGGCCCTGCAAATCCTAGGATGTCAGCCAAGATCCGGAATGTGCTGCTGAGGATCAACCTTCTCCCAAAGGCATGGCAGAGAGCACACCAGATGGCCCGGGGACCCTGGGCATATTTGGAGCCCTTCCCCTGGTCCAGTAAAAAAAGCACAACAGCATGTCAGATCTCTTACATTAAATGGGACAAATTGTTCCCAGGAGATTGACCATGACCACCACCTCCCCAAATTATCCTCTCCTCCCTCCCACCTCTACTGGGCTACTGATCCTCAGGCACTATAATAAAAACAGCTTGATAGATACAGCATTTGAAATCCCCATGACTGCTTTCTCCTTGGACTTGGATGAGCTTGCTGAGTTTAAGAGGACAGAATCAATTTTAACAGGGGAGAGCTAGGCAACTGGAGATATTTAACTCAACCATGTTAGTGGGCTGTTATCCACCTTCCTCTGAGTGGTTTATGTGTTTGTTGAAGTCACATGAAGGAGAGGCAAAAATAGACTGGATGAATGGGAAATCAGTAGCTGTGCTGCTGGCTAGCTATGTGATCTTCCTATCTTAGGGGTCAGTTTAACCATCTGCAAAATGGGGATAATTTCCCTTCTTCTGCCTATTTATCAGAGTGTTAGCAGGTTGTAAAAAAGCTATCCCCATTTGTAGGTCTGTCATCTGGAAGAGTGATCAGATTTATTATTCTCCTTGGCCCTAAGGGGGAATAATGAATGGGAGTTGCAGAAAGGCAGTTATCACTACAAAAAGCTTTTGCACAAACAAAATCAATATAACTAGGATTAGAAATGAAACTGCCACTTGGAGAAAAATCTTCAAAAATCTTCAAAATTCTTCAAAACCCTGATAAAGTTGTCTGATCACTAGAAATTGGCCCATATCTATGTCATGCTCCAATAGTAAATGGTTAAAATCTATAAATGGTTAAATGAAGACAAAAAAGTAAATGATGAACTATATAAGGGAGCAACAGTCATCCACTCAGGATGGCCTGGGTTAAAATTCCATTTCAGATACTTTCTAGGCACACAGAAGATGCCAGATAAATACTTATTGCTAACCTTGTTGTGAACCTCAACCTCAATTCTCTCGCCTGTATAATAAGACTAATTGATAATGGTAGCTACTTCCCAGAGTTTTTCAAGACTCAAATAAGACAACATATATAAAAATATATGACAAACTATAAAAGTGATATATGTATTAGCTGTCATACTTTATAAGTGTTCTTAATCACTACTAAGTGAAATGCAAATCAGAATAATTTATAATCCAGGAGATTGGCAAGATTACTACAGAGCCATGGGAAGAATGGTGCATTCATACATTATTGGTGGAGCTGCAAATTGGTCCAACCATTTTGGAAAACAATTTGGAACTGCACTAGGAATGTGACTAAATTGTTCATACCTTTGACTCAGAGGTTCCACTGATGACTTTTACTTCAAGGAAGTCAAAGATGAAAAAGACCTATCCCTCTACCAAAATATCTATAGCAGAACTTTTATGATATGAAGAATCCAGAAGCAAAGAGTGTGCCCATCAAAGAATTTATGAAAATTCTGTAGTTTACGAATGTAATTTCTAAACAGTTTTTATGGTACTTGAATATAATGAAATATCATTATGTTTTAGGAAGTCAGAGAAACCTGGGTAAACTTACATGAACTCTTGCAAAAAACAAATGAGAACCAAGACAACTGTATGCACAAGAACAACAATTAAGAAAAAGAAAACAATGCTAAAAGATGTCAGAACTGTACAGCAAGATGCATGTGCTGTTAAACATAATCAAGGTCTTTGATTTGCTTAATTGTATATTGTTACAAGGAAGGGTCCTACTTGGAGAGATGGTAGAAATGGGAGATACCAATGATGTAAAAAGAAAAACCATAAATAAAACACTTTAGAAAACAGATTACTGTTTTACATAAAGAAAAAAAATTATTTATAAGTTAGCATTAATATAGCATTTAAGACTTGCAAAATTGCTTTATAAATATTATCTCATTTATCATCACAATAACCATGAGAGGTAGGTGCCCTTATTATCCTCATTGTACAGGTGAGGAAACTGAGGTAGTTAGTAATTAAGTGTCTTGCCCAGAATCATACACCTAGAAAGTGCTGAGGCAGCATTTGAACCAAGGTCCTCCAGACTCTATGCTAAGTTGCTTCTATTGAAGCTATCTAAATTACTTCAGGAGAAAAATTCTCTACCATCTGAAATCTTTTAGTAGAGGGCACCTTTAAAGGGGATTTCTGCTTAGGTTTGGACAAGATGCCCTCCAAGATCATATTCAGATCCGAAATCTGGTGATTCTGTCAAAGTCCTTTTTAATTGAGCTGTGATGGGTTTTGAAAACAGACTGAAGAATCTGCCCCTGCCCTTTCTGTGGTTGTAGAGAGACCATTAAGTCCTTCTGAGGGCCCAGAAGAAGGACCAGGTTCATCACATACCTTCTGGGCTTCGAAGACCGCTCTGAGGCGCAGGTAGTTAGTCCAGGCTCTCATGGTAATGGGCAGCTTCCCAATGACATTCATATCAATTGGTTTCTTATGGGCCGTCTTGATGAAGGTGTTCATCCACCAGTAGGTTCCCTTGGATAGCAGGTTCACAAAAGGCTGCAGGAAGTGTACTCCCAGGTCCTGCAGGTCCTCCGGTGGCTTCATCTCCCTGGGACTCTTGAAGAACATATATCTCTGGAAAGCACACATACAGTGGGGAATGAATGACCCTAGATGATGTCTGTTCCTCTTCCCCAAATAAGTAAGGTTAAAGGAGTCCATAACTTGGCCTCTGAGAGATAGGATGTTAAGGGCCCTAAATTCTGAATTTAGTATAGCTGAGTTCTGGAACAAGTTTTATCACTTATTAAGTTAATTAAATTTCAAACTGGAAAGGACATCAGAGGTCACTCAGTCTGAATTACTCATTTTAGACCTAAAGAAACTGATATCCAGGAAAAATGAGTGACTTGCCCAAGGGATATGAACCAGAGTCTTCTGAATTGAAAGCTGGATTGTATTTCTAAACCTCAGTCTCCTCATCTGTAAAATGGAGATGAACGGACTTGCCTATTTTTGTGGATGGAGTTTTTGTGAATAATCAATAAAACAATAGATTTCTTTGTAAACTGAAAAACACTATGGCAATATGAGCTCTGATTTACCATGAATGATATCTGGGAAAGGTGATGCGTCACCTCCCTTGATCATTTATTTTAATGCTTATATGGATGTCCTGGGTCTACTCTTAATCAATTCGTCTACAGTTTAAACTGTTCTTACTTTTCCTGTCCTACAAGGTGGCAATATTTGGAGATGGAGGATCTGGATTCAAATTCAACTCTGCTAAATACTGCCTTGTGACCTTGGGCAAGTTGCTTACCTTCTCTGGGCCCCAGTCTTCTCATCTATAGAATGAAAGGGTTCAACTAAATTACCTTTGAGCTCTCTATAAGCTTCAAACCTTGTGATGTTAGGAGTTATTCATTTCTCCATAGAATCAAGGACCTATACAGAATAGGAAGAATGGTGTAGTGGAAAGAACATTGTATTGGGAGTTACAACTTGGGTTCATGTGACCTTGGACAGTTCCTTGGGGTTTCATTTCTTCTCAAAGTGGAGACCTCGAAATCTGTGAGTCATGACTTGTGTGTGACTTCCCACCTATCCAGATTTTACTTCCCTGGACTTCAGTTTCCTCTTTTGAAAAATGAAGGGATACAAGTAAATAATTTCTAAGTTCCATTTGACTAAATCTATGATCTTATGAATTCTCCACCATCCATTTTCACCTGTGGGTTTTTTTTTTCCTACAAACTACTTTGGACTCTTGCATCATTTTTTTTTTGAATGTTTGATTTTCCAATCATTTCTCAAATCCTCCTACATCCCTAATACTGATTCATGTGACTCTTGTTAACCCCATTTAAGAGTCCAGTAGAGACTTGATGGGGTCCCTGGGGTCAGAGGGAGGGAGAATACCCTTTGGCAAAGAGAAACAAGAATTCACTCAAAGCTGTCCCAAGCCCAGGCCATCTCTCTCCCTGGAGCAACAGTAGCAGAGACAGTGACAGGGCAGGTTGGGAGCTACTTACCCTCACTCTGATGACATTGATTTCCACAGTCAGGAGCAATCCATAGAGGATGACCAGCAGTCCAGTAATGCAGAAGCGGAGTTGAGAAAGTCCAATTTTGTGGTTATAGAACTTGACAAACTTGATGGTCTTGGTTATGAAGGCCAAAGTCCAATAAATCAACAAGGCTGAAATTGAGAAAAGGGAAACACACACACACGTGTGTGTGTGTGTGTGTGTGTACCTAAATAGGAAGGGCTATGAGTCTTTGTGGGTAGGTGTAGGTCTGTGTGTATGTGAACCTATATTATTGTTCAATTGTTTTAGTCGGGTTGGAATGTTTGTCACCCCATTTTGAGAGCATTTTCTTGAAAAAGATACTGGAGGTTTTCCATCTCCTTTTTTTTTAGCTTATTTTGAAGATAAGGAAACTGAAGCAAACTGGGTCAAGTGACTTGCCCAAGGTCATACATCTAGTAACTGGTCTGAGGCCAGATTTTAATTTAGAGGGATGTCTTACATTCTATGTACTGTACATCCTGGCTAACAATGTGAACCTATGCATGAGTGTGAATTTGTATAGGAAGATGCATCTGTGTATAAATATACATCTCTGCAATGTGTTTGTGAGTCTGCTCAGGAAATATAGCTGTATGTGTGTATAGATTAGGGGATGTTGGTGTTGAGTAGAGGTAGCATGATAGAATGGATTGAGCATTGGATTTGGAGTCAGGAAGACCTGAGTTCAAATACCATCTCAGATACTTATTAATTGTATGACCTTGGGCTCAGTTTCATCATCTGGAAAATTATGAAATTGGACTCAATGGCTTTTCAGGACCTTTACAGCTCTAAATCTATGACAGCATGATCCTAAATGCATGTAAGTATGAGAGCAAGTGTTAAGTAGTGGAATCAAGAAGGCTTGGGTTCAAATCTAACCTCAACTAGAGTGGATGAACCAGAGCAAATGCCTTTATCCTTCTCAGCTTCAATTTCCTCATCTATAAAATTATGCAGTTGGACTTGTTGGCTTTTAAAGTCCCTTACAGCTCTAAATTTATGATAACATGATCCTAAGTGCATGTAGTTGAGATCAAGTGTTAAGCAGTGGCTTCAAAAAGGATTGTGTTCAAATTCAACCTCAGACAGACTGGGTGAACCAGAGCAAGTAGTACCTTTATCCCTTTCAACCTCAGTTTATTTTTTTGTAAATAGTGATTATAATAGCCCCTAACTACCAAAGTTTTTGGAAAGCATCAGATAACATAAAATGCTTCACAAACCACGAGGTGCCAAATAAATGCAAATTGTTATGATGATGATTGGACTCAATTGAGACTCACTGCCCCAATCAATCAATCAATTAATAATTACTGATTAATCACTATGTAGGCACTATCCTAGGGCTTTAAATACAAAGGATGAAAAAAGCCATTATCAATAGGAGCTTATGTTCTGCCCCTAGTCCCTTTCCTCCTATAACATGCATTATGTGTTACAGATCAGTCTCCTGGGGAAGGCAGTGGAAGAGCTCCTGGAAGAAACAGGATGAATCAGTTTCTTGTTCCTTAGAAACTACTAAACCCTTTTTCCAGGAGGTAACTTAGGTTATAAAAAGAAAATCTTAGTTACTCACTGTTTTTCTTAACTTGAGAATTAAAAAAATAGACTCTTCAACATGAGCTGCCCCATGGTGGGGATCTTTGGGGTCAGTGATTGAAGGATCTCTTAAGAAACTAGACCCTGACAATTGAAGGATCTCTTAAGAAACTAGACCTTGACAATGTTGCTGTCAGCAGCCTGTATTTTACACCCTGCCCAGGCTAGAGACAGGAATGCCAATACCTGCCATTTAAGTTACCTGCTACCCACAACTGGTTAATATGAGATGCCTGACTTTCTTTTAAGACTTCTCAGAGGGAGACAAGATTTACACAGTTTGGATTGTGTATATCTTGTATAATATATAATAACAATTATCCATAGTACACACACACACACACATCTATATATAGATCTATATCTATAACTATATATAATCTATATCATCCATATCACAACACATATCTATCTATATCTATATCTATATCTATATCCATATCCATATCCATATCCACATCCACATCCACATCCACATCCACATCCACATCCACATCCACATCCACATCCACATCCACATCCACATCCACATCCACATCCACATCCACATCTACATCTACATCTACATCTATATCTATCTGTATCTATCTCTATCTCTATCTCTATCTCTATCTCTATCTCTATCTCTATAATACATATATTACCTATGGGTATTATTTACAGGGGAATGCTGATAAAAGCTTAACAAATGGCTCATAAAACATGCACATGGCATACTTTTAAGTTTAATTTTCATTATGAACATTTCTTTCCATTGCTTTCTTAATTCTAGACTGGAGGCATCAAAGTCAAGGCAGGCAGTTACATGAATCTTGCAAAACTCCCAAGTATCACCAAGCCAGATTCAAGTCAATAGGAATCCATTTCTATTTTGGTTTAATACCACTGGTCTAGATAATAAAGAAAACAACAAATTAGACCCATGTGTGTTTGTATCCTTTGCTGATTTTACAGAGGAATGAGCCCCTTCTAGTTGGTTCCAGGATATTCGTCTATACATATATACATACATAAATACAGACATACTTTATGCAGACATATGTATATAAACATATGTATAGTTAAAAACATATGGGTATAGACATATATATCTTGTATTAAATAACTATTTGCATGTTGTCTTTCTTCTTTGAATGTAAAGTCTTTGAGAACTAAGGCTAATTTTGCTTCCAGATTTGTATAATGCATAATGTTTGTTGAAAACTGATTTGAAGGACTTAAGGATTCTGATCAATGAAATCATCTATGATTTCAGAGGACAAAATGATGAAAGATGCTACCCACTTCGTGACAGAGGTTATGTACTCAAGATGCAGAATGAGGTACATTTTTTGGATATGAACAATGCATTCATTTATTTTTGCCTTATTATATTTTTTTGTTTTAAAGGGCTCTCCCACCCCCAAGTCAGGAAATGTGTTGGGAAGGGGAGAAAATGGTTTTTTCCTAATAAAAAATTCAAATTTAATAAAAAAAATGGATGCCAGTTTGGAAGCTCCAAGCTAAGTCGCTCCTCTGCCTCATGCATGAGAGGGGCAGTGTTTCTCCATGGAGGAGGTGACCATTCTGCTATCTTCTGGCCCTTGATTTCATCAAACTGTTTGCAGTATTATTCAGACATGATACTCAATTCTAGGAGCCATATTTAAGGAGGGCATATATAAAATGAAAGATATGCAGAAGTGGGTGACCAGGATGGGAAAAATAGTTGAATGTCTATTCCTTTTGTAAAGGTGGGACTAGACTTGTTCTACTCAATTCCTGAGGGCAAAACTAGGAACAATAAGTAAAAGTGAAAGAGAGGTAAGCTTAGTCTCATAGAAGGAGAAATTTCTTAACATGTAGAGCTTTTGCCTAAGGTCAAATAAGAAAGCAACTGGAAGATCCAGGATTTGAACCCATGTTCTCATCCTCCAAGTTTAACATTCTTCAGGATCTCCCTCAGAATTTTTTGAGGGAAGACTGGATGATCATTTTAGGCATAATTTTCAAAAAGGATTTCTGACCATGTATGAGCTAGACAAGATGATCTTTGAAGTCCTTCCAAAGTGAGATTATTTTATTTAAGATAAAGGGCCCCAGACTGGAAAATCAACAGATCATGTAATCTTACACTAAGCCCTCAGAATTCTGAATCTCAGATTTTCTAGTCTGTGAAATAGGGAGAAATGATAACAGGATCATAGAATTAGATCTGGAAGGGAAAG
This sequence comes from Macrotis lagotis, assembly GCF_037893015.1. Taxonomy (NCBI): domain Eukaryota; kingdom Metazoa; phylum Chordata; class Mammalia; order Peramelemorphia; family Peramelidae; genus Macrotis; species Macrotis lagotis. Next base: position 233,720,133 of record NC_133660.1, on the reverse strand, counting down.
TGATAATCATATAGTTTAATCTTATGTATATGAAGTAAGAGGCAGAACCAAGATTTGAATCAACTCTTCTTACTCAAAGCCTACCACACTCTCCCAACGCACCAGGCTACCTGTTGCCTATCACTTCAGATCCGTGAAAGAAAGGTGAAGATGACATGATGAGTGTGAGTTTTTCAGCCATAGCATTTCTCAAAAACAAGCCATCAGGTTATAAAGCAGTCTATAACACTGGTGCAATAACACTAAAGCAATCCTTTACCCATATCCACACATTAAGAAATTAAAGATTCTTGAAGAATTGAAGCAATAATGATAGGTACTATAGAGAACTTTAAGGAACCAAAGATGCTATTTTCTGACTTGAATGAGATATCAAGTAAAAAAAAAAGTCTGTGTAATTCTAAATTGCTTCATAAATGTCAACTACTGTTATCATATTTTAACCATTTTTCCATATTCCTTCTTCCCCCATTCTTACCACCTACTCCTCTCTTACCTCCTTCAGATCATCAGATCACAGTGAAAAGGAGCCTGAGAGACCTTCTAGTCCAAAACTCTGATGGGCCATAGGAGGCAAGGTGACTTACCCAGGGTCAAACAGATAGCAAGTGGAAGAGCCAGGATTTGAAGCTGTGTTCTCTTCCTCCAAATTCAGCACTCTTCCCAGAGTACCACACTTGCCTCAAATGTGAATCAGTATCCTTGTTCCCCTTGCACTTCTATGGTCTCTCCTGAGTCTTCTGTATTGACTATGACCTCCAGGAGTACAGAAATGCAGAGCTCAATAGGGAGAGAAGGATGGGGTCCAACACACTCTGGACTTTATTTGGGCATCTCATGATCTCAGATAGTGGTTATTCTCAACCCCAGATATACAGGCTGAACCAGATACAACCTGAGCCCCAGACACTTTAAACAGCAGCACTATGGCCTAGCAGGAGGTTCACAGAGAGAATTCAGATTCTAGATCCTCAGAAGTGAAAATGACCTCTGGCACTGTCTAATTCAACCTCCCATGCACTGATATAATCTCTTCTCTAGAGTCTGACATTGGCCACTGTCATCTGGCTATGGATATGCAGAGGAAACAAAGGCAGGTTATGATGATGGTGGAACGACTCTATCACCTACCAATCAGCAGCTTGGGAAAGTTGGAGGTCTCGATGTGATGATAGTAGATGACAGAGGTGATAGTTGCCAAAAACGCCATTCCAGCAGGCATGTACAGGTGAAGATGGCGGGAGTTGGTCAGCCTGGGGAGAGGAGAGGAGAGGAGAGAGAGAGGGAGAGAGAGAGAGAGAGAGAGAGAGAGAGAGAGAGAGAGAGAGAGAGAGAGAGAGAGAAGTTGTACTAGTCCCATATGATAAATACTAGGATGCTATCTTGTCTACACTGAGACAATGAAAGCCATAGCCTCCTGACAAACTCAGTGCTTTCTTGGTGTTTGCACTGCATAGTATCTCAAAATTGATGGAGTTTGGAGTTAGGGCTTGGAGAGAGGGGAAAATGAGAGCTTTGTTTCAGTAATAATAAGAAACCACTGAGAAATTAATCTTCTTCTCAAGTGTGGTATATTGTACCTGAGTCTTCCCCCACTGTATACTCCCGGAGGATAGGGATTATCTTTCTGTTGGTATTTGCATTCCCAAGCACTTAGCACAAAATCTTGTACATAGTAAGCCTGCTTACTGACTTGACCAACTAGAACGGAGACAAGGACTGCAAAGAAGAAACATAGTCAGAAATAAAGGTGGTGGAAAATGAAAGCAAAAATAAAATCACTAAAAAAGAAGGAAAAATACATTTACAAAGTAGTTTATTTTTAAGTTGCCCTTCTTGGAGCAGCTGGGTGGTGTGGTGGATAGAACAATGACCCTGGAGTCAAGAGGACCTGAGTTCACATGTGACCTCAGACACACCTAGCTGTGTGACCTTGGGCAAATCACTTAATCCCTTACAAAAAACAAAAACAAAAACAAAAACAAGTTACTTTTCTTTCTAGCAACCCAAGGAAATTGGGTGCTGACATATCTATCCAAGGTTTCTACAATCTTTCCATGGTGAGATTGGGAAGGCATTTTCACCTTCATGATTTCACTAGAACATTAGGACAACTTTGAGAGGCAGGTACTACAGGTATTATTGCCTACATTTTACAGATGAGGAAGCTGAGGTTCAGAGTAACTGATTTACCCAGAGTTACCCAGCTAATAGCTGCCTGAAGGATTTGAACTTTGATTCCAAGTCCACTACCTTTTCCATTGCACCAAGGTCTTAAAGCTAAAAGAACTATTACATAAGCTACTCTGAAGTTAAGTAAGTCAAGTCAACAAACATTTATTAATGTACTAAGTGTTGAGAATAAAAATACAAACAGAAAGACAATCCCTATCCTCAAAAAATTTACATTCTAATGGGGGAAAACAATATATAAAAAGGAAGCTGAAAACTGAAGGTAATGGGGTGTGAAGGTACAAAGTCCTAGAGATGAGTCAGGAGGAAATCTAGAGAAGAATGAAGAATGTCCCTCCTTCCCTCCTAATTTGGGGAATCTAGGACAGGACTATCACTCTTGGCTTCAGCCTTGAGGTCAATGGACCAGGAGACCTTTCATTTCTTTGTTATCAGAACCTAAATTTCTCTGGCCCATATGGTTTGATAAGTTCAAGTAGCAGAGATAAACCTCCTAGTCTGAGCCAATTAATGACAGGTCTGTGTAATAAGAGTAGGCTAGGCCAAGGTTTAGAGGCCAGTCACTTTTCAGAGTCAATTCACCAAACTTTCCTTATTCACTATTTCTTTCATCTTCCCTTCTACCTCCCTTCCCTCTCCACCTCCAACTTGCTATGGTCTGTGAACAGTCAGGGACCCAAAGGGAAGCAGGGCTTTTCAGCATCCTCCCATTCCCCAGGGGTCATCACTTAAGCTGTCATTCGCTAACACTGTAATGATCAGTTAGCAACCTAATTATCAGCTAATACTATTATTATCAGCTGACATCTACAAGGGCTAGATATTTCCCTTTTGAGAGTCAGGATTAATTGGTCCATGCTGCTCAGAACAGGTAAGTAGTATCAGTGGAGAATGGCAAGTACTATGATGAGGAATAAATGGGGAAAAAGAGAAGTTGTAGCAATGCAACTGAGGAGCTTACACTCCCTCTCCCCAATAGCTTTTTCCCACTCAACTTCTTGGCAAAAGCAGATCATTTTGTCCAGTAGTTTCCAACCTGCAAGCTAGAAGGGAAAGAGGTATGGGGTTACTGCAAATGATCTGAATGACTATAGATTTAGGTTTCAAAAAAAAAGATGTATTACTAGTCATCTAATGCACATTGGTGCTGTTATGATAGGTCTAACCACCCTTCAGTCTTCTTTGCTGGCTCATTAGCCATATCATGCCCTTTAACTTTAGATGTTTCCCAAAGTTCTAGCCTGGTCACTCCTCTCGTCTCTCTCTCTAATCTGTTTTTTGGTGACTTCATCAGCATCCACCAGTTTAATTATCATCTTGATGCAGATGACTTCCAGAGCCACAAATTCAGTCACAGATTCTCTCCTGAGCTTCAGTTCCTTATTATCAACTGTCTATTGAACATATGTGCCATAGGAATTTCAAATTAAACATACCAAAAACCAAATTTCATTCTCCTTCCACCTTTGGAAAGTCCACTACTCTTCCTAATGTCTCAATTTCTGTTGAAGGCACCACTATTCTTCTAGGCTCCTAGGATCACATTCAGTCATTTCAGTTATGTCTGACTCTTTGTGAGCCCATTTGGGGTTTTCTTGGCAAAGACACTGGAGTGGTTTATTTCCTTCTCCAGTTAATTTTACACATGACAGAATTGAGGCAAATAGCGTGAAGTGACTTGCCCAGGATTACATACTAATGAATCTGAGGTCAGATTTGAACTCAGGAAAATGAATCTTTGATTCCAAGCCCAGGTATGCCACCTAGCTGCCTTTAGGTTCATAACCTCATCATCCCCTTAGTCTTCCTCAACCCACTTATCCAACCAGTTGTCAGATCTTGTCCTCCACAACATTCCTCACATTCAATCCCTATTCTTATAGTTAGTTACTTGGTTCATGTTCTCATTACCTCTTACCTAGGCTACTATAATGGTCTCCTAATTGCTGCCTTTTAGGTGGTGCAGTGGACAGAGCTCTGAACTTGAAAGCAGGAAAATTTGTGTTCAGATTTGATCCCTAACATTTACTGGTTGTGTGAAACTAGGCAAGTTCCTTAACTTCAGTTTGCCTCAGTTCCCTCACCTGTAATAATGATAATAATAGTATCTACCTCATTCGTTTGTTATGAAGATGTTATTTGTAAAGTGCTTTGTATACTTAAAGCATTATATAAATGCTAGCTATTATTATATATTATTTGGTTTCCCTGCCTCAAGTCTCTCCCCATTCCAATCTATCCTTTGCATAGTTGCCAAAATGATTTTCTTTGAATGCAGATCTGATCCTGTCACATTCCTATTCAACAAACTCCAGAGGTTCCATATTCACTCTAGAACTAAATATAGATTTCTCTTTGGGGGTTTTAAAGCTGTCTTTCCAGTCCCAACCTATCTTTCCAGTATCATAAATTATTCCCTGACTTCATTCTAGGGTCCAGCCAGAGTGGCCTTCATTGTTACACAGACATACACCTACACCCATAGTTATGTATGTCCTTCATGCCCAGAGGTCATTCCCTTCTCATCTCCATTTTACAGAATGTCCAACTTCCTTATAGATAGCGTGTGATAAATAGCACAACACCACAATGATACTCCCACTGCTCCAAGAAACTCTGTTCCTAATCCCTGTCATTGTCCAGATCAAAGTTTCTTTGCAAGGCCACCATTGCCTCATATGTTGTATATGCCTTTTAGACCAAAAGGTTGCTCGAGAGCAGACATTGTCTTGTTTTAATATTTCTACTCCTGGTGCCTAGCATAGTGTCTGGCATGTAGTTGATCTTCAATAAATAAATATTGATTGATAAATTAATTGATTAAATAAAGCCCCAGAAGTCTGGGAAAGGTGCTATTCCCAGGAAGTTCAATTGACATCTAAAGTTATTGAACAAGCAAAGGGACTGGGACTCCCCTCCCTCTCCCCCCCACCTCCCATAAGCCCTAGTACAAGACTTGCCCCAAAACCCTTGAAACATTCAGTAATGACTTATTACTATTGAATAACAATAATTCATAATGAGAATCCAATTTTCTTCAAAGAACACATCTCTTTGAGCCAGAAACATCAGGATTTCCAATGTAGCCAAGTAAACTATAAGAGCTGCCAGTCAGCAAAAGAGGGGGGGAGGGAATTGTCATTTGGCTCAGTTACTCCAAACATCTCGGTTATACTTTCAGTTTGAAATATCAGATTGTGTACTCACAGAGCCATCAACCTGTCATCTACTAAGGCAATTTTAAGATACATTAATACAAGTATGGTGTACAGAATGGTGCCACCAACTCCCATGGGTTCAATTGTTATTACTATGCATACAATTCAGGTTTTTATAGCTAGCCCTAGTCTCTTCCCTGAGTTTTGGGCCTGTATCACCAACTGCCTATTAAATATTTTTTACTGGATGTTCAGAAGGCGTATGCATTGTTCAAGATTGGACTCATTATTTCCCTCCAACCCCCACTTCCTTCTGTCACCCCTGAACTACTCCTCCTTCTCAATTTTCCTATTTCTTTTGAGGGTACTACCATCCTTCCAATCACTAATCATTTATTGAGTGATTGCTGTCATGTTAGGCACTGGTAATATACAGATTAAAAATAAATAATTCTCTACCCTCAAGAGCCTTTGGATTTGTCTCTGATTCTTCAATTACCCTTGCCCTGCATATCCAATCAGTTGCTGAGTCTTGTTAATTCTACTATCAAAAGATCTTTCACAGTTGTCCCCTTCTTTCCACTCACACATGTACCTGTTAGCTCAGTCCATGGGACTATTATAATAGGATATTATAATAATAAAAACCTTTTGTTTTTAGTCTCCCTTCTCTTCAGTATACTTTTCATGTAGTTGTTAAAGTCATATTCCTAAATCACTGAGTTGGCCACATCACTCCTCTGTTCAATAAGTTCCAATAGATCCCTATTTTTAGCTGTTCAGTTGGTTTTTATTTGTGTCTGATTCTTCATGATCCCGTTTGGGGGGTTTTCTTGGCAAAGATAATGGAGTAGTTTGCCATTTCCTTCTCCAACTCATTTTACAGATGAGGAAACTGAGGCAAATAGGATAAAGAGACTTGTATAGGGTCACATAGCTAGTAAATGTCAGATTTGGGGGGCAGCTAGGTGGCATAGTGGATAAAGCGCTGGCCTTGGAGTCAGGAGTACCTGGGTTCAAATCCGGTCTCAGACACTTAATAATTACCTAGCTGTGTGGCCTTGGGCAAGCCACTTAACCCCATTTGCCTTGCAAAAACCTACAAAAAAAATTAAAAAACAATGTCAGATTTGAAATCAAGTCCTCTTGATTCCGTGGCTGGCACTCTATCCACTGCACCACCCAGCTTCCCCTCTTGCCTCTGATTTAAAAGACAAACTCCTTTGTTAGGCAATGAATGCCCTTTACAACCTAGCTCTATTACTTTCCTTTGTGCTAGTCTGACTTTTTAGCAGTTTCTCACATGTAACATTTTAATTCCCATCTCCTTGTGCTTGCACAGGCTGTTCCCCATGTCTGAAATACATTCTCTTCTCATCTCTGCCTCCCTTAAAAAAACTCAGCTCAAGTCTCCCCTCAAAGGCTTTCCTGACCCTCTCTACCCTCCTGACGTCTGGTGCCTCTTCCTAAATTATTTTGTATTTATAGAGTTGGATACAGAGCCATAGGTTACCTTGTTCCAACCCCTTATTTTACAGAGGAGTACACTAAGAACCACCATATTTTGCATTTACTTTTATCTCTTATATTGCTTCACCTGATAGAACTCAAGCAAGGAATGCTTCATGTTTGCCCTTGCATCCCCAGGGCCTAACCTGGTGCAGAAGACACTCAACAGATGTTTATTGATTGATTGATAGTCCTAGGACACTCGGCCTTGGTGAGATCACAGGTTGAGTTCTTTGCTTATTTCTGAATGCAATAGCTAAAGGACTCTGGGCATAAGTGAGAAAATCCAAGGAAGGTGAGACCTGGAAACTATGCCTTATGAGAATCAGAATGTATTAGTTATCTTTGCATATTTGAAGGAATATTATGTGGTGGGATTAAAGTTTTTTCTAATGGACACCAGAAGGCAAAAAAAAAGGGGCAATGGATGGAAGTTATAGAGATGTAGAGCTGGGCACAGCACATGAAAAAATCCCAGCAATGAGATCTGACTAAAACTATAAGGCCTAGGGAGGTGATGAGTTCTATCCAAAGAAGATCCAGAAGGAGAGGTTGATAGCCACTAAAAAAATGCTTTATTGATGATATTCTTTTACAGCATGGTCACTCTCTAAGAGGATAGTTAGGTATCTTCTTCCAATCTCTTCCCATTATAATTTATATTTATATTATATATTGTTATAATGTATATATTATATATAATTCTAACGTGTCATAATATATTTATATTATTTGTATGTGTGTTACAGATCCAATTGGAGATTGTTTTAATATGTGGTATAAGATGCTGGTCAATACCAAATTTTCTGAAATACTGCTTTCCAATTTTCTCAGCAGTTTTTGTCTAATAGGGTATCTTTAACCCTGTACTTCATGTTAAGGTTATGGATCATAGAAGTTCTTTGGTTTATCAAACACTAGGTTACTGTGATTATTTGCTTCTAACTCTTGCTTATTTCTTCTCTAGATGACCATTGCTTAGGGAATTTGTAAGGGAGCATTCCTTCTCAGAGATTTGACTAGATAGCCCAAGAACTCGTCTGACTCTGAGATTTAGTTTCTTTGATTGTCTTGAGGAGTTACGAGAGTAAGGGGAATGATAGGTTCATTAGTCTCATAGCCTGAGAGGTTCTTGGAAGCTTTGAAGACCTCACTATTCCCTGGAAGAGCTGCTGCCCAGAGGTCCTGACTTTGCCAACTCTAGAGAGAAAAGAGTAGAGGAGGCTGTTCCCAGCTAGTGTCCCTAGCATTTCATTGGCATCTGTTATCAGAGACTTTGCTGTGGATGGTGGAGCCAGGAAATCTGCTTCCCAGTGCCAGCAGGCTTGTTCCTTAATAGAGAGCTAAGGCAGCCATATGTGAGGCTGTGTGTACACAGGCAACATGTCTCCAAAATGTCCCCTCCAAATGCAGAGATCATGGTCTGCCTTATATTCTAACATGTCTCTACCATAGTGTAAAGACTTAGAGAGTGGACACTATTTGTGATTCATTTTTGGTTCTGTAATAGCTGTTAGCATAGAACCCTCAATACAGTAGTGGCTCAGTAAATATTTGTTAAATGAATACAATAGGACTCTGAACTCATCTAGAACTGGGAATTTTATATTTTTGGAACATCTACCCTACAGCACACTTTTCATCTCTACTTTCAAAAAAGAGGATGATCATAAGGGCTTTCCTCAATTCACAGATCAGAAAACTTGATTACAGAAGGCTTTTATCTACTTGCCCCAAATCTCAGACATCTGTAGTATCTACACCAGCAAATGGACTTCTGTTAATTTGAGAATTGCTACTGACCAGTTGGCTCCAGGCTACAGGGGGACAACAGGTCAAAATGGTCACTTCTCACGATTTCTAGGGTGCAATCAACATTACTTCCAGGTGTCATATGCTCTTTCATCCCAGTCTCATAAAGATGTGCTAATCCCAGGGAAAAAGGCTCAGGAGGATGAATAGAAAGAACAGAAGTAACAATCATAGCTACTACACATGGTTATCTGAGCCAACAGCTACCTACCCAATTATGTTAGGTCCTGGCACATTAACTGTTCCATGTGATCATTAGTCATACAACACATTGAAAATTAGAGAAGGTGGTCAGTCATTATTCCAGTGGACTGATGATACTGATGATAAAGAAGACCCTCCTCCACAATCCCTCTTGGTAGAGTTGGTGGATTAGAAGTATGAAATGAGGGGCAGCTAGGTGGCACAGTAGGGGCGGCTAGGTGGCACAGTGGATAGAGCACCGGCCTTGGAGTCAGGAGTACCTGGGTTCAAATCCGACCTCAGACACTTAATAATTACCTAGCTGTATGGCCTTGGGCAAGCCACTTAACCCCATTTGCCTTGTAAAAACCTAAAAAAAAAAAGAAGTATGAAATGAAGCATACCTTGTCAGTATGGTCAGTATGTTCATTTATTTTGACTATAATTATTTGTTATCAGAGAGGGATGCATGTAAGTGTGTGCATATATAGGTTTGTGTGTTTGTGTGTTTAGGATAATCATTGAAGGACAATAAAATGACAAAGGGTAGAAAACTGATTTAAAGACCTTCTAGCCCAACTCCATCATTGGAGAAGGATGTACTGACCCCCCCCCCCCCCCCCCACGAAGGGCAAAGGACTTATTTCTGAGTGAGTTGTTGAAGACTCTTAATTAGAATCAAACTTTCATAGATTTTAGACTCCTGTCCAGCAGGGAGGGGATTTGGGGGCCTATCTCCTCCCCATCTAGATAGAAGAAAATTCCAACACAAAAACCAGAATTGACAACCTAAGAGTTTAGATCTTCTTGCCCAATACAGCCAAACTATACTGCCTATCTGTGATCTAATCAGCCCACAAGAGACTGATTTGCTTAATATACAATGGCAGATTTTAATGATTGAAAAAGTGCCTTACAAATGGTATATCATTTGTTCTTCTATGCCTATGAGGTAGGGGTTACATGCTTTATCATTCTCATTTTTTTAGATAAGGAAATGGAGGATCAGAGGAGTTAATGACTTGTCCATGATCACAAAGTGTGAGATAATAAGTGTCAGAGGTAAGATCTGAACTTGGGTTTCCCCTAACAAGTCTAGTATTCTCCCAGTACCTATCCCTCTCCCCAGCTCTAGAAGGTAGGAGGAGGAAGAAACCAGGAGTTAGAGAGCTGTCATCCAACAGATACCCAGGATACCAGGCTAAGTCATTGAAATAATTCCCAGCCACAAGAAGGCTCCACTTACCCATCTGACAGGATACCCTCTGAAATCTCACACACCAGGACGAAGAGCAGCATGAAGGTCAGGATCCAGCGAACATTGTGGCCAGGGAAGTGAAGCCATGTATTATGATGGATGTGAACTTTTTCACTCTGGCTTCCCCATCCTGAAGAGAATGAATAGCTCAGTCACAGACTCCAGAAGTATCATTTCATATAGAACAGTGTATTAATATTCATGTGGATGTTAAAAATACAATGTAAGCTCTTTGAGGGCAGAAATTGTTTCACTTTTGTTCTTATGTCATCAATCTGAAAACAGTGCTTTGCCCATTAACAATAAAAACAAAAACAATCAGGCTCCTTAAGGTTTATACACTGCTTTACAAATATTATTTCATTTTATCCTGACAGTGATCCTGGAAGGTAGGCACCATAATTATTCCCATTTTACCAATAAGGAAGCTAAGGGCTAATAAGTCCTTAATAAGCAAAATAATTAATAAATTTCTGAAGTCAGATTTAAACTCAGCTCTATCTTGTCTCAGGGTCTAGAGTAATATTAAACTCACCATGTAACTGCCTTAATAATGACTTGTTTATCAATTTGGGAAAAAATACGTTTGTATAAACTGATTGTCTGAAATTGATGATTTCATTAGGATAAGGAACTATCCATGGAGGGACTCCTTCTAGCAATCAGATTAGTAACTGTTAGGTAATTTATAGTCTAAGGGTAGCTATCTGAAGGGAGCTGTCTGAGGGCTCTTACAGTTGTAAATACTCTTGGAAGGACTGAAAGTGGGGAAGATATTTGGGGGAAGAGAAATTTCTAGGAAAGGTAAGAGTGTCTAGAAAGTGGCAGGATATGAAGAGACACTTGGACAATATTGAACATAAGGTCTAGAGGGTGACATTACTCACCCAGAACCTATGTGATGAATGTGTTTTGTTTTGGGGGGGTGGGGGTATGTATGTTTAAAGTTTTCCTGCCAGGAAAGGGATTAAGTCTCCTCTGGTATGTAAATCAAGGGTTGGATTTAGTCTTAGTTCTTAGCTGTTTGTTAAGGGTGCCTATTCACAGAAATTCAGAGTTGGAGGGAACTCAAATGGCATCTAGCCAAACCTATACTTGAAAAGGAACACCTCCTATAATATGTCTGACAAGAGGTCATCTAGTTTCCATTTGAATATTTCTAGCAATGGGGAACTCATTACTTTACCAGGCAATGCATTCCGTAGTTTTTGAAAATTGTAGAAGTTAGGAAGTCTTTTTTACACTGAGCTGAAATTTATCTCAACCAATTTTCTACCCATTGCTTCCAGTTCTCTAGGTGGCTTAAGGAATGCTTGCTAAAATGTTTTGACAGTGCTGATACTTCCTTCCATTGATGCAGAAGGCAAGATATCCAATGTGATTCGTCTATATTCTCCAATAAATTTCTTTTTTTCTTTCATTTTTTTAGATTTTTTTCAAGGCAATGGGGTTAAGTGGCTTGCCCAAGGCCACACAGTTAGGTAATTATTAAATGTCTGAGACTGGATTTGAACCCAGGTACTCCCAACTCCAAGGCCGGTGCTCTATCCACTGTGCCACCTAGCCGCCCCTCCAATAAATTTCTTACGGGAGATAGGTCTACCCAACATTGGAGATCCTTGCTCCAAATCTCTTAACATTGCATGGATACCAGTGGATACTTGGGCTAACCACTAGTTTTATTCCTCCCTCTGGCTTTGGGACCTCTCCATCTCTTTTTTCCTAATTGTCCATTTCTATGGTGCCATCTTTTATGCCATTTCTTTATAACTCCTCCTCTGTAATATGTTGCAACCCGCTCAAACTGATCACACATATCTTAATTGTCATTTGGGTGACTTAACTTCAATTTTTTTTGGAGACTATAACATTCTAGTATCCTATAACCATTACTAGAGGAAGATATTTAATACCAATATTCAGAAGAATATTGTCATTAAAAAGATGATGCTTTGTTTCAGGAGGGAGCTTGATCACTAACCAAAAACATCTTTAAGGAATATCATTAAGGAAATATATGACTGGAAAACTGGATGGTTCAGACTGGAGGTGAGGATAAGGGTCAACAGTTGATTAGCCTGAGCATTCCACTAGGACCCACCTAATATACAAAGAACTCATAGATAGCTGGAGAAGAATATGGGCAAGAAATACTTAAAAGCATGGATGGGCTGCAATTGGAATGATGGAGGGTTAACTCTTTAAATACTTAAAAACAGTCATGATTATTATGTCTTCTTTTCCAGACTGAACATTGTTAGCTTTTTCCAGGAAGACCTGGATTCAAATTGCTCCAAAACAATTTACAAGCTAGGAGAATTGGACAAGTCATTTAACTTTTCTTTGACATAGTTTCCTCTGTGTCTCTGTAAAAATGAGGGTATGGATGGTCTCGAAAATCCTTTCCAGTTCTAAATCTATGATCCTATAGTTGGTTAAAGACAGAATCCATCAATTAAATTAAAAAAACAAAACAAAACAAATCATAAATATAAATGATGGCTATATTTACTGACTTACTGAGGGCCAATGCTCACCAAGAGGTATGTGTATCATATACAAGCAGGGATATGTTAGTAAGTGTTTAACAACTGACTCTCTAAAAGAAATGTATGCATTACACACTTTTAAGTTTAATCTTCCTTAGACACTTCCCCCCACCACTACCTTAAGTTTGGATAATAAACAAGAAATAAAGATTAGTCTTATGGTATAAGTGTTCACACTGAAAATTTAATAATAGACTCGAGTCAACTGGAGCTGGCTCCAGAACACTTTTATCTATAAAACCTGTGTATTTATCAACTGGGAGAGAGCTGCATCACTCTAATCATATTTATTTAATTTTGTAACATGATTTCCATCTAAAAATGTTGTAGGGTCTACTTTTTAATTTGAAAATTAAAGCAAAATGAAGGTATTTAAAAGAACGTGGACACACCAACATAATGCCAACACTCTGGCATGTTGAAAACCTGAGTTGGTTATACTGCCTTATGGAGCAAGCAATGAAACATGCATACCTTTATGAGGGCAATGTAGCATAAGTATATAGACTCAGAAAGCCCTATCTTTACATGAATGCAAGCTTAGAAAAATGATCTAGTCCAACATTAAAGATGAATCCTTGCTATAGTATCTCCAAAAAGTAACATCTAGATTCTGATTCAGTGTTTCACCTCCTCTGAGTTTGAATGCTCATTCTGTGACCTTGGGTCTTTTTTCCCCCCTCTTTTGTTTTAAAAAAAAGTATTTGGGGTTAATCTAGCCACCCTCTAAGGTCTCTTCCAGCTCTAGAAAAATGAACTTAAAGTCATTATGTCACAGGTGAAAGGATGATCTATAATAAAGTATATGCTGATGTAGAACCAAGTCCAATGAACTATAAAACTGCCTTCTCTTTATTTAACTCAGCAGTAGCACTACTAGGTTTATATCCCAAAGAAACCAAAGAAAAAGGAAAGAGACCTGACTCACATATACAAAAATATTTTTAGTACCTCTTTTTGTGGTGGCAAAGAATTGAATACTGAGAAGATGCCCACTGAGGAATGGCTGAACAAGTTATGGTACACAAATGTGATGAAATACTATTGTCCTATACGATATGATGAGGGGATTGATTTCAGAAAAATTTGGGAAGACCTATATGAACTGATGAAAAGTGAAATGAGCAGAAGCAAAATAATCAACACAAGAAGAGCAATTGTAAGGATAATCAGCTGTAAAAGACTTGATAAATGCAATGAGCCACCCCATGATATCAAGTGCTGTTAACCTCCTGATAAAGAACTGATGGACTCAGACTCTGGACTGAAGCATTTGTTTTTCTTGTTTTGTTTTGTTTTGTTTTGTTTTGAGGGGGAGAGAGGAGGGCATGGCTAATGTGGAAATGTTTTGCGAGACTGTATATGTATAATGGGCCTCATATTTCTTGTCTTTTCAATGGATGAGGTTATGAAGAGAGAGAGAGGATGTAAAACTAAAATTAAAAATACAATTTAAAAGAAAAGTTATACTGCTTGGAAACAGAAATAGCCAGTAATTGGTTAAACTCTAAAAATCATGCCTAGGTCAGACTATCAGGGCATCTAGATTAGCGTTAAGCTTGGATATAAAGTTAAAAAAGAGGCATGCAGTATGGCTTAAGGGGAAAGATTCTTTAACTGGGAGGCAATTTAATAGTCCAAGTGCTGGTTAGGTTACTTCTTAATTGAATGATCTGTGGTCTTATAGGTCCTTTCACCTGTGACATAATGACTTTAAGTTCATTTTTCTAGAGCTGGAAGAGACCTTAGAGGGTGGCTAGATTAACCCCAAATACTTTTTTTTTAAACAAACAAAAGAGGAAAAAAAAGACCCAAGGTCACAGAATGAGCATTCGAACTCAGGTTTCCTGACTACTCTCTCTGAATCTAAGTAGTGGTAATTTCCCTCGGGGGATAGGCACTTCCAGATCTAGGTTTCCCCTTCTCCCCGAAGTCCCCACCCAGCTCCTCTGAACTTAGTCCATAGGGAACTCAAGACTGTGATTGTGTGTGTGTGTGTGTGTGTGTGTGTGTGTGTGTGTGTGTATTGTGTGCTCTGTGTGTGTGTTGTGTGCTGTGTGTGTGTGTGCTGTGTGTGTGTGTGTGTGTGTGTATGTGTGTGTGTGTGACTTATTTGATGGACGTAACAGCCTCCTTTCCTTTTTGGGGACCACTCTGAGGCTTAGCCTGGACTTCACTTTGGAAAGAGAGGTAAGTAGAGAAGGGGGGAAAGCAGGAAAGGAGAAGAGGGAGACCTTGAATGGTGCTGGAGGATGGGCCAAAGTCCCAGCTACCTGGGACTTCTCTGGACCCAATCGGAGTCCAGGTGCTTCTAAAAAACGGGCGGTAGCCCCACTTTTAGTTCCGAGGATCCGAACTTTCAGTTCCCCTCTATCTCCACGTTCACTACCACCCCTCCCCTCCACATGACTATAACCCCAGCAGTTGGGGGGGGGGGGAAGAGGGCAAGAACCTGGATTTTCTCGGGAGCTTTTTGAGATTAGGGTTGGGGGTGACCAAGGCAGCTGAACAAAGCCTAGGAAAGTTAGGCTCCCTCAGGGGCTCGGGACCCCGGGAAAAGGAGTCTGGGGAGAGGTGAGGAGCAGCGGAGCTGAGAGGCAGGAACGCAACCCGAGAAGGGGGCTGGAACGCACCAAAATGGGGCAGGGAGGCACAAGAAGGACAAAAGGATGCAGAAGGAGCTCGAGAAGAACGAGAGAGAAAACAAGTGTCAGACCGGGAGCACCGAGAAGGGCAGGAGAGCAGGGAGAGGCTGGGGGTGGAGGGGGAGGCCGGGCAAAGTCAGGGGAAAGTCCGTGCTGCCCAGCTCGCGCCCCGCTGCCACCCCCTCCCCCGCCCCCCTCCCAGTCTGTCCCCCACCCTCCCCCGGTCCCAAGCCCCGCTCCCCGACCTGACGCGCTCACGGCTTACCGATGAAGAGGATGGGGAAGGTGATCAAGAAAAGGAAGACGTGCGGGACCACGTTGAGCGCATCCACGAAGCAACCGTTGTTGAGAACGCCCTGGTCCACCTTGTAGGCGGCCGAATCGTTCTCGTTGCCGCAGAAGGACAAGGGCATGGCGCGGAGGGGGCGGCCGGGCCGGGCCGGGCCGGGGCTCGGGCTGCGGGCTGCGGGCTGCGGGCTCAGCAGCTTCCCTCCCGGCCTCCCGGCGCCGCGGCGCTCCGGACCAGCTGGCAGCCGGCCCCCCACTCCCGCTGCGCCCGCCGGGGGGCCCCCACCCCCGCTGCGCCCGCCGGCCCCGCCCAGTCGCGGGGGCCCGGCTACCTGAGCTGCCCCCTCGGCCCTCCCCACCTCCCCCTGCCCCCAGCCCCAGCCCCAGCCCCAGCCCCAGCCCAGCTGGATCCTGCAAGGAAGTGGCCCCGGAGCGTGTGTGTGTGTGTGTGTGTGTGTGTGTGTGTGTGTGTGTGTGTGTGTGTGTGTATGTCTGTGTGTGATGGTGTGTATCCTATTTATTGTGTGTGTGTGTGTGTGTGTGTGTGTGTGTGTCTGTTCTATTTGGAGTGTGTCTGTGTACGCGCGCGCGGCTTAGGGAAGGAGGGGATTTACTCGCCTTTGGGTGCGCGCTCAAGTATGGACGGATGAATAAGGTAAGGAGGTATGTGCTAGTGTCAGCCAGTGCATATGAGCGTGTGGACGTGTGCAAGGGAGTATTTCGCGCGTGCGCTTCTGGCTGAATGGAGCATGAACCCTATATATATATATATATACACATATATTTAGATCTCTCCCTCTCTGTCTCTGTCTCTCTGTCCCTCTGTCCCTCTGTCCCTCTGTCTCTCTGTCTCTCTGTGTCTCTGTGTTTCTGTCTCTCTGTCTCTCTGTCTGTTTCTCTCTCTCTCTCTCTCTCTCTCTCTCTCTCTCTCTCTATATATATATATATATATATATATATGTGTGTGTGTGTGTGTGTGTGTGTGTGTGTGCCTGTAGGGGTCCTGGGGGAGCCCTTTGCTTGTGGGGGCGGGGGGACTATGCTTTGGGATCTCAGGGTTGGGCTGAACTCGGGGCTGCTAAAAAAGTACGTTTCGGAGGTGGGGTACCTGGGGAAGGTAGGACCAGGGACAGTCAGTGTCGGAGCCGCTGGCACTCCTGCTCACAAACTGGCTGCCTTTTCCCAAAAGTCGAACCGAGAGGGCCTTCCCCCCCCCCAAGTCCACAGAGTAGGGGAATGGGGGCAACCCACATCCAAAACCTGTACCTAGATGATTCTGACCTCAGAAAGAAGTCCTGAGAGCTACCATCACCCAATGTGGAGAAGAGAATCTCTGGTTACGTCATTCTTGGGCCCCCATATCTTTAGGGGCTCCCCGAGGCAAACTCAGTAGTCTTTAGAGCCCTTAAAATGTGACATCAGTGATCTGTTGGATCCCGTCTAATGTTCTGCCCCTCCGCTCAACTCTCCTCTCCGGACAGACTGGACGGCTCTGTCCCCAATGAATCCAGTTCCTGCCGAGTTGAAGCCAAATCGAGTCTTCTTTCTCTACCTATTGAGTTCTTCTGGGTCCTTTAAAAGGGCCCAACGCCAATCCCTTCTTCTCAGTGACCAATCACTGATCCCTCTCCCAGAACTGCCTTCTCTCTCAGAACTTCGCTAACTCTAGGTAGGGAACTTAGCCTGGAACAATGCATAGAAAGTTATTGTGTTTGGTTTTTTTTTTTTGTTCCACAGGCTACATGAAGACTTTCTATCTTCTTCATCGAGAGCAGTACTCTGCAACCAACTCAAAGCACCCAAATCATCTATTAAGCACCTGCTGTATACACCAGAAGCATCCTGGCTGCCAGGGATGCAAAGATAGGGAAACATGAAAACTGTTCCCCAGGAGCTTGCATTAGATGTATACAGGAGATGCTTCAACTACCTTTTATTATGAATACATCCCTTAGTTTGATAGTACCATCATAGAGATCATAGAGAGATAGCATGACAAATTAGATCCTGCACAAACGCTGTGATTTGGGGAAATCCTCCAGACAAAAAAAATTGCCTAATGAATGTTGATGTCAGATGAGCTCCCTAGAGGAAAAAAAAATCCCAGTAATAGCCACACCAACGGTCTTTTCCCTGTGTCTAATGACTTCTGTTCCCTGAAGCATTTTCACAACTGTTTTCCCATACTGTACCTCAGGACACCCTTCTAGGGTAGGCAAGCCAACAATTCTGCAAGCTATATTTCTCACAGTTGGATCTGAAAGACTTTGAGGAGGGGGAGAAAGTCGTTCAGCACCTGTTCAAGGATGAGAGGGGATATGCATAGCTCCTCCCTTCCAACTCACAGACTGAAACTGGAGAGAAGAATTTCTTTAGTGAGGGTGCCTCAAGTTTGAGCTCTGTAATGAGGCAGCAGTGGATTATGGAAAGGAGGCCGTTTCTACCTGGGAGGCTTGTAGATCGTAATGTTTTGTCCTTCATTTTCTAGGAAGATCACGACATCAGGGAAGTGATGCCATGACAAGTAGGTGAATTGTATTCCAGTGAGGGAGATTCTGTGCTAGGTCATCAGCCTCACTTTCTCCTCCAGAGCCATCTGGGGTCCAGTGACCAGATATTTTCTGGGTTTTTTTTGGCAAGGCAATGGGGTTAAGTGACTCTCCCAAGGTCACACAGCTAGGTAAGTATGTGTCTGTTGAGCTCAGGTCCTTCTAACTCCACTGCACCACTGAGTTGCCCCCCCACACACACACAGTGACCAGACCAGACATGAATCAGAAGGACTGGAGATGGATGGCCTTGGATGCCAGGCAATCAGGGTTAAGTGACTCCCCAAGGTCACACAGCTAGTAAGAGTCAAGTGTCTGAGGTCAGATTCAAACTCCTGTCCTCCCAGGCCAGAGTTTTATCTACTGGGCCATCTAGCTGCCCCTGTTCATAGATGAATGTGGGCAGGAAATGCTAACTCATTTTAATGCTGAATAATGAGGGGGGAAATGCTCTTCTCTCCCAATTATATACCCAAAGTCAAACATACAAAAGAATTTTGGGATTATGTGTTTTTGTACTATTTGTACCACCCTTATCTCCCCTATATAACATGGATAATGTAAAGTTGACTCTAGGAAGAAGTCCTTTCACTTTCAGAAAATCTTTAAACCTTTGAGGGTTATTGTTGGGACAGAGGTATTTCCTTGGTAAGATTGATTCCTCTATCTTTGAGCAGGGCTTCACTGGAAAATGGAGGGGTGATGGTTAGATATGTGATTCAGACACAAGGGATAAAATCGAATCCAAAACACAGATAAGGATTTTAACACATTTATTTAGTAACACGTTATATGTTTTGTCATATGAGTCTCAGAGCAACCCTATGAGATTGATGGCACAATAATAAAACCCATCTTCCTTCCCTACTCCCCAAATGGAAGTCTCCATTTTACACATAAGGAAACTGAGTCTCCTAAAGATTAAGAAGCTTGTCCATGGTCATATAGCTAGAAAATGTCAAAGAGGGAATTTGAATCTAGACTACTTGATAACAGACCCAACAATCTAACCACTATGCAACCTGTCTCCTTGAGGCAGTTACAAAGGTAACAAAAATTTCTATTTATATAACATTAAAGGGTTTTATATACCTTATCTCATTTGTAGGAAAGCATGACATAGTGGAAAGAACTCTGGTTTAGGAGTCAGTGAGGACTTGGATTCAAGTCCAACATGTGGTACCTTTGGGTATACTGTCAAACTTTGGGCTTCACTTCCTTCCAACTGTAAAAATATAGGGGTTGAATTATCTGATCTCTGAGTTATCTTGCAGCTGTACATCATACAGCTCCATGAAGGAGGTAGACCAGAAATGATTGTTCACATCTCTCAGAAAAGGAGATCAGAACTCAGAGAAGTAACTTTCCCAAGATTTCAGGGTTAAGCAGTGGAGGCAAACTGGAAACTGGATCTTTTAAACAACTTTGAAATATTTCAGATCTGTGATTGATATTATTGCCAAACATTGCAAAAGCTTCATGATGAAACATGCTCACTACTATGGGACAGAGAAGTGATGGATTCAAGAAGCAGAATGAGAAGCAATTTTGGACACGGTCAGTGTGGGAATCTGCTTTGCTTGGCTATGCATATTTATTTTAAGGATTTTGGTTTGCTTTTATATATGGGAGATGGGTAGATAGGAGGGGAAAATGCTTGTTAATTGAAAAATAAAACATTAAAAAACCCAAGTCTTTGATTCCAAATCCAGAATCTTATGGTCACATGGCTGCCTTCCATGGATGAGAGAGGTCTCTTGTTGTTCTAGCCAGAATTGATTTCCCAGACACTTATTAATGGCATCAGTCATTTTGCCACTCAATGCTAACCTTTCCTGATCTTACTCTAACCTTACCTCTCCTAAATGCAAGTACTCTTCCCTCTTAAATGATTCTGCCTCTTCCAGAGGAGAGTTATATGTTTATTGTCCCCTCACCCTCCCCTCTAGATCCATAACATAGTTTTCACAATTAATAATAATAATAATAATAATAATAATAATAATAATAATAATGCGTTCCTTTATTTTTGAAGAAGACCACAACATCAGGGAGATGATGCCTTGGCAAGCACATGAATTGGATCTGAGTGAGGGTGAGCTGTGCTAAGGTACCAGCCTCACTTTCTCCTCCAGAGTCATCTGGGTCCAGTGGCCTGCTGAATGAATGATAGATGTATAGAGGGAGTGTTGTTAGTGGCCATTTGAAAACAACCTGTCCATTTCCCGTGATTTGTTAAGTGCCAATCAGCCCTACCCAAGAGTGGGTAAGATAAAGGCTTTTCAATCAACTGAATGGAAATAGTTAGAAAAAAGGCTATTAGTGATGCAGAGGATGTTATCTGCTTTTTTTTTTTTGTGATAATCACCTGGAAATACCAAGCTGAGAGCTGTTGTTAAATTATGCTTGTAAGGTCTTTAGGCAGTAAACAATGAAAAGTAAGTGTGAAAACTGCAATCACAGGAAAGTCTTTGTCTTGGTTTCATAATTATCCTTATGAATTGAGAACCAATATGGCTTTACGGAGAGAAAGAGAGACTATAAAGATTAGGTTCGGGCGGCTAGGTGGCGTAGTGGATAAAGCACCGGCCCTGGAGTCAGGAGTACCTGGGTTCAAATCCGGTCTCAGACACTTAATAATTACCTAGCTGTGTGGCCTTGGGCAAGCCACTTAACCCGTTTGCCTTGCAAAAAAAAACCACCTAAAAATAAAAGATCAGGTTCAAGTCAATTCATATTGAACATAAATACAACAGTACAACTATCTTTAGTAATTATTTTCACTTCTAAATTTCAAAGAATAAAGCATCATAAATTTATCTTTTTTCAGTGTCTAATGATATTTCCCAAATCTATCTTCCTTCTCCACTCCCTTAATGGAATCGCTCTATTATAACAAATTTGTATAATCAGGTAAAACAAATCAACACAGTGGTCATACTGAGAAAGCATGCCTAGTTCCCCTCATCAATTCTTTGACCTCTCTGCCCAGGAGCAGAAGGTATGTTTCCTCTTCAATAAAGAGTGATTTCTGATCAGGTTGGAGAAGTAGTTTGGAATCAAGGGTTGGCTGGAGCCAGCTTCAATAGTTTGCAAAAGTCAATTGGCAAATTTTCAGTGTGAGCATTTATAGTTGGGAAATCAGCAAACAAATCTGATTTATTGTTTTTATTGATTACATTCACTTAAGAAAGTAATGAAGAAAATGAGACAATATCAATAAGGCAGATTAAAATTAAACTTTTGTCTTGTGTTTATCTCCCTTCCCAATCCCAAGGATCAATTTTTTGAACAGTTATTAGCATATTCCTGATTGGAATCCAATTTATAGCTTCCACCATCACGATGCAGTTTCATTGAAGGCTTTGAAACAGGGTCATGATATAATCATTTCTCTACCTTAGGAAGATTGGGTTGGCATGTAGCAAAGGAAGAACTAGAGGATTTTTCTAGAGAAACTGGAATCTTTTTGCATATTTCCCCTTAAGGTGGCTAATTAAAGAGACTGATAGGGCCTTAAGGATTCAAGGCTTTGAGACTACCAGGAAACAAAGAACCTTGTGGGAATGTGGCTTGTAACCAGTATAGATTTATGAAAACCTTCTAATTGTTTGAATAATTTTGCAACTGGCTAAGAAAAACAAATCAATAATAGAGATTGGATAAGTTGGATAAATAGGGGGTATTACCTTGATATCATTCTTGGTAACACAGGAGGAAAGGACCTTAGATGAATCTCTTGGATTCAGTTCCCTATGAAGACGATTCTTAGATCTATTTATTCAGCCAAAGACCTCCAGTCTTGCATTTCCAATTGCCTATTTGGAATTCTCCAGTTGGATATCTCATTGCATTGTAAATTTGACACATCCAAAACAAGATTCCTCACCAAATCCTTCTCTCTTCCTTTTTTCTATTACCTCTGAAAGCATCCTCCCAATTGTCTGCTCCCAGTCAAAGATGTCATCTTGGACTCTTCTCTACCCCCCCCCCCCCCCATATCCCATCACTTGGCAAGTCTTCTTGTCTCTATCTTTGTTTTAAAAAAAAAACACCATTACCCTGGTTCAGGTCCTAAATATCTTATATTTTGTGTCTTCTGATTGACCTTTCAGTCTCAAGTTTCTCCTCACTCCAATCTATCTTCCACTCAGGTGCTGTATTGATCTTCCTAAAGTCCAATCCAATAGCATTTATTATCTAATAAACACACAAAGAAAGTCAACCAGGCTTCACCTGGTTCTTCTGTTTTCACTTTCCCCAAGTTTTAGGGCTGTAATATCACAGTCTAGTTGGCCAGACAATCATCATCCCAGAAGCTTGGGGTGTTACTACTTTAGAATAACAGTTGCTGTCTTTCTATTCCACAGCTTAACTGCTCTGCTTCCCTAATTGTGGTTTAAAAAATTCTTTAACTTTGAACCCTGTTAGGGAGAGTTGTCATCCCAGCTAAACTTATTTTGGTTAGTGCTGAGAGAGGAGTGAATCTCCTAATGGCTGAAAGAGACTCTGGAGGTGGAGTTAGAAGAGGACAATTTTCCAACTGAGCACCAGAAAATTGCTTTAGAAGAGGAAGACAGAAGGGAACTGTGAAAACAACAATGGGATCTGAAATATGAAAGTAATTTTCCTTTTGGTAGTGGAAAGCAGTCATGTAGTAGAAGGCATACTGACTCTGTTGCTGAAGGTTCTGCATTCAAATTTTGTTTCTGATACCTCTGTGCCCATGAGCAAATAATTTCATTTCTTTGGGTCTTGGTTTCTTTAGTCATAAAATGAAAAGATGGGATTAGATGATCTCTGAGGTCCTTTCCAGCTCTGGAGCTCTAATTCTAATAGCCTAGTTCTGTGTCACTGTGAATACTTAGGGATTAATATTTGTTCTTCATTTTTGAAGATCATGACATCAGGGAAGTGATACCATGACAAGCATGTGAATTGCATTTGAGTGAGGGAAGGCTGTGCTAAGACACAAGCCCCACTTTCTCCTCAAGAGTCTTCTGGTTCCAGTGGTCTTATGAATCAGGATGACTGGAGATGACCCTGGAGGTGAGGCAATCTGGGTTAAATGACTTGCCCAAGGTCAAACAGCTGGTAAGTGGCAAGTGTCTGAGGCTGGATTTAAATTCTTAGGGATTAAATTTTGTGGCAATGAAGATTCTTCAAATTAGTTTTGTCTTTTGATTTTTTTCTTTTTCCCCTCAATTCAATACAATTTCAAACATATTATGTGTAAGCTACTATTTTGCTAACAAAATTTCCTTTCCATATTTAGTGACTGGATTGCTTATGAATATGAAATTGGTACCAGTTCACTGAGATGCCCCAAGGATTCCAGATTCGGTTTTGAAACAAGAGGATTAGAGTAATTCCCTCTTTGCCCTTTGCCTGCTATTTCCTCTTGATTAGGGAATACTTGTTACTGGGGTATATGTGTGACACAAAGTGTACCTCAATACTTTAATGAATCTATGATCTCTTGTGGGTGCTTTCTCTAATGATAAATTTATACTGATATATAATCCTTGTGTTCTACAGAGTCACAGGGGTTATATATTGGTTTTATGCTCTGTAGGTGTGATATTCACTTGCCCATTTCATCTCTGGTAGAGGAAGTTCACCATCAGCATCATATTCATGAACCAGGGTGCTGTCAGACACAGGACTCCTTTTCTTTGCCAATAAAATCAAATGGGATGGATAATAAGAGGAAGAGTAGAGAGAACTGAATTGAGATACTCATAAATGAATTGAGATACTGATCAGATCAAAATGAGCTTGGATTGGTCTACCATAGGTTAGGTACAAATTGAAATATTCATAATTTTTGTTTCCCCTGCATCTTGACTTCTTTTCTAGACTCTCTTTTCTAGTGGTTTTAAGAAAACATTTCCAAGTACACAGTTGTATATAATTAAAATCCACTTTTAGATAGAAGAAATGTACATTAAAATTTTAAATAGGCAAGTGAATTGGGTTTCCAGTGATATATAAAGCAAGTATGCAAATGAAAGAGAAACTATTTTTAACACCAACTCTGGAGAGAATTCTTGTACTTTTGTAAGAATATGCACTCTATTTAAAAAAAAAATCTCACTTGGAATCTCCAAAAAAGAATGATGCTGTTTCCTTTGTCAAGGAATAAAATTATTATCTGCATATCTTTAATGACAGTGGTGGCATCTAATTTTCTCTGGATAAGTAGTAAAATATTGACCTAAAGACTGGCACAAGAAGTAATTTCCTTTCCCTCAAGGAGAGTTCTTTCTATTATTTGAAGAAACTGACTTGCATAAATTCGACTGTTGTTTAGGGGATCAACATTCTGGAAGGACAAGTGGGTTAGAACTTTTGAATACTTCATCATTGTTAATCTTTCAATGGAGTTATCGAATGCCTCCACCTGGTCTAAAGTCTGCCTCCAATGGACTCTGAAAAGGCAACAGCTGTGTGCTCCAGCTGGAAAGGGCTTACAGCTGCTTATGGCTAAATTGATAGAGTAGTGGGATCTTTTTCTGTCTGGTAGTTGGAGATTTGTTGGGCAACTGGCTTCTGCATCGTTTGCATGGAGTGTTCTGAGGGTAGAATCTGAGTATACAGAAAAATGGAACACAGATTGGTTGGAAGAACAGTTTTAGGGTTTGCATAAATATA
The DNA here is from genome assembly GCF_037893015.1 of Macrotis lagotis. NCBI lineage: Eukaryota > Metazoa > Chordata > Mammalia > Peramelemorphia > Peramelidae > Macrotis > Macrotis lagotis. The sequence goes on along the minus strand of NC_133660.1, from coordinate 233,695,335 downwards.
TTGACACACAGAATTGTTAGTAGCTGCATCCTTGGGTGTTGGGGAAGAGGTAAAAGACCTTGAACAGCAGAGTCAGAGTGAAAGGAGAGAGAAAATATAGTACATGGAAGTGGAGAAATACGAATGGAGGGAGTTGCGATCAGCAATGGCAAAGGTGGAAAAATATGGAAGTAACTTTTGTGATGGACTTAACATAAAGAATGCGATCCACCCATGACAGAGTTGTTGGTGTTGGAACAAAGACTGAAGCACATTTTTATTATTATTATTTGGGGGAGGGGTGCAGGGCAAATGGGGCAGGGTGGCCTGCCTGGAGCTGCATAGCAGGGTGATCCTTGGGTGTCTGAGGCTGGATGTGGACCCGGGTGCTCCTGGCTCAAGGGCCAATGCTCTGTCTGCCACCCATCCACCCCTACTATTATTACTATTTTATTTTATTTTGGGTCTTTTTTTTTCTTTCTTTTTTTGGGGGGGGTTTTTGCAGGGCAGTGGGGTTGGGGTGGCTTGCATGTCACATGGCTGGGTGATTGTTGGGTGTATGTGGCCAGATGTGGGCTCCTGGTTCCAGGGCTGGGGCTCCATCCATTGCACCACCTGGCCATACCTACAATTATTACTATTATTTTTTTATTTTAATTTTTTTCTCTCCCCTTTACTTTATCATTATTTGTACAAAAAGAGAATAAATAAATATTAAAAAATATTTAAAAAATAAAATTAAATAAATAAAAGACCTTGAACAGTTGAGCATTAGGATCAACCACTTAAGACTTTTTTTGAAGATGCGTATAATATAAGGGAACACTAAGGCATAGAGGAAAAGCTACCCAGGATGATGGCTAGATGACTGCAGTCAACTTTTGCAGTGAATATTGGTTCCTCTCTGACACACTTCCTTTCTCAACAAAGGGCAAGAAGCAATACAGTATGCTGGGGCAGATTTAACTCCCCAGAGGGAAATCCTAATTCTTATGGTTATTATAAGTCTAATCTCACCGTGGCTTTTATAAATCTAACCCCATTTATGACTTTTATAAATCTAATTCCTCTGTGCTGGTGATGTTGGTACCTTCCTTAAGGTTATTGATAGTAGCTACTACCATCTTGTTCCCACAGTTCTCACTAGGATAAGATGGTGTTGATTCACTGGTGTTGATTCTACAATCAATGTCTTCTACCATAATAATTTGAGTTCTCTTTTAAAATTACTGCCTACTTAATTTGTTTAGTCAATTATGGGCATTTGGATATAGGACTTTGAGTGGTATTTAATGAGTAGAATTATACAACCTCAGAGTCATAAAAGCTAGAGTGTGAGAGCTGGAAGCACCCTTCAATAATAATTTCAATGAATTAACCAGTATTTGTTAAGTACCTACTTTGCACCCAATATTATAGTAGATACTGGGGTTGCAAAGACAAAATGAAACAGTCCCTGCCCTCGAGGAATTTAAATTATATTGGGGGAGATCAGTACATATATATTATACAAATAATATATATATATATACACACACATACATATTTCATATATCTGTCCACACATGGTCTAAATCTATATGTTATATACAAAATAGATATAAAGTATATTTACTCAGCAATTACCATGGGTATGTACTGTGCTAGATGAGTCAGATACATGTACAAAGAAGGAAACGGTCTTTAACCATATTGAGCTTGCATTCAAATGGGGGAGACATGGCATATATAAGTATGTACAAAATAAATATAAAGTAAATAAATAGAAGCATGTTCAAGAAAATGAGATACAGAGAAAGAGATAGAGAGAGAAACAGAGTAGAGAAAGAGACACAGTGTAAGAGAGAGACAGAGACAGAGAGAGAGAGAGAGAGAGAGAGAGAGAGAGAGAGAGAGAGAGAGAGAAATACACAGAGATATACAGAGATACAGATAAAGGAGGAACCACTAGCAGTTGAGGGTGGGTGGAGGGTCAGAGACAATTTAGAACATTTACTCCAATTCTATCATCTTCCACAAGTAGGAACTGAGGCCCAGAGAGGCTTTCCTGGTGACACATATGACAGAAGGGAACACCAATCTAGGGAGGTTTACTGCAAAGATTGTTCATTGTTCCAAAATATAAGCTAAAGAAAGGAGGAATTGTTCCTGCAGACATGGAATCCACCTTCACTGTTTGGCAGTGGTGCTGAGCTCATGTCCTGTGATCTTCCCACATACTGCATTCACCCAGTAAACCTTAAACACTAACAAGTACTTGAATGTGTTTTTGTACCCATGTGCAACCCATGCACATCCACACACACACACACACACACACACACACACACACACACACCCCTACACACCCCTTGACTGTTGCTAGGGCAAGTGTTGGTTGGCTAGTTCAAGTCCTTCCATCTTGAAGAAGACCAGAATGACATCATTATGTTAGAGACAAGTTACAGTGTGTCCGACTGGGCTGATCAGACCAAAATGAGCTTGGATTGGTCTACTGTAGGTCAGGTACAAATATCTATGTGAACACCTGGGGTGGGCTCTCTAAACTTGTGCATCTCATGTTTCTTTTGAGCTGCTTCCATTCTACTTTGCTTATAAAGTACAGCACCCTCTCTGATGAAGGCATACCATTCTGAGTGGTGTATATAACATGCCCAAATGCTGGGCCAAGTGTATAACTACATCAGGAGAATTGTTGCCAAGAAGTATGGCGGCATTTTGTTTTGAAGTTTTCTGCTTTGTAGGAGTGGCCATTATAACAATGATCATACGACATACTAAATCACCTTTGCCCTACATTTTATATTTTTTAAGTATTTTTGATTTACTTTTGTCATGACTACTCTGTAAATGAAGAAGCACAAAGACTATTATCTCTATATGACAGCTGAGGAAACTGACTCCAGTTTCAAACTTCAGAATTTGGGGGATAGACTTTCTAAGCAGAGATAATAATTTCCTGTGGTAGTCTGTTCCTTGGAGAGAGAAGAAGTTACATCACGTAACTCCTGAAAAACATCCTTCTTGAAGAACATGAGCCAGTGAGTTATTCAGATAGTGCCAATCCACTGGGAAGATTATTGAATCAAAAGCTTCCAAATGTGTTTGTTTTCTGGGGAGAATCCAAACCACAGGCTGACACTATGAGGCTGGAAGAAACTGTGTAGAAACCTGTAGGAAAGGTAGGAATCTTCCAGAATGTAACAAAGTTGTCTTGAAAGATCCCCAAGTTCAGTTCCCTTTGATGGGGAGATAATAGACTGCTTTCTGTATTTTTGTACTTGTATGGGTTTTGTTCTAGGTGTTTTTTCCATTATCTGCATTTTCTGTGAAATAAAAGCTATCTTTATATGTTATTATCTTGAATACTTCTCCAGGTATGGTATTTCCTGCACTTGGGACATGAACCTAATGGAAGCAATATTCAGGAAGTTTCCTAGAGTTTTTCTAGGTGGAATCAATGAACCAAAGAAAGGAAATCATCCATAGGGAGTCAGGCCCCAGGAATAAACCAATTTCATGTTAACCCAAAGGCCTAAGGTAATGAGGGTCTTCTGAAACCACTACTGTTTCTCAGGTCTAGTTTTGCTCATGACTTCCACTTTCCTTCTGTTCCACCAAAAAGAAAATGGTATTTTCCCACACACCCTAACCAATTGGGAGTGTGCTAATTTAGTGCTCATGAATTAGGCTTATTGATCCATTCTATAATCCCAATCTCCCTTTTGGTCCACCAGGAAGCATCCTGAATACTAGCAGGATCGGCTCATATTACAATCACTCAGTGAACTACATATCTCCCATTCTTCTGTTCAAAGGGGATTAGAGATAGAGTTGTCACTCACAATTACAGTTTATTCTATCACATCAAAAATAGAATATAACACTCCTTACCAAGAGGACAAAGATGAATCCTTCCAGCAGAGAATGTGATAGCTATTTTCAAGTATCTGAAGAAGTGTCATTTATAAGAGGTTGAACTTAATCTGTATGGTTCCAGAGAGCAGAATTAGGGCCAAAGGGTGAAAATTCCAGGAAGGCAGATTTTAGCTCAATATTAAAAAAACGAACATTATTCTTCTCTTCTTGGAGATTGTTGACTTGTTGTCCTTTCCATTTGAACTATTCTAAACATAGCACAGTATTCTGGGTTTGGAATCAGGGTCCCAGCTCTGACATTTAATATCTTCATGACCTTCAGCAAGTCACTTTATGGCCTCATTTCCCTCAAATATGAAATGAGATGGTTGGACTCAATTACAACTAAGCTCTAAATCTATGATCCCAAGTAGCATGGTTCTTAAGAAAAGTCTTCAAGTAGTGCCTGAATGACTACTATTGGTAAATTGTAGAATGGATTCTAATTCAGGAACTGCATACTATGAGCACTCACTCTGAGCACTGTATAACTGTGGAATAAACTGGCTTATAGTTTCAAGAGCTTCTCATCAACAGGACTATTTAAGAAGAGGCTGGATGACTAGCTGCCATGGAAGCTGAAGAAACAATTCTAGGGTTCATACATTTAAAACTGGAAGCTGCCTTAGAATTCAAGTCTAACCCTCCCATTTTAGAGTTGAGGAAAATGAAGATCAAAGAGGTTAAGTGACTTGCAAGGGGGTCACATAGTAAGTTGCCAGAGGCAGGATTTGAACCCAGGTCCAGACTCAAACTCTGTTGCTCTGTGTTCTCTCAATTGGTAATTTCCAATTTATTCTGTATATGCCTTTTTCTGTGAGCTCCTTGAAAACTGTGACAGCTGTCTTTCTTTGAATCTCCAGAGCTTGACACAGTATATGGAAACACAGTAGGCATTTGATGAATGCTTACTGATTGAGTGATTATATCATGTAACCTCTGGGGCTCCTAAATTGGATAGGAGATTTTACTACTTCTTTCTACTGTGAGAGACTGATTTTTATAATGGTCAAATATGTAACTAGTCCAGGAGCTCCATAAAAGCAAAGATGGTCCTCCTTCTATTTTGTAACTGGTGTCTAGCAGAGTCTTTTTTACATAACAAATATTTCCCAAAGGTTTTTTTGAATTCTGTCATCCCGGCCAATTGAATCATCCAAAATGCTGTATGGTGCAATGCAAAGCATGCTGAGTTTGGAGTTGGAGACCCAGCTCTGCCAATGAATACCTTTGTGACCCTCTCACTTAACACTATGGTCCCTTGAAAATTGATTATTGAGGTTTCCAGAGAAGGATGATAGCAGACAACAGAAGTAAACAAAACAGTCTCCCAAGTTATACTCAGGACCTTTGTATCTTGGAGGACTCTTTGACAGCTAGCTTATATTTGTAAATAGGCCAATTCAGAAGGGAACATAGATCTGGCATTCTACTTTTGTGCTAATTTTGTGGTTAGGCAGCATAGTGTAATGATGGATGCTGACCCAGGAACCAGCAAGATCTGAGTGCAAGCTCCATGGCAGCATAGTGTAATGATGGATGCTGACCCAGGAACCAGCAAGATCTGAGTGCAAGCTCCATCCCTGTCCCAACATAATTTGCAAGTCATGCCATCACTCATTTGATATCCCAGTCTTCTTTGATTACAAAGGAAAACATCATCAATTTCCAATACCAGTGAAATTATTGGTCTACTTCCTATCCCCATCTGCCACATATTTGTATATATTATTACTAATTTTGAAAAAATGTAAATAGTTTACATTTTAGGATTTTATTTGGAGACTACTTTGAATGTAAGTTGATTATTTATTGGTCTTTATTGCAAATGTAAAACAATAATATTTTAAAGTGTATTTCTTACTTTCAAGGGAGCCTTGTTTTGTGCCACAGAGCCCCAAAATAGGGAAGGAGAAAAAAGAAGAGTCATTTAGTGTTTTATTAGGGGGAACATTTTCCTGTTTATTTTTTCCCAAGTCTGGAATCTGGGCAGACGTCCTCTGTCATATACAACAAGTTATTTATTTTACAGCATCTGTTTGACTGCATTTGCTGCATTGGACAGCGCTTTGCACTGGGAGTTTCAGGAGAACTGGGCTCTTTTCCCATTTTTGTCATTAAGTTAATATGTGAACTTGGACAAGTCACACCCCTCTCTCAACTGTGGCTCCTTCCGTTTTAAAATGGGAGGACTGAATTGGTATGGTGGGAAGAAGGTTCTAGCCTTGACCTAAGAATCTTGCTTCTCCTTCTTAACTCCTATAGTGGGCATCCTACCAGACTGGCTCCTCTTCTTAGAACCCACTGAGGATGCTTGCTTTTAGTTCCCATAGGGATTTCACCTCTCACTAGCAAATTTTCCTGATCTCTGAACGACATCAAGACTCCAAGCCATCCACCCTTCCTCATATTCATTCATGGTTCCCTGAATTGCAAAATTTCCAAATGTAATCCTTAATTACTAGCTTACCTTTTTGCATTGTCTGGGGATCTTGGTCTTGGCACTCTTGGCACCTTTCCCCTTCTCTGCCCTATGAAAGACTACAAGAGTACATTTTCTATGTACTTTTCCCTCACTATATATTTATTTGACAGCTGGTCTTCCAGAATATGTCATAATGACCTATTTTTAAATGCTGAATTAATTAAATTCAATCCAAAAAACATTAAGCAGCTATTACAACACAATTCAAACTTTTTGAATGGGAATGGGCTGCCTCAACAGATGCTCTTTGGAGGTCTTCATGCAGAAATTGAATGAACACATGTTAGGCATGTTATAATGAGTCTTCCTTTGGTGTATGGGTTGTCTTAGATAGCCTCTAGGGCCTCTCCAGGTTCTCAAATTCTATGATTCTGTGAGAGGGTGCAAGACAATAGGCCAGGACAATTGCAAGGTCAAAGCCTTGTCTTAAGAAAGTTTTACATTCTACTGCTATGGAGAGATACAATATGTAAACAGAGAAGCATATGTACTATCTGATAATTTTAGGTGTGAAACAGCATTTATTAGGGAGAATCATGAAAGGTTTCCTGGAGAATGTGTACAGGTGAAGCTTGAAGGAAGCTAGAAAGTCTGAAAGGCAGAGGTGATGAGGAAGCATGTGCTGGGCATTCCACTGGTGAGTTAATGTAAAAGTAGGAGGCTGGGACCTGGAATGCCAAGTTTGGGGGACAGTAACTTGGCTGTAGTGTGTTTGCAAAGGCCTGATGTCAATAAGCCTCTAAGGTAGAATGAAGCCATAGTATGAAGGATTTTTTTTTAGAATTTTGCAAGGCAAATGGGGTTAAGTGGCTTGCCCAAGGCCACACAGCTAGGTAATTATTAAGTGTTTGAGACCGGATTTGAACCCAGGTACTCCTGACTCCAGGGCCGGTGTTTTATCCACTGCGCCACCTAGCTGCCCCATTATGAAGGATTTTAAAATGCCAGGTTAAACAGTATGAATTTTATTCTAGTGTCAATAGAGAGCCATTGAAGGTTACTGATGGAGGGAGGGTGGCATTAAACTAAGTAGTGATATCCTTAGAGCAGTGCTCTAAGATTATTTTGGCTTCTGTGTTGAGAATAAAGGGAAGAGACTAGAAGTGAGGAGACCAATTAAGAGACTGTTACAAGAAGTGATGGGGGCATTCACTAGAGTGGTGGCCATGAGAATGGAGAGAAGGGGTCATTTACAACATATATTGTTGAGGTTGAATTGTCATCACTATCACCAGAGCTGAAAACTTTCCTAAAGTGTTAGCTATTTTTCAGACAGGAAGGTCACTTTAGAGATAATCAGGAAGATGTTCACTAAATGAAGCTCTTTACCAGGTGAGTAACCAAGTTCAAATCCCATCTCTGGGATGGTGAAGTATGGGGATGCCCATATTTGTAGGCATCAATCAAGGTCCCTTTATTCTAGGCCACATCAACAGTTACACAGGGAGGATTCATATTCTTTGGAGGGAATTTAATTCTTTAGATCTTGAGGACTTTTCAGCATTTTCTATAGACAAATCAACATACCTGGGAATGAGCCTTGATTAGAATGGGATTTTATTTAGATTTTGAGGGAGCTCAGAGAGAAGAAAAGGGCTAGAAAGCAGAAAGGAAGTGCATTTATTAAATTGTGGTACAATGGACAGAGCACTGGCTTAGAGTGGAGCATTGGGGTGGGAGCAGGGTGGCAAAGGAGAGGGAGTAGAGGTCCTGTGTTCAACTCCAATCTTTGACATTATCTGTGTGACCTCGCGAAAGTCACTTTACCTCCGGAAGTTTGAGTTTCTTCATCAATAAGATGAGAGACTGTGCAATATTGTTCACAGAATTACTCTGAATAACTAAATTATTCTGAATTTCATAGATTTTTAAATCAACTACAAAGAACCTATGAAGGAAGATGTTATCTATCTCTAGAGAAGGAACTGATAAACAGAAGGAGGCATAGTATGGTTTCACATGTATAATGTGATATACACAAATGTAAAATACATATGGATATGTTTATATATAATATATTGTATATATGTATGTATATATATGTACATATATACATACATACATACATATATATATATATATATATATATATATATATACATACTTTTTTTGCTGGCCTTCTCTACTTCAGGATGGGCAGAGGGAGGGAGACAGTTCAGAACTTAAAATGTAATAATCACAACAAAAGGCTGTGTGGTTCTTTTTAGCTTGGAATCTGTGATTCAATAACTTGCCCTTACATGGGTCTGAAACACAGACACCACTGAAAGTCTCAATTTAAAAATCCTACCTTCTTCAAAACAGTCTTTTCTAGCCTTTGTTAACCTTAGTTACTTCCCTTGGAGATTACCTTCAATTTGTCCTGCAGGTATCTTACATGTACATAGTTATCCTCTCCATTATAAAAGGACTAGGCTTTTTCCTTCCTTTAGGCACCAGAGATTACTTAGTCCAGTATAAGGAACCTTGGAGGTGATCAATCAATGCTAGCTGATGAGTGAGATGAGCAGAACCAGAAAAACACTGTATGCCCTAACAGCAACATGGGAGTGATGTTCAACCTTGAAGGACTCGCTCATTCCATCAGGGCAACAATCGGGGACAATTTTGGGCTGTCTGCAAAGGAGAGTGCCATCTGTATCCAGATAAGGAGCTGTGGAGTTTGAACAAAGTTCAAGGACTATTCCCTTTAATTTATGAAAAAAACAAATATCTTATTGTCTGATCTTGTTACCTCTTAGACTTCTCTTCTCTTCTTTAAGGATATGATTTCTCTCTCATCACACCCAATTTGGATCAAGGTATAACATGGAAACGAATGTAAAGACTGACAGAGTGCTTTCTGTGGGGGGTGGGGTGGGGGTGGGGTGGGGGGAGGAAGCAAGATTGGGGGGAAATTGTAAAACTCAAATAATATCTTTAATAAAAATAAATTTAAAAAAATGCTAGCTGACTTAGCAATCAGATAATAGTTTATTGGCCATTTTTTTTATATTGGCCATTTTCAAGGAGGGTACTCTACCCCTAATCTCAAAGTAATTGCAACCTGAGGTAAACTATTTCAGAGAGCACTGGAAAGGGTCCTACAGAACTTGATGGTATTTTCCTCTAAATTCTTACTCTGGGAAAGGATGGAAGAGAGGTGAGCTTGTGGGAAGGCCTTGAAACCTATTTCCTAAGAGTTCTCTGTGGAGTATTGGGGGTTGTGGAGAAACCAAATTCACAAGTAAAGAGATGACGTGAAGAAGAGCAAAATGTTGTGCTGAGAAAGGACACCCCTCAGTCTCATCAAAGTCATTCCTCCCCTGCCCTCTCCTGGGTGTTGCCTCCCAGTTCTCCTGGGCTTCGACCTGGAGAGGAGGTGGGCAGGACCGAGCTGCTCAGTTCCAGTTTGGCTCAAGAAAGCATTAGTGTGAAATGAGAGATGAAAAGACAGTCTGCTGTTTGTGGAGCCTCCCAGAAAAGGATCCAATGATCTGTGGGGATCAAAATCAGAGTGGTAGGTAGGACATTCCTAAAAGTAGATGACCATTCATAGTTTCAGATGGAAGAATCAGAGATTGGACGTCAGTTAGGTATGGATTTGGTGTCTCCTGGACTTCAAAAAAATGTCCTGTAATACAAAGGAGGAGAGAAAGATGATGCCAGCCTCCAGGCAGAGTTTGACTCACAATCAACCAAAGCTCATGCATGTTTTTAGTGAAAGCCTCTCTCTCTCTCTCTCTCCTGCCTGTGGGCACACTAGCCAACTAGAGGCTCTGGCCTACAGGATGGCAAAGGATGAGGAGAGTTAACTTTTTTCTTATGAGATCAGGAAGGAGCAGAGGCAGAGGGATAGAAAGCAGGCCAAGAAACCCACCTAGGGAAACCAGAGATTGCAAAGTGACAGAAAACTTAAAGCCAGACACACTCCCCAGGACAGAGGGAGGCCCCCAGAGACCACCAGGGCATCAGAGCAAAAACAGTGGGAGTGTATAGTCTTAATATTTTGTGAAATGGTAACCATAAGCTAAACCAATGACAGAAAGTCAAATTTTCCAAGCAGACTCAGTCCAGGGTCAAATCATTGCTCATTCCAAGAATCTAGGCTTCAGGCTACACCAAACAGTGGTGACACACCCATCTGCTTGCTGGTTCTGCTCATGGGAACCCCCTGACATGGGGCGAGGGGAGGCACAAGTCACACTCTACAGAGCTGAGATAGGTCTTTTGAAACAGGAGCAGGACTGGAGGGAGAAGAAACAAGAAAACTTATTTTTTGTATGACCCAAGGTGGGAAACACTAGCTCTGGTTCTTTGGACAAGCCTTGAAAAACTCTTAAATTCGATTCAACTCTGACTGGCATTTTTGGGGTTGGAATGGATACAGGGTACCTGGAATAGAGGCTCCATTTAAGTAGGAATAATTCCCTTTGTTTTGGTTGCACTCCAAGAGCAAGGACAATTCATTTACCATGTGTTAGACATAATCAAGATTTGACAAGAAATATGCCTGTACATTTTTAATTGGGGAGAAATTAGAGGCAGCATTTTTCTCTGTAGTGCTAATGCTGCCTTTGTCCTGATTTGTGACACTGTTCATGCCTAAGGTGGAATGGAATAGTGAACACCAGAATTCCAGGCTGTGATTCCAGTTCTGACTGGGGCTACATAGGACAACATGGCAGAGAGAAGCATGAGGTTGGCCATGAGTTGGAAGATGAGGTCAGGATAGAACTCTCTGCGACCTAACACACAGCAAAGACATGTTGTTCTCCCAATCACCTTGGCCATGTCAGATATGAATCAGGGACCTCTCCTCAGCCAAACAGCTACCTCGGTAGCATGTTTGGGGGATGATGTCCGCCAGAGCATTTGGTGACTCAGGCAGCAGTCCAAAGAACACTCTGTCAACCTAAGCAAGATGGCAGGTCAGCAGCATACTGACTAGCCTTGGAAGGACTGTCTATTCACCATGAGGGAATGCTGCAGGGGGCTACAGCTGCAGGAGAAACCCATGTCTGTGCACGGGGGCGCTGCCTTCAAGGCTCTTTCTGAGTGGCTGGGGGCTGCTGTCTGCAGAGGAGGGAAGAGAAGAACTACATACGAAGAGCAGGAAAACACACAAAATGGTGACTCGTGTTATTTCCTTGGGGCTGGTTAATCTTTTTGCAGGCATAGCCCCTACCGTCCCCAACCCCCACCATGGTCATCTTCCCAGAATTTTAAGAGGTCAAAAAGGTCTGAGTGTGTTGGCCTCCCTAAGACCTTCTGGGGTCTCTAGTCATCAGAAACAGGGATTGTGGTTTTAGAATTCAGAGACTTCCAAAAATCCTTTGGTCTCATGATTTCATTAGTCTAGTGTTACAAAAAGGTCCCATAGCTATTAAATGTCTGAGCTAGCATTGGAGCCCAGACTCCAAATCCAGAGTTTTTTCTAAGATAAGAGGTTGTTTTTGTTAGAATGTCAGCTTTGAGATTAACAATGGATGTCTGATGTTGATATACAATGTGATTATGGTGAATCTATACTGCAGTGGTGTCTACTTGCAGGAGTAAGAGAGATAGGACATCAGATTTCCAAGAAGAAAATGTAATAAGGAGGAAAAGGAAGGGGAGGGAATGAGTAGAGGAACTGAGAGAGGAGAAGAGGGAAATCAGAAAAGGGAAGGGAGAGGGAAGGGAAGGAAGACAAAGGTGGAGAGAGAAAGGGAAAATCGGGAGGGTAGAATAGAAAAAAAGAGTGAGATAGGAAGGGGAGAGGAGATGGGGGGAGAAAGGAAAAAAGGAGAGTAGAGATAGAAGAAGAGAGGAAAGAAAGTTAGGAGGAGGAAAGGAAAGAAAGAAGACAAAAAATAAAGAGGAGGGGGAAGAGAGGTAAAGGGGTGGGCAAGCAAGAGGTAGGTGTGTCCTTGGGGGCTTGGGCCATGGCCACTCTGATCCTTGATTAAATATGGAGGTATTGCAGATGATCATTTGTAAAGATCAGGACAAATCTATACACTGCAAGACTTCATGGATATGATGGGACTTTAAGATGGTCCCCAAAGAACATGGTATCTGAGGAAGCCTGAAGAGAGGGAGGGAAGGAGAGGGTATACTTTTTTAAGCCACTTGTAGATTTATATGAAGATTGACTGGGTTGTGGGAAGTTGCCAAAGGCAAGACTGCAACAGGGACTTACAGCTCATCGTCGTACTCCTTGGGTGGGTTCACTGCAATGACCAGATCAATCCAATCCTGTAGGAAGAGATGGGCATTACTCTGAGCCCACAGTTATTATTGCCCTGATAATGTGGTTAAGACATTTCCCAGTGCCCATCCCATCTTCCCTCAAACGACAGCAGGAAATCTTCTATCTACCCTAAAATCATCCTTCATAATTCAAAATATCGTCTCATCCAAAATGATCAATTTTTAAAATCACCGAACTAATATATTTGGTGGGTACTTTTGAAGTTATCTGATTTAATCCTCTGATACTATAGATGTGGAAATTGAGGTGCAGAGATCTCAAATGGCTTGCTCAAGGTCATACAGATCATAAGCAGAGAATGGAATCTAACTTGAGCCTTTGACCTCATCCTCATCCTCTTTCTTCTAATCTATGCTGCCTCTGGCATATTCTGGGTAACACATTCTTCTCCATAACACCCCAGAATCTAGGAACTCAAAATCCACTGGTAATATATTCTGATCTCAGAATACTCCTGGGGAATAGAGGTAAGGCTCTGCCTCTGTTCCTATGAATGAATTATTGCCTTATTGTCACAAGGTTAGACTTGCTTGGGGAAAGAAAGTTTCTTCTTCTCTGTTTTCTCACTGGGAGGAGGAAGGAAATTTACTCTCTGGAGTGACTGATGGGTCTTGGGAAGCCTCTCCCTAAAGGGAGGTATTTTACTAATTTTGAGGGATGTTTGGGTCAGGGGATTACTCGTGTCTTCTGAGATATTAATGATACTGTGAAGCCTGAGACCTTAAGCACTGTCCTTTGTATTAGAGTGTACACACAATAAAAGACGTTGACCTCATTTCCATTATGAGTGGGTAGATAGTAGAGTAGGTCTCCATGGGTAAGCATTTATTAATGATGTTCCAGGTATTATACTAGACACTAGTGAGGAAAAACAAAAGCAAAGGCAAAAAACCCAATCCCTACCCTCAAGGAATTTGATAGTGGGATGACTCAGTGGCTAGAATTCTGGACTTGGATTGATTTAGGAAGAACTGAGTTCCAATCCCGCTTCAGACACACATTTTCTGTGTGACCTTGGGCAAGTGACTTAACTTCCATCAGTCTCAATCTTCTTATTTGTAAAACAAGAATGATAAAAGCTGCTTAGGAGATACCTCTCAGGAAAGATCAAATGGGCTAATGCAAAAGATACTTAGAAAACCTTAAAGCACTATAAAAGTATGAGTTATTATAATAATTATTATTATGACTTTTTTAGGTTTTTTTTTTTGCAAGGCAAATGGGGTTAAGTGGCTTGCCCAAGGCCACACAGCTAGGTAATTATTAAGTGTCTGAGACCGGATTTGAACCTAGGTACTCCTGACTCCAAGGCTGGTGCGTTATCTACTGAGCCACCTAGCCCTATTATGACGTTCTAATGTAAAGACAAGTCTATTCTTACCCCACCCTGGTTCCAGGCCTTCTGTAGGGTTGTCTGAGCCTCTGCCAAGGTGAAGTCCATCATGATCTTACCATTAATTGCCATGATCTCATCACCTTTCACAATGCCACCTGGAAGGGAAGATGGAGGGATAAGACATGAGTTTTAGCCAACAGGAGATATTCTCCCTCCCCCATCTCACACATATGACAAGACACCACTGGTTCTAGTCCATGACTATGCACTGGTCCTCTTCAAAAACAAAGAGCGACCACCACCACTATCACTACCATTACCATCTGAACACTACCACCACCATCTCCCCCCCCCAACCCAAGCCAAGGTACAAGGGAGAGCTCTAAGCAAGCAATTTTTCCCCTGCTGTGTCCTGGGGGAGCAGCCTCAGTTGCATCTCAGATGACCAGTCCTTATTTAGTGAAGTAGTCACAGAAAGGAAGAGACCAGATCAGACAGGATGCTTCCTAGCTACAGGTAAGTCACCTATGTGGAGGCAATGGATTGGTCATGCCCTTCTTGTGGAGGAAACAAGAAATTATCACTAATTAAGCCATACAAACATCAAGAATATCTGGAAAAACCCCCTAAAATGTAAAGGATGCTTCTTTTTGAGCCTCTCTCACTCTCCTTGCTTGGCCTCTCCCTTTTACCTAAAGACATAAGTTCTAGTAGGTCCTGATTTCAGTTGGGAATCATAAGATCAGGGTGGGAAGAGATTCTAGTCTAGTGTCCTCACATTACAAGGGAAGATACTGAATCCAAGAAAAGGACAAAGATTCACCCAAGGTGATACAGGTAGCAAGCAGCAAAGGTGGGATTCAAAATAGATGCCCACGACTTCAGATTTCATGCCTTTTGCTAAGGCCTCCCTAGCTTCCTGGATTGGTCTGTTGATCCCTCCTGTGCTCAAAGGACAAAAATTACAAAAAGCATTAGATAAATGAATTTCTTATTGAAGTGAATTAGTAACAACTGAAGGACTGGGATTTTACTAATTACCCTTATTTTAATCAATTCACAAGAAAGAAAGCTTCATACCCCAACTCTGATGCTTACTAACAGGGTGAGGCAGCTGGACTAGATGGTCTCTGAGGTCCCTTCTCCCTCTGGAAAAAATATTCTCTAACCCCATCTGTCAAATGAAGTGACTGGACCAGATCAGAATTTTGGATTTTTTCAGAATGTCTCATTTAAACCTTGGCAGTCTCTTGAAACCTATGGATCCTACTTAGAATAAAACATATAAAGTAAAATAATATAATTACAAAGGAAATCAGTTATACAGATATCCAAGTAAGAAGTTAACAGATCTGAGGTTAACAACCCCTAGACTAATAGACTAATAGATTCTTTATTAAGACAACTAAGAGATATATGGATGAATGGAGTTAGATTTATCTTCCCGATAAATCCAGCCTCAGACATTTACTAGCTGTGTGAATTGGGACAGGTTGCTTAATCCTGTTTGCCTTAGTTTCCTCATCTGTAAATTGAGCTAGAGAAGGAAATGGCAACCCAATCTAATACCTTTGCCAAGAAAACCAAATAGAATCATGAAGAGTTGGACATGACTGAACAACAACAAAGATTCTCTATTAGAGAAAGATTATGTCCTAGTGAAAGGGAATCAATGAGGAAAAGAGCCTAGAAAGGAAGGCACACTTTATCCTTTTTTGTAGTTTTCTAAGGTCTCATCCTTAATATTGACTGAGAGCCTACTGAGGGGTAGGTGCTGGGGGGAAGGGGGGAGATGAAGCAGCCAAAAGAGCAGTGGTCTTGGAGGCAGGAAGACCGGGGCTTAGATTCCACCTCTGATATTTCCTAGTTGTGTGACACTGGATAAGTCATTTAATCTCATTTAGTTCCAGCTTCCTCATCTGGAAAATAAGGCTAATAATCCCAGCAGGACCAATCTCCCCTATAGGGTAATATAGGGTTCTGAGGAGATAATTTATGCAAAGGGCTTTGCAGGCTTCAAAGCATCATATAAATGGCAGCTACTTTTACTAGAATAATTCTTGGAACTTATCCTAGAGGAGGAACGACAACAAATGATGTCACTAAAACAGGATAAGCACCATAACAGAGGGAGCCAAAGGACTATGGGAATGGAGTGGTGGGAGATGCCTATAAGGGTAAGGGGATCAGGAAAGGCTTCATGGAGGAAATGACATTTGAACCAAATCTCAAAGAGTTGGGCATGGAAAAAAAAGAAAGCAAATAACAGGTAGAATTTTGACATATGGAGATGGGGAAAGGCATTCCACGAGGAATCATCTCGCTCAGGAAGCTGTATATACTTCCTACATACAAGTCCAGTTCTCAGCAAACATGTGAAGGTGGTTTTTCTCCCCACCCCCCAACATAGTCCCCCATGATGCTTGCCATGACGATCGGCAGCCCCGTCTTCATAAACAGCAGACACTACAATCTTCCCAATTGGAGAATCGACACCACCTTCAACTGCTAGATCTAATGATCCTTCCTGAAAAGGAGAGAAAGAGGATGGGAGATCTGGAGAGACAAATAGCCTATGAATGCTCAGTATGTTGTATGATGGTTGAAAGAGACCTTTGAAGTCAAATGATTTGCCTAAGCTCCCACAGTGAAGTAACAGAGCTTCGAAGGATCCTGCTTCTAGAGAGGTTCTTTCTACTCAGTTATCCTGCCCTGGGATGGTTTTGGGGCTCTTTTTTTAATTGGAAAAATAACTGGATGAAATGAGTTGATCACTATTAAAAAACAGTTCTACAGTTTAAAGTTCAAGAATCTCTGGAGACCCTGTCTCCCCAAAGATCCTAAAATAGAAACAGCTTGCGTCAGAAGGGTCCCTAGAGCCCAAGGAGAGCAAAAGCTGCATTCCCACCTTACAGCTCCCGTCCTCACACATTAAACTACAGGATCCTAGAATTGGTTACAATGGCAGAAATGATCAAACCTGGCTTCTTCCTGAAGCATTAATACCCCTTTCCTAAATCTGATGAATGGTTAACTATCTTCTATTTATGTTACTTAGAAACCAGGAGGAACAGTGCTCAGGGCAATAGACCCAAGGTCAGGAAGACCCAAGTTCAAATACAGCCTCAGACACTTAATGGCTGTGGAACCTATCACTTAGCCTATACTTGCCTCTGCTTCTTCAGTTGTAAATTATAGAAGCTTGGACAAATCATTGGATTTTTTTCAAAGTTAATGTTCAAAAAGTGTTTAGTCTGCACAACTTACTTATTCTATCCACCCCTGTGGTCTCCCGCAGTTGGTATTGCCCTACAGACCTGAGGATCAAGGTAAATATATCTTTCAGAAGGGACTAAGTGAAGAACCATATAAAAAGAACATTGTAAATTGTAAATGTGCTCTATAAAGAGGAGCTGTTGCTGCTACTACCCCCACTACTACTACTACAACCACTACAACCACCACCACCACCACCACCACCACCACCACTACCACCACCATCATCATCACCACCACTCCCATCACTGCTAACACTTCTATTATTACTACTGTTGCTGCTACAGTAACCCTTGCCAGAACATGGATGAGAGAGAATCAAAAACGGAGCTTAGTGCAGTTCTTAACCCATAGTAAACACTCAATAAATGCTTATTGAAAAATAAAATGATGGGAAGGCAACCCAGACTAGTCCAGATTTGGGAGTTCCAGGAAAACTTTTAATCTGTTTCTCTAAGGTTTGTGATGGAAAGGAAGAGAGGAATCTAGGATTCAGCTAAATCCTCCCCATCTCTACCTCAAAGGAGAATATTAATCTGACTTCTTCACATCACTTCTAGTTCATACTGCATCATAATAATGAAAATGTTTGGAGGACCTAAGGATTGGGAAAGAAAGACTTTCACTACATCACAAAGCATGTTATGAGACACTTGAGGAAACACATCAGCAGGCAGGGGAGTTTTCCTTCCAAGGGAAATCTCATTGTACATGACCTTACTTGGGTGACAGTGGAGGGGTTTGTCTGCAGGCACTGCAGGGACAGATTAGGAAATTATTTGTGTCTTCTATTTATAAGAAAAGTATGACTGAACTGGGCAAGAGTAAGATAGGCGGTTTCTCTCTGCTTCAGAGGCAGCATGGTGACTACAATGTGGTTGAACCTAGACATGGCAGAGAAGACCCTTAACCAAGTAGCTGTATTACCTTTTTAATTCGTAGAAGCCGAACATCCTTCCCCATGATCTGCTCTGGGAGGAACTGGAAAGAGAGATAATTTGGGGGCCTTTGAATGTTAGTGGAAAAATTGGATGGAGAAGAGAAAGTTTCAGGTGAGGGAAGATGGGGTTTCTTGAATAAGGATTCACAAACTTTTCAAAGTCCCATGCATACATACACATCACCTATCTCCAACTTCTCTAGTCCTGATCCTGGTTTCTCACTCCAGGATCATATTGCAAGCATCACAAAATCCTTTGACCCCTCCACAGAAAGTTACAGATACAAGATAATTCATATTACAAAGCATACAGTCACACATAGAATAGCTGGACCGTAAGCACTGAGTAAGGGATATGAATGCTTTCAAGGGTCAGGCAGTTAACACAGACCTTACCTTCATATTCCTACCTGGTCTTTCCATGTAACAAATGTATCACTCTGGTCCAATTTCAGAAGCCCTTGTGGATCAACTCAAACCCAGGTTTACCCTTCATACTCTCTCTCTCTCTCTCTCTCTCTCTCTCTCTCTCTCTCCCTGGGAAGTCAAGGACATCTGTTTCTTACCATGGAATAGGGATTAAAGTCCTCCTCATATTTTCTGAAGTCCTGGAGACAAAGAGAAAAATTTAGGGGGTTATCATTTCTTATAGGGAATAGAATTTGGAGTAGACTGAGCTCCAGGTTCAGTAAAACAAACAGAAATGGAAATACAATGAGAAAAGATACACATCATTATGGAGTGGGGAAGAAGGGAGGTAGAAGCAAGCAAAAAGCACAGGTCTGAAATTAAGGGAGGAAGGAAAAAATTGAATTTTATCCCCCTCACAGGCAGAGCAGCCCCAATCCTGACTAAGGAAGTAGGTCAGGAAAATACAAATCCTAAAGAGGACAATGATTTAAAGCAGTGATATCAGACTCAAATAGAAAAGAGACCTTCTAATCCATTCATAAGGATCCCTGCTGACTGCATGATGACTTAGTTTTAAAAAATAGTGTTATCTAGTTTCATTTATATTTTTATTTAATTAAAAGATATTTTCCATTTGCATTTTAATCTGGTTCTGGGCTCACTGGAGAATGTCAGACACAGATGGTCTTGGAGCCTTATGTTAGACAGCTCTGAAAGAGTCTTTTGTCAAATATACTTTTCCTAAAGTGTGTCACTGAGATTTAAATCTCACTATTATAGACTCACTCCTTTGACTCTGGAAGGCTTTTCAATCTTGGAGAGTCCTGAGAACAGAACTTGAGTTACTGAGAAAGATCAAAGGGCAATTTAGGACCACTAGCTGCTATTATTGTCATCTATAAGCCTATAGCTCCCCAAGGGGAGATATCTATGTTATTCATAAAGCTCTAGATTCCCCACTAGGAAGTGCAAGTTATTTCCACTCAGCAAATGTCTTTTGAATGAATAAATGGTTAAACATCCTGGGGACTAGTAGTTTATATAAAATGTTTTCTAATAAATAGAAACACTTCATGAAGAAAGACTCTCTAAGGACAGATCCTTGGGGGGGGGGAATATTCTTTGGGCTAAGGTCAAAAAATGAAGGATCTGGCCCGATAATAGTGCATATATTCAATTGAACTAAATTGAACAAACATTTATTAAGAGCAGTTTGCCTGAAGTAGAAGATATGGAATTTAGATATGTAGCCATCCTGTTCTCATGAAGCTTAGCCTAAGGATGTGTTCATATATACATATATAGGAAAATATAATATAATATAAAGACACAAGTGCATTTTAGGGAGTTATAAATGATAAGAAATGCATGACTGAAAAAAGAGGAGTTGACAAGAGTGATGGGTAATTGATGACTAGAACATGGACTTTGCTATTATCTTAGTGATGCCAAGAAAACTTGAAATCCCTGTTACCTACTCCCCACCCCCCACCCCCAGAAGCTGGGTTGTCCCCTGGGGATGAACTTAAGGGACATGGATGAAAATTGAACAAGATAGGTTAAACCAGATGGGGAGTGATCTTCATTGTTGGAGGAAACACCCATATCAGAGACTACTGGAGTATAAAATGTCATTTAATGTAAATAGCAAGAGTAGGTGACAGTTACCAATGGTGCTTATGGAAGAGAGGGGGATGGAAGCTATCATTAGAGTCATAAATTACCAGAAAAGGAGGGGTCCAGTCATGGATTGAAAAGGCAACAGATGAACCATATATATTTACTAAATAAAAATATTTCATATTAGTTCAGTCTCATTTGTTTCAATTTCTGCCAATCCTTTGGATGCTTTCAGTAGAATTAATCTGACTGGCTTCAGATGAGTTCATAGTTGAGACTCTACAGTTGTGTGAGTGGGAGACATACATGAAAGAAGGAGGTTACATTATCTCCTTTCTACTTTTATGTTATAATCTGGGAGAAAGGTCTGGTTTTCTGGGGCACTGCCATTGGAAGGCAAAATGGCCTTGTAGAAAATAGATCTTAAACCTTTGCAGGAAAATAAGCTATTAAACCTCAATGAAAACAAAGAAACACACAAACACCAGCTCAAGTTCCATTCCTCCTATAAGGGAAAATCAAGAAGAGGGAAATTGTCTTGGTCTAGGTTTATCCCATTTCTTAATGGGATGAAACCTATTAGTGTTGAGAACTCTGAGAGAGTTCTCCCTCTGACATGACGAGAGGAAAGATCAAGAAGGAAGGGAGAAAAACACCCCAACAGAAGACTAGAAAATCTCTGGGGAGGAATCACTGGGCACCAGCAATTTGGTTGATGAGCAAACAGGCAACAGGTGCCTGGGTTTAGAAACAAGGGGAGAGCTGATTCCCAAGAATAGAGATCATGTAGAATAATAAAGAAAACACCACTCCTTGGAATCAGCCATTAACCTGGGTGAACAACGTCAGATTTAGCAACAGAGAGGTGTGGCCCCGGACTACAAGTTAGCAGACCTGTGTTCTTGCCTTGGCTCTGCTACTGACTGTGTGGACACATTCAAGTCAGAGAGCCTTTCTCTATAAAGTGGGAGAGTTTGAATAGGGACTATCTCTATTCTTTCCCATAATTCAATGCAAGGAAAGAACTACCCTATTTACTAGGAATCAAAAAGTCTTCCCAAATTGAGTCTGTGACAATGCAGACTGATGGGTAGCTCAGTTTTAGTGTGTGAATGTCTTCACACACACATACACATTTGTTCTCAATCTTTAAAAAGAAGGTTTTTTCAGAGGGATAAAGAACATTTCTGGGAGGTCTGCCTTTCCTTCTAAAAATGGATGCTCTACTAGTTGATGAGGCCAGGCATTCTATTTAATTAGCATTTATTCATTTTTTTTGTTAACTGATGATAGAGATTGAGTCAATTCTGAATGGTTGCAGGGGTGGCCCATTCATAAAACTTCCATTATCCCCTGTACATAGCAGTCAATCAATAATTGTTTGATTATCTGAATTTCTTTTCCTCATATTACCCATCCTTGTCCAATTTCTTCCTGCCTCAATCTGTGGTCAAGACAGAAGGCTAAAACCCCAAGGATGGTGGTCATCAGGATTTGATTCTGAGAGCAATTAGAGATATCTGAGCATCAAGGTCAGAGCTGAATCACAAGTGTACACCGCAAACTAGGCTCAAGCTATTCTAGGGAAGGCTGATGATCAAATCAGAAATAACAACAAAATTCTAATTTTCTTTCAGCCAGACAAGGAATGATAGGGATGACTCTTGGTGAGAGCTCAATGGAGAAGGAAACAACCAAGAAATACTAGAAATAAATGTAAAACTATATTTGGGTTAAAAAAATCCAACAGCACAAGGTCACAATTCTGGGGGTTCTGATGGAGTGTAAACTCAGGAAGAATCAGCAGTGAGACACAGTAACCTGCTTCCTCCCCAAACTAATGTAATATTTAGGATGTATTGAACTGATTGCCAAGCTGAAGGGGTAAGCCACACAAGCCAGGAGTTGTCCTGTCTGTGGGCAGAGTCCAGTGAGGCCCCGAGTGGGCCTGGGGCTGAAGTCTTATCCTTTCCAACCAAGAGACAGTGTCCAGAATGAAGGAGGCAAAGATCCTATTGTCAGACCTTATCTGGGGTATTGTCTTCAGTTGTTCAAGTATTTTAGGAATGACATTGATAAATTGGATAACTTCCAGAGGATAGCTAGGAAAAAAAAAAGAAAATCATTTGAAGGAATCGGAGCTGTCTAGTGTGAGATTTAGGGGAAGCTCATAATTTTCAAGTACTCGAGACCTGTCATATAGAAGAGCAATTAGTCCTGTTAGCCTTGACCCCAGAGGACAAAGTTTGAGGAGAAATGAACAGTGCAGGGAGGCAGATTTGAGCAGTGACTAAGGAAGAATTCTGAATCAGTAGATCTCTTCAGAAACAAAGTAGGCTTCCTCATCAGGCAGTGAGTTTCTCACGTGGAGATTGGGGTATCTAGGAGTATCATAGAAGGAGTTTCTATTCAGATATAGGTTGAACCGAAATCACAGAATCCTCCCTTCCTGCTCCCACATTGGCCAACTATTCCTAAGCAAATGGGCATTGAAGTATTTGGTAAGAAATTTCAATATACCTTGACTGCCAAACTATGACTGTGGGAATTCTAGGGGTTCTTACTGATGGACATTTAGGGTAGCTAAGAACTATCTCACATTTAGACAGAAACAAGATAGGCAATGTTTGAGTAAAGAAGAGGAAAATGTGTAGCTTTTTTACTTTTCTGAAGGGTGACTGGTAAACCACCATCCTCTTCAACATCTCCTGTGGCTGCCAAAGAAAAGAACATTTCCAAATTGGATGTTAACCACTTGGCCCTGTCCACATATGGGTGTAAATAAAGACCTGTCTGCCCCCTAGTGTCAGATGCCCACTCCCCAAACACTTCTAGATCTAACCCAGTTCAGAAGTAGCCCATCCTCCCAACAGCCATGGCTGAGGTCCCTGTATCCTGGCCAGGGGTAGGACCATGCCTAAAGGCATTTATTTTACTTCGAAGCTTGATTTCTTTTGTGGTTAGATTGATTTTCTCTAGGCTGTGACCTGTGTTAATCCACAAATTACCCAAAATTATATAGGTAAGAGAAGGATATTTCACTAATTGCCAAACATGAGGCCTATGCTTATAAAAAAAAAACAGCTTTCATATACTGTGAGTGAACTTTTCTCCTCTGGAAGCTGATACTACAGTTAAAACCAAAAATAATCTAAGTGATGAAACATAACCTTTCTTGACATTTGGGTAGAGTTTCTTTGGAAGTTAAATAGAAAATGCTTTCACTGATCCTATTAGACTGTGAGTGGGTAAGTACCCAGTTGATACACGATACACACTGGGCTAGGGGATTGTGGATATATGATATACATGGATAGGGTGGTTCTATGTTATGTAGGACTGGGGGGTGTGTGAGTGTGAGTGCTGCAGGGACAGAAAGACATGAGGGACACCAATTCCCTAGTCACCATTGATGAGGTAGAGTGAAGGGTCACAAGGCACACCTGTTCTCCCTTAACTTCTCTGGTGCCCCAAATTCAGTCTTTTGTCATTCAACAAGAATTTACTATGATTTTACTTTGGGGCAGGCACTGGAGATACAAAGACAAAAGCAAAATACTCCCTGTCCCCAAGGAATTTACATTCTTCTTGGGACCCCCAGTACTGGTAAAGTTAAATTGAACAGAAGAATTAAATTTGCTTCACACATTTCTCTGGACCATGGTTAAAATCAAAGTTGATACTCTTTTAAGGTGTGAAGAACAGCCAAGGTACTTGATGGTTATGCCTGGAAAAGATGGACTCTAGTGGATGACCTCAAGATGAAAAAAAAGCTTTGATCATGGGCCTGGAGAGAGATCATATGTCTCCTATCCAAGGACCCACCTAGATAAGTTCAGAGGAGCCATCTCCAAATGGCTGGCTAACTTGGTGATTAGGGTTATTTTTGTTGGATTTTAGGTTTCATTTGTTTTTGTTTTTCTGGTTTTTGGCCATGGTAGCTCAAGAAAATCATCTAACTCAAGTGAAGAAGTCATAACCTGTATCAGTGGAGGGACTCACACCAACAAAATCATGAATTCCTTAAATATTAAGGTAAGTATTTCTCTGGTAAGGTCAAGATTTAGAATTGCTAACAGAGGAGACTTGTAACTGGAAGCTTAGTTGATGATCCTTATACATTTATGAAGCATGCTGTGGGTCTCATTACATCAACACATCCTCACACACAGGAGTTGGAAGTGATGGCTCCTGGTTAGTGAGCATGTAGTTCATATTGTCTCTTTTTTTCCTGGAATTGAACTGTAACCTTCCCACCACAATCATAGAGTCTTCTTTTCATCTGCAAGACAGTGGCCTGCATCTCAGGACCTGGATCAGAGGGTGCAGCCCACACAGGGAACTGAAGGGGCTTACCAAGACCTCGGATCTGACCACTGGCCTGCCGACGAAGTTGAAGTCATAAGGAATCATGACGGGTTTGGAGATGGTGGACACACCAGGGCCTCGCGGGGGCATCGGACTCGGACAAAGTGGCTAGGAGGGGTCAATTCAAGAGAGAGTCTCATTCGGTGTCCATGAGGACAACCTTGCCCATTCACAGCACTGATGGTATCCTTTCTAAGTCCATGCATACCCACAAAGTTAGTCTGGGTCATTACTCCTCTTTATACTTGGAGGCTGGACTCTTATAGCATAAGGAGAGCTACAAAGGTTATCTTAAAGAGACCACATTTAGCATCTCTTGAAGTTCAAACCTACTGAGAGGATCCTAGGAGTTGAATGTCTAGAATGGAACCTTTTCAATGGCAAACTGTTCTCTACTGAGCTCCAGTCTGACCCTGAAGAAGGTATCCTTCAAGGTGTCTCTGCTTCACTGTGGCTAGAATAATCTCTTCTCCAGAGGACTCCTTTCTTGGGAGAGTTATTTCCCTTAATAGCATTGAGGAACACCATATTTAAAGCCAGAAGAGATGTTAGGAAATATGATATTATTAATTTATTATTAATAAGAATATTGTACTTTTAGTATTACTAATTTCTTATTAATAAGTGTACTATAATTATAATACTATTAATCGTTAATGTTATACTTATAATATTATTGATTAATTATTAATTACTGGCATATAATTTACCTCCTCACATTTTGTAAATAAAGAAACTGAGGATCCGTAGTTTTAGAGCTGGAAGAAATCTTAGAGATCATCAAGTCTAAGCCCCTCATTTTAAAGATGGGGAAATTGAGGCACAAAGAAATTAAGTTATTTGCTCAGATTGATACTAGTAAATATTTGATGTGACCTGTCCAAGATCACAGGAGTCATTAATGACAGAGTTAGAATTTGTACCACTTCTTCCATCTCCAAATCTAGGGCACTGGTCACTCTATGATATTGTCTCAGTGCTTAAAAAGTTTGCACTACTTTCCTTTTCACTATTCCTGTGAGTTAGATAACACAAGTATTATCATTCCTATTTTATAGGTGAGAGAATTGAGACTAAGAATCACATTGTGCCAGAGGGGGAATGTGAACCCAGATCTTACTACTCTAGGTCTAGCACTATTTTCACCACATCATTGTCTCCCTTTGGTACTTTAGTGTTATTCTTCTATTGCTCAGATGAGAATACTAAGGCCTAGAAGGGAGAGAAAATAGGGTTGTTCCTAAGAAACCTCCATGGGATCATCATGGCCCCATCTACCCAAATAATAACATTCCTGGGGCAGTTCAAGGCTAGGGATAGAGGAAATCTCCTTTAGCCAGCCATGGAAGGACAAAGCATGAGAGGTCAGGCTTTGGCAAAAAAAGCCCAATGACATAAAAGATTGGGTAGATGTCCAGGTGGCAACATCTCTGCAAAGGGGTTTCCTGGCTGGGTTGCCCAATGCCCAGCCACAACACTCTGACCCTAAGGGCATAGAGACTACTTGGATGGCCCATAAAACTCAACAGACAGCTTTTATCTTGACCAAAGTGAAGATAAACATGGAACCTAACTCTTCTATCATCCTTTGTTCTTAATCTATACGATAATTTCCACCCTCAAAAAAAAAATCATTTCCAGCTACTTAAACAGTGAGACTCTTTATCAGCTTTTCAGAGATTCTAATACCAGAAGTTGTTTACACTTCTCTGAATCCTGATAAAAATTCCAAAGTCAAAGCTTCAATCATTCAGCATCATTTCTTTGAGGACTTGAAGCCCTACCCAATGAGATTGGCTGAAAACATATTAGAAGATGAAAGCCAAAACATGGAGGTCAGTTGGCTGCCCAAGGACAGGAATTGTTTCATTTTTGTCTTTGTATCTCTAGTGCCCATTATGGTTCCTTAGATGTCTTTCTTTTCTTTCTTTCTTTTTTCTTTTGTCCAACCTGTGACTTGATCAGTGTGAAGAGTTTTGAGTGAGGAAATTTCTCCCAATGCAGATTAGCAACCATTGGGCAATTTGTTACCTTAGAGAGTGGTCAAGGATACTGGAAAGTTAAGTGACCTGTCTAAGACTACTTAATCAGTTTGGTCCAGAGATGGGAACTTGAACCTAGGACCTGACTCCAAAGACCAGCTCTGAATCTTCTAAGCCAAGTATCTTGCTTTTTATATTGCACATTGATTGTTCTAGCCTTGGCAACTCTACTTTTGCTTGATGCTTGAGAACACAGAATCAAGCAAGTCTTTCAAGCTTTGATTCAGTGGATACATGCTTCCTGAATGAACAAATGAATCTAGTCCAACCTCCTCATTTGACAGTAGAGGCAACTGAGGCATGGAAAAGAGAGGGGACTTACTCAAGGTCATGCAAGTTATGGGGAGAACCAGAATGGAACCGAAGTCCCCTGTCTTTCCAATCATTATAGTAGGGTGAACTCAATTTGGGGTTCTTGGGACCTGGGTCAGACTCTCAATTCTGTCTTTCTTGCCCATATGACCTAGGCAAAGTGACCCTAGTGCTCTGGATCTCAGCTTCCTCACCAGTAAAATGAGGTTTGAGTTATCTGATTTCTAAGATCAAACTCAAGATTCTTTCCAGGTCTCAATTCTTTGACTGTTTCTGTTACATTCAACCTGGCTGGACAGACCTTCCTAAGGACTGGGATAAACGCATCACTTTGAGTCTCTCTTGCCATATAAACCTTTTCTATTCCTGTTGGTGCTCAGATGGGGTCTTAGTTTTGACAGCTTCTAAGTGTGAGGACAATCCTCAAAACAGGGGCATGTGGGGGTCTGTCCCTCCATTCCACACTCTCATCCATCTCCCTAGCATATTCCACAGGGCCATCTGGTCTCAATTTGGAAGTCTAGGACTGAAGCATCCTTAATCCCCAGCATGGGAGTCCTGCGGAGGAGATATAGAGCCATTTGCTTGAGAGTAGTGGTATCTCAATTGACTCCTAGCTGTCCCCCACACAGTGCACTCACAAACCCTCATCCTTTCCCTCCAGCTATCACTCTCATGCCTGATCATGCCAGGTTTCATGCAAGGAAGGATCAGTTATAAACTTCTCACAAACCGCTGCTTTATATCTCTGAAAGAAGCTCCTGCCATTAGCTGGTAAAGGCAGGTCTGCTAACTGGCCACAGAGACCACCACAGAGAGCCATTTTATTTCTTCTAGGATGGGTCAAAAGGTTTATGTCTTTTCCCTAGGGATCTGGCTTGTCTACAAGTGGTTCAGTAATGACTAAAAGAATCAGGTTGACTATCTTTTATTGCCTAAGAAATGTCACATATTCAAACCCTACCCCTGCCATCCCAAGAAATCTTTGAATTTGTGGCACTCATTTTGAAAATTTCAAAATTACTGTAAATCAGAGTTGGAAAGGACTTTAATTCACTGCCAGTCTATCGATGTCAAACTCACTGGCCAATGGGACTGAATCAGAAATGTATTTGGGAAATATTTAATAAAATGAACCAAAATATAAAGCCATATGGATAATAAGAGCAGAGCCCACAGGGATCTTTTTCTATCTAAGTTTGACCTCATTAACCTAGTTCACTGGCTCCCATCCTGCAGTTCATTTTATTGTAGGGATTCCTAACTTTTCCATGAACTTTAAAAAAATGTATTTTGATAACTATATTAATCTTATGTTTTTCATTTTATTTTATTTTTCTGAAAAGGGGCTCAAAAGTTACCAGTGAATCTAAGAAACAAAGGATAACAATCCCTGATCTATTGAATTATTACAGATTTTATCATCATATATTTCCCATATATTTCTAAAATGGGAGGGGTTTGTGGTATGTGACATTAAAAGAAGTACTTGAAAATGTTGAGAACCACTGACCCAGTCCAATCCCTTCATTTTATAGATGAAGCCCCAAGAGGGAAGTGACTTTCCCAAGGTCACACAAGTAAGGTTTCTTTTGAATTCTTCTCTTAGACTTGGAATTGACCAGAAACTTTTGGGGAAGATACATCTAGCTATGTTATTCTGGTATTAATACTGGAATACAGCCAATATATCCGTGAATACTTAAGATTTGTTTTTAACATGTTTTGTAATTACTGGGGAGTAAAACTCCAGTTTTGTTTTTACAGAGAAGTTTTTACAACCTATTAGACTGTAACAAGTAGCTGACAATGGTCAAAATGCTTTGACTCTTAGCTAATATGGTCCTGTAATTAAAGGCTAAAAGTTAATGGCTCCACCAGCCTGCCTTTTCCAAGAAGAATCACAGGGAGAAGAATGAGTGGCAACTTGCAAGGATGAACTAGCCCATCACACTCAGTCAAGATTCTGTCCATGCAACATGCACCCAGCAACATACAGATACTGGGGGTATCGTCTCTTGGCTTTTTAGAGGCACTCTAAAGGTGAGATGCCAAGAGACAGTCTCCCAAGCATGCCATGTACCTTTGGAGTTAGAGCGAAGTTCCGTTCAGGGGCGGGAGAGCTCACGGGCCTCCCGCTATAATTCTTGAGCTCCCAGTCTTCCACAGGTTCAGTTGAATCTCCAGAATGGAGACCATGATTAACCAGGGCCTCTTCCAAGGCAGAGGGGAGTGAGCGGGATAGGTTGAGGTCCAGAGTGGGAACTGATGGAGGGGGAGGGAGTGGGGGTGGGGGGCGCCGTACCCAAGTGGAAGATGAGGATGCCTGGCCAGCTGGTACAATGACAGGGGGTGCTGAGACCTTGGAAGGCAAGTTAGGGGTTGGAGGGAGGGGCATCACAGGGAGTGCAGAAGGTGGTGGTAGGGGGGCTGGGCGCTTAGGAGGATAATAGAACATGTCCAAAGGAATATCATCAAGATCAGTGGTATGGAGATGCAGGCCACCGGCGAAGCGTCGCAATGGTGGGGCCAGGAGAGTCACAGAAGAAGGGGGACTGGTGGTCATCTGGGGAAATGAAAAATCAACGAGGGACTTCCTCAGTCCCAGTGCAGGTTAATAGGAGGATATACCAGGGACCTGCCCTTTCTAGAATGGATGATGATAATTGGCTATAATATAATATTTTGTAGACAAAAACTCAAATCACCATCCTCGGGATCACATAGTAGGGCTTGCCAAGAAGGAGCTCATCTACAACAGAACAGCCTTCATTAAACAAACTCAAGCATGACTTATGTTTCTGGGAGTGAAAGTCAGTTCCAGATTCCAGTGATTACAAAGTGATGCCACATGGCCATCCGAGGTGAAAAATTGCATTAGTTCTCCCCAGAATGGGATTTGTGGCTAAGTCTGGAACTCCTATCTGCTAGCACCTCCAAAATTATGACCGGGATGATTTCCAAAGGCAATCAGAAAGAATGATAAGAATGATGTGCGTATTGTGTGTGTGTGTGTGTGTGTGTGTGTGTGTGTGTGTAATAACTGCTGCTTGCTGGTGCTCTGTGTCCACATTGATGTCTTTGGGTGGCTAATGACTATTTTAATTTGTTCTTATACTCATTTGAGCCTACAAAAGGGAACCTTGCCTAGAGCTGTGAGCCACTGGACTTACAAAAGGCCAGGAGAGTTGTTTCTCATAAGAAGATGGCTGGCCCAACTTAAGTCTATGGACCCACATCATAGGATGTTAGAGTTGGAAGGGACCTGAGAGGACATCCAGCTACCAATGTCTGATAATCAGATTGATTTTAGAAAGTATTCCCTTCCAATTGCCTTTGTTTCATCTCAGTCTGCTGCCAATGCCTAAAATTCCACCATTCTAGCTTTACTCCTTTAGGGCAAAGCAATGGCCCTCTATAAAAAATGTCATTAATCCCTGAAGGGATAACCCAATTATCTGCCACTCCTTATCACCTTAGCTTGAATTGGTCCTTTGCCCCTTTGCACTATATTAGTGAGCATAGATTGGGTGAAAGGAAGGGGCTATGAGTAGCCAGGAGGGAGAGAGATGCTTCCATGGATCTGGGGGCCAAGTGCCAACACTGCTGCTAATGAAGCTAGCCCTGAGAAGGAGAAGGAAGGCTATTGGGCTGGCCAGTGTATGATCACAGAGGGCAAGTTGTATTCAACATGATGCAAGAACAGAGTGGTCTGTTACCTCGGAAAGCTCATTCTCGGCAGAGGAGATCTGCTCTAAGCGGGTCTGACAAAGTCTTTCCACCCAGTATTGAATCTTTTCTGATTCCTCTAGATCTTCTCGCTCAGTCTCCGACACCTGGGCCACAGGACCACCACATAAAGATCATAATTACCACCTTTCCAACCACATGCAGCTTTAAGTCACAAGAACTAGGTTCTCTAGAGGTCTCCCAAGAACAGAGACTACATTTATTTTCTCATAGTATCACAGATTTAGAGTTAGAAGGGATGCTAGAGATCTTCTGGTTCAAGTTATTCACTTTACAGATGAGGAAACTAAGGCACAGAGAAATGATATAGCCAAGGTCACATAAATAAGTAGCAGAGTCAGAATTTGAACCCAGTCCCTTTGACTCCAAATCCATGGCTCTTTCCACCGTACCATTCTCTACTTAACAACTTTGACATTTTGATTAACAAGAAGCAAACTGTAGCAGTAGCCAGGAGAGTGAGTCAAGATCACAAGATCCCCATCTGGAAAAGGACTTTGTAACTCTGCTCTGGCATACCTTGGAGGGAGGGAGGCTATCCTCAGACCCACAGTTTGGACAGACGTGGGATAACCTGAATTCTATATCCTAGTGAAAATGGGACGGTGCTAAGATTAGTGCTTAGACATTCTGGGGGAACAAATCTAGACGAACTTCTAGGAGGGATAGCCTCAGACCTGTCCCCCGGGGGAAGGGCAGGAAGTTAGCCCCTAGAGGGGGCTAGTACAGCACTGGAAAGCAAGACATGTACCTCCTGGGCTAGCCGGTTGATCTTCAGTTGTTTTTCCTTTTCCAACATCTCTTCCTTCTCCTTATAAAGTTTTTGCTCAAACTCAATTTCCTTCTTGTGCTTCCTCAGCTCCTGCAGGCTGTCATGTTTAGATTTCTTCTTATCTTTCCCTTTCTAGGAGGGTACAGTGTGGTTTGTACAACAGGCAAATAGGAGAGGTGTCCACTCTATAAGATAGCCACTCCCGCAAACACAGCAGCCAAACCCTCAAGCACAGGTTCTCTTCTTCATTCAGGGGCTGGCCTCAGTTCACTCCCTAGGACTGTTGGGAAGCAGGGGCTATTATACACCTAGCTCTGGGAGAGGCTCTGGTCCCTTCCTCTCCTCCTTGGCTTATCAGAGGGAACTATACTTAATATCCAGGAGTCAGAGAGCTTATAGGTTAAAGAGACCCTAGAAAAAGAACTGGAAGGGACTATGGAGATCACCTAATCCTACCTATCTCATTTGGCAGATGAAAAAGTTAAGAGATTTACTCAGGGTTACATAGCTCATAACCCTGTGATCTGAGGCAACGTTCTTCTTATAGTATAAGTCCAGGAGATGCCAGATAATTTGGGAGAGTTGGCAAATCTTGGCTAAGAGGAACTTCTGACCTCAGTAAGAGAAGGGTATAATGAGCCAAAGCCATATATTTGCATTTGTACAACACCCCTTCTGGCATCAAGGATTCAATTTATCTCTCCTAGCTAGAAGTGAAAACTTAAAAGTATTTTCTATTTGGAGCTAGTGGATGAGAATTTGAAAAAAACAAAACAAAACAAAACAGTAACAAGGCAAAGTTAGAGCTGAGAGCTCCTGGGTTTGTTTTACCCAGAAAGGTTAAGTTTGAAGTTTTTATTTTTAGTAGGGGAGCAGGGGCAAGTCAAAAATTCCTGTTCCTGCTTACTGAAGTCAGCAATGGTAGAGACTTCAACTTTCTTTTCTCCCAGGGGGATAAGGGTAGGTGAAGCTACCTATAGAGGAAGGAGGGTATTTTGGGGAGAGGAAAGACAAGGTCACTCCAGGATCACTCCACAGCACACAAATGAAGGAAACAGCTGATAGGAGAGGTAGAGATGGAAACATAGACCAAAATGAGGAGAGTACTAGGTGGCAGATCCCAGAATCTCAGCTGGAAGAAGTCACCTACTTCTACCACCTGCCTGATAACAGTATCCCTGATAGGGTCTCATTCAGTCTTATGTTTGAATAGTTTTAGTAATAGATTTTTACTAGTTCTGCAAATGAGAACCTTCTTTGCACTTGTTTAGATTCTGAGTCAAGGATATGCAACTGGCTGAAATTCTACTTTTAGGTAGAGGAGTCAGACAAAGGAATAGCTGATGAGTCCCCTCAGATGTCTGAATCAGCCTTAGTCCCTCCTCCTTCCTGCATTAAGAAGAACTTCACTCAGGTGGGTCACAAACATTTTTAGAGCTTCTTCAGTTTTTGTAGGTGGTTCATCATCCTGTTCCCACTGACATCACTGTACGGGCTCCCCTAGTTCTATAACCTAAATAAGATCATCCCTTTTCATTTTCCTGGGTGTCCATCATAAAGCATTTCTGTTGTCATTGGGACCTTTAAGTTAATTTTTAAATGTTAAATGGCTCAATTCCATTTTGGGTCATCATACTTGGTTGACTCTGAATGATTTTTGACTATTTCCAAAAGTCAAATCCACCTCAAAAGGGGTTGTGCTTGTTACCAAAAGGGAGATTTAAAAGAATGTGCTGCAGGCCCTAATGGCAATTCCAGAAGCATCCAGAAATAGTTTGAACAATGTCAGCACTGCTGGTCCCCGAGGAGACTACTTTGAAGTGGCCACTACTCTCTTTAGATTACTTAATTTTAATGTGTACATTTGAAAATTCATTATAGTCATGCCAGGCCAAGGGGAAAACAGTGAATTTCCACAGATAGGGTAACCCACAGGGTAGCTACAGAACATCAAGTCTTTTGAGTCTTTAATCTAGAATTAAGGATTATGGTTTTAACTCTCTTTTTCTTTCCCTACTTAATCCAAATCTGGAATAATTCTTATTTTAAATATTAGTTACTTGTTTACTGTCTCTTTGCCAAAAAAAGGCTAAGGAAAATTATTCAAGGGAATATTTCCATTTTGTAGACATGAAAACTGTGATGAGGGGTGGGGAACAGATATTGACTTGTTCAGGGTCACTCAGGTACCAGAGATCTGATTCTGGAAGGAGACTTCCTGAGACAATATGCTCTAATTTTCACTGGGATATGAGTTTTGGTTACCAATCAGACATTGAACAATAACATAAAATTATAGGGCTAAGTTAATGACAGGAGAGATGATGCCTTAGGGTGGATCTTCAAGATGATATCACCAAATGGTTCAAAACTTCATTGTCTTCAATTGTATCAGCTTTGATAAAGAAGTTCCCTTTGGATGTCTCCAATGGCATGAACTTTAGTTTTTTTTAAGGTTCTTTTTTTTTGCAAGGCAAATGAGGTTAAGTGACTTGCCCAAGGCCACACAGCTAGGCAATTATTAAGTGTCTGAGGCTGGATTTGAACTCAGGTACTCCTGACTCCAGGGCTGGTGCTCTATCTACTGTGCCACCACGCCCCCAATGGCATCAACTTTGGCAAAGAAGTTCCCTGAGCCTCCGAATCTGGTTGACTGCCACAGTTCTGAATCCACTAAAGTTTACTAAAATCACTTCCTATTTATTTATCTTTACCCATCTCCAGTTTGGTGTCTGCTTTTATTCCTTTTCTACTAAGGGAAAATTCTAGAGTCCCACATGCCACCCTTGTCCCTGTTCTTATCAGAATGCTGGGCTGGTAAGAAGCTGGAACTTGAGGGAGAATAATAATAATAATAATAATAATAATAATGTCAATAGATATATAATACTTTTAGGCTTGCAAAGAACTTTAGATATATTAATGCAGTTGATCCTCAGAATCACCCTGTGAAGTGCTCTTACATATGAAGCCTCCCTATCAACCTCAGTGACAGCCCCAGCCATCATGAGCAAAAGTGAGTAATTCAAAGAAGAACATGGCATTAGGAAAGTGATACTTGTGCATAAAACTGATTAAGAGGAGGGGGCATTGTGCAAAGATGCCATTCTCACAATCCCATGTGCATCCATTGACATCACTGGTGAATCATTTAGAGGAAGAAGGTTTCTGGAGAATGTTCACAGTGGGTTCATAGAGTGTTGCCATTTATAGGAGAGAGAAGAGAAAGGAGATTTGAAAGCCCCAAACTCCACAGCAAACTTGGCCCTTAGTTCTCCCCTACCTTTCTGATGGTTGGGAATTTGCCTTCATACCGATAAAACCACCCAAAAGCTAGAAACAAAGAAGAAGTCAGTGAGAGAAATGTTTTCTAGGGTGGTCAGAATGCATCCACTGGCAACGGCTGGAAATCCATTTTCAAGGGAACTTGAAGCATGTGTAATATAAAAGCACAACAGGCATGGTATTAGCAGATCAAGGCCTCTGACTATGGGTCTTGAACTCACCTAAAAATATCTGGTTTGCAAGCCTGGTCCAGGGTAACCACTTGAAGAGCTCTTTGTTATGGAGCCAAAGCCTTACTTAGTTGTATCTGGCTGGCATCAGATGTAGGTGTCAGAAGATCAAAGACTAAATATTGGAAGATGATTTGTGTTTCTTTCCCTAACCCAGAACCAGCCAGCAAAAACAAAGGAAGATTTAAAGAAAAACAACCCCCTCCCTGGTCCTCAACCAGGTGAGCCAGTGATCCAAGAAATGGCTCTCACTGTCTCACTCTCAATGAAAGCATTTGAAAACCATCGGGTCCTACATAGCACAGGGCAAAGTACCTCCATTTCCCCCTTCAGTGATTTTTCAGAATTTAAAGAAAAGACAATGATTAGAGTTAGATTTGAGGGATAAACAGCTATTTACCAATTGGTCACATGGTTCCTGGTTGAGATGCTGCCAACAAGAGTTGCAACTAGGGTGGAATCAAGTGAAGGGCAGGGCAAGGGGTGCAATAATACTTTCCTGAAGAGATTTGAAGGTCATGGAGTCACTGTCTGCTACTCAGAGAAAGAGGCTTACAAAAGGTAGAGTATTCTGGTTCCCTGTTATGGGAGGAGGGATGACAAGAGCCCTAACCCAACAAGGACTTCAAGCTTCTTCTGGGCAGGGCTCACATCATCTGCTCTGTTGACACTCCCCCACAGGGCTAGGCAGTCAATGAACTGGATTATCAATTAGTATATGTTGCCTATTGAGGGTGAGGGTCCCAGCTGACTGTCAGAAGGAAGCAAGAAGCAGTAAGTGTTAGCATCAGGCTGGTGGGGAGCTAAGCAGGGGCTGCCAACCTGCACTCGCTGATTCTTGGTCCCTCCGTCCAGGTCACCGTCATCATGTGTCGAAAACTTCACTGTCTTTTCATCTACTAGGGAAACAGAGGAGGAAGGAAATGAGGAGGAATGAACCCCTGAGATAATTCAGGGCAACCTGGAGGGTGTAGCAAAGAAAACCCATTTTTGGTTCCAAGGGGAGACTAGAAACAAAGGTTTGCAGAAGAACAATGGGGGGGGTTAGAATTAGGGGATAGGGAACTGGAATTGAGAATCCAGGGTTTTAGTTCTAAGCTGATCTGCTCGATCATTGCAGGGTCATGGAAGTTCTTTTAATCATTCAAAAATTATTTTCCTACTTAAGAACAAAAGGACCTAACTCTACTGGCCTTTAGACAATAAAGTCCCTAAATGTGTGAGGAAAATCTTGGGAATCTGGATCATAATTTGGAAGCTGGAGGACAGGAGGCAATCTGAAGATTGTAGTCGTAGTTAACATTGACTCATAGACTTAGAGGAACAAGGGACCTTAGAAGTCATCTGCTGCAGCCTAAAAGTGTGAGGATTTATAGGGACTTGCCAAGGGTCTCTAGACCTTTCTCATCTCTCTTTCCCAGGGTTTCTCTTTCCCTATGGAAGTTCTGAGTTGTTTCCTGCAGGTAGAGAATGGGTGACTTCAGAGTCTGGAAAAGGCAGAATATCTTGGGAATGGAAATGAGGAGGGATGAATGAGAGAGCAACACTAATAACCAAGTGGTAGGATTTGTAATGAATGCTTAAATGAGTGGGTCTCCATTTTGAGAGCTCTTTGGAAAGAATGCTGACATCATCCAATTCAGATGGCTTGGATGGTCATCTCTCTAGAGTGAGGATACCAAGTCATCTCTCTGGGGTTGGATACCAGGCTTTCCTAATATCCTTCTCCCCATGGGAAGGGAAAACTTCTTAAAGGAAGTTGGAACTAAATTTTCCTGAGAAATGTCCTTGTTCCTGCTGTCAGACAAGGAGCAGTTGGATACCCAGCAGGGGAGCCATGAAGACCTCCAGAGAGGTTGAAAGGAAGCCCCCTTTCCAGTTCTATATTATTTCCCATTAGCTCCTAAAATGGTATATTCATCCATAATTCCCTTTTGGGAGTAAACTTATCATTTGCTCATTGGTTTATCATTCATTCATTCAATAAACAATTATTAAGCACCTAACAAGGTGCTATGGCACCTTATTAGGTGCTAAGGATACAACTAGAAATAAAAGTTATTCTCTTCAAAGAGTATAAATTTTGTGCTTATAATCTAGAATAATGAGGCTTCAGATCCATTGCAATTTTTGCTTTTCTCTTGAAACACACATGCATATACACACACACATTCACACACACACACAGACACTAACAGGGCCAATGATTCTGATTGAGGATGGAGATTTTGGGTCCTTATCGGAATGAGTTGGAAAGCAAAAAGGCATGAACTGAGCAGGTCCAGTTCAGTGACTCCATTTCCTGAGTTATTGTCAATCTGGAATTAAGTGGGGGGATATTCTTGGGGATGATAGAGGGACTGCTATATTAGCTCATATCAGCAATCTGCAGGAAGCAGCTGCTGTGACCCTTGTTTACAGCCCTAGAAAACATTTATCCTGAGCAAAAAAAAAAAAAATCAAACCCAACCCAACACTTTACTTTCCCTTTCCTTCCCAAGAAAAGCTTCATTTGGTTAAAAATTTAAACAAATAAATGTCCAATGAATGGATTTTCATTTTGTTTCTGGCAGAGCACATATATGCAGGAGCCATGGCTGTCTCTAAGAAGAATGCACTGAATTTACCTAGGATTACTTTCCTGGGAACCAATTAAAATCGATTTCTCCTCTATTAAAGCTCTCATTTCACTCATGAAAACAAATTAGCTTTAAGTCTTGAGAGCAAGTCATTCATCTGGAATTTATCACTGGCCACATCCCCAACTAATATCAAACACCACTGAGCATGAGGCTTGTGAATAGAGGTTTTGTCTTTCAGAGATGAAGCCAACCCATTATCAGGAGGGTCTGAACTATGGGTTATTTACAATCCAGCAGCAGGAATGGGTGAGCTCCTAAATCCTCATGGTCATGTACCCCTGAAGGGGTGGGGTATACTATAGAGTCAAGGACCTGAGCATATCACGTGGGCAGCAGCCCTGTCTTAGAGATGTACAACCAAAGCTCTTGGGGACAAATTCACATCATGCCCCGAGGAGGATACTGAGTCTGAAGAAGGCTGGGATTTTCCCATGCCAACTAAAAATAACATTATTCACAGCTGCAGGATAAGAATAAAATCATAGCCCACAGTCTTGGAAGATTTCTACAAAGTTAACATTAGTCAACGCTGAATTTTCCTTCTTGACTATCTTTTTTGTTTTCTAATCTCCAAAGTTCTGAAAAGACCATTTTGAGTTTGGAATGCCATTGAATGGTTTTTCTGAATGACTGAAGGGATAGAAGGAGACCCCAGGTCTAGCCTGAGGTGGACATGGGTAGCTCTGCTCATCTCTAAAGACAGAAGGGAGATCAGCTAAACTAAGGGCTAAGGACAGACTTGGAGGGAAGACCCAAATTTGTATAGGAAGCTACACAATCATTTAGGAACAAAGTTTTCTAAGATACTAGGTCCATCCTCCATCATGAAAAAACTGCTATGGATAACTATGAACTAGAAGAGAGCATAAGATCAAAGACCTAGAGATAAAAGAGGCCATCAGGTTCAACCCCCTCATTTTACAGATGAGGAAACTGAGTCCCAGTGTGATACAGTGACTTGCTCAAGTTCATATGGCTGAGTTCAGATTTGAATTCCAGAACACCAGGGCAATGCTTTTCTATAATGTTCTTTCTGGGTTGCTAGGTGATGCAATAGGTAGAGTTCTGGGCCTGGAGTCAAGAAGACCTGAGTTCAAATATGGCCTCAGACACTTTCTGGCTATGTGACCCTTGGGCAAGTCACTTAACCTCTGCTTTCTACTAAGGTTCTATTCCTAGTTTACTCCAGGATGGAAAGTGTACAAGAGAAAACATTGACTAAGGAAGCCAAGATTTCTCACTGTGCCCTAAAGCCTATGATCCTGTGGCAGCATTTATTCCTCTCTTTGCCTTCAGCTGCCATCTCACTGCTCTCCATACAGTTTACTGGTATGCAAATGACCTTAGAGTAGATTTATAAAAAAATCTTTTTAAGGTTAGACAGGTGCATAGAACCCACTCTTGTTTTGGGGGGGGGATTTTTTTTGCAAGGCATTGGGGTTAAGGGATTTGCCCAATTTGCAGCTAGGTAATTATTATGTGTCTGAGGTCAGATTTGAGCTCAGGTCCTCTTATCTCCAGGGCCAGTACTCTATACACTACACTTAGCTGCCCCCTCCCCCAATAGGATCCATTCTTGCTTGGGACACAGAGGTTTTAGGTATGCTGTCTACCTACACACTAGGATTGCTTTAGTACCTAAGAGAAAAGACCTGCAGAACAACAGAGATTCATGGAAACTAAACTATCACTGTTCCCAGCCTTTCTTGGAAATGACTGGCCCAGATGAACTCTCCTCTTTCTCTTTCCCCACTGTTCTCTTCAAACCACTGCCCCCAAATTTCCCTTATCACTTACACTTTGGCTTGCGTGGTGGTGGCGGGTGCACCTCTGCTGTGATGGTCTTAGGCATCAGCATCTGGCCCTTTGTGCCCCATTCTTCTTCCCATTGTTTCTTGAACCTTTCTTCATCTTCTGTGATCCTAAAGGACCAACAAAACCACCCTGTGTGACCTGGGCAAATTAATAGCTTCTTACCCTCATCTTCTACTAGTCTATGGGCTCTGACTTTTGAGAATATTGGTGATCCAAACCCCACCAAAAACGAGTTGACTATATCTGGGTTAGATACTTCAAACAACATTTATAAAACACCTTCCATGTGGCTTTAGAGGCAGAATGAAACAATGGATAGAGAAAACAATGGAGCCAGAAGACTTGATTTCAAGACCTACCACTGACACATACTGTGATGCTAGACAGGTTACTTAACCCTTTAGTTCCCTCTAAGGCAAACCTCCAAGATTGTAAGCTTCAGATAAAGTACTGCACTTTATTGGGAGATGGAATTCCCTAATTTGGGAGCTCTCATACTAATGGAACCAAAATTCAAAGCTCTAGCTCTCCTTTCTTCTGGGTTGGATACTGTCAGACACCATGCTAGCCCAGAAGAATACAAAGATACATATAAACTACCAAGACTAGAAATAATAATAATGATGATGATAATTAACATTTCTGTAGATTGCATAACTTAAGATTTGCAATGCATTTTACAAATAGTATCTTATGGGGACAGTTAGATGGTGCTGTGCCTAGAGTACTGACCTTGAAATCAGGAAGATCTGAGTTCAAACACAGCCTCAGACATTTACTAGCTAGTGTGACCTTGGGTAAGTCATCTAACAGCAATTGTCTACCCCCCCACAACAAATATTATCTCATTTTTATCCTACAACAATCCAGAGAAATTATAGTGACTATAATTTATATATTACATATAATTTATAGATGTCCCAGGTCCTTTGACTCCACACCACAGAACCATGTTACTCTCAGAACATTTCTGATAGTTTCTGACACTGAAAGTAAGTGATTTGTCCAGGGTCACACAGGTATTAAGTGTCTGCTGGAGGTTTTGATCTTGACTCTTTCTGACTTTGGACCTAGCACTCTGTCCCCTAATAAAACTAATTTACATTTTACTGGTAGAGAAGTTTTGTTCTATTCAAGAAGCCATGTCTCAAGAGCATGTTGGCCTGATGCTTATCAAGTGTATACAAGTGGAATCTACTCAGCAGAAGATAAGTTCTCTGAAGGCAGGAGTTGGTTCAATCTTGTCTTTGTGGACTCATCACCTGCCACAGTCTAGCACATAGTGGGTATTTTGAATAAAAGTCTGTTGAATAGAAGTGAATTGGCTTCCCTGTGGTACCCATAGTTTTTCAATGCTCTAGAGGAATTTCTTGGCACTGAACATATTTAGACAACTAGGGAGGCATGGTGTGGTGGGAAAGGTCTTGGACTGTGAATTGAGAGAGGCTTGGACTCTAATTCTGGTTTTGTCATTCTTTGCAAGACCCTGGGCATTTCCTTTATGTGGGTCTCATTTTCTCCATTTGCAAGATAGAAGAGTTAACTAGCAGATCTGCAAGCTTCCTTCCAGCTCTGAATTTGGGACACATGCTAATGAAGGATATGGGGTTTGTACACAAAGGAGTTGGGCTACTGAAGCAGATTCTAATGAAATATATGGTAATGAGATACAGCATCAGGAAAGAATTGCAAAGTGACAATATCACATAAGCTGTTCTTAGGAGGTGGCACATTTTTTGGGGGGAAGGGAACAGTAATTCCAAGACTTCTATCTCTAAATTTAAATCTGAGGCTCAAGGCATCTTGGAATCAGCATCTTTCCAAATTAGTAAAAACTATGGGAGGATAAGATGATGGTTAGTATGTCTGTGACTCCCCAAAAAGAGATAAAACAAATCAATCCTTTCTTCTTAGAATCCCTCATTCTAACTTGAGGATATTTCTTCCTTCTCTCAAAACTCAGATCAGAAGCACTGTCAATGAAGACATGGTAGAGATAATCTGAGATCCCAATACCTTGAAAATCCAAAGTACAGTATGGACCATGTTCCCAGTTCTACTTGTGAGTGGTGGACCTGAGCTCACAGGGGAACTAGGTGAGGGTGGTGCTTGAATTTAATCCCCACCGGCTGTCCACCATAACTTTTCCTTCATAACTGGGTGCCCAGCACACAGTCCTCAGGAGAGTCTAGATAGAGGTGGTCAGTGTCTCTAGCCCTAGTATGCAGTTACTTTTCTTCCCTATTCTGAGAGGGGCAATTCTTTTCTTTCATTCTCCAGAGTTAGGGCCATTAATTCTGTTTCAATTGTTCCAGAGAGGACAGGAAGTAGCAACTTCCCCCAATATATTTTTGTAGGGTATCAGGTAAGCCTGGCTGCTCCCCAGACAACTGTTGGTTTAACCCTATATCATGTCACTTATGTTTGTTGACAATCCAACTAACATGAACCAAGGGAAATATTTGACTAATGGCTGACTGGGATAGTACACATATATAGATCCTGCTTCCAGCTTCCCTAGTCTGGGATGATTCTAAACCAAACAAATTTTCTGCACTTGATGCATTAAGCAGCCAGTGGCCACCCTGTAGGTAAATCATGTCCCAAAACAATTTCACCAGAATAGCTAACAAGGTTCTCCACTAGGGGATAGACAAAGCTGGAAATGACCTCACAGGTCATCTAGTCAAACTTTTTCATTTTACAAATGAGGAAATCAAGGTCCAGAGCGGGCAGGTGATGTAGCATGGGA
Organism: Macrotis lagotis; assembly: GCF_037893015.1. Taxonomy (NCBI): domain Eukaryota; kingdom Metazoa; phylum Chordata; class Mammalia; order Peramelemorphia; family Peramelidae; genus Macrotis; species Macrotis lagotis. The sequence goes on along the minus strand of NC_133660.1, from coordinate 233,653,167 downwards.
TAGAACTAGAATTTGAATTCACATCCATTGAACCTATCACCACATAACACTGACTACTACTCAAGGGGTTCAGTGCGACTCAGCTTTCAATGTGGGACTTTCAGAAAATAACAAACAACTCCAAACTGAAAACAGGCACCTGCAAGACCAATTATACCTCCAAACCAAGGCGACTATTCTTTAGACATCTGAATGAAGTTTTTATCTTTCCTTCACACAGGGACATACACATACATGTGTACAAAGAGTCAAAGGAACTCACTGCTCTATCTCTTTCCGATATCTCTCATTCTCTTCTGCAGCCTTCTGCGCAATCTCCTTCTTCCTCCTGAAAAACAAGAGCAAAGTTGGCTCTAGAATATCTTATGTTGATCTAATTATTAACATGAGAAAAGTAGTAAGCTCTCCCCTCTCAAAATTTTCCTCTGGGGATTCTCTGGTCAGATTCAGGCTTTGGGTATGCTGGAAGGTAGACACCATTTCAAATTAGAAAGGGAAACGACCTGTTATAGCTGAAAAATGAGTGGACTTGGTCCCATCACCTGAGACTCAAGGAGGAGAGGGGTTTTATGGATCTGGTGTTGGGAAAGGGACAGGAAATAATTTTGTGGCTACAATCTGGAGTAAAGAACTCAGCTGAGGACTGCAGTAAGTAGAGATAACCTCTTATAAGGAAGATAATATCTCCTTCCATAGTGCTTTCAAAACTAATGTTTTTCTTTGCATGGCCTGGGTTAGTTATGCCCCCTGGAGGTGGAGAGATAGATTAGATGACCACCATCTCTCATAATCATTGGCAATACAACCAACACTAACCTAGGGAGAGGTTTGGGTTAATGTTTATTTCTTATCACCAGCTCCTTTCTCCATAGAAACCTAATGTCTCCAAGTTCAGTTTTTATTATAGTCGGAAGATGGAAGAGGAAAATTTTGCTTTCTTTCATATTTCTAGAAGTTTGCATAGTGAGTAATATATAGTAAGTGCTAATAAATACTTAATTAATTGATTATTGAGTGAATAAGTGAATAAGATCCACTTTTGATTGGCTCTATACCTGCATAGGATAGTGCAGTAATCGGAGAATTTAAGTTAATATAGAAAGTTAATATAGAAAAGTAAAAGAACTGCTTGAAATCTAAATGGCCAAAGGATATGGACAGGCAGCTACTTCTTAAGGAAAGAAAGTCAAGCTATCTATAGTCATATGAAAAAAGACTCCATATATTACTAATAATTCAAGAATTTCCCATTAAAGCACCCCTGAGGTTCTATCTCACACCTTATAACCTATTAGGTCATTTCAGATTCACAAAGTTAAAAAAAAGAAAAATACCAAATAATGATGAAAACAGATACAAAGATGCACTATGAATTGGACCAGATATTCTGGAAAGCAATTTGTAACTATTCCCCCAAAGTTATTGGATTGTGCATGCCTTTTAAATACAGCGATATTATTACTAGGTATATACACCAAAGAGACCAAAGAAAATGGAAAATAACTCATATGTATCAAAAAATTTATGACATCTCTTTTGGAGGTGGCAAAGAATTAATAGGGGTGACAATCAATTGAGATGATATATAAATAAACAAACAAATAAATAAATAAACAAAATTAAATAAATAAATAAATAAAAATATAAATAACATAATTGTGCTCTAAGAAACAAAGAAGGGGATGGTTTCAGAAAAAAAACCAAACATACATGGAAAAACTTATGTGAACTGATGCAGAGTGAAGTGAGTAGAAGCAGAAGTACAATTTATAATAATAAAAACAACATTACATTTCAGGAGAATGCTGATCAACACAATGATTCTAGGTGATTGATGTCAATAAAGAAAGTTGGGTCTTCTGACAGAGGCAATGGACTAAATATGCAGGATGAATCACACATCGTTGGACGATACCAATGTGGATTTTTTCTTTTTGCTTAATTTTGAATATTTTTTTTTAGTAAGGTTAGTGGGGGAGAAAGAAAAGATCAAAGTAGGTAGCAAAGGATCCTAGTCCCAGCCCTTGCCCCTGAGCCCTCTGTTCTCACTGTCTCTCTTTCTCTTGCTGCTCCTGGAGGATTTTATTGGACTCCATTGCCAGACGTTTCTGTAGCATTAGCTCTTGCCGATCCAGCTCTCGCTGCCGCACCTCTGCCTGTCGTTCCCGCTCGGTCATGAAGAGCTCTCGGCCCTTTCAGTGTAAGGATAAATGAGATCAACTCCATGGTGATCAGCTTGTGATGGAGTGCCTTCTCAGTTCCCATGGGCATTCATGCAACCCATGCTTCCCTACTTCAAAATGTTATCATTATTGCAAAACCAGGGGGATAGGGAGGGACATGAGACTAGACTTTCAGCATGCAGTTGTCAATATTATTTTTCCCTGACTCATCATCAACTTCCTCCTAAAACCCTCTCCTTTTAATTTCCCCATCTCTATTGATGTTGTTGCCATCTTTCCAGTTACTTGAAATAGTGGAGTCTTATTTGACTCCTAACCCTAACTTCTCCATTTCTACTAATGGTTAAGGGGCAAATGTTGTGGGACATCATATAGCTGTGGGACACATTGAATTTGAAGTTCTGTCATGACCTCCAGATGAATGAATGAATGAGTGAATGAATGTTGATATATACAATTAGATTGTTGAACTAGAGGCCTGGGGATAGTAGAGGTATAAATATATATATATATATATATATATATATATATATATATATGTAAATTATGTTTTATAGAAGTGATTATTGAAGTCATGAGAAAAGGTAAGATCCTCCCAGGGAAATATTGGAGAGAGAAGAAAAGAGGAACCCATCTTCTTTCACAG